>NW_022881603.1:9993092-11193092 GCF_003369915.1 Drosophila miranda
TAACGTCCAGAAGGAATCGTTTCCGACCCCATAAAGTATATATATTCTTGATCAGCATCAATAGCCGAGTCGATTGAGCCCTGTCTGTCTGTCGTCCGTCTGTCCGTCTGTCGTCCCCTTCAGCGCCTAGTGCTCAAAGACTATAAGAGCTAGAGCAACGATGTTTTGGATCCAGACTTCTTGTGATACTGTCACTGCTACAAGAATATTTCAAAACTTTGCCCGCCCACTTCCGCCTCACAAAGAGCGAAAATCTGTGCATCTACAATTTCGAGATACGAGAAAACTAAAAACGCAGAATCGTTGAAGATGACTATATCTTTCTAGAGTGCTAAAATCTGAACCAGATCGTATAATTATTATAGCCAGAATCAAGAAAACAATTTCATTCTTTCTCGCTCTGTCTCTCTCTATCACACAGGTTTCATGGTCGGTTTTGCCAATTGCAAAATATGAGTTCAAGAATCTCAGAACCTATAAGAGCCAGAGCAACCAAATTTGGTATCCACACTCCTGTGATATCGGACCTTGACCATTTTGTGTCAAATTTCGCCACACCCCTTCCGCCCCGCAAAGGACGAAAATCTGGGCATCCACAAATCTTAGAGACCTTTAAGGCTAGAGTCAATAAATTTGGTATCCGCACTTATGTTAGATCTCACTATAAATGTATATCTCAAAATTTCGCCCCACCTCCTTCCGCCCCCACAAAGGACGAAAATCTGTTGCATCCACAATATTGAGGGTACGAGAAAACTAAAAACGCAGAATCATAGATAATGACCATATCTATCAGATTGCTGAATCTGGATCAGATCAGATCATATTTATAGCCAAAAGAACAAAACAATTTGCAGTGGCTACGCAGCGCCCGACGTCACGCTCAGACTGATTTTCTGTCTCTCTCGCACGCACTCTTTGTCGTGTCGTTTAAGATTAGCGGCGTCTGCCGGAGGAGAGCCATACTGACTTAGTATCGGGTATAACTGTAGAGTTGCGGTGTCCTCAGCAACTCACAACGTCAAAATTTCGCCACACCCCTTCCGCCCCGCAAAGGATGAAAATCTGGGGATATTCACAAATCTCAGAGACTATTAAGGCTAGAGTAACCAAAAAAAAAAAAAAAAAAAAAAAAAAAAAAAATCTGGCATAAATATTAGGATACGAGACTAACCAGAATCTAGACATATCTTATTTTTGATAAGATCAATAATTGAAAAAAAAAATATTTCAGTCACGCACCCACGTCACGCTCAACTGATTTCTGTCTCTTCGCACGCACCTTTGTTTGTTTATTCGCGTCTACCGAGGAACATAATCTGTATGGTATACTGTAGTTGCGGTCCTCAGAACAACTAAATTCGAACTGCACGCAAGGATGAAAATCTGATATCACAATCTCAGAGACTATAAGGCTAGAGTAACCAAATTTGTATCCCACTCCTGTTAGACACAATATATATCTCAAAATTTCGCCCCACCCTTCCGCCCCCAAAGGACAAAATCTGTTGCATCACAATATTGAGTACGAGAAACTAAAAACGCAGAATCATAGAAAACCATATTATCAGATTGCTGAATCTGGATAGATCAGATATTTGTATAGCCAAAAGGAACAAATCAATTTGCACTGGCTACGCAGCGCCCGACGTCACGCTCAGACTGATTTTCTGTCTCTCTCGCACGCACTCTTTGTCGTGTCGTTTAATCTTAGCGGCGTATGCCGGAGAAGAGCCCTGACTTAGTATCGGGTATAACCGTAGAGTTGCGGTGTCCGCAGCAACTCACAACGTTCCCCTCGTTTATAGAATGTTTTATTTATAGGTTGATCAGACCTTTTTCATGAAAGCTTTCAATTAATATATTTCTTTAACCTATCCTTATGTACTTTATGTAGTTTATTATACCCGATACTCAAAATGAGTATTAGGGTATATTAGATTTGTGGTAAAAGTGGATGTGTGTAACGTCCAGAAGGAATCGTTTCCGACCCCATAAAGTATATATATTCTTGATCAGCATCAATAGCCGAGCCGATTGTCTGTCTGTCCGTCAGTCCGTCCGTCGTCTGTCCGTCCCCTTCAGCGCCTAGTGCTCAAAGACTATAAGAGCTAGAGCAACGATGTTTTGGATCCAGACTTCTGTGATATGTCACTGCTACAAGAATATTTCAAAACTTTGCCCCGCCCACTTCCGCCCTCACAAAGAGCGAAAATCTGTGGCATCTACAATTTCGACGATACGAGAAAACTAAAAACGCAGAATCGTTGAAGATGACTATATCTTCTAGAGTGCAAAATCTGAACCAGATCGTATAATTATTATAGCCAGAATCAAGAAAACAATTTCATTCTTTCTCGCTCTGTCTCTCTCTATCACACAGGTTTCATGGTCGGTTTTGCCAATTGCAAAATATGAGTTCAAGAATCTCAGAACCTATAAGAGCCAGAGCAACCAAATTTGGTATCCACACTCCTGTGATATCGGACCTTGACCATTTTGTGTCAAAATTTCGCCACACCCCCTTCCGCCCCCGCAAAGGATGAAAATCTGGGGCATCCACAAATCTCAGAGACCTTTAAGGCTAGAGTAACCAAATTTGGTATCCGCACTTCTGTTACATCTCACTATAAAATGTATATCTCAAAATTTCGCCCCACCTCCTTCCGCCCCACAAAGGACGAAAATCTGTTGCATCCACAATATTGAGGGTACGAGAAAACTAAAAACGCAGAATCATAGATAATGACCATATCTATCAGATTGCTGAATCTGGATCAGATCATTTTTATAGCCAAAAGCAACAAATCAATTTGCAGTGGCTACGCAGCGCCCGACGTCACGCTCAGACTGATTTTCTGTCTCTCTCGCACGCACTCTTTGTCGTGTCGTTTAAGATTAGCGGCGTCTGCCGGAGGAGAGCCATACTGACTTAGTATCGGGTATAACTGTAGAGTTGCGGTGTCCGCAGCAACTCACAACGTTCCCCCTCGCTTTTTTATAGAATGTTTTATTAAAGGTTGATCAGACCTTTTTCATGAAAGCTTTCAATTAATATATTTCTTTAACCTATCCTTATGTACTTTATGTAGTTTATTATACCCGATACTCAAAATGAGTATTAGGGTATATTAGATTTGTGGTAAAAGTGGATGTGTGTAACGTCCAGAAGGAATCGTTTCCGACCCCATAAAGTATATATATTCTTGATCAGCATCAAAAGCCGAGTCGATTGAGCCCTGTCTGTCTGTCCGTCCGTCCGTCTGTCCGTCTGTCCGTCCCCTTCAGCGCCTAGTGCTCAAAGACTATAAGAGCTAGAGCAACGATGTTTTGGATCCAGACTTCTGTGATATGTCACTGCTACAAGAATATTTCAAAACTTTGCCCCGCCCACTTCCGCCCTCACAAAGAGCGAAAATCTGTGGCATCTACAATTTCGACGATACGAGAAAACTAAAAACGCAGAATCGTTGAAGATGACTATATCTTCTAGAGTGCAAAATCTGAACCAGATCGTATAATTATTATAGCCAGAATCAAGAAAACAATTTCATTCTTTCTCGCTCTGTCTCTCTCTATCACACAGGTTTCATGGTCGGTTTTGCCAATTGCAAAATATGAGTTCAAGAATCTCAGAACCTATAAGAGCCAGAGCAACCAAATTTGGTATCCACACTCCTGTGATATCGGACCTTGACCATTTTGTGTCAAAATTTCGCCACACCCCCTTCCGCCCCCGCAAAGGATGAAAATCTGGGGATATTCACAAATCTCAGAGACTTTTAAGGCTAGAGTAACCAAATTTGGTATCCGCACTCCTGTTAGACACAATATATATCTCAAAATTTCGCCCCACCCCCTTCCGCCACCACAAACGACGAAAATCTGTTGCATCCACAATATTGAGGATACGAGAAAACTAAAAACGCAGAATCATAGAAAACAACCATATCTATCAGATTGCTGAATCTGGATAAGATCAGATAATTTGTATAGCCAAAAGCAACAAATCAATTTGCAGTGGCTACGCAGCGCCCGACGTCACGCTCAGACTGATTTTCTGTCTCTCTCGCACGCACTCTTTGTCGTGTCGTTTAATATTAGCGGCGTCTGCCGGAGGAGAGCCATACTGACTTAGTAACGGGTATAACTGTAGAGTTGCGGTGTCCGCAGCAACTCACAACGCTCCCCCTCGTTTCTCATTGGAACCTGGGAGTGATTTCTTTGGTACTAATAATAGTAAGCTATTATATTCAGAAACAGACTGTTCAACTATATTATCTTCCATTAACTTGCCAACATGTTTTTGTATTTCTTCTAATTGGCTATGCGGGCTTCGATAGTTTTTCATGTACACCGGTTCATCATCCTTAAGTCTTAACTTTAGCTTGTAGAAGTTATTTGTTGTAATTGATTCGGTTTCAAGTCCGAATACGTCACTGTATTTTGAACATAAATTTACCAATTTGAATTGTTACCGTTTTGAATTGTTTCGGATAATTTTTTTCTAATTGAGCTATGACTTCATCTTTCCTTGATATTTTATTTGTTTCAATTATCTCGTAGTTCGACAGCGGTGCATATTTCAGATTATTTATATGTACTAATTGATCGGTACTGGTTGTATTCAGTAAACGTTCAAATGTATTTTTGGATGTTGCTACTGTATTTGCAACATAGATACCAGGTATATTTTCCTGATTTGGAATTAAGATCCTGTCACGGTCGCCATGTAAGATAGTTCAGTTTTTAGTAGTTAGCTGCGGAGCGTCCGCTTCGTTTGATTCGCGTTATCTGACTGCTCTCGCTTTATTCTGCCTTGAGCTGATACATATTGTTCTTATATCTACGTATTGGATATATGTGTCTGCAGAAGGCGTGGACATATGATATACATACAACGTGACCACTGGCGAGCTGGCTGCAAGGTGCATGCTCAGCGGTTCCCACGCGACGCTACCGGTCTGCACATAAGAGGCTGATCGAGTTACACGTGCGCTGGAATGTTTGTATGTTTATTTGTGGTCATTTTATGTATTTTAATTATGACAAAGTTTCACACAGTATTTAATGCTTGAATACACTACAATATACTGGTAGGCATATTACATTATGTACACATTGTAAAATCGAAATAAATGTACAACAAAAAATCAAACAGATACAAATTCAAACGGCGAACGGAAGTGGAGGTAACAGAGAGACACAAGAGCTTTCAGCTAAAATTGATTTCATTAATTTAAGTAGATTTCATGTCGTTTCATTTAAAACGGCGACACAAAAGTCGAGGGGAAAGCAAAATTAACGAGCGCTGGAAAGTGTGCTGCGATGCGACCGGAGGCCATTTACTTGATTCGCATTCGCCTCGCCTCGCATTTGTTTCTCCATTGCGATTTTTGTCTAATTTTTGTTTATTTAGTTTGGTCTCTTGTTCCTTCCCCCCACTTCCTGTCGTACACTCGCCCTTTTCTCATTTCGTCGTTGCATAGTTTTCCTTTTTTCCTTCTTTTCGCTCGACTCACTTTTGAACTTTTGCAGGTTTTGTCTCCGGCTCGAGCATTTAGCGTTTAAAAAGAAAATGCTAATGAGTTTTAATGCTAATTTTACCCAGATTGCTTGTCGGTTTCGGTCACTCCACACCGCACTCCAAGCGAAAAAAACGTTGAAAACAACAGACCAAAGTCGCATAGTGTCGGGGGGTTGCCCGAAGACTTTTAATGCGAATTGAATACAAAACGAGGGGGAACGTTGTGAGTTGCTGCGGACACCGCAACTCTACAGTTATACCCGATACTTAGTCAGTATGGCTCTCCTCCGGCAGACGCCGCTAATATTAAACGACACGACAAAGAGTGCGTGCGAGAGAGACAGAAAATCAGTCTGAGCGTGACGTCGGGCGCTGCGTAGCCAGTGCAAATTGATTTGTTCCTTTTGGGTATAAAAATGATCCGATCTGATCCAGATTCAGCAGTCTGATAGATATGGTCATTATCTATGATTCTGCGTTTTTAGTTTTCTCGAATCTGCAATATTGTGGATGCAACAGATTTTCGTCCTTTGTGTGGGCGGAAGGGAGTGGGGCGAAATTCTGAGATTAACTTTTTATAGTGAGATCTAACAGAAGTGCGGATACCAAATTTGGTTACTCTAGCTTTAATAGTCTCTGAGATTTGTGGATGCCCCAGATTTTCGTCCTTTGCGGTGGCGGAAGGGGGTGTGGCGAAATTTGGACACGAAACGGTCAAGGTCCGATATCACAGGAGTGTGGATACCAAATTTGGTTCCTCTGGCTCTTATAGGTTCTGAGATCCTTGAACTCATATTTTGCAATTGGCAAAACCGACCATGAAACCTGTGTGTTAGAGAGAGACAGAGCGAGAAAGAATGAAATTGTTTTCTTGATTCTGGCTATAATAATTATACGATCTGGTTGAGATTTTACAGTCTAGAACATATAGTCGTGTTCTACGATTCTGCGTTTTTGGCTTTATCGTATCTTTAAAAATGTGGATGCCACAGATTTTCGTCCTTTGTGGGGGCGGTAGTCGGCGGGGCGAAGTTTTGAAATATTTTTGTAGCAGTGACATATCACAGAAGTCTGGATACAAAACATCGTTGCTCTAGCTCTTATAGTCTTTGAGCACTAGGCGCTGAAGGGGACGGACAGACGGACAGACGGACGGACGGACAGACGGACAGACGGACAGACAGACATGGCTCAATCGACTCGGCTATTGATGCTGATCAAGAATATATATACTTTATGGGGTCGGAAACGATTCCTTCTGGACGTTACACACATCCACTTTTACCACAAATCTAATATACCCCAATACTCATTTTGAGTATCGGGTATAAAAATGCGTCATGCGGATGTCATCTGTTGTGGAATCCGCCCTCGCCTGGCAGGCAGGAGGCTTGTGTGCTTGCCTCTACTTTGACACTCAAGTATCTAATTGCATGTGTCTTGGCCATGTCTGTCCGTGTCCATGTCCGCATCCGAGTATGTCTCCAGGCGGCATCTGTCCGTGGCGTGGCGTGTGTGTGTGATGGCACTCTGGCGGCGGATGTCGATGAATTCAATGCCACAAATTGCATGTCTCGCACCTCCACAGTGGCACACTGAAGGCTGCTTACAGTGCTTTCTTTTGCACCTTCAAGTGGGCCACAAGTAGTCGTGACAGCCAGTGGCGAAACAGGAAAAAAAACGAAGAAGAACCCAACTGGCAGACATCAAAGGTTGTCTTGTCTTCGGCCCCAGTCGCTCTCCCAACAGCCTCTCACTCTCTCTCACTCGCTCTCTCCCTCAAGTGGGTCTGTGATGGGGGTCTGGTGCTTTTGGCAAAGTTTACGACAGCGCGATTAGCTCATGTCGTTTGTTTTGGCTTTTGTGAACTTTGTCTTTGTCTGCCAGCAGCTCAAGTGCAACCGCGGGGCGGAGGAAGGGGGCCAGCGGCGGACAGACTGCATTGGAATTGTAGCAGTGCAATGCTGGGAGACAAGTTTAATAAGATTCTCATTTCATTTGGGCCGCGGCCTTCGGTGTCTCACTCAAAGAAGTTTGCCAATTTTCGAAAAATTTTATCTGTTCCGTTGCGGTTTTCGGTTTTTAGGGTTTCTTTTCGTTTCGGTTCGGTTCAACCGAGTTTCAGTTTCAGTTCATTTGGGGGCCATCGAGTCATCGAGCTCGACTTGGGATGTAATTGAATTGAAAACTTTCGGTCTCAAGTCAATTTTCGCAATAAGGCCGCTGAAAGCCTTACACATGCTTTCTCCCTGGCAAAGTTGGATGCTCCATTTGATTGAGTTTTGCTTTGTACCATTTCAGGCAATGTGTTTGTTATAGCCGCCATCATATTGGAGCGAAATCTGCAGAACGTGGCCAATTATCTGGTGGCCTCGCTGGCCGTGGCCGATCTGTTTGTGGCCTGCCTGGTGATGCCCCTGGGAGCCGTGTACGAGGTAAGTAAGGTGCAGCACAAAGCAGTGGGGTATTTATTTAAGCACGCAAAAATTAGTTGAATGTTTAGTTAGCCGGCCTCATCAGCAGCTCAATGATCAGAAAGGGGAAAGGCAAACCTCAGAGGCGACTCCGTCGAGATGGGCAGGCGCAGCAGCCGCGCCTTGGTGCAGAGCTCCCTCTTAGTCATGCGGAACTTGGGCACCCTCATGTTCTGCTGGTAGAGACTCAGGACTCGCCAGCTGGGACTACGCATCACGTAGGCATAGCTGTAGTTTAACTGGAGAAAGTGCTGGATCATTGTATCCGTGTCCACGAGCCGCAAGCGATCAGCTAGACACCTTGGCAGACGATTCTTGAAGAAGATCTGCGGCACAGTCGGATCGTCGGTCATAATTCGGAGGCCACTGGCTCGCATTGTAGCCACATTCGTGATGCCTGGCTCAAAAAACCCCGAGGTTAGACTTGTGGCCAGGAAGCTCTGGGTAACGCTGATAAAGATGACCATCCCGAGCAATGAATACACTGGAACTCGATTCGGCACCACCAGACAAATCCTCGAATCTGTCAACATCTCGTCCACCAAATTAGCCACCACATCCACAATGCGACCGTCAGAGTGGTCCCCGATCTGATACACGGAGCTCTGCCGCCCCTCATTGGGCAGGATGTCCATGCTGGAATTCATGTAGGTCATGAACTCCCGCATTAAAATTCCCAAAGTGCCGCCAATAGAGATGTTTCCCCCTCCGGGCACGTTGCTGTCTCCCGTTGAGTTGAGCTAGAAAAGACAACTGGATGAACAGCCAGAGGTAACTGTAGCTGCTCTCAGAACTTACCCAATACACATTTGGCATATCGTTGGTGAAAACTGCTGTCGCGGGTCGTCAGCTTGTGGATGGTCATAGTTTTGGAGAGGTAATAGTATGTCCACGCCTCGTACTTGTTCTCTCTCCTGAAGATCAGAATAGAGCGGACAAAGTGCCGGCGATAGCACATGATGAAGAAGATTTGCATCTCTTCGTCCGTGAGATGCTGCAACTCCTCCTCATCCGTGGCTGGCCGATGGAAGAAGAGGAAAGTGGACCCTGTCCGACTGAGCAGAGTGTCATTGACGGCAGAAAGCGTGGGATCGCTCAGGCCAGTGAACAAAGTGATAACTATATTAGTAGCCTTCAGATAGTGACGGTTGAGGGGCCCCAAGTTCGATCCAACAACGTACAGGGGAGTGTTAAACTTCTCCATCAGGCGCTGCTGCAGCGAGGGCCTCAGATCCATGTGTCCCGTGAAGGTTATAAAGTTACGAACGCCAAAAAGACCCGCATATACATGGATTACTTCGAATAGGGTGCCGATATTCTCGTCCGCACTCTGCTTGGCCATTTCTCTGTGATGCTGGCACTTTTGTTGGCTGCTGGCCAAAAGGATGCCACCACTCCAGAGGCACAAACAGAGCCAGAGGATCCTCATGGTGGCTTTTTCAGACTGCGGCTGCTACTGTGTACTGGACCTCCGGCAGCCAGTTGACAATTTATAAAGCTTTCCCGACTGAAGTCCGAGTCCGAGTCCCAGTCCCTCCCTGTGTTTGCTTTGCTATTAGAAGCCATTACGTTTTACATTCTGTGAATTGCCACTCCAGCCCCCAAGCGTCAGTGTGTGGGTGGGAGCATCAAATTTAATAAGCCATCAGCTTTTATTGTCTATTTGACTAACCAACTTTATGGCCTCCTATCTCCCATCTCGTGTATACAGATCAGCCAGGGCTGGATACTCGGCCCGGAGCTGTGCGATATCTGGACCTCCTGCGATGTCCTCTGCTGCACTGCCTCCATTCTGCAATTGGTGGCCATTGCCGTGGATCGGTAAGTAATTACTTTGAGTCGCCACATACCCACCCGGCGTTTGATAAATTGCCTCAAAAGTCTACTTGTAAGTGGCGTGTAAGACAAGCCTTAAGCTCTGCCGCTCCCTCACCCTCTCACCATCTCTCTCACTCCCTATCTCTCTGTGATATGCGCGTGTGTGTGTGCCCAAGTTAAGCGAATCAATCAATCAAGTTTTTAACATGTCAAATCTCTTTACAAATCCACTTGGCAACAAGAACGTAATGTACGCAAAAAAATAAAGCCTAAACCGAACCTAAAACAGCACAAAAATAACTTGTAACCATTTGAGCCGAAACAAGTGGAAAATACCCTGTAGAAACACTCATATGAATGATGGAGAGAGATGGAGAGAGAAAAGAGTGCATTTAAAAGTTATTTGGTTATTTTTGGAGCCTCAAAGGAAGTTTATTTGCCAGAATCGAAACTTTGGCAAGAAGTTCCCCAATAAATCGACACACCCAAACATACACATCAACCATTTCCTTCCGCTCCAACCGCACTCTGCTCTGATGGCTCTATCAATTTAAAATATATATATACATATTCTCTGTGGTGGCATATGCCACAGATAGATGTACATATACTCGCATGCGAACATGGCTGGATGCATGCCATCAATCAATTTGTAGCAAACATTTCAATCAATCGATTAAAAAACAGAACGCAAAATGGCAAACAACAAATGTCAAGAGGGGCTGTGTGTTTTTGTGTGGAGGAATAGAGAAAAACGAATTGCATTTCGGCATTTCGAGTATTCCCTGGAAAAAGGGATACCGAAGAGAGAACGAGGCGACTCGCTGTCGATTCGAATGTAAATTTTATTGCCAAACATCCAGTGTCAGCTAATTTTCGTGCACTTGCCACCAATGAAAATGGCAGGGGCCCAAGGCTGGAGGGGTGAGGAGATATGGTAGTCCCTGGCTGGCAGTTTTACGGCCACTTAGCTGCAAGAATGCTGCAATTTTCCAATCGTCCCGCACAGCGTATACGTAATGCCGTTTGAATGAGCCCATGCCACCGATAGAGCGAGCGGGAGGAGCGACCATAGGACCCATGACACTTTTCCCACAGTGTTTTTAATGAACAATCAGATGCAAGGCATGGCAGAGGCCGAGCCCGAGCCCGAGGCAGAAGCAGAAGCAGGGCCCAGGGTCCGTGGCCGCACTGTAATTTCCAAAATGTTTGCTGCACTTGAGCGGCTAATTTCATTTTATTGAGGGCACTATCGGTCGGACCCGCTCCGGTCCTAACCAGAACTGTTCCGTTCCGCTCTGCTCTGCTCTGCTCTGTACAATGCTGTTTGAATTTCCCCCTTGAGCTGAAATTATATGGCCGCATTAATTGGCTAAGCTGATGGTCAATGCGGGCCAATTATTTCGCGGTTTCAATTAGAGCGCAGCCGGAGCGACCGAAGTGGCCATAAATAATGCAAGTCGCTTTCTTTGCCCCGTCTCTGTGGCACGAGTGCAGAGGTGAGCTATGGCGTATACGCAATATTTCGGATATGGGCCTCATTAAAATTCTGACCGAATTTATATTGGTTTTAACGACCAATGAACGCATTCGAAATGAAATGTTTTTACGGTCGGATGTTTGGATGTGAATTACATTTCGGCATGATATTAGTTTAAGCCTTTTGCTGTGGCATGCATTTGATTGATCCGCAGAAATTGTGCAATATTTGCTCTATTGAAACGATTCTTTTTCATTGGAAATTCCTCTGGCTGCTGTTAGCGGGAGGTCAGGTACTCGTATTAATCGCATGGATGGGTGGATGGATGGGTGGATGGGTGGATGGATGGATAGATGGGTGGCCATCGCTGATGTCTTTGTGATGCGGCTGTCAATTGGCAAATTGAAATGCTGGCTCCGCAAATTGCCTGTCAATAAACAAAGCCAAGTGATGCCTAGATTTCACATGCATATCAATCAGCTGAAGCCCCGGCTTTGGCTTGGGCATCGGCATCTCACAAATGCCATTTTCCTGTCAGCTGGACACCAAAAAGAAAACACGAGTCTTAGTTCACATTATGATTATGCGGAGAAAGGGTGGGGCAGGGCAGCACTTCCATTTGCCATCTTCCATCTCCCATCTCCTAGGGAAAGTATGCAAATGACGGGGCATGACAGCAACGATGATTTGCCAGAGTGCCAAACAGAGGCACGCAGACCCGAACCCGTAGAGAGCTGGAGAGCTGGCGAAACAATTACCCCACAATTAGTTGTCACTTGATATTTAAAATGGAAAGTCTTTGTTTTATCGCCAAATGAAATGAAAATTAATGTCCTTTTAAGCAACAAGGCGACGAGCGACGCAGAGCGACAGAGAGCACGAACGATAGAGAAGACGGAGACAGAGCTTGTGCATTAATAAATTAAGTTTGTCAAACGGTCCTTGCTCTGCCCAGCGCTCCTGCCCTTCCAAGTCCTTGTCCTTGTCATCTTGCCCCGCTGAGGCCACCCCAACTGAATGATAAATAGTTCCTGAATTTCGACTGCAATAATATTTGCAAGTATTTGTCGTTAGGTCTGCTGCCGAATCGTTGACGATGCGCCAGGGCGGAGTGGGGCATGGTTAACATTCTTCGAGTTCATTTTCCATGTCAGTAATTTTTAAGCAATTAAGACAAAGTGCCAACAATGTTTACAGAAACGAGAGCCAACAGAAATGGAGGAATGGAGTGTTGACCAAAGGGGCAGCGACGACAAATGGCGCACAGACATTAATCTTAATGCGCTGACCCAATGCTCCGCTTCTGCTGATTCCAATATATGCACATACATAACACGCTTTCCTCCCACACACACACACACACACGGGCACTTTCTGGTAGAGATGTGCATAAATTTCACGCTCTGCATGCTGCTGACGTCATTATTAGTGGCTCAAAACACACACACACACGCACACACACACACGCACAAGAGACACACACGAGAGTCTGTAGAAGTGTGAACAAGTGCGGACGCGTTTCCTTGGTGCTCCCGGGCGGGCAGCCTATAGCTGCGACATCTGCTGGGAAACGAAACCAGATGGGTATCTACAACAACACTGGAGTCCGTACATACCCAGGAGAATGCCTAAGCATAGGAGTTGACACATCCACGAGCTCCGGAGGCCCTTGATGCAGAACGATGACCAAGGCCAGGGGTGAGGGGTGAGAAATTTCCTCTCTGAGAGTGCCCTCTGCGCTCCCACTATCCGTGCCTTCTTCTTTCTTTTTTACAATTGCTGTAACTTAGGGTCGCTCTCCCGGCTCCACTCTCCCTGCAAATGCACTTGTCATGCCAGCTGATCTAGATATCAGCTGCTTAACAGAGTTAGGCAGCGGAAAAACCCGAAAGGTACCACAGGGAAGCTCCGGTAGAGGGCGAAAGCCCGATCGCCCGCAGCAACCTGACCAACAGATGGCGCCAGCAGACACTACGGTGCAGGGCAAGGCCCGTGCCAAAGTCTCAAAGGCTCCCTACTCCTAGCGGAACACACGGAACAATAGGGGTCAAAGGTCATGGAGCAGGCCAACAGACACCCCCACCGTCTAGGCGGCGCACCCCAAAACGGGGCCCGCACCAGAAAGAAGGAAAGAAACCACTTCCCTTCTTGACCACCGATGGACGCCCCAAAGGCCCTACAATCCAACCAAACCCAAGCAGCGTCTGACCCACAGTGGGCGGCTGCTTGGTCTGCGTCTGTATCACAGTGATCGGCAGTTAAATAACCTGGCAGAAGGTATAAAATGCAAACAACCTGGCAGTAGGTATAAAATGCGCATGAAATGGAAAGAAATGTACTCGAAAAACATAACTACTCCAGGTGGAAACCCACAAGGTGGAAATCCAACCGCGCGGAGCAATCCCGCGGAAGGGGCACGGATTATGGAGGCCCCAAGAAGCATTTCACCCAACCTTGCTACGGCGGTGGCACACTTGGCCGGCGAAGCAAGTACGACTACAAGCATCGAAGCAACGGCTTTCCAAAAAGCCTCGAAAGTGGCAAGAACACCGCCACAGCAGCCAGCAGCCCCAGCCCTGCACATGAAACAGAGCAAAATACACGGCGCTGCCAGCGGGCCGTCACAGGACGGCAACAGAGATGCCGACACCCCAAAGAGGCAGCGTGACCCCCCTACCCCATCGAGTAGCGGAAGGAAAACGCCGCCCAACAGAAGCAGGACCAGCGTGCAGGACATCGATGAGATTGGCGCAATTCTGGACGATCTTTTGTACCAGATGAACGAGAAGGGACAGAGGTCCATTAACATGGCCATCAAAAAGATGATGGCGCGCATGAAGGAGCTGCAACTGGAGGTAAGGTCCCAGCTGAAGGCGCCAGCGGGAGGAAAGGTAGCGATGGGTGAATGTCAATGCCACTGCCACACCGCAGAACCTACCCCCAGGCTAGTTAACCCCCACCCAGGCGATGCGAAGACCACATCGACAAAGGAGACGCAGACGACGACAGGAGTTCGCAGGAAGGGGACAACACCCAGTATGAAGGAGAAAAGCGCACGCCGTAAGCCCCGGACAGCGCAAAACAACGGTGCCAACCGGCAAGATGCGACAAAGAAGCCGACGACCAGTACGCAAAACACTGACCCCGCGCAGAAGTGGAACGAGGTCAGAGGGCGACGGGCGAAGCGCAAGCCGACAGCCCGGCCGGACGCGGTACTGGTGAAGTGCACCGAGGGAAAGTCATATGCCGACATCCTGAAGGTGGTGAAGGCAGCGCCAGCGCTCCCGGCCCTGAAGAGCAAGGTCCAGGCCATAAGGAAGACTGCCTCGGGCGAGCTGCTCCTCAGGATGCAACAACCATCTGACCCTGCCACACAGGAACTGCAGAAGGCAATACAGGCAGCGATAGGAGAGATGGCAGCTGTAAAGGCCATTCAGGAGACAGTCGCGGTCGAAGTGCTCGACATAGATGAGCTCACGACAGGCGATGAGGTATTGGAAGCAATTACAGCACCGACCGACCTGGACTTGACACAAGCAACAAAGCCGAGGATGCGGAAAGCGTATGGTGCCACGCAGGTGGCTACACTAAACCTCCAGCCCGCCCTTGCACAGAAGCTCCTGGAGCTTGGCAAGGTGCGAATCGGCTGGGTGGTGTGCCGCATGCGACGACGAATCGCGCCAACACGCTGCTTCAAGTGTATGGCCTACGGCCACACGGCAGCGAGATGCAGAAGCCAACGTACAGTGGCGAAGGATACCTGCTTCAGGTGTGGCGGAGAGGGGCATGTACAAAACAAATGCACCAACCCCCCAAAGTGCCTACTGTGCGTGGGCAACAACGGAGACGCTCGCTCATCAGCCCACTCGGTCCTCAGCCGCAGCTGTCCCGATTATAAGAAAGCCCTTTCCCAGCTGCTAGATGGTTAAGCCACTTCAGCTGAACCTCAACCACTGCCAAGCTGCCCAGGACTTGCTAACGCAAACGGTGCTGGAGCAACAGATCGATGTAGCGCTCCTCAGTGAGCCCTATAAGGAAAGAAGCGAAGCGATCTGGCACCAAAGCACAGACGGCGGTGCGGCAATCTGGAGCTGTGGCCCCCAACCAGGCCAGCTCACACATAGAGCGGCTAAGGTGGGTTATGCGAGAGCCAAACATAATGGCACGTACCTATATAGCTGCTACATAGCAACCCGATTCACACAGAGCGAATACGAGGCGGTCATCAGGGACATAGCCAACGACGCCAAGGACAGATCCCCGGTCATAATAGCGGGCGATTTCAACGCCTGGGCTACGACCTGGGGCAGTGCCAGGAACACGCCCCGAGGGACAGCGCTATTGGAGGAATTTGCGAGCCTGAACGTCTGTCTCCTGAACGCAGGAAGCACCCCGACGTACAGCAAAGCAGGCCGAGTGTCTATCATAGACCTCACCTTTGCAAGCCCGGAGATCGCTCGCCACGCAAAGTGGCAAGGCCTGAGCACGTACACGCACAGCGACCACCTGGCTGTGATGACGGACACAGCCGCCATCGGGAATGCAACAAGGGGGCAACGAGCGCAATTGACTGGCTACAAAGAAGCAACGCTGGATACAGACGCGCTTCTAACAGCAGCAGAGAACCTAGCTGCCGCCGGGGACGCCGAAACAAGCGCGAGATCCATATCCAGGACCGTCGTAGCGGCATGTGATGCAGCTATGTGGCGAAGGAAGCTAGGAGGAAGTAGACACCGCCCAGTACCATGGTGGAACGAGCACATCGCCCAAGCAAGGAGGGAGTGCTGCGCAGCGCGACGCGCGTACCAGCGATCCAGAGGTACACCACAGTTTGGGATCAAAGGGGCGGCATTCAAGGCAAATCGGAGAGCCCTTAGAGACGCCATTAGAAGCAGCAAGGCCAAATGCTTCCAGCAGCTCTGTGAGGCGGCAGATGCAGAACCCTTCGGGGGGGCATACAAGCTGGTCATGGGAAAGCTCTGTAGGCAACCCACCCCAAGTGCCCTGTCCTGCTGAGGGAAATAGTCTGCGCACTCTTCCCCCGGCAACCACCACTCCAGGAGGCAGAGGCCCTGAAATGCTTGGTCAGTGCCCACCCAAAGGTATTCGCACGGATGTACAACCAGTGCATCCAGGAGCGGTACGTACCACTAGCATGGAAACGCCAGAGACTTGCCCTGGTACCCAAGCCAGGCAAGGACCTAAGCGACCCATCGGCATACCGACCACTATGCATGCTAGATGGTGTGGGCAAGATCTTCGAGAGGCTGGTATGCAACCGACTTGAGGCCGAGCTGACGCAACGGAATGGCCTCTCCACCCTCCAGTTCGGATTCAGGAAGCAGAGGAGCACCATCGACGCCATCCAGATGGTTACGAGCTTGGCCAGAGAAGCCATTGCAGGAACGCGATGGGCAGGAGGCTCGAAGGAATACTGCCTAGTGTGCACGCTAGACGTGCGGAACGCATTCAACTCGGCCAGCTGGAAGAGCATCCTCGATGCACTGGCGAGGAGAGGCACACCCCAATACCTCATCCGGACGCTCCGAAGTTATTTCACGGACCGCGTATTGCTGTACGACACGGAGGATGGAGCGAAGCAGCACATAATCACCGGTGGCGTTCCACAGGGTTCGGTCCTAGGGCCGATCCTGTGGAATGCGATGTACGACGACATCCTGCGTCTGGAACTACCGGAAGGCTGCACGCTAGTGGGCTTTGCGGACGACATCGCGCTAGTGACGGTAGCAAAGCACATCAGCGGAGCAGAGCAGAGATGCAACGCAGCAGTGGGAAAAATAACATCATGGCTCACAGCGAACGGACTGTCCCTAGCGGCAGCACTGCCATCAGGACCAAGCCCGCCCTAAAATATTTAGGGGCGACCAGCGACTTACATTCAAGGCGCACCTGGAGTACGCAAGCGCGAAGGCAGCCACAGCAACAGCGGCCATCAGTAGGATGATGGCCAACACTGGAGGGCCAAGACAACGCAGCAGACAGCTCATCGCCGGAGTTGTCACCTCAATAATCCTATATGGATCGGTTGTGTGGGCACCAGCAATGAGGGTGCCGTCATACAGCAGGGACAGCAGAGGCGCATACAGACGCTGCGCCCTCAGGGTTGCATGCTGCTTCCGGACGGTGTCAGAGGACGCCGCACTTGTGGTGGCAGGCATGGTCCCGCTGGACCTCCTGGCGGACGAGCGGCAGAGCGGCATGGCAGTCAGTAGCGAACGCCGCGAGGGCACTATAGCACGCTGGCAACGGCGATGGGACCAAGCCGAGAATGGAAGATGGACGAGACGGCTAATCCCCCAGCTGAGACCATGGATGCAGCGGAAGAGAGGCCAGATTGACCACTACCTCGGACAACTGCTAACGGGGCATGGCTGCTTCAAGAAATACCTATACCGCTTCAAGCACGCCGATGACCCGTACTGCAGCTACTGCGGGCCAGGAGTAGATGAAGACGCGGAGCACGTCTTCTTTTCCTGTCCCCGCTTTCGTCGGGAACGAGAGATGCTAGGAGAGGCGAGCCTAGGAGTAAGCGCAGACACCCTCACCGAGCGGATGGTAGCCGACGAGCAGACGTGGCACGCGGCTGACAATATGACAGCAAGCGTCATAAGGGAGCTGCGTAGCCTGGAGCGATGCCGAACCAACTAGAGCCATAGAAGACACCAAGCTCCGCACAGCGAAGTAATGCCTAGCGGCAGTCCCGCGGGAGTGGACCTACCCTCAACATTCCCATTCCAACAACCCATCCCCAGATGGGGATGCCCCAGATTTTCGTGCTTTGCGGGGGCGGAAGGGGGTGTGGCGAAATTTGGACACGAAACGGTCAAGGTCCGATATCACAGAAGTGTGGATACCAAATTTGGTTGCTCTGGATCTTATAGGTTCTGAGATCCTTGAACTCATATTTTGCAATTGGCAAAGCCGACCATGAAACCTGTGTGTTAGGGAGAGACAGAGCGAGAAAGAATGAAATTGTTTTCTTGATTCTGGCTATAATAATTATACGATCTGGTTGAGACTTTACACTCTAGAACATATAGTCATCCTCTACGATTCTGCGTTTTTGGTTTTATCGTATCTTTAAAAATGTGGATGCCACAGATTGCGTTCTTTGTGGGGGCGGAAGTGGGCGGGGCAAAGTTTTGAAATATTTTTGTAGCAGTGACATATCACAGATGTCTGGATCCAAAACATCGTTGCTCTAGCTCTTATAGTCTTTGAGCACTAGGCGCTGAAGGGGACGGACGGACGGACGGACGGACGGACGGACAAACGGACGGACGGACGGACGGACGGACAGACGGACATACAGACAGGGCTCAATCGACTCGGCTTTTGATGCTGATCAAGAATATATATACTGTTCGGAGCAGAACCCAGCCGATTAGCTGCTTGCCAAATAGCACCTAATTCTTGGCCCTCAGCCGCTTATTTTGTTTGTTACTTATGTCTATGTCACTCATTTGTTTGTTAAAGCTCTGCGCTTGCTTGCCCTGCTAAACGCTCTCTGCCAGCTCGCTCTTCGCTATCTCCGCTTTGCGTCTGCCTACCGACGTCGGCCGAGCGAAGCTGCGCTTAGCGATCGGAGCGGCAATGTAAAGGGCAGGCAAGCCACACTTGCAATTTGGATGTCACGCATTAAAGAACATATCGTAATTTTATTTCTGCGCCGAGTTTTGTTTAATTCGAAATAATTAGTCGGCCGATTGGGGATAAAAAACATTATCTCCACATAAAAGTTGGTGACCCCGACGTGATCTCTGAGTTGCAGTGTCAATTAATAATCATTTGCGATCGACATTCGTTAGCCCTAGCAAATTTTCGGCGGTTAAGCACAATTCGGTGCTAAAACACACTTACATACACCTACATACACGCATTGCTGGCTATTAATTTCTCTGTCGCGACAATTCGGTCAGTGCAGTGCGGTAGGCAGTGCAGCGAACTCACTAATACACACAAGCGGAGTACAAAGCGGAATCGGACAGCTCGCACAGCCGCACAGCTAAAGGCATTAGCTGTAATCCCTTTGCTTTCGGTTCCCACGTTTATACGTATACAGGGTGTCTTTTTCGGTCGTGCTGAGTGACTCTTTTAAAACCTCAACATGGCAGCACCTGAGCCTACCAATGTCGCGAACGCAGCAATGCCGAGTGATGTAGATTTCTACAAGCACAAGGCCGAGTCCATCGCGCGCCAACTAAAGGCCATGGATCGCTTTCTCACCAAGGGAGAGCTTGCCGAGTTAGATGAGGCAGAACTTCAAGCTCGCTTAGAGCAGATCGAGCGAATGAATGCGGATTTCGATGCCGCTCAAACGAGCCTTGAAAGGCTGGATTTCCTGCAGTGAGCCCATGATGCCCGGCTGGACTTTTCGAATGTTTATGTCAAGGTTAGGTCCATGCTGTCGCGGGAGTTGATGGCTGCTCGCACGGTAAATGTTGCCAATTCAACGGCTCGGCATACTCTCGAGGGGAATTCGTCGTTGTTCGCCTATAATAGTATAGGCCGTTCTCGAATGCCCGAGTTGCAGCTTCCGCGATTCGGTGGGAGCTACATGGATTGGCCAGAATTCCACGCGATGTTTTCGACAATGGTGCACAAAGACCATCGTATACCAATCATCGAAAAATTCCAATATCTTCGTGGATGTCTAGATGGTGCTGCGCTGGATACGATTCGTTCCTTGGAACTTTCTGAGGAGAATTACGACAAGGCGTTGAATTTACTAATGTTGCGATTCGATAATAAACTGTTACATTTTCAGGCACACGTCAAGGCTATTTTCGGGCTGCAAGGAGTGGAGAAGGGCTCGGCTATCGGCTTGCGCGCGCTCAGCGATAAAATCAATTCGCACTTGCGTGCACTTCAGACCTTGGCGACCCCGCAGGAGATTTCCGATGGGTTTCTGATCTTCATCATAGGCACGAAATTGGACCACAAGACCAAGGAGAAATGGGAAGAGAACTTGCCGACGTCAGGATTGCCTCGGTGGTCAAGCATGGCCTCATTCTTGGAAGCAAGATGTCGGATGCTGGAAAATTTGGGATCGGCTATGGTAACAATTCCGAGCCAGCAGGTGGGAGAAAGTAAACCTAGCACCCTAATCACCTCCATTAACGATCATAATAGCTCAACATGCAAGTATTGCAAATCCTCCGATCACTACATATCCCGATGCCAGGCATTTATAGATCTCCCTGTTTTTTCTCGATACAAGGATGTGAAGAAGCGCCATTTATGTCTTAACTGCCTCAACAAAGGCCATTCATTGCAACGCTGCAAGTCAGGGGCATGTAGAAATTGCCAAGCCAAGCATCACACACTGCTCCACATGCAGTCGGGCGCTGACGCTGAGTTGCCGTCGCCGAGCACGGAATCGACCCAGCATGATCCTGCAAGTGCCCTTGTAGCAAGCAAATATATTAGGCCTCCCCCCTCGAGTCAAAAATCTCTGCCTAGCCAAAACGTGCTGCTAGCTACTGCAATCGTATATGTCAGGGGCCGTTTTGGATCGCTTATTCCATGTCGTGCCATTTTAGATTCCGCTTCTCAGGTTAACTTTATAACATCAAGACTCGCCAATCAGCTGCAGTTAGATCCTCACCCGTCTCACGTTAAAATCGCCGGTATTGGAGAGTCAATTCTACCATCCAGCAAGGCTGTGGACATCGTCCTGCAATCTCAAGACGAAAGCTATCGCGGTTTCCTCTCTGCAATTATCACTGCCTCAATCACAGGAATGCAGCCTAACTTCGGCCTAGACGCAAAGGATTGGCCAATGCCAAATAATCTAAAACTGGCTGATCCTAATTTCGCCAAGCCCCAGCGTGTCGATCTGTTGATAGGTGCTGGTTTGTTTTTCGAATTAATGTGCGTTGGACAGATTCGACTGTCAGACCAATTGCCAACATTGCAGAAGACGAAACTTGGCTGGATAGTGTCAGGAAGTATTAAAAACTCTGAGAAAGCCCGTGCGGCGCTAGCAGCCGTTGAAGATCCCCCTGTCATCTCCGCTTGCGAGACTAATTTGTGCGATATTGTAAGGCGGTTTTGGGAAGTCGATGGAGATTATTCGCCCTCATCAATTTCGGAGGAAGATGTTCATTGCGAACAGCATTTCGTCACAAACTGCATTCGCCTAGAGTCCGGAGCTTACTCCGTGCGTTTGCCAACCAAATTCAGTCTAGAGGAATTAGGAGAATCATATCAGCAGGCGCTACGTAGATTTCTCAATTTGGAGAGGAAGCTAGCAAAAAATGCACAGCTTAAGGCAAAATATATGGAGTTTCTCCAGGAGTATCGTGATTTAGGGCACATGTCGCCAGCTTCGCGGCAGTCAGACCTCCCGCAGTACTTCTTGCCTCACCATTCCGTCCACAAGCAGTATAGTACAACCACCAAATTACGCGTAGTGTTCGATGGATCTGCCAAAACAGCGTCTGGAGTATCACTGAATGATGCGCTTATGGCTGGACCCACCATCCAACCTAAAATTCTGATAACTCTGCTTCGTTTCCGCTTTTTTAAAGTCGCCTTGTGTGGCGATATCTGCAAAATGTACCGCTGTGTACGCGTTTCCCATCCCGATACGCACGTGCAGTGCATCCTATTGCGCAATGACCCGAAGGAGGAGATTCAGGTGTTCAAGTTGGAGACTGTTACTTACGGAACCAAACCTGCCGCTTTCTTAGCAATTCGTGCTATGCATCAATTGGCAAATGATGAAGAGTTGCGTTTTCCGCTTGGCGCTGATGTTGTTCGAAGAGATTTCTATGTCGATGATCTCCTATCTGAAGGGGACAGCATTGATTCTGTCATCAAGATTCGTCAGCAGGTAAAGGAGCTACTTTCGAAAGGATGTTTTCCCATACGTAAATGGTGTTCCAATGAACCCGCTTTGGAAGGCGTATCGGAGGCGGATCGCGAAAAGTTCCTTACCTTTCATGACGGGACTGAAGTAACCAAGGCGCTTGGTCTAGTTTGGGATCCCACCACGGACAATCTTCTGTTTAGCTTCGCTCACGTCGGAACCGCTGCAGGCCCAATATCGAAGCGTTCGGTCCTGTCTACACTAGCTAGGTTCTACGATCCTCTAGGGCTCATCTCTCCCATCATCACAAAAGCTAAAATATTTATGCAGTCGCTATGGAACGAAAGCCTAAAGTTGAATTGGGACGAAAGCCTGCCCCAGGATCTACATACGACTTGGATTGAGCTGACTTCGCAGTTGTCGATGGTTAAAAACTTTAAGTTTCCACGTTACGTGCTTCGGCAGCAAGCCAGATTAGAAATGCACGCGTTTTGTGATGCGAGCCAAGCAGCATATGGCGCCTGTGTATACATGCGTTCGGAAGCTCTTGGCATTGTGCAAAGTCATCTCTTATGCTCTAAATCCAGAGTCGCGCCCTTGAAAAGTATGACTATCCCCAAGCTTGAGCTGTCCGCTGCCCTCGTATTAGCCGAACTAGTGTCCACCATAGTTAAGGGATTATCAGCTCCATGCCAAATACATTGCTGGTCGGATTCGTCCATAGCCCTTGCCTGGATTCGAGAATCACCATTGAATTTTAATATATTTGTTTCTAATCGAGTTCAGCGGATTCAGGAGCTCACCGCTGGAATGACTTGGCATCACGTGCCCACAAAGTTGAATCCTGCCGACATCATATCACGTGGAGCCACGCCCGCTGAACTAATGGATAGCAGCCTTTGGATCTCTGGACCACCATTCTTGTGTCTTGAGAGCTCAGAGTGGCCTGCAGGCTTGCAATTGCCGACCGATGTACCAGAACGTCGTCATGCAGCATTGGTTGTTTCAAACGAAAGGGATGTATCGTACGATTGCAAATTTCAAAACTCATTCGGATCCATGCAGCGCGTCTTTGCTTACATATATCGATTCTACATTCTCAAGGACAAAGGCATAGCGCGGTCGAAGGGTCAACTTACCGTAATCGACATCAAAAATGGTACGCATTTGCTCATAAGGGCAATACAGCAGCAACAATTTTCGGAAGAGATAAGGGCCCTCTCCAGCAAACAGGCCCTACCCCCAAAAAGCACGATGGCCTCACTGAATCCATTTCTGGATAGCTTTGGATTGCTGCGTGTTGGAGGCCGCCTCCAAAATGCCGAATTGGATTACGACGCGAAGCACCCGATCCTGCTTCCTAAGGGACATCCTGTCACTGTCTCTATTATTATCTTCTTTCACGAAAGGTTTCTCCACGCAGGAGCTCAAGGATTGCTCGGACTGCTTCGGCAAAAATTCTGGCCTATTGGTGGACGCAAATATGTTGCGGGAATCATTCGCAAATGTGTTAGATGCTTTCGTTTGAAGCCAGTGCTGAGGGAACATATCATGGGAAACTTGCCTGCGGATCGCGTAAGGACTAATCCAGCATTCCACACAACGGGCGTTGATTTTTGCGGACCCTTTTATCACAAGTCGGAAGTCAGAAGCAGGCCTCCTATCAAATGTTACATCGCTGTCTTCGTATGCTTTAGCACCAAAGCAACTCATTTGGAAGTCGTTCGGGATCTATCTACAGAATCCTTTCTGGCAGCATTAAGGCGTTTTATAAGTCTACGTCCCAAACCTCGAATCATCTAGTCAGACAACGCTACAAATTTTGTAGGAGCAAAAAATGAGCTTTTGGAGCTTCGGCAAATGTTCCTCAGCGATCCTCATACGTCGGCTGTGTCACATCTCTGCGTTTCTAGTGGAATCGACTGGAAATTCATCCCCCCTCGCTCACCTCATTTTGGGGGTTTGTGGGAGGCGGCTGTTAAAGCAGCTAAAATCATTTTCATCGCATCGTCGGGACCTACATTTTTACTCTTGATGAAATTCAGACCTTGGCTTGTGAAATCTCTGCTTTGTTAAATTCCCGTCCGCTTTATGCAATTACAGAAAGTCCCGATGATCTAGATGTGCTCACGCCAAACCACTTTCTCAATGGAGCCCCGAAAGCTGCATTCGACGAGCCAGATGTGGCGCATCTCCGGGTCAACCTACTTAGTCGATGGCAGCGGCTGTATCAAATGAAGCAGGCGTTTTGGAGAAAATGGAGCACGGCGTATTTTTCGATTCTTCAGGAGCGGAGCAAGTGGCGGTCATCGTCTCCAAACATCAAGCTAGGAGCGCTCGTCATGATCAAGGAGGAAACGCTGCCACCATTAAGGTGGCCGCTTGGCCGCATTGAGAGCGTCATCCCAGGAAAAGATGGAACCATCAGAGTAGCCGTCATCCGCACTCAAAAAGGCCTTTTCAAGAGGGCCGTTGGAAAAATAGCGGTTCTGCCCCTTCAGGATGGATCTGTTGAAAGCCTTTGCTTCCAACGGGGGGTGAATGTTCGGAGCATAACCCAGCCGATTAGCTGCTTGCCAAATAGCACCTAATTCTTGGCCCTCAGCCGCTTATTTTGTTTGTTACTTATGTCTATGTCACTCATTTGTTTGTTAAAGCTCTGCGCTTGCTTGCCCTGCTAAACGCTCTCTGCCAGCTCGCTCTTCGCTATCGCCGCTTTGCGTCTGCCTACCGACGTCGGCCGAGCGAAGCTGCGCTTAGCGATCGGAGCGGCAATGTAAAGGGCAGGCAAGCCACACTTGCAATTTGGATGTCACGCATTAAAGAACATATCGTAATTTTATTTCTGCGTCGAGTTTTGTTTAATTCGAAATAATTAGTCGGCCGATTGGGGATAAAAAACATTATCTCCACATATACTTTATGGGGTCGGAAACGATTCCTTCTGGACGTTACATACATCCACTTTTACCACAAATCTAATATACCCCAATACTCATTTTGAGTATCGGGTATAAAAAAACGAGGGGGAACGTTGTGAGTTGCTGCGGACACCGCAACTCTAGATTTATACCCGATACTAAGTCAGTAGAGCTCTCCTCCGGCAGACGCCGCTAATATTAAACGACACGACATAGAGTGCGTGCGAGAGAGACAGAAAATCAGTCTGAGCGTGACGTCGGGGGCTGCGTAGCCAGTGCAAATTGATTTGTTCCTTTTGGCTATAAAAATGATCTGATCTGATCCAGATTCAGCAATCTGATAGATATGGTCGTTTTCTATGATTCTGCGTTTTTAGTTTTCTCGAATCTGCAATATTGTGGATGCAACAGATTTTCGTTCTTTGTGTGGGCGGAAGGGGGTGGGGCGAAATTCTGAGATATACGTTTTATAGTGAGACCTAACAGGAGTGCGGATACCAAATTTGGTTACTCTAGCCTTAATAGTCTCTGAGATTTGTGAATATCCCCAGATTTTCGTCCTTTGCGGGGGCGGAAGGGGTTGTGGCGAAATTTTGAAATAAACTCGTCTCGGTCCGATATGTTAGGAGTGTGGATACCAAATTTGGTTGCTCTAGCTTTTATAGTCTCTGAGATCTAGGCGCTAATGTTTTACTCTAAGCAAAGCCACCTATGCCACGTGTGTGTTAGAGAGAGACAGGGCGAGAAAAAATGAAATTGTTTTCTTGATGCTGGCTATAATAATAATACGATCCAATTCAGATGCAGTCTAAAAGATATGGTCATTCTCTACAAATCTGCGTTTTTGGTTTTTTCATATCTTTAAAATTGTGGATGCCACAGATTTTCGTCCTTTGTGGGGGCGGAAGGGGGCAGGGCGAAGTTTTTAAATATTTTTGTAGCAGTGACATATCACAGAAGTCTGGATCCAAAACATCGTTGCTCTAGCTCTTATAGTCTTTGAGCACTAGGCGCTAATAGGGACGGACAGACGGACAGACGGACGGACGGACAGACGGACAGACGGACAGACAGACAGGGCTCAATCGACTCGGCTATTGATGCTGATCAGGAATATATATACTTTATGGTCGGAAACGATTTCTTCTGGACGTTACACACATCCATTTTCACCACAAATCTAATATACCCCAATACTCATTTTGAGTATCGGGTATAAAAACACACACGCACACATCTTTCGGCATTCAAGGCCAAAAGAAAAGAGCTGAAGGAGGCCATCAGGAGCGGACAGTCCCACGAGCATGGAAACGGCAAAGGCGTGCTCTGATACCCAAGCCACGCAAAGAGCTCAACGACCCATCGTCATACCGGCCGCTGTGCATGCTGGATACCATGGGCAAGATTTTCGAGAGGATGGTATGTAACCGACTGGAGGCGGAACTGGCTGAGCGTCGCGGACTTTCCGATCTCCAATTCGGGTTCCGCAAGCAGAGGAGCACCACCGACGCCATCGAGATGGTGACAAACCTTGCCAGGGAAGCCATGGCAGGAACGCGATGGGCTGGAGGCGAAAAAAAGTACTGCCTAGTATGTACACTAGACGTACGAATCGCCTTCAACTCTGCCAGCTGGAAGAGCATCCTAGAGGCCCTGACCAGGAGGGGTATATCCGAACAAATCACACGGACTCTGCGAAGCTATTTTACGGACCGCGTCCTGATCTACGACACGGAAGAAGCATCAGAACATCAACAAATCACCGGAGGCGTCCCACAGGGCTCGGTCCTAAGGCCGATACTGTGGAACGTGATGTATGACGACATCCTGCGGCTTACATTACCGGAAGGGTGCACCCTGGTAGGCTTCGCCGACGACATAGCACTGGTGACAGTGTCGAAACACGTAAGAGACGCAGAGGAGAAAACCAACGTAGCAGTCGGGATGATAGTGGCCTGGCCCGCAGCCAACGGGCTAGCATTGGCGGAGAAGAAGACGGAGGCTGTGCTAATGAGCAGCAGGAAAAAGGTCGAACAGGCATGCGTGAGAGTCTGTAGCACGATCATCAGGACCAAGCCTGCGCTAAAATATCTAGGGGTAATGATGGATCAGAGGCTGACGTTCAATGCCCACCTGGAATACGCCAGCGCAAAAGCGACTGCAGCAACGGCGGCCATAAGCAGGATGATGGCCAATACAGGGGGACCACGGCAGCGCAGCAGGCAGCTAATCGCTGGGGTGGTCACCTCTATAATCTTATATGGATCAGCAGTGTGGGCACCAGCAATGATGGTTTCCACATACAGCAGAGACTGCAGAAGCGCATACCGACGCTGTGCCCTGAGGGTTACATGCTGCTTCCGGACGGTGTCTGAAGACGCCGCACTTGTTGTGGCAGGCATGGTCCCGCTGGATCTCCTGGCAGCTGAGCGGCAGAGCGGAGTGGAGGTAGCCAGCGAGCGGCGAGAGCGCACCATAGCCCAGTGGCAACTGCGCTGGGACCAAGCGGCAAAAGGGAGGTGGACCAGACGTCTCCTTCCCCAGCTTAGCCCATGGCTGCGAAGAAGGCACGGCCAAATGGACCATTATTTGGGCCAACTGCTGACGGGGCGCCAAACCAGCCGGCGGAAGCAGTGGAGGAGCACGCAAGTTCCTCTCCTCCAACGCTGCAGCGCCCTCAAGAGGAGCAAGCAGACCCGAAGGAGAGGGCCATGGCGCATTTGGCGAGCTTGGGCCAAAAGGCCAGAGAGTTGAGGAAGCTGATGGTGCTCCCAAAGAGGTCCATCACGAACCCAATGAGGGATCTGGTGGATGAGATCGAATATCTGCAGCGAGAGTTGGAATGCTGGCAGGCGATCTCTGCGGAGCAGGCTGTAGCCAAGGTTACACAGCCGGAAGTGACGGAGAGGGCGGAGAGGGCGGGAAAGAGGGCACGGCCAGAGCCCAGGAATACCACCAACCCGTCCCCGACCCCGTCCCCAAGGCCGAAGAAGCCAAAACATGGACCCAAAAAGTAAAAAAAAAACCGAGAATAAGCAGCAGGAAGGCCAAATGAGGGACGCCGTAGCTCGCAAGGGACCGGAGGACGCCCCAAAGGATCGAGAGGCGGGGAGGGTGAAGGTCGCAGCTAGGCAAAGGCCAAAGCCAAAGCAGCAGCAACGGCCAAGACCGCCACGCAGCGATGCAATAGTCATCGCCGCCACCAGCACTGTCTCATATGCAGACATTCTAAGGAAGGTTAAGACAGAGCCAAGTCTTAAAAAGCTAGGGCAATCGGTGCAAGGGGTGCGACGCACAGCAAAAGGAGAACTGTTGCTGATGCTGGAAAAATCGGCGGACCCGAGAACCCACGAGATGCAGGCAGCAGTCAAGGAAGCGCTAGGAAGCACGGTTGAAGTAAGGAGTCTTACCGAAACTGTCATCTTGGAGGTAAGGGACATAGAAGAAGTGTCCACCCAAGAGGAAGTCCTAGCGGAACTCAAAGCGCAGCCAGGGGTGGAAATCTGCGAGGCCGCAGCCATCTCCATCAGACCAGCCTATAGGAGCACGCAGACCCTGACTCTGAAAGTTCCACCGGCCATAGCAAAGCCCCTCCTGGAGAAAGGAAGAATTCGCCTGTGGTGGGAGTATTGCAGAATACGACCTAAGTCAACTCCCAGAAGATGCTACAAGTGCATGGAGTTTGGCCACATCGCGCCTAATTGTAAGAGTAGCCAAGACTTCACGAAGTGCTGCTACAATTGCGCAGGAGCCGACCACCAGGCCAAAGATTGCAAAGTCGAACCAAGTTGCATTCTTTGCAAGCGCCACCGGGTGAAGGACCCGAAGCACCAAACGACGAGTTTGAGGTGCCCGCAGTACCAAAAGGCGATGCAGCAAATGAAGGATAGATGAAAATCATTCAACTAAACCTCAACCACTGCGAGATGGCACAGCAGCTGCTGGACCAGACCATAAGGGAGCACCGTATTGATGTAGCAGTCATAAGCGAGCAATACCGGAATCGCAACTCGGGAGAGTGGATTGCTGACTCGAGCAAGAAGGCAGCGATATGGAGTTGTGGGAGTCCCACACAGCAACTACTGCAAACATACGTCGGAGACGGATTCGCCAGAGCCCGGATAAATGGAGTGCACAGCAGCCTACAGCAGGTGACGCAGGCACTGGAAAGGATTGCTGAAGATGCGCGGGAGAAACACCCTACGCTCATAGCCGGCGATTTCAACGCTTGGGCGACGGAGTGGGGATGCCCGAGAACGAACCCAAGGGGACAGGCGCTCTTAGAATGCTTTGCGACGTTGGATGCCGTACTGCTGAACACAGGCACACAGCAGACGTTCGGCAGAGCTGGATCGGGGTCTATAATAGACCTTACGTTCGTGAGCAGCAGCCTCAGCCGCAGGACAACGTGGGAAGTTAGTGGCTTATACACCGGGAGTGACCACCAAGCCCTCATATGTGAAATCCAGGAAGCGGGCGCACCTAACCCGTTCATTGGCAAGGAGATCGGTTATAAGACCGAAACGCTAGAGCCGGATATGGTCCGGGCCATGTTTGAGGACTACGAGACCAACGGTACGGCTGAAGAGAGAGCAAGCCAACTGGCCATACATACGCTGAAAGCATGTGATGCCTCCATGCTAAGGAAAAGAAGAAGCCTGAACAAACGCAGGCCAACGTATTGGTGGAACGCTGCAATAGGTAGCGCCAGGCAGGAGTGCCAGCGGAAAAAACGACTATACCAGCGTTCGAGAGGTTCCCCGGAATTCGAGAGGCTCCAAGGAGAATATAAGGAAAGCAGACGCTGCTTGAAGAGGCAGATCAAGGATAACAAGCGCAAATGCTTCGAAAAGCTCTGCGATGACGCAGATGCGAACCCTTGGGGCTACGCATACAGGCTGGTAATGAAGAGACTGCGAGTGTTCAGTCCCCCGCCGCCAATGTGTGCAGATCTGCTGGTTAACATAATAGAAACCCTATTTCCAGAGAAAGTGGCAGCCCAGAGGGTGATGGATAGAATTCCGCCAACTGAAATAGAAGCCACCACGGGAGCAGAAGTCCTCGAAGCTCTACAACGGATCAAGAACGGCAAAGCACCAGGACCTGATGGGGTCCCAAATGCCGTTCTCCGCACGGCTATTGAGACCAATCCACAAATGTACGTGGATTTATTCAATGCGTGCTTGTCCGAAGGGACCTTCCCCAGACCATGGAAGCGACAGCGGCTAGTCCTCTTACCCAAGGGGAACAAGCCGACCGAGGAGCCATCATCCTATATACCACTCTGCATGCTCGACTCAGTGGGTAAGATCCTCGAGCGCATAATCCACACCAGGCTGGAGAAGGCAGTAACGCGTCAGCTCTCACCGAGACAGCACGGGTTTCGCAAAGGCAGGTCCACGGTGGACGCAATCGGTGAGGTATGTGAGATAGCAAAGCGAGCTATCGATGGCACCCGATGGATGTACGGGACCAAAGAGTATTGCATAGTGGCAACACTCGATGTCCAAAATGCATTCAACTCTGCCAATTGCGATCACATAATAGAAGAATTGAGAAACTTTCTAGTACCACCGTATCTGCAGAATATCATCGCGGACTACCTAAGAGACCGAGTGCTCATATATGAGACGGATAAGGGGACACGTGAGCACCAAATCGCTGGAGGAGTTCCCCAAGGATCGGTCCTCGGCCCGCTGCTGTGGAACATCATGTATGATCGAATCCTCAAGATGGATATGCCAATGGGTGCCACGGTGATAGGCTTTGACGACGACATAGCAATAGTCGTAGTGGCAAAACAGAAAGAAGCGGCGGAAGAAATCTGCAACGACGCGGTAGAGAGAGCCAGAACATGGCTATCAGGGAGGGATCTCTCATTAGCCACCCACAAAACGGAGGCGGTGCTCATAAGCAGCAGGAAAGTAGTGAAGACGGCCACGATCCGAGTAGGAGACTGCACTATTAGCTCCAGTCCAAGCCTGAAGTTCCTGGGGGTCATGATTGACCACAGACTCAGCTTCAAGCATCACATGGCGTATGCAAGCAGCAAAGCAGGAAAGACGGCAGTGGCCCTATCCCGCATCATGGCCAACACCGGAGGCCCGAAACAGCCAAGGCGAAAGCTACTAGCGAGCGTAGTTGGCTCAACGCTAATGTACGCTGCACCAATATGGGTTGATGCAATGAAGCATAAAACATATGCCCGAGAATGCAACGCAGTCCAGAGGCTGTGTGCTCTGAGGGTGTGTTGCGCATTCAGAACGGTATCCCAAGACGCCGCACTAGTGGTAGCAGGAATGATTCCCATCCATCTGCTGGCAAGAGAAGCCGCAGGAATCAGGGCACAGCGAACCCTGGGGACTACGGACCAGGACACCAGAGGTGCCTTAAGGCAGCGCACAATCCTGCAATGGCAAGATTCGTGGGATAACAGCAGCAAAGGGCGATGGACCCATAGGCTAATCCCAGACCTGAAGAGTTGGCTGAACCGTAGCCATGGACAAGTGGAGTATCACCTGACACAACTGCTGACAGGACAGGGTTGCTTTAAAGCCTACCTGCATAGGTTTAAGCACGAGGACGACCCCTTCTGCGTGGTCTACGCAGGGGTCATCGAAGACGCAGAGCACTGCTTCTTCGAATGTCCAAGATTTCGGCAAGATCGAGAGGATCTAAGCAACAAGCTTGGAAGAATGCCAGCGTTGACAAACCTGGCAGAATGCCTGCTGGAGTCGGAACAAAACTGGGCCGCGATTAGATTCATGGCCTCAACTATGGCTACCAAACTGCGTCGCGAAGAAAGAGCACGCAATGCAAGGAGATAAAGGATAAAGGAGATTATTAAGAGAAGAGCCCTACGGGCATCTCCCCCCGGCGAAGTAATATCACGCGACAGTACCGCCGGGATCCGGGATAGGTGTGGTTGGTTTTAGAGCGGTTAGAGTCCCTCACTTCGGCTTCGGAGAAGTCGGCATGAAGCTTTCCTGTAGTCACACAACAACAACAAAAACGAGGGGGAACGTTGTGAGTTGCTGCGGACACCGCAACTCTACTGTTATACCCGATACTAAATCAGTAGGGCTCTCCTCCGGCAGACGCCGCTAATATTAAACGACAAAACAAAGAGTGCGAGAGAGACAGAAAATCAGTCTGAGCGTGACGTCGGGCGCTGCGTAGCCACTGCAAATTGATTTGTTCCTTTTGGCTATAAAAATGATCCGATCTGATCCAGATTCAGCAACCAAATAGATATGGTCATTCTCTATGATTCTGCGTTTTTAGTTTACTCGAATCTGCAATATTGTGAATGCAACAGATTTTCGTCCTTTGTGTGGGCGGAAGGGGGTGGTGCGAAATTTTGAGATACACCTTTTATAGTGAGATCTAACAGAAGTGCGGATGCCAAATTTGGTTACTCTAGCCTTAATAGTCTCTGAGATTTGTGAATATCCCCAGATTTTCGTCCTTTGCGGGGCGGAAGGGGTTGTGGCGAAATTTTGAAATAAACTCGTCCCGGTCCGATATGTTAGGAGTGTGGATACCAAATTTGGTTGCTCTAGCTTTTATAGTCTCTGAGATCTAGGCGCTAATGTTTTATTCTAAGCAAAGCCACCTATGCTACGTGTGTGTTAGAGAGAGACAGGGCGAGAAAAAATGAAATTGTTTTCTTGATGCTGGCTATAATAATAATACGATCCAATTCAGATGCAGTCTAAAAGATATGGTCATTCTCTACAAATCTGCGTTTTTGGTTTTTTCATATCTTTAAAATTGTGGATGCCACAGATTTTCGTCCTTTGTGGGGGCGGAAGGGGGCGGGGCGAAGTTTTGAAATATTTTTGTAGCAGTGACATATCACAGAATTCTGGATCCAAAACATCGTTGCTCTAGCTCTTATAGTCTTTGAGCACTAGGCGCTAATAGGGACGGACAGACGGACAGACGGACGGACGGACAGACGGACAGACAGACAGGGCTCAATCGACTCGGCTGTTGATGCTGATCAGGAATATATATACTTTATGGTCGGAAACGATTTCTTCTGGACGTTACACACATCCATTTTCACCACAAATCTAATATACCCCAATACTCATTTTGAGTATCGGGTATAAAAACACACACGCACACATCTTTCGGCATTCAAGGCCAAAAGAAAAGAGCTGAAGGAGGCCATCAGAAGCAGCAAACTCAAATGCTTCAAGGAGCTCTGCGATGCGGCCGATGCGGAACCTTTTGGTGGAGCATACAAACCTAGACAACCACCCTTACAAGAGGGAGCTAGGGTAGAAGGTGCTAGCCTGAGGGACACCACCACCATCATCACTGCCAGAGAAGTACTGGAGGCCACGGGTAAGCTGAAGATCGGGAAAGCGGCAGGCCCAGATGGAGTCCCTAATGCAGCACTAAAATGCATAATTAGAGCCCATCCGGAAGCAGTCGCCACAATGTACACACAGTGCCTAGCGGAGCGGACAGTCCCACGAGCATGGAAACGGCAAAGGCTTGTTCTGATACCCAAGCCACGCAAAGAGCTCAACGACCCATCGTCATACCGGCCGCTGTGCATGCTGGATACCATGGGCAAGATTTTCGAGAGGATGGTATGTAACCGACTGGAGGCGGAACTGGCTGAGCGTCGCGGACTTTCCGATCTCCAATTCGGGTTCCGCAAGCAGAGGAGCACCACCGACGCCATCGAGATGGTGACAAACCTTGCCAGGGAAGCCATGGCAGGAACGCGATGGGCTGGAGGCGAAAAAAAGTACTGCCTAGTATGCACACTAGACGTACGAATCGCCTTCAACTCTGCCAGCTGGAAGAGCATCCTAGAGGCCCTGACCAGGAGGGGTATATCCGAACAAATCACACGGACTCTGCGAAGCTATTTTACGGACCGCGTCCTGATCTACGACACGGAAGAAGCAGCAGAACATCAACAAATCACCGGAGGCGTCCCACAGGGCTCGGTCCTAGGGCCGATACTGTGGAACGTGATGTATGACGACATCCTGCGGCTTACATTACCGGAAGGGTGCACCCTGGTGGGCTTCGCCGACGACATAGCACTGGTGACAGTGTCGAAACACGTAAGAGACGCAGAGGAGAAAACCAACGTAGCAGTCGGGATGATAGTGGCCTGGCCCGCAGCCAACGGGCTAGCATTGGCGGAGAAGAAGACGGAGGCTGTGCTAATGAGCAGCAGGAAAAAGGTCGAACAGGCATGCGTGAGAGTCTGTAGCACGATCATCAGGACCAAGCCTGCGCTAAAATATCTAGGGGTAATGATGGATCAGAGGCTGACGTTCAATGCCCACCTGGAATACGCCAGCGCAAAAGCGACTGCAGCAACGGCGGCCATAAGCAGGATGATGGCCAATACAGGGGGACCACGGCAGCGCAGCAGGCAGCTAATCGCTGGGGTGGTCACCTCTATAATCTTATATGGATCAGCAGTGTGGGCACCAGCAATGATGGTTTCCACATACAGCAGAGACTGCAGAAGCGCATACCGACGCTGTGCCCTGAGGGTTACATGCTGCTTCCGGACGGTGTCTGAAGACGCCGCACTTGTTGTGGCAGGCATGGTCCCGCTGGATCTCCTGGCAGCTGAGCGGCAGAGCGGAGTGGAGGTAGCCAGCGAGCGGCGAGAGCGCACCATAGCCCAGTGGCAACTGCGCTGGGACCAAGCGGCAAAAGGGAGGTGGACCAGACGTCTCCTTCCCCAGCTTAGCCCATGGCTGCGAAGAAGGCACGACCAAATGGACCATTATTTGGGCCAGCTGCTGACGGGGCGCCAAACCAGCCGGCGGAAGCAGTGGAGGAGCACGCAAGTTCCTCTCCTCCAACGCTGCAGCGCCCTCAAGGGGAGCAAGCAGACCCGAAGGAAAGGGCCATGGCGCATTTGGCGAGCTTGGGCCAAAAGGCCAGAGAGTTGAGGAAGCTGATGGTGCTCCCAAAGAGGTCCATCACGAACCCAATGAGGGATGATCTGGTGGATGAGATCGAATATCTGCAGCGAGAGTTGGAATCGTGCTGGCAGGCGATCTCTGCGGAGCAGGCTGTAGCCAAGGTTACACAGCCGGAAGTGACGGAGAGGGCGGGAAAGAGGGCACGGCCAGAGCCCAGGAACACCACCAACCCGTCCCCGACCCCGTCCCCAAGGCCGAAGAAGCCAAAACATGGACCCAAAAAGTAAAAAAAAACCGAGAATAAGCAGCAGGAAGGCCAAATGAGGGACGCCGTAGCTCGCAAGGGACCGGAGGACGCCCCAAAGGATCGAGAGGCGGGGAGGGTGAAGGTCGCAGCTAGGCAAAGGCCAAAGCCAAAGCAGCAGCAACGACCAAGACCGCCACGCAGCGATGCAATAGTCATCGCCGCCACCAGCACTGTCTCATATGCAGACATTCTAAGGAAGGTTAAGACAGAGCCAAGTCTTAAAAAGCTAGGGCAATCGGTGCAAGGGGTGCGACGCACAGCAAAAGGAGAACTGTTGCTGATGCTGGAAAAATCGGCGGACCCGAGAACCCACGAGATGCAGGCAGCAGTCAAGGAAGCGCTAGGAAGCACGGTTGAAGTAAGGAGTCTTACCGAAACTGTCATCTTGGAGGTAAGGGACATAGAAGAAGTGTCCACCCAAGAGGAAGTCCTAGCGGAACTCAAAGCGCAGCCAGGGGTGGAAATCTGCGAGGCCGCAGCCATCTCCATCAGACCAGCCTATAGGAGCACGCAGACCCTGACTCTGAAAGTTCCACCGGCCATAGCAAAGCCCCTCCTGGAGAAAGGAAGAATTCGCCTGTGGTGGGAGTATTGCAGAATACGACCTAAGTCAACTCCCAGAAGATGCTACAAGTGCATGGAGTTTGGCCACATCGCGCCTAATTGTAAGAGTAGCCAAGACTTCACGAAGTGCTGCTACAATTGCGCAGGAGCCGACCACCAGGCCAAAGATTGCAAAGTCGAACCAAGTTGCATTCTTTGCAAGCGCCACCGGGTGAAAGACCCGAAGCACCAAACGACGAGTTTGAGGTGCCCGCAGTACCAAAAGGCGATGCAGCAAATGAAGGATAGATGAAAATCATTCAACTAAACCTCAACCACTGCGAGATGGCACAGCAGCTGCTGGACCAGACCATAAGGGAGCACCGTATTGATGTAGCAGTCATAAGCGAGCAATACCGGAATCGCAACTCGGGAGAGTGGATTGCTGACTCGAGCAAGAAGGCAGCGATATGGAGTTGTGGGAGTCCCACACAGCAACTACTGCAAACATACGTCGGAGACGGATTCGCCAGAGCCCGGATAAATGGAGTGGAAAGGATTGCTGAAGATGCGCGGGAGAAACACCCTACGCTCATAGCCGGCGATTTCAACGCTTGGGCGACGGAGTGGGGATGCCCGAGAACGAACCCAAGGGGACAGGCGCTCTTAGAATGCTTTGCGACGTTGGATGCCGTACTGCTGAACACAGGAACACAGCAGACGTTCGGCAGAGCTGGAACGGGGTCTATAATAGACCTTACGTTCGTGAGCAGCAGCCTCAGCCGCAGGACAACGTGGGAAGTTAGTGGCTTATACACCGGGAGGGACCACCAAGCCCTCATATGTGAAATCCAGGAAGCGGGCGCACCTAACCCGTTCATTGGCAAGGAGATCGGTTATAAGACCGAAACGCTAGAGCCGGATATGGTCCGGGCCATGTTTGAGGACTACGAGACCAACGGTACGGCTGAAGAGAGAGCAAGCCAACTGGCCATACATACGCTGAAAGCATGTGATGCCTCCATGCTAAGGAAAAGAAGAAGCCTGAACAAACGCAGGCCAACGTATTGGTGGAACGCTGCAATAGGTAGCGCCAGGCAGGAGTGCCAGCGGAAAAAACGACTATACCAGCGTTCGAGAGGTTCCCCGGAATTCGAGAGGCTCCAAGGAGAATATAAGGAAAGCAGACGCTGCTTGAAGAGGCAGATCAAGGATGCCAAGCGCAAATGCTTCGAAAAGCTCTGCGATGACGCAGATGCGAACCCTTGGGGCTACGCATACAGGCTGGTAATGAAGAGACTGCGAGTGTTCACTCCCCCGCTGCCAATGTGTGCTGATCTGCTGGTTAACATAATAGAAACCCTATTTCCAGAGAAAGTGGCAGCCCAGAGGGTGATGGATAGAATTCCGCCACCTGAAATAGAAGCCACCACGGGAGCAGAAGTCCTCGAAGCTCTACAACGGATCAAGAACGGCAAAGCACCAGGACCTGATGGGGTCCCAAATGCCGTTCTCCGCCGTTCTCTGAGATAGCAAAGCGAGCTATCGATGGCACCCGATGGATGTACGGGACCAAAGAGTATTGCATAGTGGCAACACTCGATGTCCAAAATGCATTCAACTCTGCCAATTGCGATCACATAATAGAAGAATTGAGAAACTTTCTAGTACCACCGTATCTGCAGAATATCATCGCGGACTACCTAAGAGACCGAGTGCTCATATATGAGACGGATAAGGGGACACGTGAGCACCAAATCACTGGAGGAGTTCCCCAAGGATCGGTCCTCGGCCCGCTGCTGTGGAACATCATGTATGATGGAATCCTCAAGATGGATATGCCAATGGGTGCCACGGTGATAGGCTTTGACGACGACATAGCAATAGTCGTAGTGGCAAAACAGAAAGAAGCGGCGGAAGAAATCTGCAACGACGCGGTAGAGAGAGCCAGAACATGGCTATCAGGGAGGGATCTCTCATTAGCCACCCACAAAACGGAGGCGGTGCTCATAAGCAGCAGGAAAGTAGTGAAGACGGCCACGATCCGAGTAGGAGACTGCACTATTAGCTCCAGTCCAAGCCTGAAGTTCCTGGGGGTCATGATTGACCACAGACTCAGCTTCAAGCATCACATGGCGTATGCAAGCAGCAAAGCAGGAAAGACGGCAGTGGCCCTATCCCGCATCATGGCCAACACCGGAGGCCCGAAACAGCCAAGGCGAAAGCTACTAGCGAGCGTAGTTGGCTCAACGCTAATGTACGCTGCACCAATATGGGTTGATGCAATGAAGCATAAAACATATGCCCGAGAATGCAACGCAGTCCAGAGGCTGTGTGCTCTGAGGGTGTGTTGCGCATTCAGAACGGTATCCCAAGACGCCGCACTAGTGGTAGCAGGAATGATTCCCATCCATCTGCTGGCAAGAGAAGCCGCAGGAATCAGGGCACAGCGAACCCTGGGGACTACGGACCAGGACACCAGAGGTGCCTTAAGGCAGCGCACAATCCTGCAATGGCCAGATTCGTGGGATAACAGCAGCAAAGGGCGATGGACCCATAGGCTAATCCCAGACCTGAAGAGTTGGCTGAACCGTAGCCATGGACAAGTGGAGTATCACCTGACACAACTGCTGACAGGACAGGGTTGCTTTAAAGCCTACCTGCATAGGTTTAAGCACGAGGACGACCCCTTCTGCGTGGTCTACGCAGGGGTCATCGAAGACGCAGAGCACTGCTTCTTCGAATGTCCCAGATTTCGGCAAGATCGAGAGGATCTAAGCAACAAGCTTGGAAGAATGCCAGCGTTGACAAACCTGGCAGAATGCCTGCTGGAGTCGGAACAAAACTGGGCCGCGATTAGATTCATGGCCTCAACTATGGCTACCAAACTGCGTCGCGAAGAAAGAGCACGCAATGCAAGGAGATAAAGGATAAAGGAGATTATTAAGAGAAGAGCCCTACGGGCATCTCCCCCGGCGAAGTAATATCACGCGACAGTACCGCCGGGATCCGGGATAGGTGTGGTTGGTTTTAGAGCGGTTAGAGTCCCTCACTTCGGCTTCGGAGAAGTCGGCATGAAGCTTTCCTGTAGTCACACAACAACAAAAAAAACGAGGGGGAACGTTGTGAGTTGCTGCGGACCCCGCAACTCTACAGTTATACCCGATACTAAGTCAGTAGGGCTCTCCTCCGGCAGACGCCGCTAATATTAAACGACAAAACAAAGAGTGCGAGAGAGACAGAAAATCAGTCAGAGCGTGCGTCGGGCGCTGCGTAGCCACTGCAAATTGATTTGTTCCTTTTGGCTATAAAAATGATCCGATCTGATCCAGATTCAGCAACCGGATAGATATGGTCATTCTCTATGATTCTGCGTTTTTAGTTTACTCGAATCTAGAATATTGTGAATGCAACAGATTTTCGTCTTTTGTGTGGGCGGAAGGGGGTGGTGCGAAATTTTGAGATATACCTTTTATAGTGAGATCTAACAGAAGTGCGGATACCAAATTTGGTTATTCTAGCCTTAATAGTCTCTGAGATTTATGAATATCCCCAGATTTGCATCCATTGCGGGGGCGGAAGGGGGTGTGGCGAAATTTTGAAACAAACTCGTCTCGGTCCGATATATAAGGAGTGTGGATACCAAATTTGGCTGCTCTAGCTTTTATAGTCTCTGACATCTAGGCGCTAATGTTTTACTCTAAGCAAAGCCGCCTATGCTACGTGTGTGTTAGAGAGTGACAGGGCGAGAAAAAATGAAATTGTTTTCTTGATGCTGGCTATAATAATAATACGATCCAATTCAGATTCCGCAGTCTTAAAGATATGGTCATTCTCTACAATTCTACGTTTTTGGTTTTCTCATATCTTAAAAAATTGTGGATGCCACAGATTTTCGTCCTTTGTGGGGGCGGAAGTGGGCGGGGCGAAGTTTTGAAATATTTTTGTAGCAGTGACATATCACAGAAGTCTGGATCCAAAACATCGTTGCTCTAGCTGTTATAGTCTTTGAGCATTAGGCACTGAAGGGGACGGACAGACGGACGGACGGACGGACGGACAGACAGACATGGCTCAATCGACTCGGATATTGATGCTGATCAAGAATATATATACTTTATGGGGTCGGAAACGATTCCTTCTGGACGTTACACACATCCATTTTTACCACAAATCTAATATACCCCAATACTCATTTTGAGTATCGGGTATAATGAAATTGTTTTCTTGATGCTGGCTATAATAATAAAACGATCCAATTCAATTCAATTCAATTCATTCGGCAGTCTTAAAGATATGGTCATTCTCTACAATTCTGCGTTTTTGGTTTTCTCGTATCTTTAAAATTGTGGATTGTGGAAACAAAAGAAGAGCAGAGTCTGCTCCTGCTCCGGCTCCTGCTCCGCCTCCTGCTCCTGATATTTCTGCGATGCATCCGAGTGTGCTGATTACTGTCTGGCTGCCCTGCTGCGCTTACTGCAAGCAGCAGTCTTATGCGTGTCTTCATTTTTGCCGTTGCTTTTCTCTTCCCGCCCAGACCCGTATCAGACCTCAATACGAAATACCCTGTATGTGTACGGGTGTGTGCCCTGCTGCAGGAAGTCCTTTGTCAGAGTCACCATTTCACAATGGAAATGTTGTGATATATTCGTATTGCCATATGGCAATTGATGTGGAAATGGCTTGTGGGAAGGGAAATCTCCTGGTCCGGATGTTAATGGAGAGCGGGTCTTGAAGAACCCAGCCAGTACGAATAGTCCTTAATTGAAAACAGTTCTATTCTGTTAATGTCTAAGCAGAGAAAGGCTTACGTGCACTTATGTACATATCAATTATTTAAGATTTGTTTGGAAAACACAATTGAAATGCGATAGGTGGAGCATTATATGTTTTATGAACTGTTTTAATATAAAATTGGTTTGTGTTATACGCAATCGAGACGAGAGAGAGCTTACAGGACACCGCCTGCGTCGATTAAAATGCAGCAATTAGTGGTATTTCCTTATTCTCAGTGTTAGGTATTATATTAATATCTATATACGGTCACACCATCCAAGGGATATAGAATAAAAGAGAATCTTGAAGACAACGCGTGCTTAAGTCTGAGTGTCAATACACTACATAATTGGCGACGAGGATAAAATAAAACGTATTAATATACATACACATGTTAAAAGTGCATATAATATATGAATAGCAACATGACGAAAAATGAAGCACCAACATTCTATCAAATGGCAACAATTGCTGAGTTTTCGCCACACCAAGAAACGTTCTGCATTTGGAAGGAAAAATTCGACATACATTTGTGCGAATTGAATGTGAAAGAGGAAAACACAAAAAAGGCAGTTTTGTTGAAGTCGATCGGTACAGCGGCTTACACTGTACTACATAGTTTGTGCAATCCGGTATCACCCGTATCAAAAGCATACAAAGAATTATGTGAAATTTTAAAAACACACTACACACCACCTACACTCATATTCAGAGAAAGAAAAAAATTTCACATGTCCACAAAAAGTGAAGATGAGACTGTAGCGGAGTGGTATGCTCGAGTTAAACAATTGGCATTGGAATGCAAATTTGGCTCAAATCTGGAAGCGTTTGTATTAAACCAATTTGTGATGAGCCTTCCCAACCCTATATATGAAAGAATATGTGAAGAAGACGAAAATCTAACTCTGGCTGATGCACTCAAGAAGGCGATGATCATGGAGACGAAGATCAGCACAAGGAAGACAGAACACAACGTCAACTACATGCATCAAAAGAACGGGACTAGTCAATGGCAGAGGCAAAGAGGCGAGAACAGAGATCAAGCAAAGAGCAACGGCAGAAGTCATTTCAAGGGCAACCGAAATGTGAGTTACAGAGGCGGCAGAAGCGACGGTGACGGCGACGGCGAAAACGACTGCGACGCTGGCAGAGAAAAGAAGCAGCAGCCATGCACACACTGTGGCTGGCGAAATCATAACTCAAACAATGTCACGCATGCATGCAAATGTCACAGCTGTGGAAAAATAGGTCACTTGGCGAGCATTTGTAAAAATAAATCAAAAAAATCCGTAAATTATGTATCTCAAACAAAAAATGACTCCTATTCTGATAATAATTTTGATAATGATAATTATAACTTTTCTATCTATAGCGTTGATACAACCTCAACTAGTGGAGTATATTATTTACCTGTAAAAATTGATGGAAACATAACGAAAATTGCTTGCGACACTGGTGCACCGTGCACATTGGTTCCAAAAACATTTTACGAAAGCTTAAATACCAGCAGACCACTTAGAAAATGTCTAGTTCCATATGTAGATTACAATGGAGATTCAATCAAAGTTATTGGTGAGTACGATGCAACGCTCGAATATCGAGGTCTAAAAAAACAAATTGTTGTTGTTGTAACCAATGCAGTGAGTCCACCTTTGCTAGGTAGAACATTTTTGAGAGCTTTTAATTTTGAGTTAATGCAGGTGAACAATGTGTACGTAAATGAACCAAATTCTGTAATTACAGAACAGATTAAATCGGAGTTTGCTGAAGTTTTTGAGCCTCGTTTAGGTTCATATACTACGAATACGATATCGTTACTATTAAAAGAAGATGCAAAACCAATATTTTTCAAGCCTAGGTCAGTACCATTAGCATGGAAAGAAAAGATTGAAGTGCAGTTACGAAAATTCATAGATGATGGAATTTTAGAGCAAGTTGTTAGTTCTGAATGGGCAACACCTTTGGTACCGATTTTAAAACCAAACGGTGACATACGAATTTGTGGTGACTATAAGGTTACATTAAACCGGTCTTTAGTCGACGTAAAGTATCCACTACCTCGAATAGACGACATTTTTGCAGCGCTTGAAGGGGGTACACTGTATTCAAAACTTGACCTGTCAAATGCTTACAATCAGCTAAATTTAGATGAGCAATCTCAAAATTTGTGTACTTGGAGCACACATATTGGACTATTGAAAGTTAAACGCTTACCATTTGGTATAAAAACTGCAGCAGCTATTTTTCAAAAAACAATGGAAGGGTTGTTTCAGGGTATGCGAGGAGTTGTGGTTTATCAAGATGACATAACAGTTACAGGACGAGATCTTCAAGAACATATTTCAAACCTAAAAGCTGTACTTAGAAAACTGAAATCAGTTGGACTTAAATTAAATGACAAGAAATGTGAGTTCTTTAAATCCAAAATTTGTTACCTAGGATTTTCAATTGACAGGATAGGACTGAGCAAAAACAATGATAGAGTTGCGAGTGTATTGTTTGCACCGGCTCCGGAAAACGTATCACAGCTTAGAGCTTTCATAGGCATGGTAAATTATTATTCAAAGTTTATCAATAATTTCGCTCAGATAATGAGTCCTTTATATGCATTATTAAAGAAAAATACAAAATTTAATTGGACACGCGAATGTCAGAGTGCATATGAAGAGGTAAAGAAAGAAGTAACTTCTGAACAAGTTTTAGTTCACTACAACCCAGATCAACCGTTAGTATTAACGACTGATGCTAGCAGTCATGCAGTTTCAGGTGTTTTATCACATAAATGCAATGAAGATATCAAACCAATAGCATTTGTATCAAGAGCATTATCCAAAAGCGAGCATAATTACAGTACAATCGAGAAAGAGGCCCTGGCTATAGTGTTCTGTGTGAGTAAATTAAGACAGTATCTTTTAGGAAACAAGTTCATCCTTCGAACAGATCACAAACCATTACTAAGCATATTTGGAGACCTGAAAGGACTTCCATTGATGGCCTCTGCACGAATGCAAAGATGGGCACTGACTTTGTCAGGTTTTCAATATACAGTTGAACACATAAAGGGGACCTTAAATATAGCAGATGGACTCTCAAGAATGCCTCAATGGGAAACGGCTGTACCAAACGAAGACTATAATTACATACATTTTATACAGTCCGAAAAGGTGTTCAAAATTAGCTTCAAAGAAATAGCTCGTGAAACACGACGTGACCCAATATTATCAAAAGTTTGTGAGGCAATTAACACTGGTTCGAAGACAAGATTAAAAGGCAGCGAGTTTTCTGCCTACATCTCTAAAACAAATGAACTTTCAGTGGAATATGATTGTATCTTATGGGGACACAGAGTAGTAATTCCAACCAAACTGAGACAAGCTATTTTAGCAGAATTTCATGCATCGCATTTGGGAATAGTAAAAACCAAAATGTTAGCACGTTCTTATGTGTGGTGGCCTTGCATGGATTCTGAAATTGAGAAATTAATTCGAGATTGTATTCCTTGTCAGGAACTACAATCAAGTCCAGAAAAGAGTCTGTTAATACCGTGGAAATCCACAGGAAAGGCTTGGAGTCGAGTACACATAGACTTTGCAGGACCAATTAGAGGTTTTCATTTATTGGTTATTATAGATTCTTATACAAAATGGGCAGAAGTATTCAAAACGAAGGAAATAACTTCATTGTTTACTATCAACAAGCTTAGAGAAGTATTTTGTCGATATGGTTTACCAGACGTGTTAGTTAGTGACAATGGACGACAGTTTACTTCTGATGATTTTAAAACGTTTATGAAAAACAATGGTGTTAATCACGTTTTTACTGCTCCAGGACATCCAGCGACTAATGGTCAAGCAGAAAATTTTGTAAAGACTGTTAAGAAATCACTATATGCAAACATAAAGGCTAATGAAAGACAAGATTTTAATACAATTTTAAATAGATTTTTGATCGATTACCGAAATACGATTCATTGTACTACGGGCGAATCTCCTGCTAAATTATTTTTTGGTCGTACACTAAAAACAAGATTTTCGTTGTTAAAACCGAAAGCATAATAAATAAAAAACAGACTGAGTGTGTTGTAAATCACAAAGGTAGACGAAGCACAGAATTTTTAAAGGGTCAAAAAGTTATGGTTAGGGACTACAAAAATCCTAACAAAGCAAGCTGGACTCAGGCAACTGTAAAACAACAACTGGGCCCGCGTTCGTATTGTTGTATTTTGGCGAACAATAACAGAGAAATAAAACGTCACCTGGATCAAATTAGAAACCAAAGCACTAACAATCATACATCGCCTAATGCGAAAACACCTGATGTCGAAAGCAATTGTTCAGTAGATGACAATTCCAAAACCAACAATGAACAAATAGTTTCTCAACCAACACCCACCAGGAGAGAGTTGAGACCACGTGAGGCAGGGAAGGTAGTAAAGCGTATTTAACAATAAAATAATATAAAGAAAGGAATTATGAAATCAAATTATGTACAAATTAAACACTGAAACAAATACTAAACAGATTAAGAAGAAAGAAAAATACGAAATCACATAAATTTTATATACGCTAATTAGATTAAGAACACAAATCAAATTGTTATAAGAAAATAGATTTGTAAATGACATGTATATTAAACATCTAAGGAGAGGCGTGTTAGGTATTATATTAATATCTATATACGGTCACACCATCCAAGGGATATAGAATAAAAGAGAATCTTGAAGACAACGCGTGCTTAAGTCTGAGTGTCAATACACTACTCTCAGAATTTGCATAATTGCGTGGGCCATTGGTTCGTGACAAGGGCAATAGGGGCTGGCACGGATCCGGCACTTAGTTATATTTAATAAGCTTAATCGTCTACGGTACTTGGACGACACTGAGTCCGGTCTGAAGTAATTATGCCGCAATTTGCATGTTGCATGTTGCATCTGGTAGCCGTTGCCAGTGCCAGTCGTGCTGAGCAACAGCAAAAGCAACAGCAATAGCGAGGGTTACAACAAATAATTATCTTTAATTTAAAAATAAACGCCATTGACTGGACTCGAAGACAAAGTCCTCACAAAGTGGATTTCCATGTTACCCATTATGCGAAATTGGAGGAAAAGATTCCACGAAAGATGGTGTGTTTCTGTGGGGCCAACAATGGATTAACCGGCTAGCTGCTTGGCTTGTTGACTGCTTTGCTTGCCTGCTCTGTTGGGTCTGGGTTCTGGGTCTGGTCTCTGTCCTGTGTCCTGTGTCCTGTGTCCGGGGTCCTTGTGGTTTTGGGGAAAAGTTTGGCGCGGTAGCAGTCCCAAAGAACCGACCATTAAACACATGGCTGCTGGGGAGAACTCTGCTTAACTCAAAAATAAATACAGAGCCCACACAAAAAGCCACAAAAGACGCACAAGCAAACACACTCGGACAGTTACTTATGGCTTAATAAAATCACAAACTTTTCAATGCAAGTGGAAAAGTAATTTTCATATCACAAAACCAAAGCCCAAAATGGATTCAAACTGGTTTAGTTTTCTAATGCATTCGCCGGGTGGTCTTCTGGTGGCCTGGTCGGCCTTTTAATTTAACTGGAAAATTTCAATCTATCTTTGGTCACTCCTTCCTCCGCACACTTTCTGCGGTCTCTGGTTCGCTTTTGCCATTTGCTTCCATTTGATTTGATTTATTCGAAATTCAATTTACTTTTCGCACTGATTAATCATCCCAAGGCGGCCATTATTTTGATTTATGCCCCAAAACCTAAGCAAGCAGAACCAAAGCAGAAAAGAACAAATTTCCTTTTGCCCAAAATTGAAATTACGCACTTTTGGGGTTAGCTACACACAGAGTGACAGTTATAGAATTGTAATGCGTCTTGTCTAAAAACGCAGAATCATAGATAATGACCATATCTGAAATGCTGAATCTGGATCAGATCGGATCATTTTTGTAGCCAAAAACAAGAAATCAATTTTCAGTGGCTACGCAGCGCCCGACGTCACGCTCAGACTGATTTTCTGTCTCTCTCGCACGCACTCTTTGTCGTGTCGTTTAATATTAGCGGCGTGTGCCGGAGGAGAACCATACTGACTTAGTATCGGGTATAACTGTAGAGTTGCGGTGTCCGCAGCAACTCACAACGTTCCCCCTCGTTTTGAGTATCGGGTATAATTACCCAGAATATGTATAATAAATATTGGGCCATAATTGAGCTTTAAGGAACTGAATTAACTTCCTCAATCGAATCGATAGGCATAGTCGAACTTTTCAAATGAAATGTCAAAGCAATTATAAGATAAACTGCATGAAACCACAGACAGGAAGACAGGCTGGCAGACAGAGAGAGAAATGTGTGGCAAACTATTTCATGAACATTTCCATTTAAACTGGGGGAAACCACGAGCCCAAAATGGAGGTTTGCCAGAGGAGAGAGGCCCAGAGAGGCCTAGAGAGAGAGAGACCGGACCACTGGACCCCCACCGCAGACAAGACGCATTACAATTCTATAACTGTCACTCTGTGTGTAGCTAACCCCAAAAGTGTTTAATTTCAATTTTGGGCAAAAGGAAATTTGTTCTTTTCTGCTTTGGTTCTGCTTGTTTAGGTTTTGGGGCATAAATCAAAATAATGGCCGCCTTGGGATGATTAATCAGTGCGAAAAGTAAATTGAATTTCGAATAAATCAAATCAAATGGAAGCAAATGGCAAAAGCGAACCAGAGACCGCAGAAAGTGTGCGGAGGAAGGAGTGACCAAAGATAGATTGAAATTTTCCAGTTAAATTAAAAGGCCGACCAGGCCACCAGAAGACCACCCGGCGAATGCATTAGAAAACTAAACCAGTTTGAATCCATTTTGGGCTTTGGTTTTGTGATATGAAAATTACTTTTCCACTTGCATTGAAAAGTTTGTGGTTTTATTAAGCCATAAGTAACTGTCCGAGTGTGTTTGCTTGTGCGTCTTTTGTGGCTTTTTGTGTGGGCTCTGTATTTATTTTTGAGTTAAGCAGAGTTCTCCCCAGCAGCCATGTGTTTAATGGTCGGTTCTTTGGGACTGCTACCGCGCCAAACTTTTCCCCAAAACCACAAGGACCCCGGACACAGGACACAGGACACAGGACAGAGACCAGACCCAGAACCCAGACCCAACAGAGCAGGCAAGCAAAGCAGTCAACAAGCCAAGCAGCTAGCCGGTTAATCCATTGTTGGCCCCACAGAAACACACCATCTTTCGTGGAATCTTTTCCTCCAATTTCGCATAATGGGTAACATGGAAATCCACTTTGTGAGGACTTTGTCTTCGAGTCCAGTCAATGGCGTTTATTTTTAAATTAAAGATAATTATTTGTTGTAACCCTCGCTATTGCTGTTGCTTTTGCTGTTGCTCAGCACGACTGGCACTGGCAACGGCTACCAGATGCAACATGCAACATGCAAATTGCAAATTGCAAATGGCCCACGCAATTATGCAAATTCTGAGAATAAGGAGATACCACTAATTGATGCATTTTAATCGACGCAGGCGGTGTCCTGTAAGCTCTCTCTCGTCTCGATTGCGTATAACACAAACCAATTTTATATTAAAACAGTTCATAAAACATATAATGCTCCACCTATCGCATTTCAATTGTGTTTTCCAAACAAATCTTAAATAACTGATATGTACATAAGTGCACGTAAGCCTTTCTCTGCTTAGACATTAACAGAATAGAACTGTTTTCAATTAAGGACTATTCGTACTGGCTGGTTTCTTCAAGACCCGCTCTTCATTAACATCCGGACCAGGAGATTTCCCTTCCCACAAGCCATTTCCACATCAATTGCCATATGGCAATACGAATATATCACAACATTTCCATTGTGAAATGGTGACTCTGACAAAGGACTTCCTGCAGCAGGGCACACACCCGTACACATACAGGGTATTTCGTATTGAGGTCTGATACGGGTCTGGGCGGGAAGAGAAAAGCAACGGCAAAAATGAAGACACGCATAAGACTGCTGCTTGCAGTAAGCGCAGCAGGGCAGCCAGACAGTAATCAGCACACTCGGATGCATCGCAGAAATATCAGGAGCAGGAGGCGGAGCAGGAGCCGGAGCAGGAGCAGACTCTGCTCTTCTTTTGTTTCCACAATCCACAATTTTAAAGATACGAGAAAACCAAAATCGCAGAATGAATTGAATTGAATTGAATTGGATCGTATTATTATTATAGCCAGCATCAAGAAAACAATTTCATTATACCCGATACTCAAAATGAGTATTGGGGTATATTAGATTTGTGGTAAAAGTGGATGTGTGTAACGTCCAGAAGGAATCGTTTCCGACCCCATAAAGTATATATATTCTTGATCAGCATCAATAGCCGAGTCGATTTAACCCTGTCTGTCTGTCCGTCTGTCCGTCCCCTTCAGCGCCTAGTGCTCAAAGACTATAAGAGCTAGAGCAACGATGTTTTGGATCCAGACTTCTGTGATATGTCACTGCTACAAAAATATTTCAAAACTTCGCCCCACCCACTTCCGCCCCCACAAAGGACGAAAATCTGTGGCATCCACAATTTTAAAGATATGAGAAAACCAAAAACGTAGAATTGTAGACAATGACCATATCTTTAAGACTGCGGAATCTGAATTGGATCGTATCATTATTATAGCCATTTAGTTCATTCATTTGAATGCTAATGCTGGCTAAATTTTCTATTTTTTGTTCCAAATCGACTTTATCTTCCTGATCTAGTGTTCCAAAGAGATATTTGTAGGCTGTTCCTACTATATTGATTAGCCCTCTTTTATTTCTTTTGGTTATTTTTAGCCCGTTCATTTCTCTTTGCAATTTGTCTACTAGATATTTTATTTGGATTATGTCCTGGAATTATTATATTTGCTTCTATTAGATTTCTTCTTTTTCTTGAATTTTGATTTATAATGAGTTATTTTCCTACCCCTATTCTTTTCTTCATAATGTTTTTCGTCTACCTGTCTAATTTCGCCCGTCCTTTTGAAAGGATTTGTTACCTTAGACTTAACTAGAGGTGATAGTTTATAGCGGGTATCTACTTCATACTCTCTGCGGTTTTTATTTAATTGAGTGATTTTATTCACTTTATTTAGTTGGGTGTCATTATCAGGTGAGCCTGCATAAATGAATATATCAGCTGGTGTCCTATTTGTGGTATTATGTTTGGTTTTATGATTATATGTATAAAGAATTAATTCAAACTTCGTGAATCTATCTTCTGGGTTATCCTCGCCAGATATTATTCTTAATTTTTCATTTACTGTTTTATGAAATCTTTCTACGTCAGATATTCCATTTTTACTGGAAGTGATCTCTATTTTGACGTTTTCCGCATTCAGCCATGCTTGCAATGCTGTGCACATAAAAGCTGAATCTTTATCGGCTTTGATTTCAATTGGTTTGCCCATCTCGTTAAAAACTTTCATTATGGCTCTTTTTGCTTCTAACCAGTCACGACTTTTTACTTCTACAAGAGTGGCAAACTTCGAGTATACGTCAATACATGATGAGAACTGTTGGTTACCAACCATATAGAAATCTATGACGTATTTCTCTCTGATGTTCAGTATTTCCGGTGTAGTTTCGAATGCCAACTTCGTATTTCTATGCTCTGTTTTGGCAATATTACAAGTAGGACATTCGTTTATGATGTTTTGGATTAGTTTTTGATAATCCGGGTAATAGTATTTTCCCCTAACCAATTGACGGTTTTCTCTATCCCTGGATGGAGTAAGCCTTTATGATTCTTTAATATGGTTTCTTTAAATTCAGCGTAATTCTGAATATCTAGGAGTTTCGTGCTTGATTTAATAGCTTTGGTTATATTGTTAGAATTAATGATTTCTAAATAGGCTTTTTGGAATGGAGGAAAATCTATTTCGTTATGGAAATATAATGCGCTCCTTTTGCTGCATAGATATTCCTTTATTATATCCTTCGCTAAGGTGTTAGTCATTTCCTTATACGTGATCTTGATGATTAGCTTGTGAAAATAACGAATTGTTTCTACCTTATCTTCATTGCCTTTTATTAGCTCAATTTGCCGATTGTAATAGTTAATTGGTTTTTCCGTGATAGCAATGTGATTTAGATTGTCTTCCTGTGCGCTATGTACAGTTGCACCAACGCTATTGGAAGCTTCTCCAAGGAGATTTTAATTAATCTTTACCCTTGATAAGGCATCAGCTACATGATTTTCTTTGCCTGGTAGATATTTCATTTTAAAATCAAACTCATTCAGTTTTATTTTCCACCTTTGTAATTTCATATTTGGCTCCTTGAGGTTGTTCAACCAAATCAAGGGTTTATGATCGCTTTGTATCTCGAATGTTCTACCGAACAGGTATGAACGGAAATACTTGGTTGCCCATACGATCGCTAATAATTCCTTTTCGATGGCTGAATAGTTTATTTCATGTTCATTTAGGGCTCTGCTAGCGTAGCAGATCGGCTTGTGTTCTTTTGACAAAACCGCTCCCAATGCTATTTTACTAGCGTCGGTTGTTACCGTGAACATTTTGTCAAAGTCTGGGAACGCAAGGATAGGGTCTGAGGTGATGAGTACTTTTAGTCTCTCAAATGCCTCGACGTACTTTTCTTCCTTGGGGTCTATGACAGCTCCTTTCTTTAGTTTGAGTGTCATGGGTTTTGCTATGTTTGCAAAATTAGGAATGAATTTCCTGTAGAACCCGCACAGACCTAAGAATGACTTTATTTTTTTAGTCGTTTCTGGTATTGGAAATTTGACAATGGCAGAGATTTTGCCTGGATTTGGTACTATTCCTTCAGTAGTGACTACATGACCTAGGAATTCGGTTTCCTTTTTCATGAATTCACATTTATCCATTTGTAGCTTCAAGTTGGCGTCTCTCAACTTTCCAAATACTCTCCTTAGTGACAACAAGTGTTCTTCCAATGAAGTGGAAAATATTATGATGTCATCTAAGTATACAAAGCAATCTTTGAAGATTAACTCTTCTAGCAGATTGTTCATACATCTTTGGAAGGTAGCTGGGGCAGTGGTTAGCCCAAAGGGCATACGAGTGAACTCGTAATGTCCATGCTTAGTGGAGAACGCAGTTTTGGGTATTGAGCTAGGTTCCATGGGTATTTGATGGAAACCTTTTGCTAAGTCGATTGTCGTAAAATACTGACATTTACCTAGTTTGTCTAGGATTTCATCCATTCGTGGAGTTGGGAATTTGTCCTTAACTGTTATTTCATTTAGACTTCTATAGTCTACTACCATTCGATATTTTTGCTTTCCTGAAGCATCTATCTTCTTCGGAAGATCTCGTGCTTGATTGTACTTGTGAAAGTCAAATTGTCACCTTCTCTGTACTGCACATCCTTAAACTCATATAAGACCTTCTTTAACTCTTCCCTCTCTTCGTCGTTTAAGTGTTCCAATCTTAATTGATTACATTCCCTTAATTCACTGTCTAGAGCGGAAGCGAAGTATTGATCTCCCTCTGGAGATGGGTCAAGGCACTTAGGTGCGATCTTCTCTTCTTTTGTAGAGGGATCAGTGCACTTCTGTGCGGTCTTGCCGGCTTCAATAGCTTCTCCACTCTGAATGATTGGGTACGACCTAGCTCCTAGTGTTACAGTGTCATTTCTGTAATCGATGACGGCTTTACTTGCCATCAAGTATTCTCTTCCTAATAAAATATCATAATTTTCGGAAAAGTTATGTATGTAGAACTTTTGTTCGGACGAACATGTTTTGTTTGCATTCCTCATTATACTCTTAGTTAAACGGACAGGTCCATTGATGGTATGGACCGTAAGGTTATCGTCTTTTATCTCGGAATCTGTATAATTTTCTTTCATGATGTTGATCGATGATCCCGAGTCAGCGATACACCTTAATATTCTTTTATTAATGGTAATGTTTATATAGGGTCCTCCTCGGATTCTTCCGAGGCGGCTTGATGAAAATTTACGTCCATCTTCGTTTGGCCCCTCTGGCTCTCCCTCCCTCTTTTAGTAGGTTGGTTGGGTCCACTCCCACTAGCTTGGTTTTGAGATATTTGCTGATTGAATGGATTCTGAGCCCTACCTTGATTCAAGGAATTTTTGAACTCATTGTATAATCCAGGATTTTGGGAATTTTGATTTTGATTTGTTCGATTAGTCTGACCTGTTCCAGATGAACTCTGAGTTTGATTGTGATAGTTAGTAGTATTATAATTTGGATAATAGTTTCCAACATTCTTTCGATTTGATTGAGACGATTTCGATTGATCTTTATTTGTACCTGAATCTGTTGTACTAGCTTCGTACAATCCTTCTTCTTGTGCTGCCTTCTTAAGATTAGACAATGTGGTAATATCTTTTCTTGCTAAGGTCATGAACATTCTGTCAGGAAATTTTCGAGTAATGACATCTTTAATTGTGTTGTTCAAAGCGTTTTTATTATACCCGATACTCAAAATGAATATTGGGGTATATTAGATTTGTGGTAAAAGTGGATGTGTGTAACGTCCAGAAGGAATCGTTTCCGACCCCATAAAGTATATATATTCTTGATCAGCATCAATAGCCGAGTCGATTGAGCCCTGTCTGTCTGTCCGTCCGTCCGTCTGTCCGTCTGTCCGTCTGTCCGTCCCCTTCAGCGCCTAGTGCTCAAAGACTATAAGAGCTAGAGCAACGATGTTTGGATCCAGATTTCTGTGATATGTCACTGCTACAAAAATATTTCAAAACTTCGCCCCACCCACTTCCGCCCCCACAAAGGACGAAAATCTGTGGCATCCACAATTTTAAAGATATGAGAAAACCAAAAACGTAGAATTGTAGAGAATGACCATATCTTTAAGACTGCATCTGAATTGGATCGTATTATTACTATAGCCAGCATCAAGAAAACAATTTCATTTTTTCTCGCCCTGTCTCTCTCTAACACACACGTAGCATAGGCGGCTTTGCTTAGAGTAAAACATTAGCGCCAAGATCTCAGAGACTACAAAAGCTAGAGCAACCAAATTTGGTATCCACACTCCTAATATATCGGACCGAGACGAGTTTATTTCAAAATTTCGCCACACCCCCTTCCGCCCCCGCAAAGGACGAAAATCTGGGGCATCCACAAATCTCAGAGACTATTAAGGCTAGAGTAACCAAATTTGGTATCCGCACTCCTGTTAGATCTCACTATAAAACGTATATCTCAAAATTTCGCCCCACCCCCTTCCGCCCCCACAAAGGACGAAAATCTGTTGCATCCACAATATTGAGGATACGAGAAAACTAAAAACGCAGAATCATAGATAATGATCATATCTATCATATTGCTGAATCTGGATCAGATCAGATCATTTTTATAGCCAAAAGGAACAAATCAATTTGCACTGGCTACGCAGCCTCTGACGTCACGCTCAGACTGATTTTCTGTCTCTCTCGCACGCACTCTTTGTCGTGTCGTTCAATATTAGCGGCGTCTGCCGGAGGAGAGCCATACTGACTTAGTATCGGGTATAACTGTAGAGTTGCGGTGTCCGCTGCAACTCACAACGTTCCCCCTCGTTTTCTTTCAGCTTATGCGTGTGGTGTCGGCTGGTGTGTCTGTGCGCATGCATTGGTGAAAGTCAAACAGTGAGAGCAAAAAGTATGACCGCATTGGGTGTGGAGAAAATATGCAAAAGAGTTATTGAAATAAAGGAAGAATTGTTTTTTATGGATAACAGGTGTTAAAGTGAAACACGTGCAGATATTTAATAGATTATGGAAGATATAAATATACAAATATATATAGTTAAATATCCGCAACTCGAAATTTAGTTTTTAAAAAAGATTTTATTTTTAGTACTTAATTTCTTTATGTCACAAGATTGGTTGAATTCCCCGACTTAACTTTACGTCTGCTTGTCTCAAACGGAACTGATCTCTCTGCTGCTGGCTAGTTTCCATGAGCCCTTCTCTTGGAACTCCCGACTCTGGCTTCGGGCGTTGCTTTCCTCGGCTGCATCTTAGTGTCGGTGGCGTACGTGCTTGTACATAAACATAATGTGTATGGGATTTGGGGAATTATGGATATGTCACTCCCCCAACGTTTGTTATTAGCCTGTCCCTAGGCGATTACCCTCGGGTATAGTGACGGGGTGTCAAGTGCGGTGGCTGAGGTTGGTTCCTCTTCTGCTTCTATTATAGGGTTAATACATTTAACCGTGACTCTTTTAGAAGTTTTCTTAAATTTAACAGCTACATAACTTAGTAGTACTAATATAATTATGACAAATGAAATTAGTAGACTTATTTGTAATAGGTTACTATATTTGGTGTATTGCATAATTATTTCATTAGTTTGGACATACGACAGTGGTTTTATTTTAGTTGTGTTGTTGTTGACATAAACATTCTTGGCAAAATCTAACATTGTGTTTGATATTGTAAATTCATTTAATTGGATTGAACAGTTGTAGATTTTTATAATGGTATTTCCTTCCGCTATGATTTCTTGGTTTACACAATTCTGGTTTAGCGTTGTTTTTGGAAGATTCCATGTGATTAGTATATTGGGTTCAATAAAGTTTATTTGAAAGTTTTGAAAAGTTTTGGAATATGGACATTTAGTGGGAATTTGCATTAAAATTCCTTTTATACAATTGTCATTGGTTTTTAATCTAGTTTCTTTAACAAATACTTCTTCATTTTTTATGTAGTACTTGTAGTATGTCATATCTGTTAACATGTTATTTAATTCGTCTGGATACGGAACGATTTTATAGATTGGTACTTTTGTAATGTCTTTGGGAATGTTGGAAATTATTAGAATCTCGTTGGTATCGGATTTTAGCCATGGAGGTTTTTATATTTAGTATTTTCTCAGAATTTATTTGTTCCAGGTAGTCGTGTTTTAATAATTTTGGATTAAATATACCGAGCCTAGTTAATTGCATACCTAGTTCTATATCTTCGATATATTCTGTGAAATGTTGTAGATTGAATATCAAAATTTATATTTGTTGATTCCTGTCTTTTTCTTCATTTAGTTTGTTTATAACGTTTATTCCGCAATTAACTGCATCTATTACCAAATTTAGTTCATTCATTTGAATGCTAATGCTGGCTAAATTTTCTATTTTTTGTTCCAAATCGACTTTATCTTCCTGATCTAGTGTTCCAAAGAGATATTTGTAGGCTGTTCCTACTATATTGATTAGCCCTCTTTTATTTCTTTTGGTTATTTTTAGCCCGTTCATTTCTCTTTGCAATTTGTCTACTAGATATTTTATTTGGATTATGTCCTGGAATTATTATATTTGCTTCTATTAGATTTCTTCTTTTTCTTGAATTTTGATTTATAATGAGTTATTTTCCTACCCCTATTCTTTTCTTCATAATGTTTTTCGTCTACCTGTCTAATTTCGCCCGTCCTTTTGAAAGGATTTGTTACCTTAGACTTAACTAGAGGTGATAGTTTATAGCGGGTATCTACTTCATACTCTCTGCGGTTTTTATTTAATTGAGTGATTTTATTCACTTTATTTAGTTGGATGTCATAATCAGGTGAGCCTGCATAAATGAATATATCAGCTGGTGTCCTATTTGTGGTATTATGTTTGGTTTTATGATTATATGTATAAAGAATTAATTCAAACTTCGTGAATCTATCTTCTGGGTTATCCTCGCTAGATATTATTCTTAATTTTTCATTTACTGTTTTATGAAATCTTTCTACGTCAGATATTCCATTTTTTCTGGAAGTGATCTCTATTTTGACGTTTTCCGCATTCAGCCATGCTTGCAATGCTGTGCACATAAAAGCTGAATCTTTATCGGCTTTGATTTCAATTGGTTTGCCCATCCCGTTAAAAACTTTCATGAGGCCTCTTTTTGCTTCTAACCAGTCACGACTTTTTACTTCTACAAGAGTGGCAAACTTCGAGTATACGTCAATACATGATAGGAACTGTTGGTTACCAACCATATAGAAATCTATGACGTATTTCTCTCTGATGTTCAGTATTTCCGGTGTAGTTTCGAATGCCAACTTCGTATTTCTATGCTCTGTTTTGGCAATATTACAAGTAGGACATCGTTTATGATGTTTTGGATTAGTTTTTGATAATCCGGGTAATAGTATTTTCCCCTAAACCAATTGACGGTTTTCTCTATCCCTGGATGGAGTAAGCCTTTATGATTCTTTAATATGGTTTCTTTAAATTCAGCGTAATTCTGAATATCTAGGAGTTTCGTGCTTGATTTAATAGCTTTGGTTATATTGTTAGAATTAATGATTTCTAAATAGGCTTTTTGGAATGGAGGAAAATCTATTTCGTTATGGAAATATAATGCGCTCCTTTTGGTGCATAGATATTCCTTTATTATATCCTTCGGTAAGGTGTTAGTCATTTCCTTATACGTGATCTTGATGATTAGCTTGTGAAAATAACGAATTGTTTCTACCTTATCTTCATTGCCTTTTATTAGCTCAATTTGCCGATTGTAATAGTTAATTGGTCTTTCCGTGATAGCAATGTGATTTAGATTGTCTTCCTGTGCGCTATGTACAGTTGCACCAACGCTATTGGAAGCTTCTCCAAGGAGATTTTAATTAATCTTTACCCTTGATAAGGCATCAGCTACATGATTTTCTTTGCCTGGTAGATATTTCATTTTAAAATCAAACTCATTCAGTTTTATTTTCCACCTTTGTAATTTCATATTTGGCTCCTTGAGGTTGTTCAACCAAATCAAGGGTTTATGATCGCTTTGTATCTCGAATGTTCTACCGAACAGGTATGAACGGAAATACTTGGTTGCCCATACGATCGCTAATAATTCCTTTTCGATGGCTGAATAGTTTATTTCATGTTCATTTAGGGCTCTGCTAGCGTAGCAGATCGGTTTGTGTTCTTGTGACAAAACCGCTCCCAATGCTATGTTACTAGCGTCGGTTGTTACCGTGAACATTTTGTCAAAGTCTGGGAACGCAAGGATAGGGTCTGAGGTGATGAGTACTTTTAGTCTCTCAAATGCCTCGACGTACTTTTCTTCCTTGGGGTCTATGACAGCTCCTTTCTTTACTTTGAGTGTCATGGGTTTTGCTATGTTTGCAAAATTAGGAATGAATTTCCTGTAGAACCCGCACAGACCTAAGAATGACTTTATTTTTTTAGTCGTTTCTGGTATTGGAAATTTGACAATGGCAGAGATTTTGCCTGGATTTGGTACTATTCCTTCAGTAGTGACTACATGACCTAGGAATTCGGTTTCCTTTTTCATGAATTCACATTTATCCATTTGTAGCTTCAAGTTGGCGTCTCTCAACTTTCCAAATACTCTCCTTAGTGACAACAAGTGTTCTTCCAATGAAGTGGAAAATATTATGATGTCATCTAAGTATACAAAGCAATCTTTGAAGATTAACTCTTCTAGCAGATTGTTCATACATCTTTGGAAGGTAGCTGGGGCAGTGGTTAGCCCAAAGGGCATACGAGTGAACTCGTAATGTCCATGCTTAGTGGAGAACGCAGTTTTGGGGATTGAGCTAGGTTCCATGGGTATTTGATGGAAACCTTTTGCTAAGTCGATTGTCGTAAAATACTGACATTTACCTAGTTTGTCTAGGATTTCATCCATTCGTGGAGTTGGGAATTTGTCCTTAACTGTTATTTCATTTAGACTTCTATAGTCTACTACCATTCGATATTTTTGCTTTCCTGAAGCATCTATCTTCTTCGGAAGATCTCGTGCTTGATTGTACTTGTGAAAGTCAAATTGTCACCTTCTCTGTACTGCACATCCTTAAACTCATATAAGACCTTCTTTAACTCTTCCCTCTCTTCGTCGTTTAAGTGTTCCAATCTTAATTGATTACATTCCCTTAATTCACTGTCTAGAGCGGAAGCGAAGTATTGATCTCCCTCTGGAGATGGGTCAAGGCACTTAGGTGCGATCTTCTCTTCTTTTGTAGAGGGATCAGTGCACTTCTGTGCGGTCTTGCCGGCTTCAATAGCTTCTCCACTCTGAATGATTGGGTACGACCTAGCTCCTAGTGTTACAGTGTCATTTCTGTAATCGATGACGGCTTTACTTGCCATCAAGTATTCTCTTCCTAATAAAATATCATAATTTTCGGAAAAGTTATGTATGTAGACCTTTTGTTCGGACGAACATGTTTTGTTTGCATTCCTCATTATACTCTTAGTTAAACGGACAGGTCCATTGATGGTATGGACCGTAAGGTTATCGTCTTTTATCTCGGAATCTGTATAATTTTCTTTCATGATGTTGATCGATGATCCCGAGTCAGCGATACACCTTAATATTCTTTTATTAATGGTAATGTTTATATAGGGTCCTCCTCGGTTTCTTCCGAGGCGGCTTGATGAAAATTTACGTCCATCTAGGTTTGGCCCCTCTGGCTCTCCCTCCCTCTTTTAGTAGGTTGGTTGGGTCCACTCCCACTAGCTTGGTTTTGAGATATTTGCTGATTGAATGGATTCTGAGCCCTACCTTGATTCAAGGAATTTTTGAACTCATTGTATAATCCAGGATTTTGGGAATTTTGATTTTGATTTGTTCGATTAGTCTGACCTGTTCCAGATGAACTCTGAGTTTGATTGTGATAGTTAGTAGTATTATAATTTGGATAATAGTTTCCAACATTCTTTCGATTTGATTGAGACGATTTCGATTGATCTTTATTTGTACCTGAATCTGTTGTACTAGCTTCGTACAATCCTTCTTCTTGTGCTGCCTTCTTAAGATTAGACAATGTGGTAATATCTTTTCTTGCTAAGGTCATGAACATTCTGTCAGGAAATTTTCGAGTAATGACATCTTTAATTGTGTTGTTCAAAGCGTTTTTATTATACCCGATACTCAAAATGAGTATTGGGGTATATTAGATTTGTGGTAAAAGTGGATGTGTGTAACGTCCAGAAGGAATCGTTTCCGACCCCATAAAGTATATATATTCTTGATCAGCATCAATAGCCGAGTCGATTGAGCCCTGTCTGTCTGTCCGTCTGTCCGTCTGTCCATCTGTCCGTCCGTCCGTCTGTCCGTCCCCTTCAGCGCCTAATGCTCAAAGACTATAAGAGCTAGAGCAACGATGTTTTGGATCCAGACTTCTGTGATATGTCACTGCTACAAAAATATTTCAAAACTTCGCCCCGCCCACTTCCGCCCCCACAAAAGACGAAAATCTGTGGCATCCACATTTTTAAAGATACGATAAAACCAAAAACGCGGAATCGTAGAGGATGACTATATGTTCTAGAGTGTAAAATCTCAACCAGATCGTATAATTATTATAGCTAGAATCAAGAAAACAATTTCATTCTTTCTCGCTCTGTCTCTCTCTAACACACAGGTTTATGGTCTGTTTTGCCAATTGCAAAATATGAGTTCAAGGATCTCAGACCCTATAAGAGCCATAGCAACCAAATTTGGTATCCACACTCCTGTGATATCGGACCTTGACCGTTTCGTGTCCAAATTTCGCCACACCCCCTTCCGCCCCAGCAAAGGACGAAAATCTGGGGCATCCACAAATCTCAGAGACTATTAAGGCTAGAGTAACCAAATTTTTTATCCGCACTTCTGTTAGATCTCACTATAAAAAGTTAATCTCAGAATTTCGCCCCACTCCCTTCCGCCCACACAAAGGACGAAAATCTGTTGCATCCACAATATTGCAGATTCGAGAAAACTAAAAACGCAGAATCATAGATAGCGACCATATCTATCAGATTGCTGAATCTGGATCAGATCAGATAATTTTTATAGCCAAAAGGAACAAATCAATTTGCAGTGGCTACGCAGCGCCCGACGTCACGCTCAGACTGATTTTCTGTCTCTCTCGCACGCACTCTTTGTCGTGTCGTTTAATATTAGCGGCGTCTGCCGGAGGAGAGCCATACTGACTTAGTATCGGGTATAACCGTAGAGTTGCGGTGTCCGCAGCAACTCACAACGTTCCCCCTCGTTATAAATGACATTATTTTCTGGTATGTTTTCTAGGTTTAGCTTATTGTTTATTAATAATGCTTTTATCTCTAATTCTTCTATAAACTTACGAAGACTGCCGTTGAATCTGGTGGTGTATAGTTGTCGTAAGAGTTCTTCATATGGTGTGTGATTTTTGAACTCGTTGATCAGCGCCGTCTTCAGTTCGAGCCACGTGTTGGGTTGTATCATTTGCGATATGCGTTGTGCCTCTCCTGACAGTTGGATCTCGGTCGCTCCAAATAGGATCCTTTGTTGGCGAAGATCTTCAGTTGGATATAATCCGCATACATATTCGATTCGTTTGATAAATGAGCTTAGCTGTCCAGATGAACCGTCATAGGCAGGTATTTGTCTGATCGACAGCAGTGCCTGGTTCAAGTGGATTTCGCTCAATGATAGTGGTGGTAACGCCATGTTGTTGGTGTTGATTGGGTTTTGTTTTGTTTTCAGTAGTTTTTAACTTTATTTTGGTTCACTTGTAAGTTTTTTGATTTTGTATTTAGTGTTTCACTGTTCTTGGTGGATCACTATCTCCGCTTACTTCAGTTCACTTAATTTTAGTTTTGCAAATCGTATGTGCTCGTAACACATAGGTTCTTTGGCGGTTTTCACAATTTTATTAACGATTCCGGGATTACGTTATCACAGTAATTAGAAATTACACAAGCTGACCATTACCGAAATATAGGAGTTAATTTTAAACGAAATCCTACCGACTGCGCCAGTTAAATATCCGCAACTCGAAATTTAGTTTTTAAAAAAGATTTTATTTTTAGTACTTAATTTCTTTATGTCACAAGATTGGTTGAATTCCCCGACTTAACTTTACGTCTGCTTGTCTCAAACGGAACTGATCTCTCTGCTGCTGGCTAGTTTCCATGAGCCCTTCTCTTGGAACTCCCGACTCTGGCTTCGGGCGTTGCTTTCCTCGGCTGCATCTTCGTGTCGGTGGCGTATTTGGGGATGAGTCGGCTTTGATGAAAGGCATCCACTGCTGGCGATCGGTGTTGCATTACATGACGGAGCTAGGAATGTGATACTCCTTGGTTTTATGTCTAGCTTTGATTGGTCCTCATGAGTGGCGTGATTCTAAAGAATCGATTTCTCGAGAGTGGCGTGATTCTAATGTTGATGAAACAATGTGGTCCATAGTTTATATTATGGGGGGCCCTAGCTTGGAGTATGGGAAGAAACATTTATTGATTCTTGAGTGGGGTCCTGTTACTTGTGTGGATGGGGTGGATGAATTGTACATAAACATAATGTGGGGAATTATGGATATGTCACTATATATGTATATAAATGTATGTATATGTAGGAATGTTAATTAATTTAATTTTTTATTGGTAGCCAGTGTAAGAGTTTTACAATTTGGCTGGGTTGGTTTTTAGTGATTATTACTTGACTACGACTTTAGCAACGGACAACTGATTAAAACGTCGGCTGACAACTGAGTAAATGAGAGTCCTCTCTCGGACGCTTGACGGCTCTCTGTGACGACCGCTCTCACACTCTCGTGATCCGCCCTCTGGCCTCTCGCTTTCGGACTAGGGGACGCGGGCGTACAGACAACACAGCCTTCTTACATAGATACACATATATGTAAGAAAGAGTAGGCATGCTGAACAGCGAGTGGAACAGCAGAAACAGCAGATCTGCAGCCGATGGACAACAGAGCAACAGCAGTAATAACAGCAGAGAAGAAGAGGCACCGAAAAAAGCAGCATACGGACGCCGAAAATCAGCAGAAATAAGCCGTAACATTAAACACTTTTGTAGTCCCACATACCAGGCCATCGGGATAATAATATGACTAAAAAAAACGAATAGTATACATATATAGCTATATTAGTAAACACAACAAAATTTTGACTCACTTCATGCGGATGGGCAAACTTTTTCCCGATACTGTTGGGGCGCTGGGTGCAGAGTGCAAAGTGCACATTGTACTAATTTTACATAATTTTCATGCTGTCGCGCAGCATTTTAGGCAAAGCTTGCAGCTCAACCCCTACTCCGACCGCAATGCCGCAACTTTCATGTGCAGCATGTGGCATGGCATGGCATGTAGGGTCTGCGGGGACATGGCAAGTTTGGTAATTGCACAAATGTTGGGGAAATTTTTGGGCAACGGCCCCATATGCATATGTACGTACGAGCATTGAAACAAGCCAAGGCTGGCAGATTAGGGATTGGCCAAACAAAGGCATAACCTTAATTAAATTGGCAGTTAAACAAACGCATTTAACAGTATAATTAGTTTTCGTGGCACACATGCAGAGCCTGAGAGTCTCAGTCTCAGGGAGAATGGGAGAAAATACAGAGTACGCTTCATTTGCCTTACACATTTGATTTCATTGTAGTCCTTTTGAAATGTTTAATGAGACAAAGAGGCAAACAGTCGACTCGACGACGACAGTCAACCGCAAGGGCAACAGGCCCCCAGATCAGAGCAGAGCAAACACACAAAACCAACCAGGCAATAAAACCGGATACGTTACTAAGACATTTATGTTATTCGCTAATGCCCCCCACCAACACTAAAACCCACAACATTTCTAAACTGAGGAAAAAAAAGGTTCCCAGATCGAAAGAGCATGGTCATAGAATCAAAAGCGAATTGTCATGCTTTTAGTCGCCAGTACCTGCTGCACAACAGCGTTTTTTGCTGGCACAAGTCTCCCATCCAAAAAACAATCAAGAATATGCTCCTTCTTTTTTGCTGAGTGTAGGCGCATACATATACAAAAACGAGGGGGAACGTTGTGAGTTGCAGCGGACACAGCAACTCTACGGTTATACCCGATACTAAGTCAGTATGGCTCTCCTCCGGCAGACGCCGCTAATATTAAACGACACGACAAAGAGTGCGTGCGAGAGAGACAGAAAATCAGTATTAGCGTGACGTCGGGCGCTGCGTAGCCACTGCAAATTGATTTGTTCCTATTGGCTATAAAAATGATCTGATCTGATCCAGATTCAGCAATCTGATATATATGGTCATTATCTATGATTCTGCGTTTTTATACCCGATACTCAAAATGAGTATTGGGGTATATTAGATTTGTGGTAAAAGTGGATGTGTGTAACGTCCAGAAGGAATCGTTTCCGACCCCATAAAGTATATATATTCTTGATCAGCATCAATAGCCGAGTCGATTGAGCCCTGTCTGTCTGTCCGTCTGTCGTCCGTCCGTCCGTCCGTCTGTCCGTCTGTCCGTCCCCTTCAGCGCCTAGAGCTCAAAGACTATAAGAGCAACGATGTTTTGGATCCAGACTTCTGTGATATGTCACTGCTACAAAAATATTTCAAAATTTCGCCCCACCCCCTTCCGACCACACAAAGGACGAAAATCTGTTGCATCCACAATATTGCACATTCGATAAAACTAAAAACGCAGAATCATAGATAATGACCATATCTGAATTGCTGAATCTGGATCAGATCGGATCATTTTTGTAGCCAAAAACAAGAAATCAATTTTCAGTGGCTACGCAGCGCCCGACGTCACGCTCAGACTGATTTTCTGTCTCTCTCGCACGCACTCTTTGTCGTGTCGTTTAATATTAGCGGCGTGTGCCGGAGGAGAGCCATACTGACTTAGTATCGGGTATAACCGTAGAGTTGCGGTGTCCGCAGCAACTCACAACGTTCCCCCTCGTTTTGAGTATCGGGTATAATTACCCAGAATATGTATAATGAATATTGGGCCATAATTGAGCTTTAAGGAACTGAATTAACTTCCTCAATCGAATCGATAGGCATAGTCGAACTTTTCAAATTAAATGTCAAAGCAATTATAAGATAAACTGCATGAAACCACAGACAGGAAAACAGGCTGGCAGACAGAGAGAGAAATGTGTGGCAAACTATTTCATGAACATTTCCATTTAAACTGGGGGAAACCACGAGCCCAAAATGGAGGTTTGCCAGAGGAGAGAGGCGCAGAGCTAGAGAGAGAGAGACCGAACCACTGGACCCCCACCGCAGACAAGACGCATTACAATTCTATAACTGTCACTCTGTGTGTAGCTAACCCCAAAAGTGCGTAATTTCAATTTTGGGCAAAAGGAAATTTGTTCTTTTCTGCTTTGGTTCTGCTTGTTTAGGTTTTGGGGCATAAATCAAAATAATGGCCGCCTTGGGATGATTAATCAGTGCGAAAAGTAAATTGAATTTCGAATAAATCAAATCAAATGGAAGCAAATGGCAAAAGCGAACCAGAGACCGCAGAAAGTGTGCGGAGGAAGGAGTGACCAAAGATAGATTGAAATTTTCCAGTTAAATTAAAAGGCCGACCAGGCCACCAGAAGACCACCCGGCGAATGCATTAGAAAACTAAACCAGTTTGAATCCATTTTGGGCTTTGGTTTTGTGATATGAAAATTACTTTTCCACTTGCATTGAAAAGTTTGTGGTTTTATTAAGCCATAAGTAACTGTCCGAGTGTGTTTGCTTGTGCGTCTTTTGTGGCTTTTTGTGTGGGCTCTGTATTTATTTTTGAGTTAAGCAGAGTTCTCCCCAGCTGCCATGTGATTAATGGTCGGTTCCTTGGGACTGCTTTCGCGCCAAACTTTTCCCCAAAACCACAAGGCCCCCGGACACAGGACACAGGACAGAGACCAGACCCAGAACCCAGACCCAACAGAGCAGGCAAGCAAAGCAGTCAACAAGCCAAGCAGCTAGCCGGTTAATCCATTGTTGGCCCCACAGAAACACACCATCTTTCGTGGAATCTTTTCCTCCAATTTCGCATAATGGGTAACATGGAAATCCACTTTTTGAGGACTTTGTCTTCGAGTCCAGTCGATGGCGTTTATTTTTAAATTAAAGATAATTATTTCTTGTAACCCTCGCTATTGCTGTTGCTTTTGCTGTTGGCTACCACGGCTACCAGATGCAACATGCAACATGCAAATTGCGGCATAATTACTTCAGACCGGACTCAGTGTCGTCCAAGTACCGTAGACGATTAAGCTTATTAAATATAACTAAGTGCCGGATCCGTGCCAGCCTCTATTGCCCTTCTCACGAACCAATGGCCCACGCAATTATGCAAATTCTGTCCTGTAAGCTCTCTCTTGTCTCGATTGCGTATAACACAAACCAATTTGATATTAAAAGAGTTCATAAAACATATAATGCTCCACCTATCGCATTTCAATTGTGTTTTCCAAACAAATCTTAAATAATTGATATGTACATAAGTGCACGTAAGCCTTTGTCTGCTTAGAAATTAACAGAATGGAACTGTTTTCAATTAAGGACTATTCGTACTGGCTGGGTTCTTCAAGACCCGCTCTCCATTGACATCCGGACCAGGAGATTTCCCTTCCCACAAGCCATTTCCACATCAATTGCCATATGGCAATACGAATATATCACAACATTTCCATTGTGAAATGGTGACTCTGACAAAGGACTTCTGATTGCTGACTGCAATAAGCGCAGCAGGGCAGCCAGACAGTAATAAGCACACTCGGATGCATCGCAGAAATATCAGGAGCAGGAGGCGGAGCAGGAGCCGGAGCAGGAGCAGACTCTGCTCTTCTTTTGTTTTCTACTTGTAATTTACATAAGTTTCTCATAGGCCTCTTGATCACCGTCCCGTCTGTGTGTCTTCCTGTCGCCCTGCCGTAAATTACAATTGCGGGCCTCCCCCCTGCTCCACTCTCAGGGCACGCATATGCCACGCACGCATCTCTCACTCTCTCTCTTTGTCTGTGTGCCTTGTTTTTATGGAGCAAGGGGTCCTGTAATCAAGGAAAGACGCATCCTGCGCCAGCTGTGCGGTAACTAGGAAACTTTTACCGAAGCCCAGCCCCATATTTTATGGATATTTTCCCTTACGTTTTATTAAAAGAACAAACCAAAACTTTCATCCTTCTTCTTGGCCTACTTCTAGAGAGAATTTAACGGAGCAAAGGACGGAGACAAAATATGTATTTCAATAATAATATCTGTCGCTGTTGTACCAGGAACTACCCGCAATATTAAATTGTTTTGAAGGGCACTCGGTCCTGCTGACTGGGAACGTAGCACGTTCCAAATTTAATTTCGCTGTATGAAAGTCGTAGCCAAGTAGCCCAAGGGAAAAAAGTAGCAGATTCCGCCAGACGCAAGTGCAAGTGGACAAGAAATATGGGACCAGCCGCAGCAGAAATCTTAGCAGCAACAGAAAAGAAGATAATACTCTAGGGGTTCCCAGGAAAGGAACAGAGCTATGTAGCGTGCAGGTGTGGGATAGCTGTCGTTTACCCATACTAGTATGAAGAGATTTCGTGTGCACCTCTAGCTATGCTCTGACTAAGCTCGCCGGATTGTCGGGGTTCGTTCTACTCTCTCCTATCACATACTGACACACACTCGCATAATGTTTTAGGTGCACATTTAAAAACGAGGGGGAACGTTGTGAGTTGCTGCGGACACCGCAACTCTACAGTTATACCCGATACTAAGTCAGTATGGCCAAAGACTATACAATACCAAGATGTCGCATGAGCGACCAAAAAGCTGTTCTATGGCGGGTCCTAACATTAGGACCCAAATGGCAAGAGGGAGCGCGCGGGGTTTCAATTCCCTTTTCGCCTGTACTTCGTCTCTACCACGACCCCGCTACCAATCGGTTTCGTCTGTTCGGCAACAGCACAGTCGAAGCGGTGGTCGCGGATCGCCATTGTCTTTGGAGCGGCACAGTGGGACCTTTGGCCGTCTCAACTTGCTAAATTAGTTAGTTAGTCAATAAATATTTGCACACTGAAAAAATTTTAAACTTTGAGTGCTTATATATCCTAAACTAAAACTATCTTGAAAATTCGATTGGAAAATTCTCTATTAGATGCGTACATTAAATTTATCTAAAGCACTCATACAATTTTTTGACTATTTCGGCTGAGTCCCCACTGTGCCGCGCCAAAGACATCAGCGACCACGCTGCCCTAGGGTTTCGGCACGCAGCACTGACATGCTTTCAGTGCGCTTGTGTGTGAAGCTAAAAGCCGTATCTGCTGCGGGCGAAACCGGTTTATGGCCGTGCCGACCTAGGACATACACACATATACACAACTACAAGCATATTTCTGGGTTGGCTCGAGCATGATGCAATTATACAAGGTGGTCTCGTCGGCAAAAGTTAGTCCCTTAACGTATGCTAGCAATAAGTGCGAGTGAAGGGCACATAGTATAGTGAGTGTGAGTGAGACGGTATATGTTGATGTTGATTAACCCTTAACAGGCCCGTGGGTTTTAAAATTTTAAAATAAAATGACTTTACTGATATATTAATATTTAAATTTTATGCAGCCATTAATAATTTTTCTTCAACATTTTTAGTTATATTAAAATGTTCTTTTACATAATATATAAAGATTACTTCTAATTCTGTGGTATTTTTTTTATATGCTTTTTATAATTTTGTTGTTGTCGGGACATAAGGGTTAAGAATATATCAAAAAATTCGTCCGTGAACAACCTTCATCATCAACAAGCAAGCATGCACTGACGATAAGGGACAACACGAACGACCTTCGGCTCCCGACGAGACCACCTTGTATAATTAAATCATGGGCTCGAGCTCGTGCTGACCGAGGCATTGACGAAGCCGAGTAGCACTTCGGAGGCGAAGGTAGCGTAAAAGAGAATTGAAGTACTAGCCCCGCGCGCCCGTACCTTGAAGCGTCAAACGAAAATTGAAAAAGCATTTGTTCCTCATGCGACATCTTGGTATTGTATAGTCTTTGGTATGGCTCTCCTCCGGCAGACGCTGCTAATATTAAAGGTTATGGCGGTAGCCGGGAGGGGGGGATAAGAGCCTCCCGCCCCCAAGCTCACTTGGACCTATAAAAGGTCCATTGTGTTGTGCTAATATTAAACGACACGACAAAGAGTGCGTGCGAGAGAGACAGAAAATCAGTCTGAGCGTGACGTCGGGCGCTGCGTAGCCACTGCAAATTGATTTGTTCCTTTTGGCTATAAAAATTATCTGATCTGGTCCAGATTCAGCAATCTCATAGATATGGTCGTTATCTATGATTCTGCGTTTTTAGTTTTCTCGAATGTGCAATATTGTGCATGCAACAGATTTTCGTACTTTGTGGGGGCGGAAGGGGGTGGGGCGAAATTCTGAGATATACGTTTTATAGTGAGATCTAACAGAAGTGCGGATACCAAATTTGGTTACTCTAGCCTTAATAGTCTCTGAGATTTGTGGATGCCCCCTTTGCGGGGGCGGAAGGGGGTGTGGCGAAATTTGGACACGAAACGGTCAAGGTCCGATATCACAGGAGTGTGGATACCAAATTTGGTTGCTCTGGCTCTTATAGGTTCTGAGATCCTTGAACTCATATTTTGCAATTGGCAAAACCGACCATGAAACCTGTGTGATAGAGAGAGAAAGAGCGAGAAAAAATGAAATTGTTTTCTTGTTTCTGGCTATAATAATTATACGATCTGGTTGAGATCTTACATTCTGAAACATATAGTCATCCTCTACGATTCTGCGTTTTTGGATTTATCGTATCTTTAAAAATGTGGATGCCACAGATTTTCGTCCTTTATGGGGGCGGAAGTGGGCGGGGCGAAGTTTTGAAATGTTTTTGTAGCAGTGACATATCACAGAAGTCTAAATACAAAACATCGTTGCTCTAGATCTTATAGTCTTTGAGCACTAGGCGCTGAAGGGGACGGACAGACGGACAGACGGACGGACGGACAGACGGACAGACGGACAGACAGACATGGCTCAGTCGACTCGGCTATTGATGCTGATCAAGAATATATATACTTTATGGGGTCGGAAACGATTCCTTCTGGACGTTATACACATCCACTTTTACCACAAATCTAATATACCCCAATACTCATTTTGAGTATCGGGTATAATTAAAAATTAAAAAAAAAAGGAGAACCAAACATAAAACTAACAACAGAATCCAGGTTTAACCGGAGCAAGGAATTGGTTATGGGACTAACAAGTTGGTTGTGGAAAGTGTGGACATACTTATCAATTACTCTACTCAAATGATGAGAAACTCCGGTGTTATTGAGAATCTCTATCTTCTCTACCCTCCCAACCTATGCTATACAGGTAACCTGACCGTATAGACCCTTGAATAACGTTAAACAGTTATCATCCCACCACCTTGATCATGCCTTTCTGAGGACGGACTCCTGAATTTAGAACATATTATGATTGTACTTCAAAATCAATATCATTGTTCGGGCCAGCCGCTGAAGAATAACCGAAACTTTAACATTATTATTGTATGAGCAGAGAGACCCGCCTATGTTGTAAAACGTTGACGTCCTGCAGAGCTGCTGCGCTCTCCCGCTAAAGGGGCTCTCTGCCGCCGCCACTTCGGCAACTACTTTGAACTGCTGCCGCCACTTCGGCAATCACTTTGATCTATTGCCGTCGTCTATAGTTTAGTTCTATGCTAACCCCTCTGCGCATTGGTCGCATATCGATCTCGCATAAAGTTTATCTGGCAATAGCAAGCAATCGGCTTCCGCTAAGCCACCAAGATTAAATACGAATTATAAAGTTTAACCCAAAATTTCTTTTCATTTTTGAAACACATAGGTGCCAAAAAATTTTGGCATCTCAAACATTGGGGACCCCCCGACGTGATATAAAACCATTGCTTAATCGCGTTCCGTTAAAACACTTATTATTTATACAATATTTTGTTGTTGGGTAGTTTAACTACCAACAAATACATTTGGGTGCACGTTGAAAAACAGTTTAAAGTGCAAATTCAGTGAGAGTGCGGCTGGAATATTTATAGACAAATTCCGGTACGTCGAATCTCTCATTCTCTGCGCAGCTGCAGCCGCGGTTCTTGACTTTTCGTGTCTTGCATTCTCGCTCTCGCGTCTATACATCGTCGCTTAAGCGGTATTTCATTTTCCGTTGTTGTGTCGAATTGCACAACGGTTAACATGGACAACGATCCGAATACAGGCGCGAGCGGAAATATTGTGGTGGCTGATTGCAGACTGAGTCTGTATAAGCGTAAAAGTCAGTCATTATATGATCGATTGCACAGGCTTGGCGAATCCTTCGCGGGGAATAAAATCGATAAGCTGACCGCCGCTGAAGTCGAGGTGCGCCTTGATATGTTGGCAGAAATTCGAGAGGAATTTAATAAGGCCCATAATGAGTTGGAGGCTCTCGATCAAAACGAGATTGGGAGTGAGCTGCGCGAAATCTTCGATACTCTTTTCATATCGTTGAAAGCTGAGTTGCTGGCTGCTGTTGAAGTAAGCCAGTCACACGCCGCTGCCCATTCTACGACTATGCCAAGCCATTCCGGACATAGTACCATCATCATGGCTCACAAGCAGCGACTTCCTGAGCTAAAGGTGCCTAAGTTTTCTGGTGGATACGTCGAGTTCTCGGATTTTATGGCAATGTTCAAATCGGTGATTGAAGCGGATGCGGATCTCAGTGACATCGAAAAATTCCAGCACCTTCGCTCTTGCCTCGCTGATGGGCCTTTGGATTCGGTTCGATCGTTAGAGCTCTCCAGTGCCAATTATCGTGCGGCTCTGGATATACTTAATAAACGCTTTAATAACAAAAGACTTGTTTTCCAGGCACACATCAAGAAGATTCTTGGGCTAAAGAGGGTAGACTCGCCTTGTGCTAAAAGGCTTCGGGAGCTTTCGGATGCAGTCAATTTACACATGCGAGCGTTGCAGACATTGGGAACTGCTGAGGAGATTTCAGGATTCATGGTCATCAACATGCTGCTGCAGAAGTTGGATTCGAAGACGCAAACCAAATGGGAGGAGCACACATCGTCGGATGCTATACCTACCGCAGAGGAATTCTTCGAATTCTTGCAGCAACGCTGCCAGAAAATGGAGCGGTTGTAATATGCTACAGCGACACACGCTAGTAGCGATCAGGTGGGAAAAAACCATTCCTATACGCAGGTTAAGAAAACGTTTGTAGCTTCCAACTCTTCCGCCGACCCGTCTGTATGCGTCTTTTGCCACTCAGCGGGCCATGGAATATACTCGTGCAAGATATTCGGAAATCTCTTACCGTTGCTGCGCTACAAAGAAGTGAAGAAGCTTTCCCTATGCTTCAATTGCCTAAAGCCGGGGCACCGGACCCGCGCATGCAATAGTGGAAAATGTCGAGTATGCGGCGGTAGGCATCATAGTTTGTTGCACTTCGATAGTATACAGCCCAAAACACAAGGCTGCCCAGGTATTACTCCTCCCGATCTGGCCGTTCAACCGGACACTCTTTCCGTTGCTCAAAATTCTAGCAGCTCGTCTCTACCTTCGTCTACCTCTCTTGCTGCCCAAGGTCGTCACTCTGATGTCGTGCTTCTGGCTACAGCCGTGGCTCTCGTAAAGAATCGGTCTGGCGTTTTAGTTCCTTGTCGTGCCATCTTAGATTCAGGATCGCAGCTGCATCTCGTCACATCCAGGTTCGCCCAGCAGCTTCAGCTTAGGAGAACTCAATCGTCTGCACTTGTGTCTGGGCTGGGCGATACCAGCGTTTCTACTGAGGGATCCACCATAAGCATTTGTATGCATTCTCGCACCTCTGCTTACACAACTACACTTACTGCTCTCATCGCCCCCACGATTACCGATTCTCAACCAAGTATGACAGTAAATGTATCCGATTGGCGTATTCCATCTAACATTCAGCTCGCTGATCCTGCATTTTTCAATCCTCAACGGGTTGATCTTCAATTGGTGCGAGCCCAAATCAAACTCACCGATGGACTGCCTCTTCTGCAGAAGACCCGGCTTGGGTGGATCGTATCTGGTGGTGGACAGAAGGTATCAAGCTCGGCGCTTTTGGCTACGCACAATTGTCCAGATTCGATAGCTGAGATGGAAGCAAGGTTGGATAAAACTCTTCGTATGTTTTGGGAAGTCGAGAATTGTGTCGAGGCTGGGTTGAATACCAAAGAAGAAGACGATTGTGAAGCACATTTCGTAAGCCACCTTTTACGGTTGGCATCCGGGGAGTATGCAGTTCGTCTGCCGCTAAATAACAATACTGATCGTTTAGGAGAATCTTATGCTCAGGCTTATCGACGGTTCATCAGTCTGGAGCGAAAACTGGAGCGTAATCCTACACTCAAGGAGCGGTATTCCGCCTTTATGAGGGAGTACATTGATTTGCATCATATGCACCAAGTCAACCCTGATTCCCGTAGTCTCTCCAAATATTTCTTGCCTCATCACTGTGTCCTAAGGGAGGACAGTACGACGTCAAAACTCCGTGTCGTTTTCGATGGATCCGCAGCTACATCAACTGGATATTCTCTAAATGATGTGATGATGACAGGCCCTGTTATTCAGCCTGCATTGTTTAACATATTGATTCGCTTTCGAACATATCCAGTCGCTCTCACTGGGGACATTTGTAAAATGTACCGCTGCGTTCGAGTGTCTCCACCCGACAATTTGTATCAGTGCATCCTATGGCGAGATTCCATCGAGTCCGAGGTTCAAGTCTACACATTAGACACCGTCACATACGGGACGAGGGCTGCATCATTTTTAGCGGTCCGCGCAATGCACCAGCTGGCCATCGACGTGGGTGAGTCCTACCCTCTTGGCTCAGCTGCTCTGCGGCAGGAGTTTTACGTGGATGACCTTATTTCGGGCGGTAATTCGGTCGCACAGGTCATGGACAAGATGCACCAAACATCAGCTTTACTGTCCCGTGGTAATTTTAGACTTAGGAAATGGTGCTCCAGTCACCAGGAAGTACTTGAGGGCACCCCTGAAGATGACATAGAGAAGTTCCTAAAGTTTAATGATGGAAGCGACATTGCCAAAACTCTCGGCTTAGCGTGGGACCCTGCTTCGGATCAGCTGCTTTTTGCCTTGTCCGCACTGGACACAAACTCAAAGCCATCAAAGCGGTCGGTTTTATCTACGATTGCGCGGTTCTACGACCCTCTTGGATTGATAAATCCAGTCATTGTCAGGTGCAAAATCTTCCTTCAGCAGCTTTGGAGAGAAAATTTGGATTGGGAAGAAAGCCTACCCTCAGCGTTGCATTCAACTTGGATGGACTTGAGAAATAGTTTGGCAAGCATTTCTCGGATCTCATTTCCTCGCTTGGTTCTTCGTTCTAGTGTGGCTACAGAAGTTCACGGATTCTGTGATGCCAGCTTAGAAGCATATGGCGCTTGCGTGTATGTCGTGTCCAGGGAAGCCCAGTCTTTGAGCCACGTTTTGTGCTCAAAGTCGCGAGTGGCGCCGCTAAAGACTATATCGATTCCTAAGCTGGAATTAAGTGGAGCCCATTTGCTTGCGAAAATCATGCAGAATGTAAAGGACATGGGAATCTTTACAGGTCGGTTCTATTGCTGGTCGGATTCGTCAACAGCATTCTCTTGGATTAGGGACGAGCCAGCTAAATTTCAAGTTTTCGTGGCAAATCGAGTGGCATCAATTCAGGAGTTGACGGCATCCATGGAATGGCGCTATGTTCCCACATCTTTAAATCCTGCTGATATTCTCTCGAGAGGCTCGCTTCCCAACCATCTTATCCAGTCAGAGCTATGGTTTCACGGCCCATCCTTTTTGCTAGGCTCCAAGGATAAGTGGCCTGTATCTCCATCTAACAACATAGCAACTTTGGAGCTTCGCAAGAGAGGATTGCTAATCACGTCTCCACATGCCGATCTCACGTCCGGATGCAAATTTGCGAATTCATTCTTTCGCATGCAGCGCACATTCGCCTACCTGCATAAATTTATACATCGTCTTAGGCATCCAGGACTCACCGTTTCTGATATTCGGCAAGGAACGCATCTTCTAATTCGACACATTCAGCTGGCAAATTTGTGGATGGACATAAAGGAGATTCGGCGCAATGGTCAAGTCATGAAATCCAGTTCTATTAGTTCGCTCAACCCGTTCATCGATCATTCTGGACTACTTAGAGTTGGAGGTCGTCTTGGCAACTCATCGCTAGGATTTGACGCTCAGCACCCGCTCATTCTGCCAAAGGGACATTCCATTACCTTTGCGCTGATAAGATATTATCATGAAAGAAACCTCCATGCCGGACCTCGCGCCTTGCTATCCAAAATTCGGCTGGAATATTGGCCCATTGGAGGTGTTAAGGCAGTGTCAAGGGTCGTCAGCAGATGTGTGAGATGCTTCAGGACTAGGCCGCGCATGGTCGAACACATCATGGGAGACCTACCTAAGGAACGTTTGGAAGGATCTCGAGCTTTTGAAGTCACTGGAGTAGATTACTGTGGACTTTTTTTCTACCGATCAGAAATCCGCTCGAGGCCTCCGATCAAGTGCTACATTAGCGTATTCATCTGTTTCACTTCTAAGGCTATACGCATGGAGCTCGTAAAGGATTTGACCACCGCATCGTTTCTAGGAGCACTAAAGCGTTTTACTTCCACTCGAGGAAGGCCAAGTCAAATTTGGTCGGACAATGCGACAAACTTCGTTGGGGCCAAGAACGAGCTTCTGGAGCTAAAGAAGCATTGTCTGAGCGAACCGCATATGAAGGAGGTCCACGAATCCTGCTTGGCTGGCCGTGAAGACCGCAAAATATCACCTGTACCGCTCAGTTGGACCATCTGTGCTTAGCTTCGACGAGTTGCGCACTCTGATCTGTCAAATCACTGCAATTGTTAACTCTCGCCCCTTGCTCTCGCTTTCAGAAAATCCTGATGATTTAGACGTTTTGACTCCTGCTCATCTGCTTTTAGGCGGGCCCCCATGAGCAAATCCTCGAGCCTGACCTAACGAAGCTGAACTACAATCGTCTGGATGGCTGGCAGCGGGTCACCCAACTACAGCAAATATTTTGGAGCCGTTGGCGCGAAGAGTATCTCACTCTTTTGCAAGAGCGCGCGAAGTGGCGTACCCCCGCGCAAAACATCTGCAAGAACGACCTCGTCCTGGTGAAGGACGAAAATCTTTCTCCAATGCGTTGGCCACTGGCTAGAGTGGTCGATGTCGTTTTGGGCAAGGACGGAGTGTGTCGCGTCGCTGACCTGAAGACATCCTCAGGAAACATCAGGAGGGCCGTCACTCGGCTATGTTTGCTGCCCCTTAAGGAATCTGTTGAGAGACTAGCTCCCAACGGGGGGAGTATGTTCGGGCCAGCCGCTGAAGAATAACCGTAACTTTAACATTATTATTGTATGAGCAGAGAGAGCCGCCTATGTTGTAAAACGTTGACGTTCTGCAGAGCTGCTGCGCTCTCCCGCTAAAGGGGCTCTCTGCCGCCGCCACTTCGGCAACTACTTTGATCTGCTGCCGCCACTTCGGCAATCACTTTGATCTAACGCCGTCGTCTATAGTTTAGTTCTATGCTAACCCCTCTGCGCATTGGTCGCATATCGATCTCGCATAAAGTTTATCTGGCAATAGCAAGCAATCGGCTTCCGCTAAGCCACCAAGATTAAATACGAATTATAAAGTTTAACCCAAAATCTCTTTTCATTTTTGAAACACATAGGTGCCAAAAAAGCTTGGCATCTCAAACAATCATTATATATATATTTCAATAAATCCCTTATCATATAATTAAATTCTTGGAGGGGGGTTTTCTTAACTTATTATACCCGATACTCAAAATGAGTATTGGGGTATATTAGATTTGTGGTAAAAGTGGATGTGTGTAACGTCCAGAAGGAATCGTTTCCGACCCCATAAAGTATATTTATTCTTGATCAGCATCAATAGCCGAGTCCGTCCCCTTCAGCGCCTAGTGCTCAAAGACTATAAGAGCTAGAGCAACGATGTTTTGGATCCAGACTTCTGTGATATGTCACTGCTACAAAAATATTTCAAAACTTCGCCCCGCCCACTTCCGCCCCGACAAAGGACGAAAATCTGTGGCATCCACATTTTTAAAGATACGTTAAAACCAAAAACGCAGAATCGTAGAAGATGACTATATGTTCTAGAGTGTTAAATCTTAACCAGATCGTATTATTATTATAGCCAGAATCAAGAAAACAATTTCATTCTTTCTCGCTCTGTCTCTCTCTAACACACAGGTTTCATGGTCGGCTTTGCCAATTGAAAAATATGAGTTCAAGGATCTCAGAACCTATAAGAGCCAGAGCAACCAAATTTGGTATCCACACTCCTGTGATATCGGACCTTGACCGTTTCATGTCCAAATTTCGCCACACCCCCTTCCGCCCCCGCAAAGGACGAAAATCTGGGACATCCACAAATCTCAGAGACTATTAAGGCTAGAGTAACCAAATTTGGTATCCGCACTTCTGTTAGATCTCACTATAAAACGTATATCTCAAAATTTCGCCCCACCCCTTTCCGCCCCCACAAAGGACGAAAATCTGTTGCATCCACAATATTGAGGATACGAGAAAACTAAAAACGCAGAATCATAGATAATGATCATATCCATCAGATTGCTGAATCAGATCAGATCATTTTTATAGCCAAAAGGAACAAATCAATTTGCAGTGGCTACGCAGCGCCCGACGTCACGCTCAGACTGATTTTCTGTCTCTCTCGCACGCACTCTTTGTCGTGTCGTTTAATATTAGCGGTGTCTGCCGGAGGAGAGCCATACTGACTAAGTATCGGGTATAACTGTAGAGTTGCGGTATCCGCAGCAACTCACAACGTTCCCCCTCGTAATTAAATTCATTTTTTGCTGTGTCTCGATAGCTTAATATATATGTAAAGAATTGAGAAGAAATATTAGGAAAAATAAAGATTTAAAAATGACCATCATATATGGGTAACAGATTCTAAAGGGGTGAGAGGTACCAATACATTATGGTTACGGATATATAAAGGTGATATCAATAGAAAAATATATGTAACACGCAGGTTACTTCCCAGCTCAGTGCATATATGTACTTGTTCTTATTTACAAACTCACAGCGTTTTTGGTAGGCCAGTACCGTTTATTCCATCCGTGATCGTTGAGCTCAATGATGACGTTGGTGTATACTTCTAAGGAAAAGAAAAGATATTTAATACGAGTATATATGCACGTGAGCGTACTAGAGTGTACTGCTTTGTAATCTCAAGAAAATTTAATGTTGCTCTCATACCCATTAGTTTCCAAAAACCATTATGTTGGCTGGTTTACATAACTAACTATAAAACTGTATACATCGTGTGACGAAAGAGAATGGTTTTAGCCTGGCACATGAAATCTAGAGGAAAAAGGGGCGTGTGTTACATCAACGAGTAACTACGATCCTCTATTGACGTGGTCGAGAGACATGTCAGCCAGGCTGAGTAGGACTGCGCCGCCGGAAGTATCCAACAATAATGCAATCAATTCGAGTTCATTATTGGGTGTCTCTGGTGCAGCTAAATCAGTTGACGATGGGGTACATTAGCTCCTTAGCTTGACTTCAGGTTGCCGATCCGATTCGACGTCGGTCTGCGGACTACACTTTCATTGGAGGCTCGATAACGGGTGGCATCAATGACGCCAAAAATAAAGTTCCGGAGGCGCCTCTTGGTTTTCGCCGTGCATTCACACGGTTGTTGAGGCTTTCGACAGACAACGCCAAGCTGCAGGTCTCGCTGTTCGGTGTTTTCCCGCGGGTTCACTACTTGTCTTTTCGATCCGCCCCACCACTCTCGTAGACCACACCGTATATGCCCTCTTATGCAACTGATGATCGCACGAGCAGTGCCGTGGCTACGGGCCGCCGTCCTATAACACAAATTCTTATATATATATATTACCACGAACACTTTCCAAACTAATCACGGACATACCAGCTAGGTTTTTCTTTACACTGCTTTCCTGGGTAAATCTCCTGATTCTCGGTCTTAATTGAAACTCAACTCAAGAGGTATGGTGTAGATGCCAGAACTGTTCGTTGGCTAAATATATATATATATATATATATTTATTTATTCCCGAGTAAACACGTCCGCTTTAATCAATCGATTCTCAGTCAATAACTCCAGCCCAACTTCTGCAAGTTCAGCTAAGCGGTGCCGAACCAAAAGCTCGAAGATCGGATGATATTTGGAAACTTTAACTGCATAATCTACTCTTGGTACACGCGGCGATCCCAATGAACCTCGTTAAATACGATAATTGATTTCAGCAGCATTCATTGCAAGTACAAAACAGTTTTGCGGGGAGACTGCCTGTCTGCCAATAAACAGAACCCAATTAAATAACAATCATACGACACATTGAACCAGTTGACACGTTAATGACTTCCAAGTTTAAATGCAACATTATGCAAATGTATTTAATCACAATTTCCACTGGAACGGCATTAACAATGCCTATTAAGTATGATTAAGCCATAAAAACAGGAAGCAAGGAAAGAAGAGCTACCGGAAGCGGAAGCTTCCGTTTTATACCAGAATCGTATCAAAAATCGTATAATACTAAAACTTTACACAAACTAGACAGACTGATGGACAGATTTATTGGATGTGAGGCGATGGCAATATGGTTCATTTTCCAGACACGCTTTCAGTACACCTTGCGGGCTGATTTACCCTTGGAAAAGCACTTAGAAAACAATCGTGGCAACACAATTTTTGGTAGTAGAAACAGGATCTTCAGCTATTATTTTGTCTCTGGCATTGTTCGCTGGAAACAACAGAGGTTTTGGGAAAGAGAGCGAGTAATTTTGCTAAAATTTAATCATGCCACAGATTCCGCAGGGTGTGGAACAAAACAAAACTATTATTTGGCCGTACACACGTGTGCACATCAGACCTAAGCCATCCCTGGATTTCGCCTGTTGTTCGTGAAACAAAAACCTATCGAAGAAAGGGTCAGCCGCAGGTGAAAGCTCTTCTTTATGGTTTCGTTTCTTTTTATACCCGATGCTCACGATGAGCATTGGGGTATATTAGATTTGTGGTGAAAGTGGATGTGTGTAACGTCCAGAAGGAATCGTTTCCGACCCCATAAAGTATATATATTCTTGATCAGCATCAATAGCCGAGTCGATTGAGCCATGTCTGTCTGTCCGTCCCTATCAGCGCCTAGTGCTCAAAGACTATAAGAGCTAGAGCAACGACGTTTTATATCCGGACTTCTGTGATATGTCACTGCTACAAGTATATTTCAAAACTTTGCCCCGCCCACTTCCGCCCCACAAAAGGCGAAAATCTGTGACATCCACAAATTCAGAGATACGAGAAAACTGAAAACGCAGAATCGTAGAGGATTACTATATGTTTTAGAGTGTAAAATTTGAACCAGATCGTTTAATTATCATAGCCAGAATCAAGAAAACAATTTCATTCTTTCTCGCTCTGTCTCTCTCTAACACACAGGTTTCATGGTCGGTTTTGCCAATTGCAAAATATGAGTTCAAGGATCTCAGAACCTATAAGAGCCAGAGCAACCAAATTTGGTATCCACACTCCTGTGATATCGGACCTTGACCGTTTTGTGTCAAAACTTCGCCACACCCCCTTCCGCCCGCGTAAAGGACGTAAATCTGGGGCATCCACAAATCTCAGAGACTATTAAGGCTAGAGTAACCAAATTTGGTATCCACACTTCTGTTAGATCTCACTATAAAACGTATATCTCAAAATTTCGCCCCACCCCCTTCCGCCCCCACAAATGACGAAAATCTGTTGCATCCTCAATATTGCAGATTCGAGAAAACAAAAAACGCAGAATCATAGATAGCGACCATATCTATCAGATTGCTGAATCTGGATCAGATCAGATAATTTTTATAGCCAAAAGGAACAAATCAATTTGCAGTGGCTACGCAGCGCCCGACGTCACGCTCAGACTGATTTTCTGTCTCTCTCGCACGCACTCTTTGTCGTGTCGTTTAATATTAGCGGCGTCTGCCGGAGGAGAGCCATACTGACTTAGTATCGGGTATAACCGTAGAGTTGCGGTGTCCGCAGCAACTCACAACGTTCCCTCTCGTTATAAATGACATTATTTTCTGGTATGTTTTCTAGGTTTAGCTTATTGTTTATTAATAATGCTTTTATCTCTAATTCTTCTATAAACTTACGAAGACTGCCGTTGAATCTGGTGGTGTATAGTTGTCGTAAGAGTTCTTCATATGGTGTGTGATTTTTGAACTCGTTGATCAGCGCCGTCTTCAGTTCGAGCCACGTGTTGGGTTGTATCATTTGCGATATGCGTTGTGCCTCTCCTGACAGTTGGATCTCGGTCGCTCCAACTAGGATCCTTTGCTGGCGAAGATCTTCAGTTGGCTACAATCCGCATACATATTCGATTCGTTTGATAAATGAGCTTAGCTGTCCAGATGAACCGTCATAGGCAGGTATTTGTCTGATCGACAGCAGTGCCTGGATCAAGTGGATTTCGCTCAATGATAGTGGTGGTAACGCCATGTTGTTGGTGTTGATTGGGTTTTTTTTTGTTTTCAGTAGTTTTTAACTTTATTTTGGTTCACTTGTAAGTTTTTTGATTTTGTATTTAGTGTTTCACTGTTCTTGGTGGATCACTATCTCCGCTTACTTCAGTTCACTTAATTTTAGTTTTGCAAATCGTATTTGCTCGTAACACATAGGTTCTTTGGCGGATTTCACAATTTTATTAACGATTCCGGGATTACGTTATCACAGTAACTAGAAATTACACAAGCTGACCATTACCGAAATATAGGAGTTAATTTTAAACGAAATCCTACCGACTGCGCCAGTTAAATATCCGCAACTCGAAATTTAGTTTTTAAAAAAGATTTTATTTTTAGTACTTAATTTCTTTATGTCACAAGATTGGTTGAATTCCCCGACTTAACTTTACGTCTGCTTGTCTCAAACGGAACTGATCTCTCTGCTGCTGGCTAGTTTCCATGAGCCCTTCTCTTGGAACTCCCGACTCTGGCTTCGGGCGTTGCTTTCCTCGGCTGCATCTTCGTGTCGGTGGCGTATTTGGGGATGCGTCGGCTTTGATGAAAGGCATCCACTGCTGGCGATCGGTGTTGCATTACATGACGGAGCTAGGAATGTGATACTCCTTGGTTTTATGTCTAGCTTTGATTGGTCCTCATGAGTGGCGTGATTCTAAAGAATCGATTTCTCGAGAGTGGCGTGATTCTAATGTTGATGAAACAATGTGGTCCATAGTTTATATTATGGGGGGCCCTAGCTTGGAGTATGGGAAGAAACATTTATTGATTCTTGAGTGGGGTCCTGTTACTTGTGTGGATGGGGTGGATGAATTGTACATAAACATAATGTGTATGGGATGTGGGGAATTATGGATATGTCACTATATATGTATATAAATGTATGTATATGTAGGAATGTTAATTAATTTAATTTTTTATTGGTAGCCAGTGTAAGAGTTTTACAATTTGGCTGGGTTGGTTTTTAGTGATTATTACTTGACTACGACTTTAGCAACGGACAACTGATTAAAACGTCGGCTGACAACTGAGTAAATGAGAGTCCTCTCTCGGACGCTTGACGGCTCTCTGTGACGACCGCTCTCACACTCTCGTGATCCGCCCTCTGGCCTCTCGCTTTCGGACTAGGGGACGCGGGCGTACAGACAACACAGCCTTCTTACATAGCGTCGGCTACGCAGCGCCCGACGTCACGCTCAGACTGATTTTCTGTCTCTCTCGCACGCACTCTTTGTCGTGTCGTTTAATATTAGCGGCGTGTGCCGGAGGAGAGCCATACTGACTTAGTATCGGGTATAACCGTAGAGTTGCGGTGTCCGCAGCAACTCACAACGTTCCCCCTCGTTTTGAGTATCGGGTATAATTACCCAGAATATGTATAATGAATATTGGGCCATAATTGAGCTTTAAGGAACTGAATTAACTTCCTCAATCGAATCGATAGGCATAGTCGAACTTTTCAAATTAAATGTCAAAGCAATTATAAGATAAACTGCATGAAACCACAGACAGGAAAACAGGCTGGCAGACAGAGAGAGAAATGTGTGGCAAACTATTTCATGAACATTTCCATTTAAACTGGGGGAAACCACGAGCGCAAAATGGTGGTTTGCCAGAGGAGAGAGGCGCAGAGCTAGAGAGAGAGAGACCGAACCACTGGACCCCCACCGCAGACAAGACGCATTACAATTCTATAACTGTCACTCTGTGTGTAGCTAACCCCAAAAGTGCGTAATTTCAATTTTGGGCAAAAGGAAATTTGTTCTTTTCTGCTTTGGTTCTGCTTGTTTAGGTTTTGGGGCATAAATCAAAATAATGGCCGCCTTGGGATGATTAATCAGTGCGAAAAGTAAATTGAATTTCGAATAAATCAAATCAAATGGAAGCAAATGGCAAAAGCGAACCAGAGACCGCAGAAAGTGTGCGGAGGAAGGAGTGACCAAAGATAGATTGAAATTTTCCAGTTAAATTAAAAGGCCGACCAGGCCACCAGAAGACCACCCGGCGAATGCATTAGAAAACTAAACCAGTTTGAATCCATTTTGGGCTTTGGTTTTGTGATATGAAAATTACTTTTCCACTTGCATTGAAAAGTTTGTGGTTTTATTAAGCCATAAGTAACTGTCCGAGTGTGTTTGCTTGTGCGTCTTTTGTGGCTTTTTGTGTGGGCTCTGTATTTATTTTTGAGTTAAGCAGAGTTCTCCCCAGCTGCCATGTGATTAATGGTCGGTTCCTTGGGACTGCTTTCGCGCCAAACTTTTCCCCAAAACCACAAGGACCCCGGACACAGGACACAGGACAGAGACCAGACCCAGAACCCAGACCCAACAGAGCAGGCAAGCAAAGCAGTCAACAAGCCAAGCAGCTAGCCGGTTAATCCATTGTTGGCCCCACAGAAACACACCATCTTTCGTGGAATCTTTTCCTCCAATTTCGCATAATGGGTAACATGGAAATCCACTTTTTGAGGACTTTGTCTTCGAGTCCAGTCGATGGCGTTTATTTTTAAATTAAAGATAATTATTTCTTGTAACCCTCGCTATTGCTGTTGCTTTTGCTGTTGGCTACCACGGCTACCAGATGCAACATGCAACATGCAAATTGCGGCATAATTACTTCAGACCGGACTCAGTGTCGTCCAAGTACCGTAGACGATTAAGCTTATTAAATATAACTAAGTGCCGGATCCGTGCCAGCCTCTATTGCCCTTCTCACGAACCAATGGCCCACGCAATTATGCAAATTCTGTCCTGTAAGCTCTCTCTCGTCTCGATTGCGTATAACACAAACCAATTTGATATTAAAACAGTTCATAAAACATATAATGCTCCACCTATCGCATTTCAATTGTGTTTTCCAAACAAATCTTAAATAATTGATATGTACATAAGTGCACGTAAGCCTTTGTCTGCTTAGAAATTAACAGAATGGAACTGTTTTCAATTAAGGACTATTCGTACTGGCTGGGTTCTTCAAGACCCGCTCTCCATTGACATCCGGACCAGGAGATTTCCCTTCCCACAAGCCATTTCCACATCAATTGCCATATGGCAATACGAATATATCACAACATTTCCATTGTGAAATGGTGACTCTGACAAAGGACTTCTGATTGCTGACTGCAATAAGCGCAGCAGGGCAGCCAGACAGTAATAAGCACACTCGGATGCATCGCAGAAATATCAGGAGCAGGAGGCGGAGCAGGAGCCGGAGCAGGAGCAGACTCTGCTCTTCTTTTGTTTTCTACTTGTAATTTACATAAGTTTCTCATAGGCCTCTTGCTCACCGTCCCGTCTGTGTGTCTTCCTGTCGCCCTGCCGTAAATTACAATTGCGGGCCTCCCCCCTGCTCCACTCTCAGGGCACGCATATGCCACGCACGCATCTCTCACTCTCTCTCTTTCTCTGTGTGCCTTGTTTTTATGGAGCAAGGGGTCCTGTAATCAAGGAAAGACGCATCCTGCGCCAGCTGTGCGGTAACTAGGAAACTTTTACCGAAGCCCAGCCCCATATTTTATGGATATTTTCCCTTACGTTTTATTAAAAGAACAAACCAAAACTTTCATCCTTCTTCTTGGCCTACTTCTAGAGAGAATTTAACGGAGCAAAGGACGGAGACAAAATATGTATTTCAATAATAATATCTGTCGCTGTTGTACCAGGAACTACCCGCAATATTAAATTGTTTTGAAGGGCACTCGGTCCTGCTGACTGGGAACGTAGCACGTTCCAAATTTAATTTCGCTGTATGAAAGTCGTAGCCAAGTAGCCCAAGGGAAAAAAGTAGCAGATTCCGCCAGACGCAAGTGCAAGTGGACAAGAAATATGGGACCAGCCGCAGCAGAAATCTTAGCAGCAACAGAAAAGAAGATAATACTCTAGGGGTTCCCAGGAAAGGAACAGAGCTATGTAGCGTGCAGGTGTGGGATAGCTGTCGTTTACCCATAGGAGTATGAAGAGATTTCGTGTGCACCTCTAGCTATGCTCTGACTAAGCTCGCCGGATTGTCGGGGTTCGTTCTACTCTCTCCTATCACATACTGACACACACTCGCATAATGTTTTAGGTGCACATTTAAAAACGAGGGGGAACGTTGTGAGTTGCTGCGGACACCGCAACTCTACAGTTATACCCGATACTAAGTCAGTATGGCCAAAGACTATACAATACCAAGATGTCGCATGAGCGACCAAAAAGCTGTTCTATGGCGGGTCCTAACATTAGGACCCAAATGGCAAGAGGGAGCGCGCGGGGTTTCAATTCCCTTTTCGCCTGTACTTCGTCTCTACCACGACCCCGCTACCAATCGGTTTCGTCTGTTCGGCAACAGCACAGTCGAAGCGGTGGTCGCGGATCGCCGTTGTCTTTGGAGCGGCACAGTGGGACCTTTGGCCGTCTCAACTTGCTAAATTAGTTAGTTAGTCAATAAATATTTGCACACTGAAAAAATTTTAAACTTTGAGTGCTTATATCTCCTAAACTAAAACTATCTTGAAAATTCGATTGGAAAAGTCTCTATTAGATGCGTACATTAAATTTATCTAAAGCACTCATACAATTTTTTGACTATTTCGGCTGAGTCCCCACTGTGCCGCGCCAAAGACATCAGCGACCACGCTGCCCTAGGGTTTCGGCACGCAGCACTGACATACTTTCAGTGCGCTTGTGTGTGAAGCTAAAAGCCGTATCTGCTGCGGGCGAAACCGGTTTATGGCCGTGCCGACCTAGGACATACACACATATACACAACTACAAGCATATTTCTGGGTTGGCTCGAGCATGATGCAATTATACAAGGTGGTCTCGTCGGCAAAAGTTAGTCCCTTAACGTATGCTAGCAATAAGTGCGAGTGAAGGGCACATAGTATAGTGAGTGTGACTGAGACGGTATATGTTGATGTTGATTAACCCTTAACAGGCCCGTGGGTTTTAAAATTTTAAAATAAAATGATTTTACTGATATATTAATATTTAAATTTTATGCAGCCATTAATAATTTTTCTTCAACATTTTTAGTTATATTAAAATGTTCTTTTACATAATATATAAAGATTACTTCTAATTCTGTGGTATTTTTTTTATATGCTTTTTATAATTTTGTTGTTGTCGGGACATAAGGGTTAAGAATATATCAAAAAATTCGTCCGTGAACAACCTTCATCATCAACAAGCAAGCATGCACTGACGATAAGGGACAACACGAACGAACTTCGGCTCCCGACGAGACCACCTTGTATAATTAAATCATGGGCTCGAGCTCGTGCTGACCGAGGCATTGACGAAGCCGAGTAGCACTTCGGAGGCGAAGGTAGCGTAAAAGAGAATTGAAGTACTAGCCCCGCGCGCCCGTACCTTGAAGCGTCAAACGAAAATTGAAAAAGCATTTGTTCCTCATGCGACATCTTGGTATTGTATAGTCTTTGGTATGGCTCTCCTCCGGCAGACGCTGCTAATATTAAAGGTTATGGCGGTAGCCGGGAGGGGGGGGATAAGAGCCTCCCGCCCCCAAGCTCACTTGGACCTATAAAAGGTCCGTTGTGTTGTGCTAATATTAAACGACACGACAAAGAGTGCGTGCGAGAGAGACAGAAAATCAGTCTGAGCGTGACGTCGGGCGCTGCGTAGCCACTGCAAATTGATTTGTTCCTTTTGGCTATAAAAATTATCTGATCTGGTCCAGATTCAGCAATCTCATAGATATGGTCGTTATCTATGATTCTGCGTTTTTAGTTTTCTCGAATGTGCAATATTGTGCATGCAACAGATTTTCGTACTTTGTGGGGGCGGAAGGGGGTGGGGCGAAATTCTGAGATATACGTTTTATAGTGAGATCTAACAGAAGTGCGGATACCAAATTTGGTTACTCTAGCCTTAATAGTCTCTGAGATTTGTGGATGCCCCCATTGCGGGGGCGGAAGGGGGTTTGGCGAAATTTGGACACGAAACGGTCAAGGTCCGATATCACAGGAGTGTGGATACCAAATTTGGTTGCTCTGGCTCTTATAGGTTCTGAGATCCTTGAACTCATATTTTGCAATTGGCAAAACCGACCATGAAACCTGTGTGATAGAGAGAGACAGAGCGAGAAAAAATGAAATTGTTTTCTTGATTCTGGCTATAATAATTATACGATCTGGTTGAGATCTTACATTCTGAAACATATAGTCATCCTCTACGATTCTGCGTTTTTGGATTTATCGTATCTTTAAAAATGTGGATGCCACAGATTTTCGTCCTTTATGGGGGCGGAAGTGGGCGGGGCAAAGTTTTGAAATGTTTTTGTAGCAGTGACATATCACAGAAGTCTAAATACAAAACATCGTTGCTCTAGATCTTATAGTCTTTGAGCACTAGGCGCTGAAGGGGACGGACAGACGGACAGACGGACGGACGGACAGACGGACAGACGGACAGACAGACATGGCTCAATCGACTCGGCTATTAATGCTGATCAAGAATATATATACTTTATGGGGTCGGAAACGATTCCTTCTGGACGTTATACACATCCACTTTTACCACAAATCTAATATACCCCATTACTCATTTTGAGTATCGGGTATAATTAAAAATTAAAAAAAAAAGGAGAACCAAACATAAAACTAACAACAGAATCCAGGTTTAACCGGAGCAAGGAATTGGTTATGGGACTAACAAGTTGGTTGTGGAAAGTGTGGACATACTTATCAATTACTCTACTCAAATGATGAGAAACTCCGGTGTTAGTGAGAATCTCTATCTTCTCTACCCTCCCAACCTATGCTATACAGGTAACCTGACCGTATAGACCCTTGAATAACGTTAAACAGTTATCATCCCACCACCTTGATCATGCCTTTCTGAGGACGGACTCCTGAATTTAGAACATATTATGATTGTACTTCAAAATCAATATCATTGTTCGGGCCAGCCGCTGAAGAATAACCGTAACTTTAACATTATTATTGTATGAGCAGAGAGAGCCGCCTATGTTGTAAAACGTTGACGTCCTGCAGAGCTGCTGCGCTCTCCCGCTAAAGGGGCTCTCTGCCGCCGCCACTTCGGCAACTACTTTGAACTGCTGCCGCCACTTCGGCAATCACTTTGATCTATTGCCGTCGTCTATAGTTTAGTTCTATGCTAACCCCTCTGCGCATTGGTCGCATATCGATCTCGCATAAAGTTTATCTGGCAATAGCAAGCAATCGGCTTCCGCTAAGCCACCAAGATTAAATACGAATTATAAAGTTTAACCCAAAATTTCTTTTCATTTTTGAAACACATAGGTGCCAAAAAATTTTGGCATCTCAAACATTGGGGACCCCCGACGTGATATAAAACCATTGCTTAATCGCGTTCCGTTAAAACACTTATTATTTATATAATTTTTTGTTGTTGGGTAGTTTAACTACCAACAAATACATTTGGGTGCACGTTGAAAAACAGTTTAAAGTGCAAATTCAGTGAGAGTGCGGCTGGAATATTTATAGACAAATTCCGGTACGTCGAATCTCTCATTCTCTGCGCAGCTGCAGCCGCGTTTCTTGACTTTTCGTGTCTTGCATTCTCGCTCTCGCGTCTATACATCGTCGCTTAAGCGGTATTTCATTTTCCGTTGTTGTGTCGAATTGCACAACGGTTAACATGGACAACGATCCGAATACAGGCGCGAGCGGAAATATTGTGGTGGCTGATTGCAGACTGAGTCTGTATAAGCGTAAAAGTCAGTCATTATATGATCGATTGCACAGGCTTGGCGAATCCTTCGCGGGGAATAAAATCGATAAGCTGACCGCCGCTGAAGTCGAGGTGCGCCTTGATATGTTGGCAGAAATTCGAGAGGAATTTAATAAGGCCCATAATGAGTTGGAGGCTCTCGATCAAAACGAGATTGGGAGTGAGCTGCGCGAAATCTTCGATACTCTTTTCATATCGTTGAAAGCTGAGTTGCTGGCTGCTGTTGAAGTAAGCCAGTCACACGCCGCTGCCCATTCTACGACTATGCCAAGCCATTCCGGACATAGTACCATCATCATGGCTCACAAGCAGCGACTTCCTGAGCTAAAGGTGCCTAAGTTTTCTGGTGGATACGTCGAGTTCTCGGATTTTATGGCAATGTTCAAATCGGTGATTGAAGCGGATGCGGATCTCAGTGACATCGAAAAATTCCAGCACCTTCGCTCTTGCCTCGCTGATGCGGCTTTGGATTCGGTTCGATCGTTAGAGCTCTCCAGTGCCAATTATCGTGCGGCTCTGGATATACTTAATAAACGCTTTAATAACAAAAGACTTGTTTTCCAGGCACACATCAAGAAGATTCTTGGGCTAAAGAGGGTAGACTCGCCTTGTGCTAAAAGGCTTCGGGAGCTTTCGGATGCAGTCAATTTACACATGCGAGCGTTGCAGACATTGGGAACTGCTGAGGAGATTTCAGGATTCATGGTCATCAACATGCTGCTGCAGAAGTTGGATTCGAAGACGCAAACCAAATGGGAGGAGCACACATCGTCGGATGCTATACCTACCGCAGAGGAATTCTTCGAATTCTTGCAGCAACGCTGCCAGAAAATGGAGCGGTTGGAATATGCTACAGCGACACACGCTAGTAGCGATCAGGTGGGAAAAAACCATTCCTATACGCAGGTTAAGAAAACGTTTGTAGCTTCCAACTCTTCCGCCGACCCGTCTGTATGCGTCTTTTGCCACTCAGCGGGCCATGGAATATACTCGTGCAAGATATTCGGAAATCTCTTACCGTTGCTGCGCTACAAAGAAGTGAAGAAGCTTTCCCTATGCTTCAATTGCCTAAAGCCGGGGCACCGGACCCGCGCATGCAATAGTGGAAAATGTCGAGTATGCGGCGGTAGGCATCATAGTTTGTTGCACTTCGATAGTATACAGCCCAAATCACAAGGCTGCCCAGGTATTACTCCTCCCGATCTGGCCGTTCAACCGGACACTCTTTCCGTTGCTCAAAATTCTAGCAGCTCGTCTCTACCTTCGTCTACCTCTCTTGCTGCCCAAGGTCGTCACTCTGATGTCGTGCTTCTGGCTACAGCCGTGGCTCTCGTAAAGAATCGGTCTGGCGTTTTAGTTCCTTGTCGTGCCATCTTAGATTCAGGATCGCAGCTGCATCTCGTCACATCCAGGTTCGCCCAGCAGCTTCAGCTTAGGAGAACTCAATCGTCTGCACTTGTGTCTGGGCTGGGCGATACCAGCGTTTCTACTGAGGGATCCACCATAAGCATTTGTATGCATTCTCGCACCTCTGCTTACACAACTACACTTACTGCTCTCATCGCCCCCACGATTACCGATTCTCAACCAAGTATGACAGTAAATGTATCCGATTGGCGTATTCCATCTAACATTCAGCTCGCTGATCCTGCATTTTTCAATCCTCAACGGGTTGATCTTCAATTGGTGCGAGCGCAAATCAAACTCACCGATGGACTGCCTCTTCTGCAGAAGACCCGGCTTGGGTGGATCGTATCTGGTGGTGGACAGAAGGTATCAAGCTCGGCGCTTTTGGCTACGCACAATTGTCCAGATTCGATAGCTGAGATGGAAGCAAGGTTGGATAAAACTCTTCGTATGTTTTGGGAAGTCGAGAATTGTGTCGAGGCTGGGTTGAATACCAAAGAAGAAGACGATTGTGAAGCACATTTCGTAAGCCACCTTTTACGGTTGCCATCCGGGGAGTATGCAGTTCGTCTGCCGCTAAATAACAATACTGATCGTTTAGGAGAATCTTATGCTCAGGCTTATCGACGGTTCATCAGTCTGGAGCGAAAACTGGAGCGTAATCCTACACTCAAGGAGCGGTATTCCGCCTTTATGAGTACATTGATTTGCATCATATGCACCAAGTCAACCCTGATTCCCGTAGTCTCTCCAAATATTTCTTGCCTCATCACTGTGTCCTAAGGGAGGACAGTACGACGTCAAAACTCCGTGTCGTTTTCGATGGATCCGCAGCTACATCAACTGGATATTCTCTAAATGATGTGATGATGACAGGCCCTGTTATTCAGCCTGCATTGTTTAACATATTGATTCGCTTTCGAACATATCCAGTCGCTCTCACTGGGGACATTTGTAAAATGTACCGCTGCGTACGAGTGTCTCCACCCGACAATTTGTATCAGTGCATCCTATGGCGAGATTCCATCGAGTCCGAGGTTCAAGTCTACACATTAGACACCGTCACATACGGGACGAGGGCTGCATCATTTTTAGCGGTCCGCGCAATGCACCAGCTGGCCATCGACGTGGGTGAGTCCTACCCTCTTGGCTCAGCTGCTCTGCGGCAGGAGTTTTACGTGGATGACCTTATTTCGGGCGGTAATTCGGTCGCACAGGTCATGGACAAGATGCACCAAACATCAGCTTTACTGTCCCGTGGTAATTTTAGACTTAGGAAATGGTGCTCCAGTCACCAGGAAGTACTTGAGGGCACCCCTGAAGATGACATAGAGAAGTTCCTAAAGTTTAATGATGGAAGCGACATTGCCAAAACTCTCGGCTTAGCGTGGGACCCTGCTTCGGATCAGCTGCTTTTTGCCTTGTCCGCACTGGACACAAACTCAAAGCCATCAAAGCGGTCGGTTTTATCTACGATTGCGCGGTTCTACGACCCTCTTGGATTGATAAATCCAGTCATTGTCAGGTGCAAAATCTTCCTTCAGCAGCTTTGGAGAGAAAATTTGGATTGGGAAGAAAGCCTACCCTCAGCGTTGCATTCAACTTGGATGGACTTGAGAAATAGTTTGGCAAGCATTTCTCGGATCTCATTTCCTCGCTTGGTTCTTCGTTCTAGTGTGGCTACAGAAGTTCACGGATTCTGTGATGCCAGCTTAGAAGCATATGGCGCTTGCGTGTATGTCGTGTCCAGGGAAGCCCAGTCTTTGAGCCACGTTTTGTGCTCAAAGTCGCGAGTGGCGCCGCTAAAGACTATATCGATTCCTAAGCTGGAATTAAGTGGAGCCCATTTGCTTGCGAAAATCATGCAGAATGTAAAGGACATGGGAATCTTTACAGGTCGGGTCTATTGCTGGTCGGACTCGTCAACAGCATTCTCTTGGATTAGGGACGAGCCAGCTAAATTTCAAGTTTTCGTGGCAAATCGAGTGGCATCAATTCAGGAGTTGACGGCATCCATGGAATGGCGCTATGTTCCCACATCTTTAAATCCTGCTGATATTCTCTCGAGAGGCTCGCTTCCCAACCATCTTATCCAGTCAGAGCTATGGTTTCACGGCCCATCCTTTTTGCTAGGCTCCAAGGATAAGTGGCCTGTATCTCCATCTAACAACATAGCAACTTTGGAGCTTCGCAAGAGAGGATTGCTAATCACGTCTCCACATGCCGATCTCACGTCCGGATGCAAATTTGCGAATTCATTCTTTCGCATGCAGCGCACATTCGCCTACCTGCATAAATTTATACATCGTCTTAGGCATCCAGGACTCACCGTTTCTGATATTCGGCAAGGAACGCATCTTCTAATTCGACACATTCAGCTGGCAAATTTGTGGATGGACATAAAGGAGATTCGGCGCAATGGTCAAGTCATGAAATCCAGTTCTATTAGTTCGCTCAACCCGTTCATCGATCATTCTGGACTACTTAGAGTTGGAGGTCGTCTTGGCAACTCATCGCTAGGATTTGACGCTCAGCACCCGCTCATTCTGCCAAAGGGACATTCCATTACCTTTGCGCTGATAAGATATTATCATGAAAGAAACCTCCATGCCGGACCTCGCGCCTTGCTATCCAAAATTCGGCTGGAATATTGGCCCATTGGAGGTGTTAAGGCAGTGTCAAGGGTCGTCAGCAGATGTGTGAGATGCTTCAGGACTAGGCCGCGCATGGTCGAACACATCATGGGAGACCTACCTAAGGAACGTTTGGAAGGATCTCGAGCTTTTGAAGTCACTGGAGTAGATTACTGTGGACTTTTTTTCTACCGATCAGAAATCCGCTCGAGGCCTCCGATCAAGTGCTACATTAGCGTATTCATCTGTTTCACTTCTAAGGCTATACGCATGGAGCTCGTAAAGGATTTGACCACCGCATCGTTTCTAGGAGCACTAAAGCGTTTTACTTCCACTCGAGGAAGGCCAAGTCAAATTTGGTCGGACAATGCGACAAACTTCGTTGGGGCCAAGAACGAGCTTCTGGAGCTAAAGAAGCATTGTCTGAGCGAACCGCATATGAAGGAGGTCCACGAATCCTGCTTGGCTGGCCGTGAAGACCGCAAAATATCACCTGTACCGCTCAGTTGGACCATCTGTGCTTAGCTTCGACGAGTTGCGCACTCTGATCTGTCAAATCACTGCAATTGTTAACTCTCGCCCCTTGCTCTCGCTTTCAGAAAATCCTGATGATTTAGACGTTTTGACTCCTGCTCATCTGCTTTTAGGCGGGCCCCCATGAGCAAATCCTCGAGCCTGACCTAACGAAGCTGAACTACAATCGTCTGGATGGCTGGCAGCGGGTCACCCAACTACAGCAAATATTTTGGAGCCGTTGGCGCGAAGAGTATCTCACTCTTTTGCAAGAGCGCGCGAAGTGGCGTACCCCCGCGCAAAACATCTGCAAGAACGACCTCGTCCTGGTGAAGGACGAAAATCTTTCTCCAATGCGTTGGCCACTGGCTAGAGTGGTCGATGTCGTTTTGGGCAAGGACGGAGTGTGTCGCGTCGCTGACCTGAAGACATCCTCAGGAAACATCAGGAGGGCCGTCACTCGGCTATGTTTGCTGCCCCTTAAGGAATCTGTTGAGAGACTAGCTCCCAACGGGGGGAGTATGTTCGGGCCAGCCGCTGAAGAATAACCGTAACTTTAACATTATTATTGTATGAGCAGAGAGAGCCGCCTATGTTGTAAAACGTTGACGTTCTGCAGAGCTGCTGCGCTCTCCCGCTAAAGGGGCTCTCTGCCGCCGCCACTTCGGCAACTACTTTGATCTGCTGCCGCCACTTCGGCAATCACTTTGATCTACCGCCGCCGTCTATAGTTTAGTTCTATGCTAACCCCTCTGCGCATTGGTTGCATATCGATCTCGCATAAAGTTTATCTGGCAATAGCAAGCAATCGGCTTCCGCTAAGCCACCAAGATTAAATACGAATTATAAAGTTTAACCCAAAATCTCTTTTCATTTTTGAAACACATAGGTGCCAAAAAAGCTTGGCATCTCAAACAATCATTATATATATATTTCAATAAATCCCTTATCATATAATTAAATTCTTGGAGGGGGTTTTCTTAACTTATTATACCCGATACTCAAAATGAGTATTGGGGTATATTAGATTTGTGGTAAAAGTGGATGTGTTTAACGTCCAGAAGGAATCGTTTCCGACCCCATAAAGTATATTTATTCTTGATCAGCATCAATAGCCGAGTCCGTCCCCTTCAGCGCCTAGTGCTCAAAGACTATAAGAGCTAGAGCAACGTTGTTTTGGATCCAGACTTCTGTGATATGTCACTGCTACAAAAATATTTCAAAACTTCGCCCCGCCCACTTCCGCCCCGACAAAGGACGAAAATCTGTGGCATCCACATTTTTAAAGATACGTTAAAACCAAAAACGCAGAATCGTAGAAGATGACTATATGTTCTAGAGTGTAAAATCTTAACCAGATCGTATTATTATTATAGCCAGAATCAAGAAAACAATTTCATTCTTTCTCGCTCTGTCTCTCTCTAACACACAGGTTTCATGGTCGGCTTTGCCAATTGAAAAATATGAGTTCAAGGATCTCAGAACCTATAAGAGCCAGAGCAACCAAATTTGGTATCCACACTCCTGTGATATCGGACCTTGACCGTTTCATGTCCAAATTTCGCCACACCCCCTTCCGCCCCCGCAAAGGACGAAAATCTGGGACATCCACAAATCTCAGAGACTATTAAGGCTAGAGTAACCAAATTTGGTATCCGCCCTTCTGTTAGATCTCACTATAAAACGTATATCTCAAAATTTCGCCCCACCCCTTTCCGCCCCCACAAAGGACGAAAATCTGTTGCATCCACAATATTGAGGATACGAGAAAACTAAAAACGCAGAATCATAGATAATGATCATATCCATCAGATTGCTGAATCAGATCAGATCATTTTTATAGCCAAAAGGAACAAATCAATTTGCAGTGGCTACGCAGCGCCCGACGTCACGCTCAGACTGATTTTCTGTCTCTCTCGCACGCACTCTTTGTCGTGTCGTTTAATATTAGCGGTGTCTGCCGGAGGAGAGCCATACTGACTAAGTATCGGGTATAACTGTAGAGTTGCGGTATCCGCAGCAACTCACAACGTTCCCCCTCGTAATTAAATTCATTTTTTGCTGTGTCTCGATAGCTTAATATATATGTAAAGAATTGAGAAGAAATATTAGGAAAAATAAAGATTTAAAAATGACCATCATATATGGGTAACAGATTCTAAAGGGGTGAGAGGTACCAATACATTATGGTTACGGATATATAAAGGTGATATCAATAGAAAAATATATGTAACACGCAGGTTACTTCCCAGCTCAGTGCATATATGTACTTGTTCTTATTTACAAACTCACAGCGTTTTTGGTAGGCCAGTACCGTTTATTCCATCCGTGATCGTTGAGCTCAATGATGACGTTGGTGTATACTTCTAAGGAAAAGAAAAGATATTTAATACGAGTATATATGCACGTGAGCGTACTAGAGTGTACTGCTTTGTAATCTCAAGAAAATTTAATGTTGCAATCATACCCATTAGTTTCCAAAAACCATTATGTTGGCTGGTTTACATAACTAACTATAAAACTGTATACATCGTGTGACGAAAGAGAATGGTTTTAGCCTGGCACATGAAATCTAGAGGAAAAAGGGGCGTGTGTTACATCAACGAGTAACTACGATCCTCTATTGACGTGGTCGAGAGACATGTCAGCCAGGCTGAGTAGGACTGCGCCGCCGGAAGTATCCAACAATAATGCAATCAATTCGAGTTCATTATTGGGTGTCTCTGGTGCAGCTAAATCAGTTGACGATGGGGTACATTAGCTCCTTAGCTTGACTTCAGGTTGCCGATCCGATTCGACGTCGGTCTGCGGACTACACTTTCATTGGAGGCTCGCTAACGGGTGGCATCAATGACGCCAAAAATAAAGTTCCCGAGGCGCCTCTTGGTTTTCGCCGTGCATCCACACGGTTGTTGAGGCTTTCGACAGACAACGCCAAGCTGCAGGTCTCGCTGTTCGGTGTTTTCCCGCGGGTTCACTACTTGTCTTTTCGATCCGCCCCACCACTCTCGTAGACCACACCGTATATGCCCTCTTATGCAACTGATGATCGCACGAGCAGTGCCGTGGCTACGGGCCCCCGTCCTATAACACAAATTCTTATATATATATATTACCACGAACACTTTCCAAACTAATCACGGACATACCAGCTAGGTTTTTCTTTACACTGCTTTCCTGGGTAAATCTCCTGATTCTCGGTCTTAATTGAAACTCAACTCAAGAGGTATGGCGTAGATGCCAGAACTGTTCGTTGGCTAAATATATATATATATATATATATATTTATTTATTCCCGAGTAAACACGTCCGCTTTAATCAATCGATTCTCAGTCAATAACTCCAGCCCAACTTCTGCAAGTTCAGCTAAGCGGTGCCGAACCAAAAGCTCGAAGATCGGATGATATTTGGAAACTTTAACTGCATAATCTACTCTTGGTACACGCGGCGATCCCAATGAACCTCGTTAAATACGATAATTGATTTCAGCAGCATTCATTGCAAGCACAAAACAGTTTTGCGGGGAGACTGCCTGTCTGCCAATAAACAGAACCCAATTAAATAACAATCATACGACACATTGAACCAGTTGACACGTTAATGACTTCCAAGTTTAAATGCAACATTATGCAAATGTATTTAATCACAATTTCCACTGGAACGGCATTAACAATGCCTATTAAGTATGATTAAGCCATAAAAACAGGAAGCAAGGAAAGAAGAGCTACCGGAAGCGGAAGCTTCCGTTTTAGACCAGAATCGTATCAAAAATCGTATAATACTAAAACTTTACACAAACTAGACAGACTGATGGACAGATTTATTGGATGTGAGGCGATGGCAATATGGTTCATTTTCCAGACACGCTTTCAGTACACCTTGCGGGCTGATTTACCCTTGGAAAAGCACTTAGAAAACAATCGTGGCAACACAATTTTTGGTAGTAGAAACAGGATCTTCAGCTATTATTTTGTCTCTGGCATTGTTCGCTGGAAACAACAGAGGTTTTGGGAAAGAGAGCGAGTAATTTTGCTAAAATTTAATCATGCCACAGATTCCGCAGGGTGTGGAACAAAACAAAACTATTATTTGGCCGTACACACGTGTGCACATCAGACCTAAGCCATCCCTGGATTTCGCCTGTTGTTCGTGAAACAAAAACCTATCGAAGAAAGGGTCAGCCGCAGGTGAAAGCTCTTCTTTATGGTTTCGTTTCTTTTTATACCCGATACTCAAAATGAGTATTGGGGTATATTAGATTTGTGGTGAAAGTGGATGTGTGTAACGTCCAGAAGGAATCGTTTCCGACCCCATAAAGTATATATATTCTTGATCAGCATCAATAGCCGAGTCGATTGAGCCATGTCTGTCTGTCCGTCCCTATCAGCGCCTAGTGCTCAAAGACTATAAGAGCTAGAGCAACGACGTTTTATATCCGGACTTCTGTGATATGTCACTGCTACAAATATATTTCAAAACTTTGCCCCGCCCACTTCCGCCCCCACAAAAGGCGAAAATCTGTGACATCCACAAATTCAAAGATACGAGAAAACTGAAAACGCAGAATCGTAGAGGATTACTATATGTTTTAGAGTGTAAAATTTGAACCAGATCGTTTAATTATCATAGCCAGAATCAAGAAAACAATTTCATTCTTTCTCGCTCTGTCTCTCTCTAACACACAGGTTTCATGGTCGGTTTTGCCAATTGCAAAATATGAGTTCAAGGATCTCAGAACCTATAAGAGCCAGAGCAACCAAATTTGGTATCCACACTCCTGAGAAATCGGACCTTGACCGTTTTGTGTCAAAATTTCGCCACACCCCCTTCCGCCCGCGTAAAGGACGTAAATCTGGGGCATCCACAAATCTCAGAGACTATTAAGGCTAGAGTAACCAAATTTTTTATCCGCACTTCTGTTAGATCTCACTATAAAAAGTTAATCTCAGAATTTCGCCCCACTCCCTTCCGCCCACACAAAGGACGAAAATCTGTTGCATCCACAATATTGCAGATTCGAGAAAACTAAAAACGCAGAATCATAGATAGCGACCATATTTACCAGATTGCTGAATCTGGATCAGATCGAATAATTTGTATAGCCAAAAGCAACAAATCAATTTGCTGTGGCTACGCAGCGCCCGACGTCACGCTCGGCCTGATTTTCTGTCTCTCTCGCTCGCACTCTTTGTCGTGTCGCTTAATATTAGCGGCGTCTGCCGGAGGAGAGCCATACTGACTAAGTAATGTATATAGTGACATATCCATAATTCCCCACATCCCATACACATTATGTTTATGTACAATTCATCCACCCCATCCACACAAGTAACAGGACCCCACTCAAGAATCAATAACTGTTTCTTCCCATACTCCAAGCTAGGGCCCCCCATAATATAAACTATGGACCACATTGTTTCATCAACATTAGAATCACGCCACTCTCGAGAAACCGATTCTTTAGAATCACTCCACTCATGAGGACCAATCAAAGCTAGACATAAAACCAAGGAGTATCACATTCCCAGTCGGTAGGATTTCGTTTAAAATTAACTCCTATATTTCGGTAATGGTCAGCTTGTGTAATTTCTAATTACTGTGATCACGTACGATTTGCAAAACTAAAATTAAGTGAACTGAAGTAAGCGGAGATAGTGATCCACCAAGAACAGTGAAACACTAAATACAAAATCAAAAAACTTACAAGTGAACCAAAATAAAGTTAAAAACTACTGAAAACAAAACAAAACCCAATCAACACCAACAACATGGCGTTACCACCACTATCGTTGAGCGAAATCCACTTGAACCAGGCACTGCTGTCGATCAGACAAATACCTGCCTATGACGGTTCATCTGGACAGCTAAGCTCATTTATCAAACGAATCGAATATGTATGCGGATTATATCCAACTGAAGATCTTCGCCAACAAAGGATCCTATTTGGAGCGACCGAGATCCAACTGTCAGGAGAGGCACAACGCATATCGCAAATGATACAACCCAACACGTGGCTCGAACTGAAGACGGCGCTGATCAACGAGTTCAAAAATCACACACCATATGAAGAACTCTTACGACAACTATACACCACCAGATTCAACGGCAGTCTTCGTAAGTTTATAGAAGAACTAGAGATAAAAGCATTATTAATAAACAATAAGCTAAACCTAGAAAACATACCAGAAAATAATGTCATTTATAACGAGGGGGAACGTTGTGAGTTGCTGCGGACACCGCATCTCTACGGTTATACCCGATACTAAGTCAGTATGGCTCTCCTCCGGCAGACGCCGCTAATATTAAACGACACGACAAAGAGTGCGTGCGAGAGAGACAGAAAATCAGTCTGAGCGTGACGTCGGGCGCTGCGTAGCCACTGCAAATTGATTTGTTCCTTTTGGCTATAAAAATTATCTGATCTGATCCAGATTCAGCAATCTGGTAGATATGGTCGCTATCTATGATTCTGCGTTTTTAGTTTTCTCGAATCTGCAATATTGTGGATGCAACAGATTTTCGTCCTTTGTGTGGGCGGAAGGGAGTGGGGCGAAATTCTGAGATTAACTTTTTATAGTGAGATCTAACAGAAGTGCGGATAAAAAATTTGGTTACTCTAGCCTTAATAGTCTCTGAGATTTGTGGATGCCCCAGATTTTCGTCCTTTGCTGGGGCGGAAGGGGGTGTGGCGAAATTTGGACACGAAACGGTCAAGGTCCGATATCACAGGAGTGTGGATACCAAATTTGGTTGCTCTGGCTCTTATAGGTTCTGAGATCCTTGAACTCATATTTTGCAATTGGCAAAACAGACCATAAACCTGTGTGTTAGAGAGAGAAAGAGCGAGAAAGAATGAAATTGTTTTCTTGATTCTAGCTATAATAATTATACGATCTGGTTGAGATTTTACACTCTAGAACATATAGTCATCTTCTACGATTCCGCGTTTTTGGTTTTATCGTATCTTTAAAAATGTGGATGCCACAGATTTTCGTCCTTTGTGGGGGCGGAAGTGGGCGGGGCGAAGTTTTGAAATATTTTTGTAGCAGTGACATATCACAGAAGTCTGAATCCAAAACATCGTTGCTCTAGCTCTTATAGTCTTTGAGCACTAAGCGCTGAAGGGGACGGACAGACGGACGGACGGACAGACGGACAGACGGACAGACAGACAGGGCTCAATCGACTCGGCTATTGATGCTGATCAAGAATATATATACTTTATGGGGTCGGAAACGATTCCTTCTGGACGTTACACACATCCACTTTTACCACAAATCTAATATACCCCAATACTCATTTTGAGTATCGGGTATAATAAAAACGCTTTGAACAACACAATTAAAGATGTCATTACTCGAAAATTTCCTGACAGAATGTTCATGACCTTAGCAAGAAAAGATATTACCACATTGTCTAATCTTAAGAAGGCAGCACAAGAAGAAGGATTGTACGAAGCTAGTACAACAGATTCAGGTACAAATAAAGATCAATCGAAATCGTCTCAATCAAATCGAAAGAATGTTGGAAACTATTATCCACATTATAATACTACTAACTATCACAATCAAACTCAGAGTTCATCTGGAACAGGTCAGACTAATCGAACAAATCAAAATCAAAATTCCCAAAATCCTGGATTATACAATGAGTTCAAAAATTCCTTGAATCAAGGTAGGGCTCAGAATCCATTCAATCAGCAAATATCTCGAAACCAAGCTAGTGGGAGTGGACCCAACCAACCTACTAAAAGAGGGAGGGAGAGCCAGAGTGGCCAAACGAAGATGGACGTAAATTTTCATCAAGCCGCCTCGGAAGAAACCGAGGAGGACCCTGTATAAACATTACCATTAATAAAAGAATATTAAGGTGTATCGCTGACTCGGGATCATCGATCAACATCATGAAAGAAAATTATACAGATTCCGAGATAAAAGACGATAACCTTACGGTCCATACCATCAATGGACCTGTCCCTTTAACTAAGAGTATAATGAGGAATGCGAACAAAACATGTCCGTCCGAACAAAAGTTCTACATACATAACTTTACCGAAAATTATGATATTTTATTAGGAAGAGAATACTTGATGGCAAGTAAAGCCGTCATCGATTACAGAAATGACACTGTAACACTAGGAGCTAGGTCGTACCCAATCATTCAGAGTGGAGAAGCTATTGAAGCCGGCAAGACCGCACAGAAGTGCACTGATCCCTCTACAAAAGAAGAGAAGATCGCACCTAAGTGCCTTGACCCATCTCCAGAGGGAGATCAATACTTCGCTTCCGCTCTAGACAGTGAATTAAGGGAATGTAATCAATTAAGATTGGAACACTTAAACGACGAAGAGAGGGAAGAGTTAAAGAAGGTCTTATATGAGTTTAAGGATGTGCAGTACAGAGAAGGTGACAATTTGACTTTCACAAGTACAATCAAGCACGAGATCAAAACTCAACATGAAGACCCGGTCTACAGACGACCATACAAATATGCCCAGATACATGATCAGGAAGTAAACCAGCAAATCAAATATATGATCAGGCAGGGAATAATTCGAAAGTCGAATTCTCCTTACTGCTCGCCCATATCTATGATTCCGAAGAAGATAGATGCTTCAGGAAAGCAAAAATATCGAATGGTAGTAGACTATAGAAGTCTAAATGAAATAACAGTTAAGGACAAATTCCCAACTCCACGAATGGATGAAATCCTAGACAAACTAGGTAAATGTCAGTATTTTACGACAATCGATTTAGCAAAAGGTTTCCATCAAATACCCATGGAACCTAGCTCAATCCCCAAAACTGCGTTCTCCACTAAGCATGGACATTACGAGTTCACTCGTATGCCCTTTGGGCTAACCACTGCCCCAGCTACCTTCCAAAGATGTATGAACAATCTGCTAGAAGAGTTAATTTTCAAAGATTGCTTTGTATACTTAGATGACATCATTATATTTTCCACTTCATTGGAAGAACACTTGTTGTCACTAAGGAGAGTATTTGGAAAGTTGAGAGACGCCAACTTGAAGCTACAAATGGATAAATGTGAATTCATGAAAAAGGAAACCGAATTCCTAGGTCATGTAGTCACTACTGAAGGAATAGTACCAAATCCAGGCAAAATCTCTGCCATTGTCAAATTTCCAATACCAGAAACGACTAAAAAAATAAAGTCATTCTTAGGTCTGTGCGGGTTCTACAGGAAATTCATTCCTAATTTTGCAAACATAGCAAAACCCATGACACTCAAACTAAAGAAAGGAGCTGTCATAGACCCCAAGGAAGAAAAGTACGTCGAGGCATTTGAGAGACTAAAAGTACTCATCACCTCAGACCCTATCCTTGCGTTCCCAGACTTTGACAAAATGTTCACGGTAACAACCGACGCTAGTAACATAGCATTGGGAGCGGTTTTGTCACAAGAACACAAACCGATCTGCTACGCTAGCAGAGCCCTAAATGAACATGAAATAAACTATTCAGCCATCGAAAAGGAATTATTAGCGATCGTATGGGCAACCAAGTATTTCCGTTCATACCTGTTCGGTAGAACATTCGAGATACAAAGCGATCATAAACCCTTGATTTGGTTGAACAACCTCAAGGAGCCAAATATGAAATTACAAAGGTGGAAAATAAAACTGAATGAGTTTGATTTTAAAATGAAATATCTACCAGGCAAAGAAAATCATGTAGCTGATGCCTTATCAAGGGTAAAGATTAATTAAAATCTCCTTGGAGAAGCTTCCAATAGCGTTGGTGCAACTGTACATAGCGCACAGGAAGACAATCTAAATCACATTGCTATCACGGAAAGACCAATTAACTATTACAATCGGCAATTGAGCTAATTAAAGGCAATGAAGATAAGGTAGAAACAATTCGTTATTTTCACAAGCTAATCATCAAGATCACGTATAAGGAAATGACTAACACCTTAGCGAAGGATATAATAAAGGAATATCTATGCACCAAAAGGAGCGCATTATATTTCCATAACGAAATAGATTTTCCTCCATTCCAAAAAGCCTATTTAGAAATCATTAATTCTAACAATATAACCAAAGCTATTAAATCAAGCACGAAACTCCTAGATATTCAGGATTACGCTGAATTTAAAGAAACCATATTAAAGAATCATAAAGGCTTACTCCATCCAGGGATAGAGAAAACCGTCAATTGGTTTAGGGGAAAATACTATTACCCGGATTATCAAAAACTAATCCAAAACATCATAAACGATGTCCTACTTGTAATATTGCCAAAACAGAGCATAGAAATACGAAGCTGGCGTTCGAAACTACACCGGAAATACTGAACATCAGAGAGAAATACGTCATAGATTTCTATATGGTTGGTAACCAACAGTTCCTATCATGTATTGACGTATACTCGAAGTTTGCCACTCTTGTAGAAGTAACGAGGGGGAACGTTGTGAGTTGCTGCGGATACCGCAACTCTACAGTTATACCCGATACTTAGTCAGTATGGCTCTCCTCCGGCAGACACCGCTAATATTAAACGACACGACAAGGAGTGCGTGCGAGAGAGACAGAAAATCAGTCTGAGCGTGACGTCGGGCGCTGCGTAGCCACTGCAAATTGATTTGTTACATTTGGCTATAAAAATTATCTGATCTGATCCAGATTCAGCAACCGGATAGATATGGTCGTTATCTACGATTCTGCGTTTTTAGTTTTCTCGAATCTGCAATATTGTGGATGCAACAGATTTTCGTTCTTTGTAGAGGCGGAAGGGGGTGGTGCGAAATTTTGAGATATACGTTTTAAAGTGAGATCTAACAGGAGTGCGGATACCAAATTTGGTTACTCTAGCCTTAATAGTCTCTGAGATTTGTGAATATCCCCAGATTTTCATCCTTTGCGGGGGCGGAAGGGGGTGTGGCGAAATTTTGAAACAAACTCGTCTCGGTCCGATATATTAGGAGTGTGGATACCAAATTTGGTTGCTCTAGCTTTTATAGTCTCTGAGATCTAGGCGCTAATGTTTTACTCTAAGCAAAGCCGGCTATGCTACGTGTGTGTTAGAGAGAGACAGGGCGATAAAAAATGAAATTGTTTTCTTGATTCTGGCTATAATATTTATACGATCTGGTTCAGATAAGATATAGATATCTAGAAGATATAGTCATCCTCTACGATTCTGCGTTTTTAGTTTTCTTGTATCGTCGAAATTGTGGATGCCACAGATTTTCGGCCTTTGTGGGGGCGGAAGTGGGCGGGGCAAAGTTTTGAAATATTCTTGTAGCAGTGACATATCATATCAATACTCATTTTGAGTATCGGGTATAAAAAGTCGTGACTGGTTAGAAGCAAAAAGAGCCATCATGAAAGTTTTTAACGAGATGGGCAAACCAATTGAAATCAAAGCCGATAAAGATTCAGCTTTTTAGTGCACAGCATTGCAAGCATGGCTGAATGCGGAAAACGTCAAAATAGAGTTCACTTCCAGCAAAAATGGAATATCTGACGTTGAAAGATTTCATAAAACAGTAAATGAAAAATTAAGAATAATATCTAGCGAGGATAACCCAGAAGATAGATTCACGAAGTTTGAATTAATTCTTTATACTTATAATCATAAAACCAAACATAATACCACAAATAGGACACCAGCTGATATATTCATTTATGCAGGCTCACCTGATTATGACACCCAACTAAATAAAGTGAATAAAATCACTCAATTAAATAAAAACCGCATAGAGTATGAAGTAGATACCCGCTATAAACTATCACCTCTAGTTAAGTCTAAGGTAACAAATCCTTTCAAAAGGACGGGCGAAATTAGACAGGTAGACGAAAAACATTATGAAGAAAAGAATAGGGGTAGGAAAATAACTCATTATAAATCAAAATTCAAGAAAAAGAAGAAATCTAATAGAAGCAAATATAATAATTCCAGAGAAACCGAGGAAGTTAATGGAATCGGCGAACTTCAACACAATTAAAATCCTCATCTTCCTCATAATTACCATCGTAATGGCACAGGGCCAAAACATAGAAATAATTCCTATAAAATCCCAAAACCGATATATGATATTCAAAACTGGATCGATTAACATACCTATCAATTACGAATACCATTATCTAACTGTTAATGTAACTAAAACAGAAGAGCTATACCAAAATTTATTAATGCAAGCCACTAAATTCCAGGACATAATCCAAATAAAATATCTAGTAGACAAATTGCAAAGAGAAATGAACGGGCTAAAAATAAGCAAAAGAAATAAAAGAGGCCTAATCAATATAGTAGGAACAGCCTACAAATATCTCTTTGGAACACTAGATCAGGAAGATAAAGTCGATTTGGAACAAAAAATAGAAAATTTAGCCAGCCATAGCATTCAAATGAATGCTAAATGAATGAATTAAATGAATGAATGAACTAAATTTGGTAATAGATGCAGTTAATAGCGGAATAAACGTTATAAACAAACTAAATGAAGAAAAAGACAGGAATCAACAAATAGAAATTTTGATATTCAATCTACAACACTTCACAGAATATATCGAAGATATAGAACTAGGTATGCAATTAACTAGGCTCGGTATATTTAATCCAAAATTATTAAAACAAGACTACCTCGAACAAATAAATTCTGAGAAAATACTAAATATAAAAACCTCCACATGGCTAAAATCCGATACCAACGAAATTCTAATAATTTCCAACATTCCCAAAGACATTACAAAAGTACCAATCTATAAAATCGTTCCGTATCCAGACGAATTAAATAACATGTTAACAGATATGACATACGACAAGTACTACATAAAAAATGAAGAAGTATTTGTTAAAGAAACTAGATTGAAAACCAATGACAATTGTATAAAAGGAATTTTAATGCAAATTCCCACTAAATGTCCATATTCCAAAACTTTTCAAAACTTTCAAATAAACTTTATTGAACCCAATATACTAATCACATGGAATCTTCCAAAAACAACGATAAACCAGAATTGTGTAAACCAAGAAATCATAGCGGAAGGAAATACCATTATAAAAATCTACAACTGTTCAATCCAATTAAATGATGTGAGGAACCGTGGTTCCCACAGGCCGAATTCGACCGCAGCATAGCCGGATAAAGGCGGTGGGACGGTCGGATAAAGGCTGATGGCTGGCCGGATAAGGCGAAGGTCAGCCCAGATACCCACGGATATCCGGATGCGGCGAAGAGGCCAAGGGCCCCGAGAGGAGAAGTGTCCCGCTCTCGGAGCAAGAGAAACGCGAGAGGCAGAGGAGACGGCGGGATCGGGCCGGCAGCGATCCGACGCATGACCAAATATGGGCATGGGATCACGCCACCGGCCAGGCCCCGTGGAAACCAGGAGACGGCGATGGAAAACTACCAACGCCGAGCCGGGGCCCGTCAAGGGGCTATAAAAGGAGGCTGCGGCAACGAAGCGGGGCTCTTTTTCCGTGGAGAAGTGACCGCGCGCGCACGTTGAAACCCCGCCGAAACGTAAGAGTAATATCCGGTACGGTTCGAAGAAGTGCAGTGAAGTGAATAGCAACAGGAAGACAGGCCCCGCCTGCCCCAGAGTGAGTCTAAGTTAAGAGGTGATCCACAGTTGCCGGCGGAAGCTAAGAGGGGAGTGCGAGACGTAGAGTGCGGATTTGCGTGGCGGGCCAAAGCAATAGCGGAGGTCAAACTGCCCCAATCAATAGCCTCAACGCTGCCACACCCGACGAGAGCCCACGCGTGGTGGAGATCCACAGATAAGCTGAATTGTAGCATCTAGCCCTTAGTCCTAATATAAGTACGAATAAAGAGAGATTCGATTAACGAAAAGGAAGGTCTTATCATTTGTCGTTGGGGGCAACAATAAAAATACGTTGCGACGAATCGGCCGACCGCTGAGCGAGCCCAGCAAACTCAAGCGAACCAAGAAGCAGGTCCGTTACAACTGGCGCCCAACGTGGGGCCTACAACGACAAATGGTAGGACAAAGGGAGGAGAAATATAGACGAGAGAATGGGGAAGGGACAATGGATCCACCGGTTGAGAAAGGAGGAGCTTGTCCAATGCGGCCACGCCTTCGGCGTGCGGCTGGAGGGCACAGTGGACGAAATGAGAAGAACATTTAAGGAGTGGATGAGGGAACACGAAGATGAGTCGGAGTGGGCCGATCTGATTGAGGTATGGGAGTGTCGGGCGGACAGGTCCTCGCCGACACCCCGGGCGGACGACAAACAAGCCGCGTACGAGCACCTGGCACCCCCACCCGGCGCAACCGCGGCGGCGCTGTGGAGGTCCCCAGTCGACATACAGAGAGAATTGATCGCGAGTCTCTCAGTGCCAATACCGGAACGCTCGCACACGGGGACGCCTAGCAGGCCCCGCCACCAAGGAAGGGATCGAAGCCGAGAGACCGAAAGAGGGAGAACCGAACCAGCCACAATACGGCCAGCACACCTGGACTACGCTAGAGTGGCGAAACAGGTGAGAGAGTGGTCGTTCCGGTTCGACGGGACGACGAAGCCTCTCGAGTTCTTGGAGCAGGTCGAGTGGTCCGCCGAGACGTACGGTCTGGATCCGGATCTGATCCCAAGGGCGATGCCGGAGCTGCTAAAAGGGCGGGCGCTGATGTGGTTTGTGGCGAACAATCGACAGTGGAGAACGTGGAAAGAGTTCTCGTCGAGCTTCCAGGCTTACTTTCTGCCGCGGGGATACTTTGAGAAGTTGCTGCAGGAAGTGAGGATGCGGAAACAGAAATGGGGCGAGCCATTCAAAGAGTATATGGTAGAGATGCAGACACTTATGCGACCCCTGAAATGTCCCCAAGAGGAGCAGACGGAGCTGATTCGTGAGAATAGCATGCCCGATCTGAGAGCGTATATGAGGTCGCACCGGTGCAAGGACCTCGACACCATGATGGAACTGGCAGACGAGTTCGAGGCGTTGGAGAGGGACCGCCTAGAGTTCCAACGGGAGAATCCAACCGTGAAAGCCCGGGCAGCGAATCCCTTCCACAAGCCAGCCGAGACGACGGCATGTCGGCGATGCAAAGACGGCCGACTGCACGGAGCAGCACGGGAGAAGAGGGGAGCGCGTGTCATTATGCCGACACCGACCAACGGCAATATCGAGAACGGATATGTCAAGAATCCGGCCCAGGCGTGCCGAAGGTGTGGGAGCGCGGATCATTGGAGCCGGGAGTGCAACGGCCGACCTCTCACCTACTGCTGGAGATGCGGAAAAGTGGGCATCTCGGCATGGCAATGCTGCAGGAAGACGGGAAACGCCCCGCGACCCACGCCGCGGAGGGCCGTGCCAGGGTCGCAAGAAACGGTCCCTCAAGCCTAGTCGGCAGGCTGACCAGCGAGGAGGAACAGTTTTCCGCAGTAGTGGAGGTCGCGGGCATGGAGCTGCAAGCCACGGTGGATACAGGAGCTACCAGCAGTTTCGTGAGCCGCGAGCTGGCGGACCGACTAAAGGGTGAAGGCCGGGAGGCGTCGGCAAGGAAAAGGGTGAGGTTGGCGGATGGCCATAGCCAGGAGGTCACGTGCCAGATTGAAACGAAGGTATGCTTTGGGAACAAGGAGATCCCAATGGTGCTACTCGTATTGCCGGTTGTGATTGATGAGTTAGTGTTGGGATGGGATTTTCTCCGCGCGGTCGGGGCAGTGGTGACCTGTGCAGGGCACAGGGTGGTGATCCCTGCCCAAGATCGGGAACGAGGAGACCAGGAGGAAAGACTGTCCGTGGCGAAGGCCGAAGCTGGAGACACGGCTCCGGAGTCCGACAACGAAACGGACACGACCCTAAGAGTGGCCGCCAGAGGGGTGTCAGCGGGCATGAGGCAGAATGAGGGGGCGAGGGAAGAGCCAGTGGAGGAATTCTTAGCCCGAGAGTTAGAGGCATTTTCCAAGATCGAGGGGGTGTCTAATGTGGCGGTGCACACAATCACCATGAGTGACCCACAACCGATTAAGCAAAGATATTACCCGAAGAACCCCAAAATGCAGGCCGAGATTAACCAGAAAGTGGACGAACTATTAGAAATGGGATGCATAGAGCCGTCAAAGAGCCCCTACAGTTCGCCTATAGTGACGGTAACGAAGAAAAATGGCAAATGGAGATTGTGCGTGGACTTTCGTAAAGTTAACGCGAGATCAGTAAAGGACGCGTACCCAATGCCCAGGATCGATTACATCCTCGATCAACTGCGGGAAGCGAAATTCATAAGTAGCCTAGATCTGAAGGATGGATATTGGCAGATTCCCCTGGCCGAGAGCAGCCGGCCGATCACGGCGTTCACGGTGCCCGGAAAGGGGCTATACCAATGGAAGGTGATGCCGTTTGGGTTACACTCCGCGTCGGCCACCTTTCAACGGGCGTTAGACCAAGTGATTAGGCCAGAAATGATGCCGCACGCGTTCGCGTACCAGGATGACATAGTGGTCATCGGGCGAACAGAGGAAGAACACCGAAGAAACCTGAAAGAGGTGTTTCGACGGCTGCGCTTGGCGAACCTGCGGCTGAACGCAGACAAGTGCGAGTTCTTTAGGAAAGAGCTGCGGTATCTAGGCCACAAGGTGACCGGCGAGGGGATATGTACAGACCCCGAGAAAGTCGCAGCCATAGCCGAATTGAAACCGCCGACAAATGTCAAGGAGCTGAGACAGTACTTGGGAGTGGCCTCATGGTACCGGAGGTTCGTGCCCGACTTCGCCACCCTCGTGCAGCCCCTGTCCGGGCTCCTCAAGAAGAAGACGGAATGGGTCTGGACACAAGAACGGCAAGAAGCGTTCGAGGAGGTGAAAAGACGACTAGTGGCGGACCCGTGCTGGCGCGCCCCGACTTCTCGAAGAAGTTCATTCTGCAGACAGACGCCAGTGATTACGGGCTGGGTGCGATTCTCACGCAGGAGACGGAAAGGGGCGAACGGGTAATATCATATGCTAGCAGGACGCTGAATGGACCCGAAAGGAACTATTCGGCGACCGAGAAAGAATGTCTGGCCATTGTATGGGCCATCCGCCGGTTGAGGCCATACTTGGAAGGATATCGCTTCAAGGTGGTCACGGACCACATGGCTCTGAAATGGCTAAATAGCATAGAAAGTCCGTCGGGAAGAGTGGCGAGATGGGCATTAGAGCTACAGCAGTACGACTTTGAAGTCGCGTACAGGAAAGGACAGCTCAACGTGGTAGCCGACGCACTCTCCCGACAACCGGTGGAGGAGCGAGGCCGTCGGATAAGAAGTGAGGAGGGAACACAACCAGTAGGCGAGCCGCCCTGCAAGTGGTTAGAGGGCATGGTAGAAAAGATCAGAAAAGAATCCCCGAAGTACCCCGACTATGTGGAGAAGGGGGGAAACTTGTACCGGCACATTCCTCACCGGGCAGGGAGCGAAGAAGTCGCCTCGTGGAAGTTATGTGTGCCGAAATATGCCCGAGAAAGGGTTTTAAAGGAAAGCCACGATAGCCCGGAAGCAGGCCACGCCGGCGGAAGGAGAACAGCGGCACGGGTGGCGGCAAGATATTACTGGCCAGGGATGTACAGGGACGTGAGGGCCTACGTGCGGAAGTGCGAACTATGTCTTCGCTTTAAGCCAAGTCAGCTACAAGCGGCAGGAGAAATGTTGACACAGGTGCCGGAAGAACCATGGGCAACGGTATGCGCGGACTTTGTGGGTCCTCTGCCGAGGTCGAAACATGGGAACTCGATGCTGTTGGTGCTGGTGGACCGATTCTCCAAGTGGACCGAGTTGGTGCCGCTGAGGAAGGCCACAGCAGAGGCACTAATAAAGGCCTGTCGAGAGCGCATAATAGCCCGTTTTGGCACGCCCAAAGTCTTCATTACGGACAATGGGGTGCAGTTTGCAAGCAGGGCATTTACAAGATTCCTGGAGCAGCTAGGAGTTCGCCACCAGTTTACGGCGCCATACACGCCGCAAGAGAATCCGACAGAGCGAACGAAAAGAACGGTAAAGACCATGATAGCTCAGTTCACCGAGGGTGATCAAAGGTGTTGGGATGAAAAATGGCCGGAGCTGATGCTGGCCATGAATTCGGGAGTGTCGGATTCAACGGGATATTCACCGGCGTTCGTGGTGCAAGGAAGGGAACCCCGGCTGCCAAAGGCCCTATATGACGAGGAGACGGTAGGCACGGGACAAGGCACAGAGACGCCGGATGAAAATGCGAAGAAATTAAAGGAGCTGTTTCAGTTGGTTCGACGCAACTTGGAAAGGGCAGCCCAGGATCAGGCCAGGCATTACAACCTGAGAAGAAGACCGTGGAGACCCAAAGTGGGAGAGGTCGTGTGGGCCAAACAGCACCACCTTTCCAATGCAGCGGAGGGATTCGCCGCGAAGCTGGCACCAAGGTACGAGGGGCCATACCAGATAGAGGACTTTATATCCCCGGTTATCTGCAACCTAAGAAAGGAGGGCGACAGGAAGAAGAGAACGGCACACATACGAGATCTGAAACCCCAACCCGAGGAGCGAGAGACACAGGGGTGAAGGAGAATGGCTGTAATAGGTCGCCCTAAAGGGTCACGCAGGACCAGGAACGGTAGAGTGCCACGCAGGACACTGGGGAAGGGTGCCGCGCAGGACACGCACGAGACTCGTCAGCACGCAGGGTGATGGACTTGTGCACTTAGATTAAAAAAAAAAAAAGGCGAACAGGAAGACTGTGGTTGGAGAAATCTGGAAAAAAAGCGAAAATTAGTAAAAAGAAAGGAAAATAAAACGAGAAGAGGAAAAGCTCAGCAAACCTGAACAGGAAACGCGTCACCCAAAGCTGGGAGGCGAATCCAGGGTCGGGGAGGGTAATCTCAGACAGCGGATGACCAGGAAAAACCCAGGGGCCAGGCTCACGCCTCAACGCGGACTCACGGGGCAACTACGAGCGTCGGGCCGGAACGACGGGTGCCGCTCATGCGTGGACGATCGGACGGGCGATCGGATGATCCTCGGGTCCGAGCCACTGTGTGAGGGAGACACCTGTCAAAAGAGTCCGGCCGGTGGCGCATAGGAGTTGCCCTGGGATGTGAGCCCAAGATTCCAACCCGGGCTGAGGGTCGGAGGACCCATTGTTCACGAGCGGAATCGCGGCAAGCGGCCCGCATTGAGGGCAGAGGGCGAGCTGGAAAGGGAGAAAGGATGGAGTAAAAGTCATCCGGGTCGGGAGAACTCACCCAGGCCAAGGAGGGTCCGAGCAGCACGGGATGAAGAAGACAGGTCGGCGGTGCCATGTAAGAATAAATAGCCATTTTTATAACGATTAAAAGTAAATAATTAGCAATCCATCAATCCATTAAATAGCAATTAAAATAAACAAGAATAAAGGGCTAAATAAAAGTTGTGAATAAGCAAAAATAAAATGGGGGAATAAAAAGCAAAATAATCATGAACGGGAAGGGGGTGGGTCCATCAAAGATGGAAAAGTTTTATCCATGAGCCAACAGAGAAACGCGGCGAGAACACAACAGTATCCAAAAAAAAGGGATAAGGCGAAATCGGATAGAGAGCGGAGAGCGCGACGGCACTCACACAACCAGGGGAAAGATGCCGTTAGAGAGCGCGGCCGGCAGAGAGACGAGGCTGAGGGCCATGAGTACAAACGCAACAACCGTTAGAACCAGGCGGGAGAGACCGAAACACGGAGCACCGGCACCGGTAGAGGGAACGATTGGCAATGCAACGCGTGTATATAGGCGGGTGGAAAACGGAACAGCGAACACTTGAAGGTAATTATCACCAGAAAGAACGCAAGAAAAGCAGCAAGAAAAAAAAATGGAGATGAAGCGCGGGCTCAACCACGAGGATGGCAGGAAGAAGATAGATGATATGAGGGCCTTCCTGGAGGAGCAACAGGCGATCGTGGGAGAAGGGGGCTATCGCGCCGGTACTTCTCGTCAGCGACGGGCGTCTCTGCTCTCGCGTAGCGACGAGGAGGATTGGTGCGATGGCTCCCAGTTCCTTTAACTGCTGGCCTCGCCGTTGGTGTCACCGGCGCCATCGGGGCACGACTCGGTGTCGCCGACGGTGTCATCGGATGAGGACGAGGAGGACGACGACGAGGTCATATGCACCGACGGCCCGCGCGCGCCAACCGCTCAGGAGAAGGCCAGATGGAGACGGCAGCAAAGGGCGGAGCCGGAGACGAGGAATGGAAGGCCGCTGACCCTGCGCGACAAAATCGAGGCGGTGAGGCGGAGGTTTCAGGAGGCGACGCCGGAGGAGAAGCGCCGGATGCACCAAGTGCGGCGGAGGGACGAGCGGATGGAGGCGCGGCGGCGACAGGCGGAAAGAGCCGCCAGTACGGAGGAGCACGGCCAAGAGAGCGACGAGGCGCCGCCACCCCCACCATTCCGGGTGGTGCTGCCGCCGATGCAGCCCCGGACCGACGAGGCGGAGACCGAGGGAACGCCGCCCCAGGCCACGGGCAAGCAGGCTACGAACCCAGAGGCCGAGTGGCAGCGGCGGCTGCAGCAGGCCGAGGAGGAGGAAGGCGAGCTGTGGCAACCTACGCCACCGGCCGAGGATGACGAGGGCCCCGAGAGGCGGCAGCCGCAGGCCGAGGAGGAGCAGCACCAGCAGCACCAGCACCAGCACCAGCAGCAGCAGCACCAGCAGCAGCAGCACCAGCAGCAGCAGCACCAGCAGCAGCAGCACCAGCAGCACCAGCAGCACCAGCAACAGCAGCACCAGCAGCACCAGCAGCCGCATCACCAGCAGCAGGGGCAGGAGCAGTGGCAGCAGCAACCACAGTGGAGGGGACCGGAGGCGGCCGTAATGGGTCCGTATGTATCGCAGGAGGTGCGGACCGCCGTGCGCCAGGGGATGGTGTGGCACCACCAGACCCTGCACATCACGTGGGCCTCGGGGCCCGCCCCGAGCGAAGCCCAGCCAGAGGCCGGCGCCCGGGTGTGGGAGGAGAGTCCACGCGGCAGCAACAACAGGGACCCGCGGAGGAGGGACCCCGGACCCGCCCCCACGACCTCAGCGGCAGCAATGGCGACGGCGGAGGCAGCGATGCGGACTGCAGAAGCGGCGAAGGTGACAGCAGAGACGCAGGCCGCGGAAATGGCGACGGCGGCCCAGACGGCGACGGCGGTCCCGACGGCGACGGCCGAAGCAGCGGCAGCCGCGGCGACGGCGGAGGCGGCGATGCGAACGGCAGTAGAGGCGACGACGGCAGCAGGGACGCAGACCGCGGAAACGGCGACGGCGGTCCAGACAGCGACGGCCGAGGCAGCGGCAGAGGCGGCGACGGCGGCAGCAGGGACGCAGACCGCGGAAACGGCGACGGCGGCCCAGACGGCGACGGCCGAGGCAGCGGCAGAAGCAGAGACGCGGGCCGCGGAAACGGCGACGGCGGCGACAGCACCGACGGAGGTGGAACTCGAGGAGTGGGAGCGCGGACCGTGGGTGTGGCCCGCACCGGAGAGGTCGACGGCGGCCGAGCGCCCGGCTCTGAAGCGGCAGGCCTCCTGCCCGGAACCCTGTGCAGGACCGAAGCGACCGGCCCTGCAACGGCAGAGCTCGGCACCAGCAGCCACGGTCCACTGGACGGCGATCCCGCGGGAGGAGTGGCCGGCGGCGGTGGTCCGCGCGCAGACCCAGATTCGCCTCGTGGGTAGGAGGGTGAAGAAGCTGGTGAGCGAGCGGGGTACCCAGTACCGCATTGCGATGTCGGCCACACCCACGGAGGTGTTCCGCGAGCAAAAGTAAGGAAAAAAAAGGGGAAAGGAAAAAAAAAAAAAAAAAAAATCAAGGGCGAAACACGGGGGAAGAAAATGAATAAAGAGAGACGAAAAAGAGAAAAGTGGAATACTTACTGGGGAGAGATATCGAGTGGATCGCCTAAACGCCACTACACCTTATCGATAGGCGGGGATTCGGCCCCAGCCAGAAGATTGCAAGGGCTGGCAGCGCCGCCCGAGCAAAGGCGCCAGAGGGCGCCAGGGCGCCCGTGATCCCAGATGCCGTAAGGAGCGCGCGTAAAATGGGGCCGTTTGAATGAGGAAAGCACACTCCGTCGCAAGGTCGCGGAAAACGGGAGTATTCCGCTGCAGGAAGAAAGAGGGGGGTGTGAGGAACCGTGGTTCCCACAGGCCGAATTCGACCGCAGCATAGCCGGATAAAGGCGGTGGGACGGTCGGATAAAGGCTGATGGCTGGCCGGATAAGGCGAAGGTCAGCCCAGATACCCACGGATATCCGGATGCGGCGAAGAGGCCAAGGGCCCCGAGAGGAGAAGTGTCCCGCCCTCGGAGCAAGAGAAACGCGAGAGGCAGAGGAGACGGCGGGATCGGGCCGGCAGCGATCCGACGCATGACCAAATATGGGCATGGGATCACGCCACCGGCCAGGCCCCGTTACGAAGGCCGTGGAAACCAGGAGACGGCGATGGAAAACTACCAACGACGAGCCGGGGCCCGTCAAGGGGCTATAAAAGGAGGCTGCGGCAACGAAGCGGGGCTCTTTTTCCGTGGAGAAGTGATCGCGCGCGCACGTTGAAACCCCGCCGAAACGTAAGAGTAATACCCGGTACGGTTCGAAGAAGTGCAGTGAAGTGAATAGCAACAGGAAGACAGGCCCCGCCTGCCCCCAGAGTGAGTCTAAGTTAAGAGGTGATCCACAGTTGCCGGCGGAAGCTAAGAGGGGAGTGCGAGACGGAGAGTGCGGATTTGCGTGGCGGGCCAAAGCAATAGCGGAAGTCAAACTGCCCCAATCAATAGCCTCAACGCTGCCACACCCGACGAGAGCCCACGCGTGGTGGAGATCCATAGATAAGCTGAATTGTAGCATCTAGCCCTAAGTCCTAATATAAGTACGAATAAAGAGAGATTCGATTAACGAAAAGGAAGGTCTTATCATTTGTCGTTGGGGGCAACAATAAAAATACGTTGCGACGAATCGGCCGACCGCTGAGCGAGCCCAGCAAACTCAAGCGAACCAAGAAGCAGGTCCGTTACAATGAATTTACAATATCAAACAAAATGTTAGATTTTGCCCAGAATGTTTATGTCAACAACAACATAACTAAAATAAGACCACTGTCGTATGTCCAAACTAATGACATAATTATGCAATACACCAAATATAGTAACCTATTACAAATAAGTCTACTAATTTCATTCGTCATAGTTATATTAGTACTACTAAGATATGTAGCTGTTAAATTTAAAAAAACTTCTAAAAGAGTCACGGTTAAATGTATTAACCCTATAATAGAAGCAGAAGAGGAACCAACCTCAGCCACCGCACTTGACACCCCGTCACTATACCCGAGGGTAATCGCCTAGGGACAGGCTAATAACAAACGTTGGGGGAGTGACATATCCATAATTCCCCACATCCCATACACATTATGTTTATGTACAATTCATCCACCCCATCCACACAAGTAACAGGACCCCACTCAAGAATCAATAACTGTTTCTTCCCATACTCCAAGCTAGGGCCCCCATAATATAAACAATGGACCACATTGTTTCATCAACATTAGAATCACGCCACTCTCGAGAAATCGATTCTTTAGAATCACGCCACTCATGAGGACCAATCAAAGCTAGACATAAAACCAAGGAGTATCACATTCCTAGCTCCGTCATGTAATGCAACACCGATCGCCAGCAGTGGATGCCTTTCATCAAAGCCGACGCATCCCCAAATACGCCACCGACACGAAGATGCAGCCGAGGAAAGCAACGCCCGAAGCCAGAGTCGGGAGTTCCAAGAGAAGGGCTCATGGAAACTAGCCAGCAGCAGAGAGATCAGTTCCGTTTGAGACAAGCAGACCCAAAGTCAAGTCGGGGAATTCATTTAAATCTTGTGACATAAAGATATTTAAGTTGTAAAATAAAAGTCTTTTTTAAAAAACTTAAAATCGAGTTGCGGATATTTAACTATATATATATATAAATGTGGAGTTGCGGTGTCCGCAGCAACTCACAACGTTCCCCCTCGTTTTATATTTCTGTTTTTATACCCGATACTCAAAATGAGTATTGGGGTATATTAGATTTGTGGTAAAAGTCCAGAAGGAATTGTTTCCGACCCCATAAAGTATATATATTCTTGATCAGCATCAATAGCCGAGTCGATTGAGCCCTGACTGTCTGTCTGTCTGTCTGTCCGTCTGTCCGTCTGTTCGTCTGTCCGTCCGTCCGTCCCCTTCAGCGCCTAGTGCTCAAAGACTCTAAGAGCAAGAGCAACGATGTTTTGGATCCTGACTTCTGTGATATGTCACTGCTACAAAAATATTTCAAACTTTGCCCCGACCACTTCCGCCCCCACAAAAGGCGAAAATCTGTGGCATCCACAATTTTGACGATACGAGAAAACTAAAAAAGCAGAATCGTAGAAGATGACAGATTTCATTGTCGGTTTTGCCAATTGCAAAATATGAGTTCAAGGATCTCAGAAACCATAAGAGCTAGAGCAACCAAATTTGGTATCCACACTCCTGTGATATCGGACCTTGACCGTTTTGTGTCAAAATTTCGCCACACCCCCTTCCGCCCCCGCAAAGGACGAAAATCTGGGCCATCCACAAATCTCAGAGACTATTAACGCTTGTGATGGACCTATTTCAGGCTGAGGTAAGCTCAGTCCCGACCAGGGGTCAATCCACAAGAAATTTGTAGAAATGGGATGGAACCTTAAGAGGGTCGTCAGGGGGCGGCCTGTCGTAGAGAGGTGTATCGGGGCTAGAATGGGCGTCGCTCGTCGTGTATACGAAACGGCTGCGTAGACTCGGGGTGGGGTGGCGTCGGTGCCTCGACTAATTGGGGTGAACTTACGCAATCGGGGGTTTTTACTTTGATAATTCGACATTTTATTGTAGTTCTTAGCGGTCTAAATGAACTTATTTTAATTGGTCGCCGATGTCTTCTTGTGAGTTCCGGGTACCGCGTCTGTACTCCGGACCGGGACTCTGCGTAAGTTTCTGGTACACCGTCTGTACTCTGAGCCGGGTTTCTGCGTAAGTTTTTGGTACCACGTCCGTACTCTGAGCCGGGTTTCTGCGTAAGTTTTTGGTCCCACGTCCGTACTCTGAGCCGGGTTTCTGCGTAAGTTGCTCTTTGGTTCTCGTCGCCTTCTTTTTATAGGCCCGTATTGCTGGGTCGGCGGGTTTGACTAATGCACTTCCGCGTCGGGGTGCACATTGCCGTTCTTGGTGATCGTCGCAGATTTTCACGGCGTCGACCTTCCTCCGTGGATGAACCCGGAAGACCGCACTTGGCCGATGGCTTGGCCTGGAGTGGGGAAAGTTCGCGTGACCTGATGTGTTTGGTCATCGTTATGGAGTTGGCGCGTGTTGATCGGTGGTTGCTTGCGGAGGGGGGCGTTGGTTGCGGGGTGTGGTGCGATGCTCTCATTATAAGTCGGGGGACGGATTGTATCGAAACCTTTTAGGTTCGTTACACCCTCCCCTTTCTTCCCCGACGAGAGTTACGAAGACTCGTGCGTTGGGTGTGCGGCGGACGACTTCGTCTTCTCTTGGTGAGAGTGCACTGATCGATGTGGGCCAGCGCTGCGGCTATTTAAACCGTTCTTTGGGGCTGTACTTGCGGAGCACGCTCTTCTTTTCGCTTCCGTGTTGCACTGGGGGTGCGTTTCGGGATCGCCTGCCGCTTTGCTATCATCTCGTTTCTTGCCCCGTCGGCGGGTCTGCGTTGGGGTTTCCGCGTTCTCTTCGCTTCGTCAGCGGGTTTGTGGGGTGCGTGGTCGTGAGCGTTACGTTACTTCTCTCGCTGGCGTCAGCGCTGTTCGATTCATTGGTGGTCGCGCGGTTCGCTGCGCTTGCATTCTCGGCGGTATTATGTCATTGGGCTCGTTTTTTATACCCGATACTCAAAATGAGTATTGGGGTATATTAGATTTGTGGTGAAAGTGGATGTGTGTAACGTCCAGAAGGAATCGTTTCCGACCCCATAAAGTATATATATTCTTGATCAGCATCAATAGCCGAGTCGATTGAGCCCTGTCTGTCTGTCTGTCTGTCCGTCTGTCCGTCTGTCCGTCCCTATCAGCGCCTAGTGCTCAAAGACTATAAGAGCTAGAGCAACGATGTTTTGGATCCGGACTTCTGTGATATGTCACTGCTACAAGTATATTTCAAAACTTTGCCCCGCCCACTTCCGCCCCCACAAAAGGCGAAAATCTGTGACATCCACAAATTCAGAGATACGAGAAAACTGAAAACGCAGAATCGTAGAGGATGACTATATGTTTTAGAGTGTAATATCTGAACTAGATCGTTTAATTATCATAGCCAGAATCAAGAAAACAATTTCATTCTTTCTCGCTCTGTCTCTCTCTAACACACAGGTTTCATGGTCGGTTTTGCCAATTGCAAAATATGAGTTCAAGGATCTCAGAACCTATTAGAGCAAGAGCAACCAAATTTGGTATCCACACTCCTGTGATATCGGACCTTTACCGTTTTGTGTCAAAATTTCGCCACACCCCCTTCCGCCCGCGCAAAGGACGAAAATCTGGGGCATCCACAAATCTCAGAGACTATTAAGGCTAGAGTAACCAAATTTGGTATCCACACTTCTGTTAGATCTCACTATAAAACGTATATCTCAAAATTTCGCCCCCCCCCTCCGCCACCACAAAGGACGAAAATCTGTTGCATCCACAATATTGCAGATTCAAGAAAACAAAAAACGCAGAATCATAGAGAATGATCATATATATCTGGTTGCGGAATCTGGATCAGATCGAATAATTTGTATAGCCAAAAGCAACAAATCAATTTGCAGTGGCTACGCAGCGCCCGACGTCACGCTCAGACTGATTTTCTGTCTCTCTCGCACGCACTCTTTGTCGTGTCTCTTAATATTAGCGGCGTCTGCCGGAGGAGAGCTATACTGACTAAGTATCGGGTATAAATGTAGAGTTGCGGTGTCCGCAGCAACTCACAACGTTCCCCGTCGTTTTTATAGCCGATACTCAAAATGAGTACTGGGGTATATTAGATTTGTGGTAAAAGTGGATGTGTGTAACGTCCAGAAGGAATCGTTTCCGACCCCATAAAGTATATATATGCTTGATCAGCATCAATAGCCGAGTCGATTGAGCCCTGTCTGTCTGTCCGTCCGTCCGTCCGTCCGTCTGTCCGTCTGTCCGTCCCCTTCAGCGCCTAGTGCTCAAAGACTATAAGAGCTAGAGCAACGATGTTTTGGATCCAGACTTCTGTGATATGTCACTGCTACAAGAATATTTCAAAACTTCGCCCCGCCCATTTCCGCCCCCACAAAGGACGAAAATCTGTGGCATCCACAATTTTAAAGATATGAGAAAACCAAAAACAAAGAATTGTAGAGAATCACCATACCTTTAAAACTGCGGAATCTGAATTGGATCGGATTATTATTATAGCCAGCATCAAGAAAACAATTTCATTTTTTCTCGCCCTGTCTCTCTCTAACACACACGTAGCATAGGCGGCTTTGCTTAGAGTAAAACATTAGCGCCTAGATCTCAGAGACTATAAAAGCTAGAGCAACCAAATTTGGTATCCACACTCCTAATATATCGGACCGAGACGAGTTTGTTTCAAAAGTTCGCCACACCCCCTTCCGCCCCCGCAAAGGACGAAAATCTGGGGATATTCAAAAATCTCAGAGACTATTAAGGCTAGAGTAACCAAAGTTGGTATCCGCACTCCTGTTAGATCTCACTTTAAAACGTATATCTCAAAATTTCGCCACACCCCCTTCCGCCCCCACAAAGAACGAAAATCTGTTGCATCCACAATATTGAGGATACGAGAAAACTAAAAACGCAGAATCATAGACAATGATCATATCTATCAGATTGCTGAATCTGGATCAGATCAGATCATTTTTATAGCCAAAAGGAACAAATCAATTTGCAGTGGCTACGCAGCGCCCGACGTCACGCTAAGACTGATTTTCTGTCTTTCTCGCACGCACTCTTTGTCGTGTCGTTTAATATTAGCGGCGTCTGCCGGAGGAGAGCCATACTGACTTAGTATCGGGTATAACCGTAGAGTTGCGGTGTCCGCAGCAACTCACAACGTTCCCCCTCGTTTTTTTTGTTTTGCCGGTGCTGTCTTTTGGCCGGGTGTCCCGGGTTTTGCTGACTTAGCGGTGCCGTGGTTGGGGCGTCGGGTTGAGGTCTCGTTGCTTTCTTCGTCGATGTCAGCATTCTCGAGTAGGTCAGTGGGTTCTTCAGACTCGTGATCGTGGAACTCTCTCAGGTCGTTGATATTTGCGGTTTTGTGTTTCCGGCTTTCGCAGTGTTGTAATTTGGCGATGTTTGGCGATGGAAAACTCTTGACCCAGTAGGGACCGTCGAACTTCGGGGCTAGCTTTGCCGCAAAGCCCTCGGCGGCGTTTGAGAGGTGGTGTTGGCGTAGTAGTACCAACGATCCGACGGCGGGGCGCCATAGTCGCCGGCGGAGGTTGTAATGTCTCCCTTGTTCTTGACTGGCTCTCGGGATGTTGTTCCGGACGATGGCGAATACTTCTTTCAGCCTCGTCGCTTTGCTGGTGGGCGTCTCTGGCGTACTCCCTGTCCCGGGCGTGACTTCGTCGTAGAGGGCGCCGGGGAGTCGGGGCTCTCTTCCTTGCAGGAGGAAGGCGGGGCTGAATCCGGTCGTCTCGGAGACGCTGGAGTTGATCGCCAATGTCATCTCGGGTAGGAGCTCGTTCCTTGTATTCTGGTGGTCGTCGACGAACTGGGCGATCATCGTTTTCACAGTCCGATTGGCTCTCTCCGTCGGGTTTTCTTGGGGGCAATACGGGGCTGTGTGTTGCAGCTCCACGCCTGCGCTTCGCTCGAATGTTCTGAACGATCGGCTAGTGATCTGGGTCCCGTTGTCGCAGACGAATAGTTTCGGCACGCCGAAGCTGCTCAGTATTCGTTCTCTGAAGGCTCGTTCGAGGTTCGCTGTTGTCGCTTTCTTGAGGGGTACCAGTTCGACCCATTTGGAGAAGGTGTCGAAGAATACCAGTAAGATGGTGTTCCCGTGCTTGGACCGTGGTAATGGTCCGACGAAGTCGGCACACAGGGTGGCGAAGGGTTCTTCGGCTTTACGTGTGAGCATCCTGCCCACAGCCTTGCGCTGCGTGGCTTTGAACTTCTGACAGCTTACGCAGCCCTGCACATACCGTCGCACGTCTCGGTGTAGTCCTGGCCAGTAGTATCGCTGTGTTGTCCTCAGGATGGTTTTCCGGACGCCAAGGTGTCCTGCCGTTGGTTCGTCATGGCATTCGCGGAGTACTCTCGTCCGGCCGTTTTTGGGCACGCATAGTTTCCACGGTATGTGGTCGTCGTCGTCGGCTCCGTGTCCTAGGTAGCGGTATAGCTGCCCATTTTCGTACGTGTAGTCTGGGTACTTCTGGGGTTCGTCTTGGACTTGTTGGATCCTTTGTTTAAGCCAGGGGCATGGTGTGTCGTCTTCCTCAATGCGGGAGAGGGTCTCCAGTGGTTGTCTTGACAGTGCGTCTGCGACTACGTTCTGGTTGCCGGCCCGATAGTGCACGTCGTATTGGTATTGCTGTAGTTCGAGCGCCCATCTTGCTACTCTACCGTAAGGGCTCTCGAGGGTATTCAGCCACTTTAGTGCGAGATGATCGGTTATGACGTCGAATCGGTAGCCTTCGAGATAGCATCGCAGTTTTCGGATCGCCCAGATGACGACGAGGCATTCCTTGTCGGTGGCCGAGTAGTTTTCTTCTGCCTTGTTGAGGCGTCGACTGACGTATGCGATGACCCGCTCTTTCCCTTCGATCTCTTGGGTGAGGACCGCACCTGCTCCAAGGTTGCTTGCGTCCGTCTGCAGGAAAAATTTTACGTTAAAGTCTGGGCAGGCGAGTACCGGTGCGGTGGTGAGCAGTGTTTTCAGCTCGTCGAAGGCGTCTTGTTGTTCTTGACCCCATGTCCATGCTTTCCCTTTCTTCAGCAGCAGTAACATTGGTTGGACTACGGTGGCAAAGTTTGGGACAAATCTGCGGTACCACCCGGCCATGCCTACGCATTGTCGTAGCTCCTTCAGGTTTGTCGGCGGCCTCAGATCCTTTACGGCTGCGATTTTGTCGGGGTCCGTGTGGATACCTTCTTCGCTGATCATGTGGCCCAGGTATTTTATCCGGCGTTGGAAGAGGGCGCACTTGTCCGTGTTGACCCGTAGGTTTGCCTTCCGCAGTCGTGCGAAAACCTCTTTCACGTTGTTCAGGTGTTCCTGGAAGCTTTTCCCGACGATGACGATGTCGTCGAGATATGCGAACGCGAATGGTTCCATGTCTGCGCCGATAACGGCGTCGAGGGTCCGTTGAAACGTGGCTCCCGCGGAGTGTAAACCGAAAGGCATTACTTTCCATTGGTATAATCCTCGGCCGGGTATGGTGAATGCCGTGGCTTCCCGGCTGTCGACGGCCATTGGTATCTGCCAATACCCGCTTTTCAGGTCTAGGGTCGTGATGAGGTGGGCATTTCGGAGTCGCTCTAGTATGTAGTTGATCATGGGTAGCGGGTACGCGTCCGGGATGGAACGCTCGTTTAGCTGCCGATAATCTACACACATGCGCCATCTCCCGTCCTTTTTGCGGACCAGGACGATTGGCGCGCTGTGGGGGCTCCGGGATGGTTCGATTAGGTCCTCAGCTATCAGTTGGTCGACCTGATCATCGATGATCCGCCGCATGGCTGGATTTTTCGGGTAGTACCGTTGTTTTATGGGTCGGTTGTCCCTCATGACGATGGTGTGTTCCGTTAGGCCCGTCGTCCCTCGGAGGCCCGCGAGTGTTGGCAGTTCCTCGTCTAGAAATTCCCGTATTTTCGGCGCGATGTCGGGAGGCCATGGGTCGGAGATTCGTTCCGAATCGTCCTCGGGTGGGTCGTCGATTCCTGGGTCGCAAGTGTGGTCAGGGTTCTCGGGGAGGATTGTTGTGTCGAATGCGCTTGGTAGTTCGACTTCGCGAGTGTATTCGCTTATGCTGGCGACGATGGCGGGTGCCTCGATCATGAGTAGGGGGGTGGGGGGGGCTCGTGTGTGTCCTGGGGGGTGTTTGCGCGACGTTGTACTCAGCGTGATGTACGAACGTGCGGGTCTCGATGGCGATCGTAGCGTTTGACCGACGGCTAGTTTGGGCGGTGAGGTTCACCGACATGGTTCCAGGCGTGGTGCTGGGCCGCATGTCGTCGCTGTACGAGGTGTTGCCCGGGAGGCGTTCCATGATGTCGGGGACGATCGATGGTGCGTCGGCGCCAGGTGCGTCGGGGTTCCGATGGGTGCCTCGTGTGGCAGTGATCGCCTTTCCCGGTTCCTGCCTGAGAGGACGCGGGAGTAGCGGGTCGGTCGGTGTCGTAGGGGTCGTTTTCGCGTCGAGGGCGGTGTCGACGCGTTCGTGGGCCATGGTGGCGGTCGGAGGTGGTACCTCGAGCTCCTGGCTGCTGCGTGGCGGCTGCCGTTGCTGGGGCCGGGTTGTCTTCTGGAGGGGCGTCCTGGGTTTCTTTCCCTTCGTTGGTGGAACCGCGTCGGTGCCCTCGGGAGACCGGCTCGCTTTCTTCGTGGCTTTGCTTAGTTTTGGGTTTCTCGGAGTGGTCCTGGGGCTAGTGTGCCTCGGCGACCAATTAAAATAAGTTCATTTAAACCGCTAAGAATTACAATAAAGTGTCGAATTATCAAAGTAAAAACTCCCGATTGCGTAAGTTCACCCCAATTAGTCGAGACACCGACGTCACCCCACCCCGAGTCTACGCAGCCGTTTCGTATACACGACGAGCGACGCCCCTTCTAGCCCCGATCCACCTCTCTACGATAGGCCGCCCCCCTGACGACGCCCTTAAGGTTCCATCCAATTTCTACAAATTTCTTGTGGATTGACCACTGGACGGGACTGAGCTTGCCTCAGCCTGAAATAGGTCCATCACAAGTGGCGCCCGAGCAGGTACCCAAGGGAACGTCAGCGAGGGTTTGTGGAATAAAACCCCACGGCCACTAGAGAACGATGACCAAACACATCAGGTCACGCGAACTTTCCCCACTCCAGGCCAAGCCATCGGCCAAGTGCGGTCTTCCGGGTTCATCGACGGAGGAAAGCCGACGCCGTGAAAATCTGCGACGATCACCAAGAACGGCAAAGTGCACCCTGACGCGGAAGTGCATTTGTCAAACCCGCAGACCCAGCAATACGGGCCTATAAAAAACGGCGACGAGAACCAAAGAGCAACTTACGCAGAAACCCGGCTCAAAGTACGGACGTGGTACCAAAAACTTACGCAGAAACCCGGCTCAGAGTACGGACGTGGTACCAAAAACTTACGCAGAAACCCGGCTCAGAGTACAGACGGTGTACCAGAAACTTACGCAGAGTCCCGGTCCGGAGTACAGACGCGGTACCAGGAACTCACAAGAAGACATCGGCGACCAATTAAAATAAGTTCATTTAGACCGCTAAGAATTACAATAAAGTGTCGAATTATCAAAGTAAAAACCCCCGATTGCGTAAGTTCACCCCAATTAGTCGAGGCACCGACGCCACCCCACCCCGAGTCTACGCAGCCGTTTCGTATACACGACGAGCGACGCCCATTCTAGCCCCGATCCACCTCTCTACGATAGGCCGCCCCCTGACGCCGCCCTTAAGGTTCCCTCCCATTTCTACGTTGATGAAGCTTCGGGACGCCCCGGTGTCGACCGTGGCTTCCGCGCGCCGTCCTCCGATGGTCACTCTCGCCATTATCCGGCCGTCGTGTACTTGTAGCGGGTTTCTTAGTTGGTTGTCTGAGGAAGCGTCGCGCCCGGCTGTTCCCGTGTCAGCTGGGGACGCGAGTCGTTTCCCGACGGGTCCCAGCGGCAACAGCCCACGGTGCGCGTTCCGCGCCTGCCGCATTCCCAACAGAAGAGGATCGATGGGTTGGTGCCCGGCGACTAGTTCGGCGAAATTTCTCCGCAAATCTTCCACGTTACCCTCGCGGCTGAATCCGAATTCCTCCGCGAAGGACTCCAACTCCTCTCGGCGGCGTTTGTGTATCCAGCCGGTACTCACCCCTGGGTTGGCGACGAATTCTCCAGGGTAATACCCACTGGGTTGTTCCTCTGTGTGGGATTCCATCGCTTCGATTGTTACTCGAGTTGGCTGTTTCGCTGGGCTTGCGCTTTTCCTTCACTAGGGCACTGTGTCGAACTTCGCGGCTAACGCTTCGAATTTCTTCTCGGGGTGACGGCACTGTTCGCGTTTCTCTGTCGCTGTGTCGCGCTTTCGTCTGCTCGTTGCGCAACTCTTGCCGTTGGTAATGTGCGAGGTCGCGGTTTTCTTCGGGTCGTTTTCTTGTGTTCTTCTCTAGTGGCCGTGGGGTTTTATTCCACAAACCCTCGCTGACGTTCCCTTGGGTACCTGCTCGGGCGCCACTTGTGATGGACCTATTTCAGGCTGAGGCAAGCTCAGTCCCGTCCAGTGGTCAATCCACAAGAAATTTGTAGAAATTGGATGGAACCTTAAGGGCGTCGTCAGGGGGGCGGCCAATCGTAGAGAGGTGGATCGGGGCTAGAAGGGGCGTCGCTCGTCGTGTATACGAAACGGCTGCGTAGACTCGGGGTGGGGTGACGTCGGTGTCTCGACTAATTGGGGTGAACTTACGCAATCGGGAGTTTTTACTTTGATAATTCGACACTTTATTGTAATTCTTAGCGGTTTAAATGAACTTATTTTAATTGGTCGCCGAGGCACACTAGCCCCAGGCCCACTCCGAGAAACCCAAAACTAAGCAAAGCCACGAAGAAAGCGAGCCGGTCTCCCGAGGGCACCGACGCGGTTCCACCAACGAAGGGAAAGAAACCCAGGACGCCCCTCCAGAAGACAACCCGGCCCCAGCAACGGCAGCCGCCACGCAGCAGCCAGGAGCTCGAGGTACCACCTCCGACCGCCACCATGGCCCACGAACGCGTCGACACCGCCCTCGACGCGAAAACGACCCCTACGACACCGACCGACCCGCTACTCCCGCGTCCTCTCAGACAGGAACCGGGAAAGGCGATCACTGCCACACGAGGCACCCATCGGAACCCCGACGCACCTGGAGCCGACGCACCATCGATCGTCCCCGACATCATGGAACGCCTTCCGGGCAACACCTCGTACGGCGCTGACATGCGGCCCAGCACCACGCCTGGAGCCATGTCGGTGAACCTCACCGCCCAAACTAGCCGTCGGTCAAACGCTACGATCGCCATCGAGACCCGCACGTTCGTACATCACGCTGAGTACAACGTCGCGCAAGCACCCCCCAGGACACACACGAGCCCCCTACTCATGATCGAGGCACCCGCCATCGTCGCCAGCATAAGCGAATACACTCGCGAAGTCGAACCACCAAGCGCATTCGACACAACAATCCTCCCCGAGAACCCCGACCACACTTGCGACCCAGGAATCGACGACCCACCCGAGGACGATTCTGAACGAATCTCCGACCCATGGCCTCCCGACATCGCGCCGAAAATACGGGAATTTCTAGACGAGGAACTGCCAACACTCGCGGGCCTCCGAGGGACGACGGGCCTAACGGAACACACCATCGTCATGAGGGACAACCGACCCATAAAACAACGGTACTACCCCAAAAATCCAGCCATGCGGCGGATCATCGATGATCAGGTCGACCAACTGATAGCTGAGGGCCTAATCGAACCATCCCGGAGCCCCCACAGCGCGCCAATCGTCCTGGTCCGCAAAAAGGACGGGAGATGGCGCATGTGTGTAGATTATCGGCAGCTAAACGAGCTTTCCATCCCGGACGCGTACCCGCTACCCAGGATCAACTACATACTAGAGCGACTCCGAAATGCCCACTTCATCACGACCCTAGACCTGAAAAACGGGTATTGGCAGATACCAAAGGCCCGCGACAGCCGGGAAGCCACGGCATTCACGATACCCGGCCGAGGATTATACCAATGGAAAGTAATGCCTTTCGGTTTACACTCCACGGGAGCCACTTTTCAACGGACCCTCGACGCCGTTATCGGCGCAGACATGGAACCATTCGCGTTCGCATATCTCGACGACATCGTCATCGTCGGGAAAAGCTTCCAGGAACACCTGAACAACGTGAAAGAGGTTTTCGCACGACTGCGGAAGGCAAACCTACGGGTCAACACGGACAAGTGCGCCCTCTTCCAACGCCGGATAAAATACCTGGGCCACATGATCAGCGAAGAAGGTATCCACATGGACCCCGACAAAATCGCAGCCGTAAAGGATCTGAGGCCGCCGACCAACCTGAAGGAGCTACGACAATGCGTAGGCATGGCCGGGTGGTACCGCAGATTTGTCCCAAACTTTGCCACCGTAGTCCAACCAATGTCACTGCTGCTGAAGAAAGGAAAGCATGGACATGGGGTCAAGAACAGCAAGACGCCTTCGACGAGCTGAAAACACTGCTCACCGGTACTATCGGCTATACCAATACGACGTGCACTATCGGTACCGGTACTCGCCTGCCCAGACTTTAACGTCAAATTTTTCCTGCAGACGGACGCAAGCAACCTTGGAGTAGGTGCGGTCCTCACCCAAGAGATCGAAGGGAAAGAGCGGGTCATCGCATACGTCAGTCGACGCCTCAACAAGACAGAAGAAAACTACTCGGCCACCGACAAGGAATGCCTCGCCGTCATCTGGGCGATCCGAAAACTGCGATGCTATCTCGAAGGCTACCGATTCGACGTCATAACCGATCATCTCGCACTTAAGTGGCTGAATACCCTCGAGAGCCCTTACGGTAGAGTAGCAAGATGGGCGCTCGAACTACAGCAATACCAATACGACGTGCACTATCGGGCCGGCAACCAGAACGTAGTCGCAGACGCACTGTCAAGACAACCACTGGAGACCCTCTCCCGCATTGAGGAAGACGACACACCATGCCCCTGGCTTAAACAAAGGATCCAACAAGTCCAAGACGAACCCCAGAAGTACCCAGACTACACGTACGAAAATGGGCAGCTATACCGCTACCTAGGACACGGAGCCGACGACGACGACCACATACCGTGGAAACTATGCGTGCCCAAAAACGGCCGGACGAGAGTACTCCGCGAATGCCATGACGAACCAACGGCAGGACACCTTGGCGTCCGGAAAACCATCCTGAGGACAACACAAAGATACTACTGGCCAGGACTACACCGAGACGTGCGACGGTACGTGCAGGGCTGCGTAAGCTGTCAGAAGTTCAAAGCCACGCAGCGCAAGGCCGTGGACAGGATTCTCACACGTAAAGCCGAAGAACCCTTCGCCAACATGTGTGCCGACTTCGTCGGACCATTACCACGGTCCAAGCACGGGAACACCATCTAACTGGTATTCTTCGACACTTTCTCCAAGTGGGTCGAACTGGTACCCCCCAAGAAAGCGACAACGGCGAACTTCGAACGAGCCTTCAGAGAACGAATACTGAGCAGCTTCGGCGTGCCGAAACTATTCGTTTGCGACAACGGAACCCAGTTCACCAGCCGATCATTCAGAACATTCATGCGAAGCGCAGGCGTGGAGCTGCAACACACAGCCCCGTATTGCCCCCAAGAAAACCCGACGGAGAGAGCCAATCGGACTGTGAAAACGATGATCGCCCAGTTCGTCGACGACCACCAGAATACATGGAACGAGCTCCTACCCGAGATGACATTGGCGATCAACTCCAGCGTCTCCGAGACGACCGGATTCAGCCCCGCCTTCCTCCTGCAAGGAAGAGAGCCCCGACTCCCCGGCGCCCTCTACGACGAAGTCACGCCCGGGACAGGGAGTACGCCAGAGACGCCCACCAGCAAAGCGACGAGGCTGAAACAACAACATCCAGAGAGCCAGTCAAGAACAAGGGAGACATTACAACCTCCGCCGGCGACTATGGCGCCCCGCCGTCGGATCGTTGGTACTACTACGCCAACACCACCTCTCAAACGCCGCCGAGGGCTTTGCGGCAAAGCTAGCCCCGAAGTTCGACGGCCCCTACCGGGTCAACAGTTTTCCATCGCCAAACATCGCCAAACATCGCAAAACATCGCCAAACATCGCCAAATTACAACACTGCGAAAGCCGGAAACACAAAACTGCAAATATCAACGACCTGAGAGAGTTCCACGATCACGAGTCCGAAGAACCCACTGACCTACTCGAGAATGCTGACACCGACGAAGATAGCAACGAGACATCAACACGACGCCCCAACCACGGCACCGCTGAGTCAGCAAAACCCGGGACACCCGGCCAAAAGACAGCACCGGCAAAAAAACGAGCCCGATGGCATAATACCGCCGAGAATGCAAGCGCAGCGAACCGCGCGACCACCAATTAATCGAACAGCGCTGACGCCAGCGAGAGAAGTAACGTAACTCTCACGACCACCGGCGACCAATTAAAATAAGTTCATTTAAACTGCTAAGAATTACAATAAAGTGTCGAGTTATCAAAGTAAAAACACCCGATTGCGTAAGTTCACCCCAATTAGTCGAGGCACCGACGTACCCCCACCCCGAGTCTACGCAGCCGTTTCGTATACACGACGAGCGACGCCCATTCTAGCCCCGATCCACCTCTCTACGATAGGCCGCCCCCTGACGCCGCCTTTAAGGTTCCCTTTCTACATTTCTACGGGACTGAGCTTACCTCAGCCTGAAATAGGTCCATCACAATGGCGCACAGAAAATCCATCCCTATGATGGCTTGCTCTACCATATTGGGTAGTACCAAGAGTGGCATCTGTATCTCTTGTTCGTCTAGTTTGACGCGCGCTAGCAAGATCTGAGTTATCTCGCGAGCCGAGCCGTCTGCTAGGCGTATCGGGACGCATGCGGCTCGCAGGTCGTTGTCGCGGCCGAGTTTGCGGGCGAGGTCGGCGTTGATGAAGCTTCGGGACGCCCCGGTGTCGACCGTGGCTTCCGCGCGCCGTCCTCCGATGGTCACTCTCGCCATTATCCGGCCGTCTTGTACTTGTAGCGGGTTTCTTAGTTGGTTGTCTGAGGAAGCGTCGTGCCCGGCTGTTCCCGAGTCAGCTAGGGACGCGAGTCGTTTCCCGACGGGTCCCGGCGGCAACAGCCCACGGTGCGCGATGGGTCGATGGGTTGGTGCGGTCGTGAGAAACATGTCCAGCTTCTCCGCAGCGTCGACAGGCTGCGTGTGGGTTGGCGATGGGGGTGGTGATCATTCTATGTGCCGTTTCCTGTGCTGGAGCGCCGGCCTGGAGCGGCTTCCTTGCGGGTTCCGAGGTGTTCCAGTGAGACTTTCGGAATTGGGCCCGATTCGTCCGGCTTTCGTTTTGTTCTGCCGTTGGCCGCGTTTACCTGGGTGGTTGTCGAGGGGGGATGAGCGTCGCTGGTACATTTCGTTCCTGGATACTCTTGAACTCTGTGGCCAACATTGTTAATTGCGTCAGACTTCTCAGTTCGTGCCTTCGCACGTACAGCTGGTACGCCGGGAGGGTGTTGTCATAGATCCGGCTAAGTTCCTTGGCTTCGTCGTACCCGGCGTGGTGCATGAGCAACCGGAGCTCGATGACGAAGTCCTTGAACGGTTCGCCCACCGCTTGCTTGCGGTCCCTGATCTGGTCTTCCAATTGCTCGAAGTACCGGGGAGGCAGGAAAAAGGCTAGGAATTCCTGGCGGAAATTGGCCCAAGAGGCGCTCTGGAGTCGGCTGGTGCGGAACCAACGGTTGGCTCGGTCGGTGAGGAGCTCTGCCATGGCTCGCGGCACGTAGTTCATGTCTACCCCGTACGAGAGGGCACGCTCTTCCAGTAGTTCGACGAACGACAGTGTCGTCCTGCCCCGTCGAACTGGATTCCCCACTTTCGGATCCATTCCGCCATCTGTGCGGCGTGACTGTAGTAATGACCGTCCGTGGGGCCATTTCCTCCTGCTGTCGGCAAGATCCTTCTCATGGGCGAAGGCCTTGGCACCGGGGGCGGGGCTTCGGTAGATCTTCGACGGTTGTCGATAACGGTGAGGTGTTGGCTTTGCCCTCCAGCGTCTCCGAGACGACCGGATTCAGCCCCGCCTTCCTCCTGCAAGGAAGAGAGCCCCGACTCCCCGGCGCCCTCTACGACGAAGTCACGCCCGGGACAGGGAGTACGCCAGAGACGCCCACCAGCAAAGCGACGAGGCTGAAAGAAGTATTCGCCATCGTCCGGAACAACATCCCGAGAGCCTGTCAAGAACAAGGGAGACATTACAACCTCCGCCGGCGACTATGGCGCCCCGCCGTCGGATCGTTGGTACTACTACGCCAACACCACCTCTCAAACGCCGCCGAGGGCTTTGCGGCAAAGCTAGCCCCGAAGTTCGACGGCCCCTACCGGGTCAACAGTTTTCCATCGCCAAACATCGCAAAACATCGCCAAACATCGCCAAATTACAACACTGCGAAAGCCGGAAACACAAAACTGCAAATATCAACGACCTGAGAGAGTTCCACGATCACGAGTCCGAAGAACCCACTGACCTACTCGAGAATGCTGACATCGACGAAGATAGCAACGAGACATCAACCCGACGCCCCAACCACGGCACCGCTGAGTCAGCAAAACCCGGGACACCCGGCCAAAAGACAGCACCGGCAAAAAAAAGGAGCCCGATGGCATAATACCGCCGAGAATGCAAGCCCAGCGAACCGCGCGACCACCAATTAATCGAACAGCGCTGACGCCAGCGAGAGAAGTAACGTAACGCTCACGACCACCGGCGACCAATTAAAATAAGTTCATTTAAACTGCTAAGAATTACAATAAAGTGTCGAGTTATCAAAGTAAAAACACCCGATTGCGTAAGTTCACCCCAATTAGTCGAGGCACCGACGTCACCCCACCCCGAGTCTACGCAGCCGTTTCGTATACACGACGAGCGACGCCCATTCTAGCCCCGATACACCTCTCTACGACAGGCCGCCCCCTGACGCCGCTCTTAAGGTTCCATCCCATTTCTACAAATTTCTTGTGGATTGACCCCTGGACGGGACTGAGCTTACCTCAGCCTGAAATAGGTCCATCACAAGCGTTAATAGTCTCTGAGATTTGTGGATGGCCCAGATTTTCGTCCTTTGCGGGGGCGGAAGGGGGTGTGGCGAAATTTTGACACAAAACGGTCAAGGTCCGATATCACAGGAGTGTGGATACTAAATTTGGTTGCTCTGGCTCTTATAGGTTCTGAGATCCTTGAACTCATATTTTGCAATTGGCAAAACCGACCATGAAACCTGTGTGTTAGAGAGAGACAGAGCGAGAAAGAAATGAAATTGTTTTCTTGATTCTGGCTATGATAATTAAACGATCTGGTTCAGATTTTACACTCTAAAACATATAGTCATCCTCTACGATTCTGCGTTTTCAGTTTTCTCGTATCTCTGAATTTGTGGATGTCACAGATTTTCGCCTTTTGTGGGGGCGGAAGTGGGCGGGGCAAAGTTTTGAAATATACTTGTAGCAGTGACATATCACAGAAGTCCGGATATAAAACGTCGTTACTCTAGCTCTTATAGTCTTTGAGCACTAGGCGCTGATAGGGACGGACAGACGGACGGACGGACAGACGGACAGACGGACAGACAGACATGGCTCAATCGACTCGGCTATTGATGCTGATCAAGAATATATATACTTTATGGGGTCGGAAACGATTCCTTCTGGACGTTACACACATCCACTTTCACCACAAATCTAATATACCCCAATACTCATTTTGAGTATCGGGTATAAAAAGAAACGAAACCATAAAGAAGAGCTTTCACCTGCGGCTGACCCTTTCTTCGATATGTTTTTGTTTCACGAACAACAGGCGAAATCCAGGGATGGCTTAGGTCTGATGTGCACACGTGTGTACGGCCAAATAATAGTTTTGTTTTGTTCCACACCCTGCGGCATCTGTGGCATGATTAAATTTTAGCAAAATTACTCGCTCTCTTTCCCAAAACCTCTGTTGTTTCCAGCGAACAATGCCAGAGACAAAATAATAGCTGAAGATCCTGTTTCTACTACCAAAAATTGTGTTGCCACGATTGTTTTGTAAGTGCTTTTCCAAGGGTAAATCAGCCCGCAAGGTGTACTGAAAGCGTGTCTGGAAAATGAACCATATTGCCATCGCCTCACATCCAATAAATCTGTCCATCAGTCTGTCTAGTTTGTGTAAAGTTTTAGTATTATACGATTTTTGATACGATTCTGGTATAAAACGGAAGCTTCCGCTTCCGGTAGCTCTTCTTTCCTTGCTTCCTGTTTTTATGGCTTAATCATACTTAATAGGCATTGTTAATGCCGTTCCAGTGGAAATTGTGATTAAATACATTTGCATAATGTTGCATTTAAACTTGGAAGTCATTAACGTGTCAACTGGTTCAATGTGTCGTATGATTGTTATTTAATTGGGTTCTGTTTATTGGCAGACAGGCAGTCTCCCCGCAAAACTGTTTTGTGCTTGCAATGAATGCTGCTGAAATCAATTATCGTATTTAACGAGGTTCATTGGGATCGCCGCGTGTACCAAGAGTAGATTATGCAGTTAAAGTTTCCAAATATCATCCGATCTTCGAGCTTTTGGTTCGGCACCGCTTAGCTGAACTTGCAGAAGTTGGGCTGGAGTTATTGACTGAGAATCGATTGATTAAAGCGGACGTGTTTACTCGGGAATAAATAAATATATATATATATATATATATATATATTTAGCCAACGAACAGTTCTGGCATCTACGCCATACCTCTTGAGTTGAGTTTCAATTAAGACCGAGAATCAGGAGATTTACCCAGGAAAGCAGTGTAAAGAAAAACCTAGCTGGTATGTCCGTGATTAGTTTGGAAAGTGTTCGTGGTAATATATATATATAAGAATTTGTGTTATAGGACGGCGGCCCGTAGCCACGGCACTGCTCGTGCGATCATCAGTTGCATAAGAGGGCATATACGGTGTGGTCTACGAGAGTGGTGGGGCGGATCGAAAAGACAAGTAGTGAACCCGCGGGAAAACACCGAACAGCGAGACCTGCAGCTTGGCGTTGTCTGTCGAAAGCCTCAACAACCGTGTGGATGCACGGCGAAAACCAAGAGGCGCCTCCGGAACTTTATTTTTGGCGTCATTGATGCCACCCGGTATCGAGCCTCCAATGAAAGTGTAGTCCGCAGACCGACGTCGAATCGGATCGGCAACCTGAAGTCAAGCTAAGGAGCTAATGTACCCCATCGTCAACTGATTTAGCTGCACCAGAGACACCCAATAATGAACTCGAATTGATTGCATTATTGTTGGATACTTCCGGCGGCGCAGTCCTACTCAGCCTGGCTGACATGTCTCTCGACCACGTCAATAGAGGATCGTAGTTACTCGTTGATGTAACACACGCCCCTTTTTCCTCTAGATTTCATGTGCCAGGCTAAAACCATTCTCTTTCGTCACACGATGTATACAGTTTTATAGTTAGTTATGTAAACCAGCCAACATAATGGTTTTTGGAAACTAATGGGTATGAGAGCAACATTAAATTTTCTTGAGATTACAAAGCAGTACACTCTAGTACGCTCACGTGCATATATACTCGTATTAAATATCTTTTCTTTTCCTTAGAAGTATACACCAACGTCATCATTGAGCTCAACGATCACGGATGGAATAAACGGTACTGGCCTACCAAAAGCGCTGTGAGTTTGTAAATAAGAATAAGTACATATATGCACTGAGCTGGGAAGTAACCTGCGTGTTACATATATTTTTCTATTGATATCACCTTTATATATCCGTAACCATAATGTATTGGTACCTCTCACCCCTTTAGAATCTGTTACCCATATATGATGGTAATTTTTAAATCCTTATTTTTCCTAATATTTCTTCTCAATTCTTTACATATATATTAAGCTATCGAGACACAGCAAAAAAAATGAATTTAATTACGAGGGGGAACGTTGTGAGTTGCTGCGGATACCGCAACTCTACAGTTATACCCGATACTTAGTCAGTATGGCTCTCATCCGGCAGACACCGCTAATATTAAACGACACGACAAAGAGTGCGTGCGAGAGAGACACAAAATCAGTCTGAGCGTGACGTCGGGCGCTGCGTAGCCACTGCAAATTGATTTGTTACATTTGGCTATAAAAATTATTTGATCTGATCCAGATTCAGCAACCGGATAGTTATGGTCGTTATCTACGATTCTGCGTTTTTAGTTTTCTCGAATCTGCAATATTGTGGATGCAACAGATTTTCGTTCTTTGTGGAGGCGGAAGGGGGTGGTGCGAAATTTTGAGATATACGTTTTAAAGTGAGATCTAACAGGAGTGCGGATACCAAATTTGGTTACTCTAGCCTTAATAGTCTCTGAGATTTGTGAATATCCCCAGATTTTCATCCTTTGCGGGGGCGGAAGGGGGTGTGGCGAAATTTTGAAACAAACTCGTCTCGGTCCGATATCACAGGAGTGTGGATACCAAATTTGGTTGCTCTAGCTTTTATAGTCTCTGAGATCTAGGCGCTAATGTTTTACTCTAAGCAAAGCCGGCTATGCTACGTGAGTGTTAGAGAGAGACAGGGCAAGAAAAAATGAAATTGTTTTCTTGATGCTGGCTATAATAATAATACGATCTTATTCAAATTCTGCAGTCTAAAAGATATGGTCATTCTCTACGATTCTGCGTTTTTGGTTTTCTCGTATCCTTAAAATTGTGGATGCCACAGATTTTTGTCCTTTGTGGGGGCGGAAGTGGGCGGGGCGAAGTTTTGAAATATTTTTGTAGCAGTGACATATCACAAAAGTCTGGATCCAAAACATCGTTGCTCTAGCTCTTATAGTCTTTGAGCACTAGGCGCTGAAGGGGACGGACAGACGGACAGACGGACGGACGGACAGACGGACAGACGGACAGACAGACATGGCTCAATCGACTCGGCTATTGATGCTGATCAGGAATATATATACTTTATGGGGTCGGAAACGATTCCTTCTGGACGTTACACACATCCACTTTTACCACAAATCTAATATACCCCAATACTCATTTTGAGTATCGGGTATAAAAACTCCTCTTATATAGCACACATGCTACACTCTGGTGGCAGGAGGCAGGCAACTGTAAGAGTAATGAGCTTTTTGTGTGCTAGGCGCGCAATTTTTAAATGCATTAAAAAGTGTTACACTCGAGTGCCGCACATTTATCACACACTCCAGCACTCCAACAGCAAGAGGATAGGAGGATAGAGAGGGCAGAGTGCGGAGTGGGGAGTGGAGAGTGGGGGAGAGCAGCATAATGGAAAAATCGCATTTAAATTGTTTGGCTCACAAATAAATTGTTATAATTCATCACTCAACTTAAGTTGGCGACGAAACGTCTCTGGGACAAATTGATTGACTTCAGTTCAATTGAATTTTCGCAGTACAGCATCGCAGGCCCTAGAAGGCGGCATACACCATCCCATAGCAAATTATTATGCTTTTTTCGTATGAGCTATATAGAATGCAACCCGGCAATACTTTGACAAAAGCATGACAGACACTTTATTGGGTTTCGCTATTAATTTGCATTAATTTTTCATTGCGTATGCATGGCACAGCGATTCCTTTTGAAAGCCCAACAAAAAGTGCGGAAAATAAAAAAAATATATTGTACGTACGTAAATAAAACGCGCAGTGGCAGCGAAATCAGAAAATTCCATTAATTTTAAGCAGTCAATCAAAATTGGCAGCTTCAAGTCGATTATATTATGCTAATGAATATCAAAATGGCAGGGGCTCGGGCCTGGACACTGAAGCACTGCTGGTGCTGGTAGAGATCCTGAGCCCAACATCCTCGGAGCTTCTGAATCATAATCAGCATCAGAGTCAGAGTCTGAGTCTGTCGCAGACCAGACATAAGTCATCGACCAGCATCATCATTCATTGTTATTTATTATTTGTATGGCATACATGGCGTATGCTTGATGCCCTATGAAGAGTCAGACAGAGACTGAAAGGAAGTGCAACTTAAAGTGACTCTCGGATCCACTAGAACGAATCAACGTTGTGCAGCATTCTGCTATGTGAATTTGCTAATTGAGTGACATTTCATTAGTATATAGAAATGTATGAGGAATCCTCATTGAGGATTGATATTTATAAAGCTGTCATTCCAAGTGTAGATAAATTGAGTTATGCCCGAGTGGCTATTCACATGGCACGAACGATGTGTATGTAAATGTAGATCCCATCTACAGAACAGTCCAGTCCATCTCGAGTGCTTTGTCAACTCAATTAACGGTTGATTTCTGGCTAAAAGCGGGGGGAAAATATCACGTTTGCCATCTAGACGAGGCTCAATAATATTTGTTTATGCAAATTGGTTTTAATTACAACATAAACATGTGGCCCGACTCCTGCTCATGCTCCAGCCAGGCAGCCACATTCCGCCACACGAAGTGCACTGCGGCCAGTGGGGGGGAGGAGCGAAATGCTTGGCAGGCCTTGTCAAAATGTAAGATATTTTGAAATTTGCGGTTTCCTGGCGTTAATTTCCACAAGCCGCAGAAAAGATGAATGGCAGCCTAAGGCGAGACAGATGAGATTTAGGCGCAGCCCGTGACCTTTGAGCTCCCCTCCATGTCTCCCATCTCCCTCTCTCTCATCTCTTACTCTTTCTGTAGCTATTAACAATTTAATGGCAACATCATCAGCAGCAGCACACATTACACATCCTTCGGCATCGCCATTGAGTGGAATAGTTCCACATGCACACACACACACAAAGGGAGAATAATTATCGGTGTGAGTTTGATTGTGTGTGCTTTGCCTATGTGTATGCGTTTGTATGTATCTTTCGTGCCACGTAACGCTTTAAAAACTCGTGTTGAACCCAAGAGCAAGTGGAAAACTAGCTAACGGAGACAGGAAAAACGAACTCTGAATGCCCTTACTTAAAAAATAACTAAAACACAACAAAAACTTGGTAAACCCAACACCAAGCCATAAACTAAGGGATTTACTTAGTTGCAATACAATCTATTTCCAACATACTGCCCACCAACTCCTTCCAAAAGCCAAGTTAACTTCCCTTTGGGTTGTACAGAAAATGGAAATTTGAAAAATGTCTCAAACGCTCTCACACTCTGCCGTACAGGCACACACAGAAACTTACACACGGACAGGGCAGGGCATACATACATAAAACTTGATTTTGACAACAGAGCAAATAACAAATACAACAACACTGAGAGAGGGAAATGGTAACAAAATGCTATGGAAAACCGAGGGACGGAAACGAACACGTTTCGTTACTCTGTCGCTATGCCATATGAGGCGCTGCCCCACTGCGAGTGTATGTTTGCGTGGCAGCGCCTAGATTTATGCAGCATTTCATTTACATTTTGTGGATAGAGATACATTTACATATATACAGACATACCAAATATATAGAGCAACTAAGCGCCCATGTTTAAGTGCTGCAATTGTAAATAGATTGCTGGGGCATGTCTCTCCCAACATTTATTTGATTCTTGGCTTACTGAGTTTTTGTTTCGTTTTTGCTTTTTAGCTATTGGGCGGTGACCAACATTGACTACATCCATTCGAGGACCAGCAACCGGGTCTTCATGACGATCTTCTGTGTGTGGACGGCGTCGGTGATTGTCTCGCTGGCGCCGCAGTTCGGCTGGAAGGATCCGGACTATCTGCAGCGCATCGAGCAGCAGAAGTGCATGGTCTCGCAGGATGTCTCCTATCAGGTGAGGCAGAAATACAGCCCCCCGCCATTCGGCTATTTGACTTTGATTTATTTACGCTTTCCATTGCGCAGGTCTTCGCCACCTGTTGCACGTTCTATGTGCCGCTGCTTGTTATCCTGGCGCTTTATTGGAAAATCTATCAAACGGCCCGCAAACGCATTCATCGTCGCCGACCGCGTCCGGTCGAAACGGCCGTCAATAATAATCAGGTAAAGTGTAATTTGGATAATCCCATCTCTAGCTCTGGGGCAAACAGGGTTCTATTTATTCTCTTCTCCGGATTTGGAGACTTAACTGTAGCTCAATACACAATACAATACCATACAAACATGACGGAAACTTGGATAAGCCATCCACAGAAAGACCCTGTATGCGGGAACTTATCTCATTTCGATGCAAGGCAATATCTGCTGACGGAAACGGCAACCCCCAATAAGCCCAAATTCGTGTTCTTGCGACCCCAGACCACGGCCTGGCCATTGCAATTATGCACTTCAACGAAGTTAATCGCGTTGCGGCCACAGCCACAGAATCGACCCACAGATAAGGGTCAGTCAAAGGCCAAACCGCAGGCAACAGCAGCATCAGCAGCAGCAAGAGAAACAGAAGCTGCCACAGCCACAACCCGTTCATTGCACATGACTTGACGCCTGGCCAGGGCCAACGACGCTGTTCCGCTCAAATATGCACAACATACTCTCTTGGATTAGGGGGCCGATGGGAAGCCGAATGGGAATTGGTCTAGGACTGGGGATACAACATTCCAAGTGATTAAAGATGCATTGCAAAGGGGCCTTGACGACGAATACTTATATGTACGAATATATATAGCAAAGAAAAGCGACTTGGTATTAAGATATGTATGCGCCACGTGGACATTTAAGTCCAGACTTGGCTCGAAAAGAGGAGAAAGTTGAGCGATAAGTGGCAGCCAAGGAAACTGACAGATTGTCTTGACTTGTTTGTGTCTGTGTGTGTGCGTGAGCTTGTGCAGGAGAATGTTTGTTCAAACATGAACATATTATCGTCAATACAATGCCACTTTCGGCCCCTTGCGTAATGTTTAAATATAAATAGATTATTGTACACATAAACTCATGTAACAACACCGATCTCTAAAGAAATAACATAAAGTAGACAAGTTATGACTGCACTGGTGTAAACAGAGATCTGTAACCCATTAATACGACAACAAAACACAAGTGGAGAAAACACTTAACAAATGCGGTCCTAAAATAAAACTAATGTAAGAATGTACTCAAAAAGACACCCTCAGTAAAGGGTATCCTCTGCGTAGGTCTAACGATAATTATAGACTACCAAATTGTACCTCCTACCTCATTGTCAAATCACATATAAGGCTCTGATTTTAAGAATAAAATTCAGTTTGAATTTACAGCTCAACTCGCAAATGTCTAGACTTTTCCTTTAAGGTCTTAACATTTTGGTCCTTCGAGACTCTCCGTTGTTTCCCCCTGTGGTAAGAGCACGGAGTTAAACCAGCTTCCTTGAGACTGAACAAGTGTCTAGTTCACTGACAGCTAAAGGTAGCAAAATAAAAAACTTTGATTTCCCTCCTATAGGAAGGAACAGAGTATAAAATAAATTAATGAAACGAGAGTTTCAATTAATAATTTGGAAAAATACGAGCTAAACAGGCTGTATTTTTAATAGATAACTGGGTATATCTATTGTGATCGGAGAATAAAACAAAAAAAATAAATAAAAATAAATGAAACGGAAGTTTCAATAAATAATTTGGAAAATACGAGCTGGACAGGCTGTATTTTAATAGATAACGAAATACGTATATCTATTGTAATTGAAAAATAAAAATTTTTCGCGACGGTGTCGTTTTCGAGGCCGGAACATCGAAAGAGAAAAAATAATAATCCGAAACATCGAAAGTGCTTAATGGCTAGAATTGAAAAAAAAGTGGCAAATAACTGTGACTGGGTTTGTATGTGCCCACTGTGCCAGCAACAATAACTGCAGCGACAGGAAGATCAGCGACAGCGACTTAAGCAGAGGCAACACCAGCAGCAGCGACGTAAGCAGAGGCAACACCAGCAGCAGCAACAGCGGTATCAGCAGCAGCGACTTCAGAGGCAGCAGTAACAACAACAGCAGAAGCAGAATTCATCAGCTAAGTCTCATATTTCAAATTGTTTTTAAGCCTAATTAGGTTAGGTTAGGTTAACCCGGACGGCCCTCAGCGGGGCCACGTATAGGCCAATATGGCCCTTAGTTATCCGGATGGGGGGGGTGTATGAACCGTCGCGGGAGTGTTAATGTGGTTTTAAAAATCCCCGAGAATCGAGGTGTTTTTAGCATAGGCCAGCAGTTCCTGTGGCGTCCTTTTGGAGGCATCTTCCAGTGATGCCAACACTGGGGCGCCCAGGTATCTCCTCCTTGCCCTTGAGAGAGCCGGACAGTTGCAGATGAGATGTTCCAGGGTTTCGATATCCCCAGGTTCCTCACATTTCCTACAACTGTCTCTGTTGGTGATGTCTAGCTTTGCTGCATGTGCAGCAGCCAGACAGTGACCTGTTAGTATTCCCACTAGCAATCTACAGTCCTTTCGTGGTAGGTGCAGTAGGTAGTGGCTAAGTTTCTCTTAGGATGTCTATAGCCTCCCTGCTCGCCAAGACACTTCTGGAACTGACCGCGGACGACTTCATGGATCTTATCGCCGCTTGGCTGTCGACGAATAGGTTGACCGCATCGTGTGCTCGTTCTGTGAGGAGAGCGACCTCCGCTGCTTTCCCGATGGCAAAAACTTCTGCCTGGAATATGCTGCATTGGTCGGGTAGCTTATACGACAGCCTTATCTCAGGGTCTGTACAGTATAGGCCCGCTCCTACTCCTCCGTCCATCTTGGAGCCGTCTGTGTATATATTGAGGTGCTCAGTTTGGTCCCTTCCAATTTTCCAGTCTTCAGGTCCCAAAGATGTGGTTGTTTTGACGTCAACGCAAGTTTGGGGGGTCATGTAATCAGTTGATCTGGTCATTTCCCTGCCGATTGAACTATGCCCGTATCCTTGTGGCGATAGATTTCCTGATGCTATGAGGCGTTGTGCTGCCTTTCCCGCAATCAGGCGAGCGTGAATGTCCAGGGGGTCGATTCCGAGTACAGTAATTAAGTAAAAGTAAAAAAAAAAAAATTTTTTAACTAAGATGTTGTCGGAACAAATAATTAAGTTATTAGAGGCTCAAGCAGCGATAGCAAGGGAGATTAAAAAGATTGAAGCTGGTCATTTGACCAGCGATGTAATCCAAAGGTTAGGAGACCTTAAAAACAAAGTTACAGGCAATAATTCTGCACTGTTAACATATGGAGTAGTCGATCATGACTACTTTAAGAGACAGCAGTACGAAAAAATGATTAAAAATATAGAGGATGTGGAGATAATGTTTTTTATCCCCAATCGGCCGACTAATTATTTCGAATTAAACAAAACTCGGCGCAGAAATAAAATTACGATATGTTCTTTAATGCGTGACATCCAAATTGCAAGTGTGGCTTGCCTGCCCTTTACATTGCCGCTCCGATCGCTAAGCGCAGCTTCGCTCGGCCGACGTCGGTAGGCAGACGCAAAGCGGAGATAGCGAAGAGCGAGCTGGCAGAGAGCGTTTAGCAGGGCAAGCAAGCGCAGAGCTTTAACAAACAAATGAGTGACATAGACATAAGTAACAAACAAAATAAGCGGCTGAGGGCCAAGAATTAGGTGCTATTTGGCAAGCAGCTAATCGGCTGGGTTCTGCTCCGAACATTCACCCCCCGTTGGAAGGCAAAGGCTTTCAACAGATCCATCCTGAAGGGGCAGAACCGCTATTTTTCCAACGGCCCTCTTGAAAAGGCCTTTTTGAGTGCGGATGACGGCTACTCTGATGGTTCCATCTTTTCCTGGGATGACGCTCTCAATGCGGCCAAGCGGCCACCTTAATGGTGGCAGCGTTTCCTCCTTGATCATGACGAGCGCTCCTAGCTTGATGTTTGGAGACGATGACCGCCACTTGCTCCGCTCCTGAAGAATCGAAAGATACGCCGTGCTCCATTTTCTCCAAAACGCCTGCTTCATTTGACACAGCCGCTGCCATCGACTAAGTAGGTTGACCCGGAGATGCGCCACATCTGGCTCGTCGAATGCAGCTTTCGGGGCTCCATTGAGAAAGTGGTTTGGCGTGAGCACATCTAGATCATCGGGACTTTCTGTAATTGCATAAAGCGGACGGGAATTTAACAAAGCAGAGATTTCACAAGCCAAGGTCTGAATTTCATCAAGAGTAAAAATGTAGGTCCCGACGATGCGATGAAAATGATATTTAGCTGCTTTAACAGCCGCCTCCCACAAACCCCCAAAATGAGGTGAGCGAGGGGGATGAATTTCCAGTCGATTCCACTAGAAACGCAGAGATGTGACACAGCCGACGTATGAGGATCGCTGAGGAACATTTGCCGAAGCTCCAAAAGCTCATTTTTTGCTCCTACAAAATTTGTAGCGTTGTCTGACCAGATGATTCGAGGTTTGGGACGTAGACTTATAAAACGCCTTAATGCTGCCAGAAAGGATTCTGTAGATAGATCCCGAACGACTTCCAAATGAGTTGCCTTGGTGCTAAAGCATACGAAGACAGCGATGTAACATTTGATAGGAGGCCTGCTTCTGACTTCCGACTTGTGATAAAAGGGTCCGCAAAAATCAACGCCCGTTGTGTGGAATGCTGGATTAGTCCTTACGCGATCCGCAGGCAAGTTTCCCATGATATGTTCCCTCAGCACTGGCTTCAAACGAAAGCATCTAACACATTTGCGAATGATTCCCGCAACATATTTGCGTCCGCCAATAGGCCAGAATTTTTGCCGAAGCAGTCCGAGCAATCCTTGAGCTCCTGCGTGGAGAAACCTTTCGTGAAAGAAGATAATAATAGAGACAGTGACAGGATGTCCCTTAGGAAGCAGGATCGGGTGCTTCGCGTCGTAGTCCAATTCGGCATTTTGGAGGCGGCCTCCAACACGCAGCAATCCAAAGCTATCCAGAAATGGATTCAGTGAGGCCATCGTGCTTTTTGGGGGTAGGGCCTGTTTGCTGGCGAGGGCCCTTATCTCTTCCGAAAATTGTTGCTGCTGTATTGCCCTTATGAGCAAATGCGTACCATTTTTGATGTCGATTACGGTAAGTTGACCCTTCGACCGCGCTATGCCTTTGTCCTTGAGAATGTAGAATCGATATATGTAAGCAAAGACGCGCTGCATGGATCCGAATGAGTTTTGAAATTTGCAATCGTACGATACATCCCTTTCGTTTGAAACAACCAATGCTGCATGACGACGTTCTGGTACATCGGTCGGCAATTGCAAGCCTGCAGGCCACTCTGAGCTCTCAAGACGCAAGAATGGTGGTCCAGAGATCCAAAGGCTGCTATCCATTAGTTCAGCGGGCGTGGCTCCACGTGATATGATGTCGGCAGGATTCAACTTTGTGGGCACGTGATGCCAAGTCATTCCAGCGGTGAGCTCCTGAATCCGCTGAACTCGATTAGAAACAAATATATTAAAATTCAATGGTGATTCTCGAATCCAGGCAAGGGCTATGGACGAATCCGACCAGCAATGTATTTGGCATGGAGCTGATAATCCCTTAACTATGGTGGACACTAGTTCGGCTAATACGAGGGCAGCGGACAGCTCAAGCTTGGGGATAGTCATACTTTTCAAGGGCGCGACTCTGGATTTAGAGCATAAGAGATGACTTTGCACAATGCCAAGAGCTTCCGAACGCATGTATACACAGGCGCCATATGCTGCTTGGCTCGCATCACAAAACGCGTGCATTTCTAATCTGGCTTGCTGCCGAAGCACGTAACGTGGAAACTTAAAGTTTTTAACCATCGACAACTGCGAAGTCAGCTCAATCCAAGTCGTATGTAGATCCTGGGGCAGGCTTTCGTCCCAATTCAATTTTAGGCTTTCGTTCCATAGCGACTGCATAAATATTTTAGCTTTTGTGATGATGGGAGAGATGAGCCCTAGAGGATCGTAGAACCTAGCTAGTGTAGACAGGACCGAACGCTTCGATATTGGGCCTGCAGCGGTTCCGACGTGAGCGAAGCTAAACAGAAGATTGTCCGTGGTGGGATCCCAAACTAGACCAAGCGCCTTGGTTACTTCAGTCCCGTCATGAAAGGTAAGGAACTTTTCGCGATCCGCCTCCGATACGCCTTCCAAAGCAGCGGGTTCATTGGAACACCATTTACGTATGGGAAAACATCCTTTCGAAAGTAGCTCCTTTACCTGCTGACGAATTTTGATGACAGAATCAATGCTGTCCCCTCCAGATATGAGATCATCGACATAGAAATCTCTTCGAACAACATCAGCGCCAAGCGGAAAACGCAACTCTTCATCATTTGCCAATTGATGCATAGCACGAATTGCTAAGAAAGCGGCAGGTTTGGTTCCGTAAGTAACAGTCTCCAACTTGAACACCTGAATCTCCTCCTTCGGGTCATTGCGCCATAGGATGCACTGCACGTGCGTATCGGGATGGGAAACGCGTACACAGCGGTACATTTTGCAGATATCGCCACACAAGGCGACTTTAAAAAAGCGGAAACGAAGCAGAGTTATCAGAATTTTAGGTTGGATGGTGGGTCCAGCCATAAGCGCATCATTCAGTGATACTCCAGACGCTGTTTTGGCAGATCCATCGAACACTACGCGTAATTTGGTGGTTGTACTATCCTGCTTGTGGACGCAATGGTGAGGCAAGAAGTACTGCGGGAGGTCTGACTGCCGCGAAGCTGGCGACATGTGTCCTAAATCACGATACTCCTGAAGAAACTCCATATATTTTGCCTTAAGCTGTGCATTTTTTGCTAGCTTCCTCTCCAAATTGAGAAATCTACGTAGCGCCTGCTGATACGATTCTCCTAATTCCTCTAGACTGAATTTGGTTGGCAAACGCACGGAGTAAGCTCCGGACTCTAGGCGAATGCAGTTTGTGACGAAATGCTGTTCGCAATGAACATCTTCCTCCGAAATTGATGAGGGCGAATAATCTCCATCGACTTCCCAAAACCGCCTTACAATATCGCACAAATTAGTCTCGCAAGCGGAGATGACAGGGGGATCTTCAACGGCTGCTAGCGCCGCACGGGCTTTCTCAGAGTTTTTAATACTTCCTGACACTATCCAGCCAAGTTTCGTCTTCTGCAATGTTGGCAATTGGTCTGACAGTCGAATCTGTCCAACGCACATTAATTCGAAAAACAAACCAGCACCTATCAACAGATCGACACGCTGGGGCTTGGCGAAATTAGGATCAGCTAGTTTTAGGTTATTTGGCATTGGCCAATCCTTTGCGTCTAGGCCGAAGTTAGGCTGCATTCCTGTGATTGAGGCAGTGATAATTGCAGAGAGGAAACCGCGATAGCTTTCGTCTTGAGATTGCAGGACGATGTCCACAGCCTTGCTGGATGGTAGAATTGACTCTCCAATACCGGCGATTTTAACGTGAGACGGGTGAGGATCTAACTGCAGCTGATTGGCGAGTCTCGATGTTATAAAGTTAACCTGAGAAGCGGAATCTAAAATGGCACGACATGGAATAAGCGATCCAAAACGGCCCCTGACATATACGATTGCAGTAGCTAGCAGCACGTTTTGGCTAGGCAGAGATTTTTGACTCGAGGGGGGAGGGCTAATATATTTGCTTGCTACTAGGGCACTTGCAGGATCATGCTGGGTCGATTCCGTGCTCGGCGACGGCAACTCAGCGTCAGCGCCCGACTGCATGTGGAGCAGTGTGTGATGCTTGGCTTGGCAATTTCTACATGCCCCTGACTTGCAGCGTTGCAATGAATGGCCTTTGTTGAGGCAGTTTAGACATAAATGGCGCTTCTTCACCTCCTTGTATCGAGAAAAAACAGGGAGATCTATAAATGCCTGGCATCGGGATATGTAGTGATCGGAGGATTTGCAATACTTGCATGTTGAGCTATTATGATCGTTAATGGAGGTGATTAGGGTGCTAGGTTTACTTTCTCCCACCTGCTGGCTAGGAATTGTTACCATAGCCGATCCCAAATTTTCCAGCATCCGACATCTTGCTTCCAAGAATGAGGCCATGCTTGACCACCGAGGCAATCCTGACGTCGGCAAGTTCTCTTCCCATTTCTCCTTGGTCTTGTGGTCCAATTTCGTGCCTATGATGAAGATCAGCAACCCATCGGAAATCTCCTGCGGGGTCGCCAAGGTCTGAAGTGCACGCAAGTGCGAATTGATTTTATCGCTGAGCGCGCGCAAGCCGATAGCCGAGCCCTTCTCCACCCCTTGCAGCCCGAAAATAGCCTTGACGTGTGCCTAAAAATGTAACAGTTTATTATCGAATCGCAACATTAGTAAATTCAACGCCTTGTCGTAATTCTCCTCAGAAAGTTCCAAGGAACGAATCGTATCCAGCGCAGCACCATCTAGACATCCACGAAGATATTGGAATTTTTCGATGATTGGTATACGATGGTCTTTGTGCACCATTGTCGAAAACATCGCGTGGAATTCTGGCCAATCCATGTAGCTCCCACTGAATCGCGGAAGCTGCAACTCGGGCATTCGAGAACGGCCTGTACTATTATAGGCGAACAACGACGAATTCCCCTCGAGAGTATGCCGAGCCGTTGAATTGGCAACATTTACCGTGCGAGCAGCCATCAACTCCCGCGACAGCCTGGACCTAACCTTGACATAAACATTCGAAAAGTCCAGCCGGGCATCATGGGCTAACTGCAGGAAATCCAGCCTTTCAAGGCTCGTTTGAGCGGCATCGAAATCCGCATTCATTCGCTCGATTTGCTCTAAGCGAGCTTGAAGTTCTGCCTCATCTAACTCGGCAAGCTCTTCCTTGGTAAGAAAGCGATCCATGGCCTTTAGTTGGCGCGCGATGGACTCGGCCTTGTGCTTGTAGAAATCTACATCACTCGGCATTGCTGCGTTCGCGACATTGGTAGGCTCAGGTGCTGCCATGTTGAGGTTTTAAAAGAGTCACTCAGCACGACCGAAAAAGACACCCTGTATACGTATAAACGTGGGAACCGAAAGCAAAGGGATTACAGCTAATGCCTTTAGCTGTGCGGCTGTGCGAGCTGTCCGATTCCGCTTTGTACTCCGCTTGTGTGTATTAGTGAGTTCGCTGCACTGCCTACCGCACTGCACTGACCGAATTGTCGCGACAGAGAAATTAATAGCCAGCAATGCGTGTATGTAGGTGTATGTAAGTGTGTTTTAGCACCGAATTGTGCTTAACCGCCGAAAATTTGCTAGGGCTAACGAATGTCGATCGCGAATGATTATTAATTGACACTGCAACTCTTCGATCACGTCGGGGTCACCAAATTTTATGTGGAGATAATGTTTTTTATCCCCAATCGGCCGACTAATTATTTCGAATTAAACAAAACTCGGCGCAGAAATAAAATTACGATATGTTCTTTAATGCGTGACATCCAAATTGCAAGTGTGGCTTGCCTGCCCTTTACATTGCCGCTCCGATCGCTAAGCGCAGCTTCGCTCGGCCGACGTCGGTAGGCAGACGCAAAGCGGAGATAGCGAAGAGCGAGCTGGCAGAGAGCGTTTAGCAGGGCAAGCAAGCGCAGAGCTTTAACAAACAAATGAGTGACATAGACATAAGTAACAAACAAAATAAGCGGCTGAGGGCCAAGAATTAGGTGCTATTTGGCAAGCAGCTAATCGGCTGGGTTCTGCTCCGAACAGAGGACATACATAAAAAGTATGTAGAGTCAAAAAATAATGAAACGTTAACGAAAGGGAAGGTAGAAAAAACAAACTTACAACCAGTGGAGACTGGAACTTTGAAGGAAAACATAGAGCCCAAAATTGACAATAGCATAGAAAAAGTATCTGAGGAAATCGACAGAATAGTGGAAAACCTAAGGACATATTTAGAGCAAACCATACAGAGGTTTGATCAGGCTAAAATGGGAGAGTGTAGAATGAGAAAGGAAAAAATTGAGTTCCTCAGTAAAAAAACTGAGCTCAAAAATTGAGGAGTTTAATCATAGCTATGAAACAAACGACAGCTTCAACGAGCAGATCGTCGAGTTGGACTTTGATATTCAAAGCATGTTGAGCAACCTAGAAGTTAGGATGCAAATCATTGCTGAAGAAAACAGCATGGATACTAAAGGGGCAACGGTAAAAAAAGAAGATATCGATTTGCCTGATCTTCCGAAAGTGGAAGTACCCACATTCTCGGGCGAAGAAAAAGAGTGGGACGGCTTTTCACAAATATTTTGTGAATTAATTCATAACAGAGATAGTCTGAGTACAATCTCAAGCATTTCGGGGTCGCGGAGGAGCTTGACTCTTCGGAGAGCGACCACGACAGGACAATGGTGGAGGTGAACCTCAGGAATGTCACTGATACTCTTGCAGATAAACCTCCACCATTGTAAGGCAGCATGCGCTGCTCTCCTGCTCCACCTAGCCAAGGGTGGAGCCGACATAGTCCTCATTCAGGAGCCCTGGATACTCGGAAACAGGGTCTCTGGTCTGAGGACTCCTGACTATAAGCTATACGTAGCTGACTCCGCAGGTGAAACTCGCACCTGCATCCTTGCAAAAAGAGATTTGCACTTATTTTTGCTCCCAAATTTCAGCAATGAAGACCAAACAGCAGTGAGCCTCGAAGGCCAGGCGTGCTCACTGAGAATCTGCTCCACGTACATGGGTCACGACCAACCAGACCCCCTCCACAGGCGCTCAGGGCGCTAATCACAGACTGCGAGGCCAAGGACACCGGCCTAATCGCAGGGTGCGACGCCAATGCACACCACTGCCAGTGGGAAGCACTGACACCAACGAAAGGGGTGAGTACCTTTTCAACTATTTACTGACCACTCAGATGGTCCTTTTAAATAGGGGGAGTGATCCCACCTTCATTATTAAAAACCGCAAGGAGGTCCTGGACCTCACACTTGCCTCTTATGAGTTACACGGGAACATCGTATCCTGGAGGGTCCTGGAAGAGCACTCCTTCTCGGACCACAGGTACGTGGAAACCGTATTCTCTTTTTCACTACCGAGACCAGCTCAATTTCGGAACCTTAGGCGGACAAACTGGGCTCGGTACTCAGACCACCTCTGTCGTGTTCTACCTGAGACTCCACCTGAGGAGGAGATCTCCAGGGAAGCCACGACTCATCTTGTTAAACTCTTTACCGACGCCTGCAATGAGGCGCTCGATAAATCCTGCCCCTCTAGCAAGAGCAGAGGCCGGAAGAAACCTGAATGGTGGAATCCGAAACTGAGGGAACTCCGGAAAGCCTCCCGAAGACTCTTCAATAAAGCTAAGGCTGAAAACGCTGAGCAGAACTGGGCCGATTACAAGGCCAGTCTGTCAGTTTACAATAAAGAACTGAGGAAAGCCAAACGCGCCTCATGGCGTAAGTTCTGTAGCGACATTGAGAATAACTCGGAAGCCTCGCGCTTGCGCAAAGTTCTCTCGAAGACTACACCCACTCTGGGCTACCTGAAGAACGCCGACCAATCATGGACAACGTCCAGCAATGAGTCGCTAAAACTTCTCCTTAACACACACTTTCCCGGCTGCGATGAAAACAGACCACACTACATCGCGGCTCCCTCCGTTGCATCAAGTGTTGCCTAGTCTATTCTCAGACTCCCAGCATGCCTATCGGAAAGGAAGATCCACCGAAACGGCCCTACACACGAACACATCGATCATAGAAGCGTCCCTCCACTGTAAGGAGTACACCCTGGTAGCCTTCCTCGACATAGAAGGCGCCTTTAATAACATCCTCCCGACCGCCATCACGGGTGCACTGACGGACCTGGAGGTTGACTCCCGGACGGTGAGCCTGATCGATCAGATGCTACAATGCAGGACGGTTGAGGCATCACTGGGGACGTCAACGTCCACCAGATTTGTCAGTAGAGGCACCCCGCAGGGCGGAGTCCTCTCGCCCCTCCTATGGAACGTGGCAGTGAACGAACTGCTACGGGAGATAGAGGGGGTGGCTGCCGCGTGGTGGCGTATGCGGACGATGTTGCTATAGCATTCTCGGGTAAATTCCCGCAGACGCTGTGTGAGTGCCTGACAAGCACTCTCATGAAGATGTCAAAATGGGCAGACAAATGCGGTCTAGGCGTCAACCCGTCTAAAACGGAACTGGTGCTCTTCACTAGGAAGTACAAAGTTCCGGCACTGATTCCCCCAAGACTATGTGGGGAAGCGCTAATCTTCAGCAACAACGCCAAGTAGCTTGGTCTAATCCTCGATAGAAAGCTCGATTGGAAATTGAGCATAGAGGATAGAGTAAAGAAGGCCACAGTAGCCCTCTATACTTGCAGGAAAGCCATCGGACTAAGATGGGGAATGACCCCCTATATAGTTCGGTGGCTTTACACCACCATCATACGACCGATCATGCTCTATGGAGCGGTAGTATGGTGGCCAGCCTTAGACAAAAGGACATGCCTCAATAAACTCAGCAGAGTTCAACGCATGGCAGAGCTATGCATAACTGGCGGGCTACGCACTACTCCAGGGGAAGCCCTGGATACTGTGCTGGACCTTCTTCCCATAGATCTCATGGGAAAGAAAGTGGCAACACTTTCCGCACTCAGAATGAGACAGGCCAGACTGTGGAAAGCGTCCGCAGTTGGGCACTCGGGAATCCTGACGAGACACCCGCAATTACCAGAGAGGACAGATTATTGTGTCCCTAGTGATCACCTCTCGACGCCTTTCCAGGTATCAATCCCACTTAGGGAGGACTGGGAGATGGGCGAACCAGGACCCGCAAATGCGGTTCACTTCTACACTGATGGCTCAAAGTTAGACGGCCGCGTGGGAGGCGGAGTCTACTGCAGCGAGCTGAACATCAGTCATTGCTTCAGGCTCCCGGACCACTGCAGTGTGTTCCAAGCGGAGGTTGTAGCCATCAAGGAGGCCATTTCCATCGTCTCCAAACTACTTCTAGACACGCACTTAGTGTGCGTTTTCTCGGACAGCCAAGCAGCTATTAAAGCTCTAGGCTCAATATCGTCGAACTCAGCGACTGTAAATGACTGCCGCAGGTCTCTGCACGAGATCGCAGATCAGTTAGACCTTTTCCTTATATGGGTCCCAGGCCACAGGGACATCGAGGGGAACGACGCCGCCGACGAGCTAGCAAGGCAGGGTACTACAATTCCTCTCCTTATGGAGAGGGAGCAGGTAGCGATGCCTCTGGCTACGTGCAGGCTCCTCACGCACGAATTGTTCGAGCAAAATGCCAATAGGAGATGGCAGCAAACCGTTTCCTGTAAAATCTCAAGATTGATATGGCCATATCGATCGAAGAAGCGCTCAGCCGAGCTGTATAGGCTCAGCAGAGCACAGTGCTCTGCAGTTACTCGAGCCATTACGGGACACTGGCAGATTGGCACTCATGCCTCTAGACTGTCAATCCCTCATAACGACTTCTGCAGGAGTTGTCGCGACGAGGAAGAGGAGGAATCGGTCCCCCACTTCTACTGCCACTGCCCGGCCCTTGGAAATCGTCGTCTTCGTATTCTCGGGGCCGCTTTCCTCACAGACATTTCGGACCTGTCCGAAATCAAACCGGGCACCTTGTCCAGATTCATCCAAGCCTCCGGATGGGAATGTTCTTAATTTGCAACAGCCTGTTTCTCCACGGTTTTTTAGGCACTGGGAAGGGGCACACGCCCATGCGGCACCACAACGAACCTTCTACAGGTCCAAGTGAGCTTGGGAGGGTTTCATCACTCCCCCAGGCTACCGCCTGAACCTAACCTAACCTAGTCTGAGTACATCTCTAAAATTCAATTATTTGAAAATCGCGATAAAGGGTGAGGCACGGAGTATGGTAGCTCACCTTTTAACTGGGCCGCTGGAGAATTATAATGCCGCTTGGGAATTGCTGACCAAGCGTTATGAAAATAAGCGAAAAATTTGTTCGGATCAGCTGAATCGTTTACTAGACTTACCAATGCTAGATCACGATTCAGCGAAACATATTAAATGGTTTTCTAATTCTATAAACGAGTCAATACATTTAATTAAATTAAAGTCACACTTAACAGAAGAAGTTGATGTGATTTTCGCGCACATTGTGTTGAAAAAATTCAACAAAGATACCTTACAATTATATGAAAGTCATATAAAAAGGACAAAAGAGATCCAAGCATTGCCAGATGTGATAAAATTTTTAGAACAACGGTACACTTCTCTTTACACGTCGCAGGATAAAGAGTGGAAACCGTTGAAAAAAGTAGTGCAATGTGGTAAAATAAAAGAAAATTGTCCGTTATGTAAAATGGCAGGACATACCATAATTCACTGCTATAAGTTTAAAGGAATGAGTCCGATAGATAGAGGCCAGTTTATTAAAAAACAGCGCCTTTGCACAAAATGCTGTAGGCATGATATGTATAAGAAATGCTTTTCTGAAATTTTATGTGGGATTTGTAAAAAACCTCATCATACGATGCTCCATATTCCCTACGAAAAGAGGGAAAATGTTAACACTTGCTTGACAAAAGAACAAGCGTTCTTAGCCACAGCACTTATAAAAGTAAGGGCAAGGAATGGTGGCTATCAAAACCTTAGAGCTCTCATTGATTGTGGGTCGCAATGTACCATAATTTCAGAAGAAGCTGCGAAAATATTAAACTTAGTACGAACGAGGGGGAACGTTGTGAGTTGCTGCGGACACCGCAACTCTACGGTTATACCCGATACTAAGTCAGTATGGCTCTCCTCCGGCAGACGCTGCTAATATTAAACGACACGACAAAGAGTGCGTGCGAGAGAGACAGAAAATCAGTCTGAGCGTGACGTCGGGCGCTGCGTAGCCACTGCAAATTGATTTGTTCCTTTTGGCTATAAAAATTATCTGATCTGATCCAGATTCAGCAATCTGGTAGATATGGTCGCTATCTATGATTCTGCGTTTTTAGTTTTCTCGAATCTGCAATATTGTGGATGCAACAGATTTTCGTCCTTTGTGTGGGCGGAAGGGAGTGGGGCGAAATTCTGAGATTAACTTTTTATAGTGAGATCTAACAGAAGTGCGGATAAAAAATTTGGTTACTCTAGCCTTAATAGTCTCTGAGATTTGTGGATGCCCCAGATTTTCGTCCTTTGCGGGGGCGGAAGGGGGTGTGGCGAAATTTGGACACGAAACGGTCAAGGTCCGATATCACAGGAGTGTGGATACCAAATTTGGTTGCTATGGCTCTTATAGGTTCTGAGATCCTTGAACTCATATTTTGCAATTGGCAAAACAGACCATAAACCTGTGTGTTAGAGAGAGACAGAGCGAGAAAGAATGAAATTGTTTTCTTGATTCTAGCTATAATAATTAAACGATCTGGTTCAGATTTTACAATCTAAAACATATAGTCATCCTCTACGATTCCGCGTTTTTGGTTTTATCGTATCTTTAAAAATGTGGATGCCACAGATTTTCGTCCTTTGTGGGGGCGGAAGTGGGCGGGGCGAAGTTTTGAAATATTTTTGTAGCAGTGACATATCACAGAAGTCTGGATCCAAAACATCGTTGCTCTAGATCTTATAGTCTTTGAGCACTAGGCGCTGAAGGGGACGGACAGACGGACGGACGGACAGACGGACAGACGGACAGCCAGACAGGGCTCAATCGACTCGGCTATTGATGCTGATCAAGAATATATATACTTTATGGGGTCGGAAACGATTCCTTCTGGACGTTACACACATCCACTTTTACCACAAATCTAATATACCCCAATACTCATTTTGAGTATCGGGTATAATAAAAACGCTTTGAACAACACAATTAAAGATGTCATTACTCGAAAATTTCCTGACAGAATGTTCATGACCTTAGCAAGAAAAGATATTACCACATTGTCTAATCTTAAGAAGGCAGCACAAGAAGAAGGATTGTACGAAGCTAGTACAACAGATTCAGGTACAAATAAAGATCAATCGAAATCGTCTCAATCAAATCGAAAGAATGTTGGAAACTATTATCCAAATTATAATACTACTAACTATCACAATCAAACTCAGAGTTCATCTGGAACAGGTCAGACTAATCGAACAAATCAAAATCAAAATTCCCAAAATCCTGGATTATACAATGAGTTCAAAAATTCCTTGAATCAAGGTAGGGCTCAGAATCCATTCAATCAGCAAATATCTCAAAACCAAGCTAGTGGGAGTGGACCCAACCAACCTACTAAAAGAGGGAGGGAGAGCCAGAGTGGCCAAACGAAGATGGACGTAAATTTTCATCAAGCCGCCTCGGAAGAAACCGAGGAGGACCCTATATAAACATTACCATAAAAGAATATTAAGGTGTATCGCTGACTCGGGATCATCGATCAACATCATGAAAGAAAATTATACAGATTCCGAGATAAAAGACGATAAACCTTACGGTCCATACCATCAATGGACCTGTCCGTTTAACTAAGAGTATAATGAGGAATGCGAACAAAACATGTCCGTCCGAACAAAAGTTCTACATACATAACTTTTCCGAAAATTATGATATTTTATTAGGAAGAGAATACTTGATGGCAAGTAAAGCCGTCATCGATTACAGAAATGACACTGTAACACTAGGAGCTAGGTCGTACCCAATCATTCAGAGTGGAGAAGCTATTGAAGCCGGCAAGACCGCACAGAAGTGCACTGATCCCTCTACAAAAGAAGAGAAGATCGCACCTAAGTGCCTTGACCCATCTCCAGAGGGAGATCAATACTTCGCTTCCGCTCTAGACAGTGAATTAAGGGGATGAAATGCATTAAGATTGGAACACTTAAACGACGATGAGAGGGAAGAGCTAAAGAAGGTCTTATATGAGTTTAAGGATGTGCAGTACAGAGAAGGTGACAATTTGACTTTCACAAGTACAATCAAGCACGAGATCAAAACTCAACATGAAGACCCGGTCTACAGACGACCATACAAATATGCCCAGATACATGATCAGGAGGTAAATCAGCAAATCAAAGATATGATCAGGCAGGGAATAATTCGAAAGTCGAATTCTCCTTACTGCTCGCCCATATCTATGATTCCGAAGAAGATAGATGCTTCAGGAAAGCAAAAATATCGAATGGTAGTAGACTATAGAAGTCTAAATGAAATAACAGTTAAGGACAAATACCCAACTCCACGAATGGATGAAATCCTAGACAAACTAGGTAAATGTCAGTATTTTACGACAATCGATTTAGCAAAAGGTTTCCATCAAATACCCATGGAACCTAGCTCAATCCCCAAAACTGCGTTCTCCACTAAGCATGGACATTACGAGTTCACTCGTATGCCCTTTGGGCTAACCACTGCGCAACTACCTTCCAAAGATGTATGAACAATCTGCTAGAAGAGTTAATCTTCAAAGATTGCTTTGTATACTTAGATGACATCATTATATTTTCCACTTCATTGGAAGAACACTTGTTGTCACTAAGGAGAGTATTTGCAAAGTTGAGAGACGCCAACTTAAAGCTACAAATGGATAAATGTGAATTCATGAAAAAGGAAACTGAATTCCTAGGTCATGTAGTCACTACTGAAGGAATAGTACCAAATCCAGGCAAAATCTCTGCCATTGTCAAATTTCCAATACCAGAAACGACTAAACAAATAAAGTCATTCTTAGGTCTGTGCGGGTTCTACAGGAAATTCATTCCTAATTTTGCAAACATAGCAAAACCCATGACACTCAAACTAAAGAAAGGAGCTGTCATAGACCCCAAGGAAGAAAAGTACGTCGAGGCATTTGAGAGACTAAAAGTACTCATCACCTCAGACCCTATCCTTGCGTTCCCAGACTTTGACAAAATGTTCACGGTAACAACCGACGCTAGTAACATAGCATTGGGAGCGGTTTTGTCACAAGAACACAAACCGATCTGCTACGCTAGCAGAACCCTAAATTAACATGAAATAAACTATTCAGCCATCGAAAAGGAATTATTAGCGATCGTATGGGCAACCAAGTATTTCCGTTCATACCTGTTCGGTAGAACATTCGAGATACAAAGCGATCATAAACCCTTGATTTGGTTGAACAACCTCAAGGAGCCAAGTATGAAATTACAAAGGTGGAAAATAAAACTGAATGAGTTTGATTTTAAAATGAAATATCTACCAGGCAAAGAAAATCATGTAGCTGATGCCTTATCAAGGGTAAAGATTAATGAAAATCTCCTTGGAGAAGCTTCCAATAGCGTTGGTGCAACTGTACATAGCGCACAGGAAGACAATCTAAATCACAATGCTATCACGGAAAGACCAATTAACTATTACAATCGGCAAATTGAGCTAATAAAAGGCAATGAAGATAAGGTAGAAACAATTCGTTATTTTCACAAGCTAATCATCAAGATCACGTATAAGGAAATGACTAATACCTTAGCGAAGGATATAATAAAGGAATATCTATGCACCAAAAAGAGCGCATTACATTTCCATAACGAAATAGATTTTCCTCCATTCCAAAAAGCCTATTTAGATTAATCAAGCCTATTAAATCAAGCAAGAAACTCCTAGATATTCAGAACTACGCTGAATTTAAAGAAACCATATTAAAGAATCATAAAGGCTTACTCCATCCAGGGATAGAGAAAACCGTCAATTGGTTTAGGGGAAAATACTATTACCCGGATTATCAAAAACTAATCCAAAACATCATATACGAATGTCCTACTTGTAATATTGCCAAAACAGAGCATAGAAATACGAAGTTGGCATTCGAAACTACACCGGAAATACTGAACATCAGAGAGAAATACGTCATAGATTTCTATATGGTTGGTAACCAACAGTTCCTATCATGTATTGACGTATACTCGAAGTTTGCCACTCTTGTAGAAGTAAAAAGTCGTGACTGGTTAGAAGCAAAAAGAGCCATCATGAAAGTTTTTAACGAGATGGGCAAACCAATTGAAATCAAAGCCGATAAAGATTCAGCTTTTATGTGCACAGCATTGCAAGCATGGCTGAATGCGGAAAACGTCAAAATAGAGATCACTTCCAGAAAAAATGGAATATCTGACGTAGAAAGATTTCATAAAACAGTAAATGAAAAATTAAGAATAATATCTAGCGAGGATAACCCAGAAGATAGATTCACGAAGTTTGAATTTATTCTTTATACTTATAATCATAAAACCAAACATAATACCACAAATAGGACACCAGCTGATATATTCATTTATGCAGGCTCAGCTGATTATGACACCCAACTAAATAAAGTAAATAAAATCACTCAATTAAATAAAAACCGCATAGAGTATGAAGTAGATACCCGCTATAAACTATCACCTCTAGTTAAGTCTAAGGTAACAAATCCTTTCAAAAGGACGGGCGAAATTAGACAGGTAGACGAAAAACATTATGAAGAAAAGAATAGGGGTAGGAAAATAAATCATTATAAATCAAAATTCAAGAAAAAGAAGAAATCTAATAGAAGCAAATATAATAATTCCAGAGAAACCGAGGAAGTTAATGGAATCGGCGAACTTCAACACAATTAAAATCCTCATCTTCCTCATAATTACCATCGTAATGGCACAGGGCCAAAACATAGAAATAAATCCTATAAAATCCCAAAACGGATATATGATATTCAAAACTGGATCGATTAACATACCTATCAATTACGAATACCATTATCTAACTGTTAATGTAACTAAAACCGAAGAACTATACCAAAATTTTTTAATGCAAGCCACTAAATTCCAGGACATAATCCAAATAAAATATCTAGTAGACAAATTGCAAAGAGAAATGAACGGTCTAAAAATAACCAAAAGAAATAAAAGAGGCCTAATCAATATAGTAGGAACAGCCTACAAATATCTCTTTGGAACACTAGATCAGGAAGATAAAGTCGATTTGGAACAAAAAATAGAAAATTTAGCCAGCCATAGCATTCAAATGAATGAACTAAATTTGGTAATAGATGCAGTTAATAGCGGAAAAAACGTTATAATCAAACTAAATGAAGAAAAAGACAGGAATCAACAAATAGAAATTTTGATATTCAATCTACAACATTTCACAGAATATATCGAAGATATAGAACTAGGTATGCAATTAACTAGGCTCGGTGTATTTAATCCAAAATTATTAAAACAAGACTACCTGGAACAAATAAATTCTGAGAAAATACTAAATATAAAAACCTCCACATGGCTAAAATCCGATACCAACGAAATTCTAATAGTTTCCAACATTCCCAAAGACATTACAAAAGTACCAATCTATAAAATCGTTCCATATCCAGACGAATTAAATAACATGTTAACAGATATGACATACGACAAGTACTACATAAAAAATGAAGAAGTATTTGTTAAAGAAACTAGATTGAAAACCAATGACAATTGTATAATAGGAATTTTAATGCAAATTCCCACTAAATGTCCATATTCCAAAACTTTTCAAAACTTTCAAATAAACTTTATTGAACCCAATATACTAATCACATGGAATGTTCCAAAAACAACGCTAAACCAGAATTGTGTAAACCAAGAAATGATATCGGAAGGAAATACCATTATAAAAATCTACAACTGTTCAATTCAATTAAATGAATTAACAATATCAAACACATTGTTAGATTTTGCCAAGAATGTTTATGTCAACAACAACATAACTAAAATAAAACCACTGTCGTATGTCCAAACTAATGAAATAATTATGCAATACACCAAATATAGTAACCTATTACAAATAAGTCTACTAATTTCATTTGTCATAATTATATTAGTACTTCTAAGTTATGTAGCTGTTAAATTTAAGAAAACTTCTAAAAGAGTCACGGTTAAATGTATTAACCCTATAATAGAAGCAGAAGAGGAACCAACCTCAGCCACCGCACTTGACACCCCGTCACTATACCCGAGGGTAATCGCCTAGGGACAGGCTAATAACAAACGTTGGGGGAGTGACATATCCATAATTCCCCACATCCCATACACATTATGTTTATGTACAATTCATCCACCCCATCCACACAAGTAACAGGACCCCACTCAAGAATCAATAACTGTTTCTTCCCATACTCCAAGCTAGGGCCCCCCATAATATAAACAATGGACCACATTGTTTCATCAACATTAGAATCACGCCACTCTCGAGAAATCGATTCTTTAGAATCACGCCACTCATGAGGACCAATCAAAGCTAGACATAAAACCAAGGAGTATCACATTCCTATCTCCGTCATGTAATGCAACACCGATCGCCAGCAGTGGATGCCTTTCATCAAAGCCGACGCATCCCCAAATATCGATCCAGGCACGTACGCCACCGACACGAAGATGCAGCCGAGGAAAGCAACGCCCGAAGCCAGAGTCGGGAGTTCCAAGAGAAGGGCTCATGGAAACTAGCCAGCAGCAGAGAGATCAGTTCCGTTTGAGACAAGCAGACCCAAAGTCAAGTCGGGGAATTCATTTAAATCTTGTGACATAAAGATATTTAAGTTGTAAAATAAAAGTCTTTTTTAAAAAACTTAAAATCGAGTTGCGGATATTTAACTATATATATGTAAACAGATATATAGGCCCTTGATATCAGGGCAAATAACTGTGACTGTGAAAAAGAAATATATAAATGGGTTTGTGTGTGCCCACTGTGCCAGCAACAATAACTGCAGCGACAGGAAGATCAGCGACAGCGACTTAAGCAGAGGCAACACCAGCAGCAGCGACAGCGATATCAGCAGCAGCGACGTAAGCAGAGGCAACTGCAGCATCAGCAACAGCGGTATCAGCAGCAGCGACTTCAGAGGCAGCAGTAACAACAAGAGCAGAAGCAGAATTCATCAGCTAAGTCTCATATTTCAAATTGTTTTAAGGCCTAATTAGGTTAGGTTAGGTTAACCCGGACGGCCCTCAGCGGGGCCACGCATAGGCCAATATGGCCGTTAGTTATCCGGATGGGGGGGTGTATGAACCGTCGCGGGAGTGTTAATGTGGTTTTAAAAATCCCCGAGAATCGAGGTGTTTTTAGCATAGGCCAGCAGTTCCTGTGGCGTCCTTTTGGAGGCATCTTCCAGTGATCCCAACACTGGGGCGCCCAGGTATCTCCTCCTTGCCCTTGAGAGAGCCGGACAGTTGCAGATGAGATGTTCCAGGGTTTCGATAGCCCCAGGTTCCTCACATTTCCTACAACTGTCTCTGTTGGTGATGCCTAGCTTTGCTGCATGTGCAGCAGCCAGACAGTGACCTGTTAGTATTCCCACTAGCAATCTACAGTCCTTTCGTGGTAGGTGCAGTAGGTAGTGGCTAAGTTTCTCGTTGCGCTCCTTGCACATTATCTTCGAGGTTCTGCAGGTGGTGGTACTCCTCCACCTGCTATCAGGCACGTTCTCGGTTCTCCTATTCTCCAGCCCGACGCCTTCCTTAGCTAGTACGTCCGCCGCTTCGTTTCCTTCGATCCGCACTGTCTTTGTCGTGCTTAGGATGTCTAATGCCTCCCTGCTCGCCAAGCCACTTCTGGAACTGACCGCGGACGACTGCATGGATCTAATCGCCGCTTGGCTGTCGACGAATAGGTTGACCGCATCGTGTGCTCGTTCTGTGAGGAGAGCGACCTCCGCTGCTTTCCCGATGGCAAAAACATCTGTACATCGTCTGTACAGTATAGGCCCGCTCCTACTCCTCCGTCCATCTTGGAGCCGTCTGTGTATATATTGAGGTGCTCAGTTTGGTCCCTTCCAATTTTCCAGTCTTCAGGTCCCAAAGATGTGGTTGTTTTGACGTCAAGGCAAGTTTGGGGGGTCATGTAATCAGTTGATCTGGTCATTTCCCTGCCGATTGAACTATGCCCGTATCCTTGTGGCGATAGATTTCCTGATCCCAAGAGGCGCTGTGCTGCCTTTCCCGCAATCAGGCGAGCGTGAATGTCCAGGGGGTCGATTCCGAGTACAGTTTCGAGTGCTTTTGTTGGGGTTGACCTCAGCGCCCCTGTAACACAGAGCAGAGCCTGTCGCTAAGTCTTTTCCATTAAGCTTAAGCCTAATTAAGTAAAAGTAAAAAAAAAAAAAATTTTAAACTAAGATGTTGTCGGAACAAATAATTAAGTAATTAGAGGCTCAAGCAGCGATAGCAAGGGAGATTAAAAAGATTGAAACTGGTCATTTGACCAGCGATGTAATCCAAAGGTTAGGAGACCTTAAAAACAAAGTTACAGGCAATAATTCTGCACTGTTAACATATGGAGTAGTCGATCATGACTACTTTAAGAGACAGCAGTACGAAAAAATGATTAAAAATATAGAGGACATACATAAAAAGTATGTAGAGTCAAAAAATAATGAAACGTTAACGAAAGGGAAGGTAGAAAAAACAAACTTACAACCAGTGGAGACTGGAACTTTGAAGGAAAACATAGAGCCCAAAATTGACAATAGCATAGAAAAAGTATCTGAGGAAATCGACAGAATAGTGGAAAACCTAAGGACATATTTAGAGCAAACCATACAGAGGTTTGATCAGGCTAAAATGGGAGAGTGTAGAATGAGAAAGGAAAAAATTGAGTTCCTCAGTAAAAAACTGAGCTCAAAAATTGAGGAGTTTAATCATAGCTATGAAACAAACGACAGCTTCAACGAGCAGATCGTCGAGTTGGACTTTGATATTCAAAGCATGTTGAGCAACCTAGAAGTTAGGATGCAAACCATAGCTGAAGAAAACAGTATGGATACTAAAGGGGCAACGGTAAAAAAAGAAGATATCGATTTGCCTGATCTTCCGAAAGTGGAAGTACCCACATTCTCGGGCGAAGAAAAAAAAAGAGTGGGACGGCTTTTTACAAATATTTTGTGAGTTAATTCATAACAGAGATAGTCTGAATACATCTCTAAAATTCAATTATTTGAAAATCGCGATAAAGGGTGAGGCACGGAGTATGGTAGCTCACCTTTTAACTGGGCCGCTGGAGAATTATAATGCCGCTTGGGAATTGCTGACCAAGCGGTATGAAAATAAGCGAAAAATTTTTTCGGATCAGCTGAATCGTTTACTAGACTTACCAATGCTAGATGACGATTCAGCGAAACATATTAAATGTTTTCTAATTCTATAAACGAGTCAATACATTTAATTAAATTAAAGTCACACACATTGTGTTGAAAAAATTCAACAAAGATACCTAACAATTATATGAAAGTCATATAAAAAGGACAAAAGAGATCCAAGCATTGCCAGATGTGATGGAATTTTTAGAACAACGGTACACTTCTCTTTACACGTCGCAGGATAAAGAGTGGAAACCGTTGAAAAAAGTAGTGCAATGTGGTAAAATAAAAGAAAATTGTCCGTTATGTAAAATGGCAGGACATACCATAATTCACTGCTATAAGTTTAAAGGAATGAGTCCGATAGATAGAGGCCAGTTTATTAAAAAACAGCGCCTTTGCACAAAATGCTGTAGGCATGATATGTATAAGAAATGCTTTTCTGAAATTTTATGTGGGATTTGTAAAAAACCTCATCATACGATGCTCCATATTCCCTACGAAAAGAGGGAAAATGTTAACACTTGCTTGACAAAAGAACAAGCGTTCTTAGCCACAGCACTTATGAAAGTAAGGGCAAGGAATGGTGGCTATCAAAACCTTAGAGCTCTCATTGATTGTGGGTCGCAATGTACCATAATTTCAGAAGAAGCTGCGAAAATATTAAACTTAGTACGAACAAGGGGGAACGTTGTGAGTTGCTGCGGAGACCGCAACTCTACAGTTATACCCGATACTAAGTCAGTAGGGCTCTCTTCCGGCAGACGCCGCTAATATTAAACGACACGACAAAGAGTGCGTGCGAGAGATACAGAAAATCAGTCTGAGCGTGACGTCGGGCGCTGCGTGGCCACTGCAAATTGATTTCTTGCTTTTGGCTACAAAAATAATCCGATCTGATCCAGATTCAGCAATCTAATAGATATGGTCATTATCTATGATTCTGCATTTTTAGTTTTCTCGAATGTGCAATATTGTGGATGCAACAGATTTTCGTCCTTTGTGGGGGCGGAAGGGGGTGGGGCAAAATTCTGAGATATACTTTTTGTAGTAAGATTTAACAGAAGTGCGGATCCAAATTTGGTTACTCTAGCCTTAATAGTCTCTGAGATTTGTGGAGGCCCCAGATTTTCGTCCTTTGCGGGGGCGGAAGGGGGTGTGGCGAAATTTGGACACGAAACGGTCAAGGTCCGATATCACAGGAGTGTGGATACCAAATTTGGTTGCTCTGGATCTTATAGGTTCTGAGATCCTTGAACTCATATTTTGCAATTGGCAAAACCGACCATGAAACCTGTGTGTTAGAGAGAGACAGAGCGAGAAAGAATGAAATTGTTTTCTTGATTCTGGCTATAATAATTATACGATCTGGTTGAGATTTTACACTCTAGAACATATAGTCATCCTCTACGATCCTGCGTTTTTGGTTTTATCGTGTTTTTTAAAATGTGGATGCCACAGATTTTCGTCCTTTGTGGGGGCGGAAGTGGGCGGGGCGAAGTTTTGAAATATTTTTGTAGCAGTGACATATCACAGAAGTCTGGATCCAAAACATCGTTGCTCTAGATCTTATAGTCTTTGAGCACTAGGCGCTGAAGGGGACGGACGGACGGACGGACGGACGGACGGACGGACAGACGGACGGACAGACAGGGCTCAATCGACTCGGCTATTGATGCTGATCATATATACTTTATGGGGTCGGAAACGATTCCTTCTGGACGTTACACACATCCACTTTTACCACAAATCTAATATACCCCAATACTCATTTTGAGTATCGGGTATAAAAAGAGCGAACACCAAGGTAAGTGGAGTGTCATCTACAGACTCTTGCACTTCAAAGTACAAAGTTACTTTATCGGTAAAAACTCGTGATTATAATAAAGGTCCTCTAAATATTGAAGCAATTATTCTTCCGAAATTGATGAAAGCTTTACCATTAAAGTCTTTCAATATTGATAAAACTAAGTGGCAAGATTATGTGTTGGCAGACCCTAACTTTAACAAACCAAGTAGGGTAGATGTAATAATTGGGATAGATTTGTATACCCATATTTTAAAAGACGGAGTTGTAAAAATAGACGGACTACTTGGACAAAATACAGAACTCGGATGGATTATATCCGGTTGCACCAAATCAAAAGGTGATAAATTTATTGTGGCGACAACAATTGAAGTTGGGAACTTAGAGCGGTTCTGGGAATTGGAAAGTGAAAAGAATGAAGTAGAAAAAGATGTGTGCGAGGAGCATTTCTTGGAAACAACAAGAAGAGATGAGAATGGTAGGTATATGGTTAAAATACCATTTAAAAAAGAAAAGGATCTAGGAGATTCAAAACACCAAGCTATAGCGCGATTTTATAGTTTAGAAAGAAAGCTCAGCAATAATTAAACATTAAAAGAAAATTATGTAAAGTTCATGCATGAATATAAAAACTTGGGACATATGGAGGTCCATTGATGGTATGGACCGTAAGGTTATCGTCTTTTATCTCGGAATCTGTATAATTTTCTTTCATGATGTTGTTCGATGATCCCGAGTCAGCGATACACCTTAATATTCTTTTATTAATGGTAATGTTTATATAGGGTCCTCCTCGGTTTCTTCCGAGGCGGCTTGATGCAAATTTACGTCCATCTTCGTTTGGCCACTCTGGCTCTCCCTCCCTCTTTTAGTAGGTTGGTTGGGTCCACTCCCACTAGCTTGGTTTTGAGATATTTGCTGATTGAATGGATTCTGAGCCCTACCTTGATTCAAGGAATTTTTGAACTCATTGTATAATCCAGGATTTTGGGAATTTTGATTTTGATTTGTTCGATTAGTCTGACCTGTTCCAGATGAACTCTGAGTTTGATTGTGATAGTTAGTAGTATTATAATGTGGATAATAGTTTCCAACATTCTTTCGATTTGATTGAGACGATTTCGATTGATCTTTATTTGTACCTGAATCTGTTGTACTAGCTTCGTACAATCCTTCTTCTTGTGCTGCCTTCTTAAGATTAGACAATGTGGTTATATCTTTTCTTGCTAAGGTCATGAACATTCTGTCATGAAGTTTTCGAGTAATGACATCTTTAATTGTGTTGTTCAAAGCGTTTTTATAAATGACATTATTTTCTGGTATGTTTTCTAAGTTTAGCTTATTGTTTATTAATAATGCTTTTATCTCTAATTCTTCTATAAACTTACGAAGACTGCCGTTGAATCTGGTGGTGTATAGTTGTCGTAAGAGTTCTTCATATGGTGTGTGATTTTTGAACTCGTTGATCAGCGCCGTCTTCAGTTCGAGCCACGTGTTGGGTTGTATCATTTGCGATATGCGTTGTGCCTCTCCTGACAGTTGGATCTCGGTCGCTCCAAATAGGATAATTTGTTGGCGAAGATCTTCAGTTGGATATAATCCGCATACATATTCGATTCGTTTGATAAATGAGCTTAGCTGTCCAGATGAACCGTCATAGGCAGGTATTTGTCTGATCGACAGCAGTGCCTGGTTCAAGTGGATTTCGCTCAATGATAGTGGTGGTAACGCCATGTTGTTGGTGTTGATTCGGTTTTGTTTTGTTTTCAGTAGTTTTTAACTTTATTTTGGTTCACTTGTAAGTTTTTTGATTTTGTATTTAGTGTTTCACTGTTCTTGGTGGATCACTATCTCCGCTTACTTCAGTTCACTTAATTTCAGTTTTGCAAATCGTATGTGCTCGTAACACATAGGTTCTTTGGCGTATTTTTACAATTTTATTAACGATTCCGGGATTACGTGATCACAGTAATTAGAAATTACACAAGCTGACCATTACCGAAATATAGGAGTTAATTTTAAACGAAATCCTACCGACTCTGCCAGTTAAATATCCGCAACTCGATTTTAAGTTTTTTAAAAAAGACTTTTATTTTACAACTTAAATATCTTTATGTCACAAGATTTAAATGAATTCCCCGACTTGACTTTGGGTCTGCTTGTCTCAAACGGAACTGATCTCTCTGCTGCTGGCTAGTTTCCATGAGCCCTTCTCTTGGAACTCCCGACTCTGGCTTCGGGCGTTGCTTTCCTCGGCTGCATCTTCGTGTCGGTGGCGTACGTGCCTGGATCGATATTTGGGGATGCGTCGGCTTTGATGAAAGGCATCCACTGCTGGCGATCGGTGTTGCATTACATGACGGAGCTAGGAATGTGATACTCCTTGGTTTTATGTCTAGCTTTGATTGGTCCTCATGAGTGGCGTGGTTCTAAAGAATCGCTTTCTCGAGAGTGGCGTGATTCTAATGTTGATGAAACAATGTGGTCCATTGTTTATATTATGGGGGGCCCTAGCTTGGAGTATGGGAAGAAACAGTTATTGATTCTTGAGTGGGGTCCTGTTACTTGTGTGGATGGGGTGGATGAATTGTACATAAACATAATGTGTATGGGATGTGGGGAATTATGGATATGTCAGTATATATATTTAAACTCTGGTACACTACACATTTAAACTTTTATTGTTTGTGGTTTTTACTGAAGCATCGAAAACCACCCTCAGCTTTGTCGTTAGACTGGAATCTCTTATGACTCCTTGATGGGGTAAATAATATTTCCCATCTTCTTTGGATGGGAATGGGTAGGTATGTGGTTAAAATACCATTTAAAAAAGAAAAGGATCTAGGAGATTCAAAACACCAAGCTATAGCGCGATTTTATAGTTTAGAAAGAAAGCTCAGCAATAATAAAACATTAAAAGAAAATTATGTAAAGTTCATGCATGAATATAAAACACCAAGCTAATGTCATTTATAAAAACGCTTTGAACAACACAATTAAAGATGTCATTACTCGAAAACTTCCTGACAGAATGTTCATGACCTTAGCAAGAAAAGATATTACCACATTGTCTAACCTTAAGAAGGCAGCACAAGAAGAAGGATTGTACGAAGCTAGTACAACAGATTCAGGTACAAATAAAGATCAATCGAAATCGTCTCAATCAAATCGAAAGAATGTTGGAAACTATTATCCACATTATAATACTACTAACTATCACAATCAAACTCAGAGTTCATCTGGAACAGGTCAGACTAATCGAACAAATCAAAATCAAAATTCCCAAAATCCTGGATTATACAATGAGATCAAAAATTCCTTGAATCAAGGTAGGGCTCAGAATCCATTCAATCAGAAAATATCTCAAAACCAAGCTAGTGGGAGTGGACCCAACCAACCTACTAAAAGAGGGAGGGAGAGCCAGAGTGGCCAAACGAAGATGGACGTAAATTTTCATCAAGCCGCCTCGGAAGAAACCGAGGAGGACCCTATATAAACATTACCATTAATAAAATAATATTAAGGTGTATCGCTGACTCGGGATCATCGATCAACATCATGAAAGAAAATTACACAGATTCCGAGATAAAAGACGATAACCTTACGGTCCATACCATCAATGGACCTGTCCCTTTAACTAAGAGTATAATGAGGAATGCGAACAAAACATGTCCGTCCGAACAAAAGTTCTACATACATAACTTTACCGAAAATTATGATATTTTATTAGGAAGAGAATACTTGATGGCAAGTAAAGCCGTCATCGATTACAGAAATGACACTGTAACACTAGGAGCTAGGTCGTACCCAATCATTCAGAGTGGAGAAGCTATTGAAGCCGGCAAGACCGCACAGAAGTGCACTGATCCCTCTACAAAAGAAGAGAAGATCGCACCTAAGTGCCTTGACCCATCTCCAGAGGGAGATCAATACTTCGCTTCCGCTCTAGACAGTGAATTAAGGGAATGTAATCAATTAAGATTGGAACACTTAAACGACGAAGAGAGGGAAGAGTTAAAGAAGGTCTTATATGAGTTTAGGGATGTGCAGTACAGAGAAGGTGACAATTTGACTTTCACAAGTACAATCAAGCACGAGATCAAAACTCAACATGAAGACCCGGTCTACAGACGACCATACAAATATGCCCAGATACATGATCAGGAGGTAAACCAGCAAATCAAAGATATGATCAGGCAGGGAATAATTCGAAAGTCGAATTCTCCTTACTGCTCGCCCATATCTATGATTCCGAAGAAGATAGATGCTTCAGGAAAGCAAAAATATCGAATGGTTAAGGACAAATACCCAACTCCACGAATGGATGAAATCCTAGACAAACTAGGTAAATGTCAGTATTTTACGACAATCGATTTAGCAAAAGGTTTCCATCAAATACCCATGGAACCTAGCTCAATCCCCAAAACTGCGTTCTCCACTAAGCATGGACATTACGAGTTCACTCGTATGCCCTTTGGGCTAACCACTGCGCAACTACCTTCCAAAGATGTATGAACAATCTGCTAGAAGAGTTAATCTTCAAAGATTGCTTTGTATACTTAGATGACATCATTATATTTTCCACTTCATTGGAAGAACACTTGTTGTCACTAAGGAGAGTATTTGGAAAGTTGAGAGACGCCAACTTGAAGCTACAAATGGATAAATGTGAATTCATGAAAAAGGAAACTGAATTCCTAGGTCATGTAGTCACTACTGAAGGAATAGTACCAAATCCAGGCAAAATCTCTGCCATTGCCAAATTTCCAATACCAGAAACGACTAAACAAATAAAGTCATTCTTAGGTCTGTGCGGGTTCTACAGGAAATTCATTCCTAATTTTGCAAACATAGCAAAACCCATGACACTCAAACTAAAGAAAGGAGCTGTCATAGACCCCAAGGAAGAAAAGTACGTCGAGGCATTTGAGAGACTAAAAGTACTCATCACCTCAGACCCTATCCTTGCGTTCCCAAACTTTGACAAAATGTTCACGGTAACAACCGACGCTAGTAACATAGCATTGGGAGCGGTTTTGTCACAAGAACACAAACCGATCTGCTACGCTAGCAGAACCCTAAATGAACATGAAATAAACTATTCAGCCATCGAAAAGGAATTATTAGCGATCGTATGGGCAACCAAGTATTTCCGTTCATACCTGTTCGGTAGAACATTCGAGATACAAAGCGATCATAAACCCTTGATTTGGTTGAACAACCTCAAGGAGCCAAGTATGAAATTACAAAGGTGGAAAATAAAACTGAATGAGTTTGATTTTAAAATGAAATATCTACCAGGCAAAGAAAATCATGTAGCTGATGCCTTATCAAGGGTAAAGATTAATGAAAATCTCCTTGGAGAAGCTTCCAATAGCGTTGGTGCAACTGTACATAGCGCACAGGAAGACAATCTAAATCACATTGCTATCACGGAAAGACCAATTAACTATTACAATCGGCAAATTGAGCTAATAAAAGGCAATGAAGATAAGGTAGAAACAATTCGTTATTTTCACAAGCTAATCATCAAGATCACGTATAAGGAAATGACTAACACCTTAGCGAAGGATATAATAAAGGAATATCTATGCACCAAAAAGAGCGCATTACATTTCCATAACGAAATAGATTTTCCTCCATTCCAAAAAGCCTATTTAGATTAATCAAGCCTATTAAATCAAGCACGAAACTCCTAGATATTCAGAACTACGCTGAATTTAAAGAAACCATATTAAAGAATCATAAAGGCTTACTCCATCCAGGGATAGAGAAAACCGTCAATTGGTTTAGGGGAAAATACTATTACCCGGATTATCAAAAACTAATCCAAAACATCATATACGAATGTCCTACTTGTAATATTGCCAAAACAGAGCATAGAAATACGAAGTTGGCATTCGAAACTACACCGGAAATACTGAACATCAGAGAGAAATACGTCATAGATTTCTATATGGTTGGTAACCAACAGTTCCTATCATGTATTGACGTATACTCGAAGTTTGCCACTCTTGTAGAAGTAAAAAGTCGTGACTGGTTAGAAGCAAAAAGAGCCATCATGAAAGTTTTTAACGAGATGGGCAAACCAATTGAAATCAAAGCCGATAAAGATTCAGCTTTTATGTGCACAGCATTGCAAGCATGGCTGAATGCGGAAAACGTCAAAATAGAGATCACTTCCAGCAAAAATGGAATATCTGACGTAGAAAGATTTCATAAAACAGTAAATGAAAAATTAAGAATAATATCTAACGAGGATAACCCAGAAGATAGATTCACGAAGTTTGAATTAATTCTTTATACTTATAATCATAAAACCAAACATAATACCACAAATAGGACACCAGCTGATATATTCATTTATGCAGGCTCACCTGATTATGACACCCAACTAAATAAAGTAAATAAAATCACTCAATTAAATAAAAACCGCATAGAGTATGAAGTAGATACCCGCTATAAACTATCACCTCTAGTTAAGTCTAAGGTAACAAATCCTTTCAAAAGGACGGGCGAAATTAGACAGGTAGACGAAAAACATTATGAAGAAAAGAATAGGGGTAGGAAAATAAATCATTATAAATCAAAATTCAAGAAAAAGAAGAAATCTAATAGAAGCAAATATAATAATTCCAGAGAAACCGAGGAAGTTAATGGAATCGGCGAACTTCAACACAATTAAAATCCTCATCTTCCTCATAATTACCATCGTAATGGCACAGGGCCAAAACATAGAAATAAATCCTATAAAATCCCAAAACGGATATATGATATTCAAAACTGGATCGATTAACATACCTATCAATTACGAATACCATTATCTAACTGTTAATGTAACTAAAACCGAAGAACTATACCAAAATTTGTTAATGCAAGCCACTAAATTCCAGGACATAATCCAAATAAAATATCTAGTAGACAAATTGCAAAGAGAAATGAACGGTCTAAAAATAACCAAAAGAAATAAAAGAGGCCTAATCAATATAGTAGGAACAGCCTACAAATATCTCTTTGGAACACTAGATCAGGAAGATAAAGTCGATTTGGAACAAAAAATAGAAAATTTAGCCAGCCATAGCATTCAAATGAATGAACTAAATTTGGTAATAGATGCAGTTAATAGCGGAATAAACGTTATAATCAAACTAAATGAAGAAAAAGACAGGAATCAACAAATAGAAATTTTGATATTCAATCTACAACATTTCACAGAATATATCGAAGATATAGAACTAGGTATGCAATTAACTAGGCTCGGTGTATTTAATCCAAAATTATTAAAACAAGACTACCTGGAACAAATAAATTCTGAGAAAATACTAAATATAAAAACCTCCACATGGCTAAAATCCGATACCAACGAAATTCTAATAGTTTCCAACATTCCCAAAGACATTACAAAAGTACCAATCTATAAAATCGTTCCATATCCAGACGAATTAAATAACATGTTAACAGATATGACATACGACAAGTACTACATAAAAAATGAAGAAGTATTTGTTAAAGAAACTAGATTGAAAACCAATGACAATTGTATAATAGGAATTTTAATGCAAATTCCCATTAAATGTCCATATTCCAAAACTTTTCAAAACTTTCAAATAAACTTTATTGAACCCAATATACTAATCACATGGAATGTTCCAAAAACAACGCTAAACCAGAATTGTGTAAACCAAGAAATGATATCGGAAGGAAATACCATTATAAAAATCTACAACTGTTCAATTCAATTAAATGAATTAACAATATCAAACACATTGTTAGATTTTGCCAAGAATGTTTATGTCAACAACAACATAACTAAAATAAAACCACTGTCGTATGTCCAAACTAATGAAATAATTATGCAATACACCAAATATAGTAACCTATTACAAATAAGTCTACTAATTTCATTTGTCATAATTATATTAGTACTTCTAAGTTATGTAGCTGTTAAATTTAAGAAAACTTCTAAAAGAGTCACGGTTAAATGTATTAACCCTATAATAGAAGCAGAAGAGGAACCAACCTCAGCCACCGCACTTGACACCCCGTCACTATACCCGAGGGTAATCGCCTAGGGACAGGCTAATAACAAACGTTGGGGGAGTGACATATCCATAATTCCCCACATCCCATACACATTATGTTTATGTACAATTCATCCACCCCATCCACACAAGTAACAGGACCCCACTCAAGAATCAATAACTGTTTCTTCCCATACTCCAAGCTAGGGCCCCCCATAATATAAACAATGGACCACATTGTTTCATCAACATTAGAATCACGCCACTCTCGAGAAATCGATTCTTTAGAATCACGCCACTCATGAGGACCAATCAAAGCTAGACATAAAACCAAGGAGTATCACATTCCTATCTCCGTCATGTAATGCAACACCGATCGCCAGCAGTGGATGCCTTTCATCAAAGCCGACGCATCCCCAAATATCGATCCAGGCACGTACGCCACCGACACGAAGATGCAGCCGAGGAAAGCAACGCCCGAAGCCAGAGTCGGGAGTTCCAAGAGAAGGGCTCATGGAAACTAGCCAGCAGCAGAGAGATCAGTTCCGTTTGAGACAAGCAGACCCAAAGTCAAGTCGGGGAATTCATTTAAATCTTGTGACATAAAGATATTTAAGTTGTAAAATAAAAGTCTTTTTTAAAAAACTTAAAATCGAGTTGCGGATATTTAACTATATATATGTAAACAGATATATAGGCCCTTGATATCAGGGCAAATAACTGTGACTGTGAAAAAGAAATATATAAATGGGTTTGTGTGTGCCCACTGTGCCAGCAACAATAACTGCAGCGACAGGAAGATCAGCGACAGCGACTTAAGCAGAGGCAACACCAGCAGCAGCGACAGCGATATCAGCAGCAGCGACGTAAGCAGAGGCAACTGCAGCATCAGCAACAGCGGTATCAGCAGCAGCGACTTCAGAGGCAGCAGTAACAACAAGAGCAGAAGCAGAATTCATCAGCTAAGTCTCATATTTCAAATTGTTTTAAGGCCTAATTAGGTTAGGTTAGGTTAACCCGGACGGCCCTCAGCGGGGCCACGCATAGGCCAATATGGCCGTTAGTTATCCGGATGGGGGGGTGTATGAACCGTCGCGGGAGTGTTAATGTGGTTTTAAAAATCCCCGAGAATCGAGGTGTTTTTAGCATAGGCCAGCAGTTCCTGTGGCGTCCTTTTGGAGGCATCTTCCAGTGATCCCAACACTGGGGCGCCCAGGTATCTCCTCCTTGCCCTTGAGAGAGCCGGACAGTTGCAGATGAGATGTTCCAGGGTTTCGATAGCCCCAGGTTCCTCACATTTCCTACAACTGTCTCTGTTGGTGATGCCTAGCTTTGCTGCATGTGCAGCAGCCAGACAGTGACCTGCTAGTATTCCCACTAGCAATCTACAGTCCTTTCGTGGTAGGTGCAGTAGGTAGTGGCTAAGTTTCTCGTTGCGCTCCTTGCACATTATCTTCGAGGTTCTGCAGGTGGTGGTACTCCTCCACCTGCTATCAGGCACGTTCTCGGTTCTCCTATTCTCCAGCCCGACGCCTTCCTTAGCTAGTACGTCCGCCGCCTCGTTTCCTTCGATCCGCACTGTCTTTGTCGTGCTTAGGATGTCTAATGCCTCCCTGCTCGCCAAGACACTTCTGGAACTGACCGCGGACGACTGCATGGATCTAATCGCCGCTTGGCTGTCGACGAATAGGTTGACCGCATCGTGTGCTCGTTCTGTGAGGAGAGCGACCTCCGCTGCTTTCCCGATGGCAAAAACATCTGTACATCGTCTGTACAGTATAGGCCCGCTCCTACTCCTCCGTCCATCTTGGAGCCGTCTGTGTATATATTGAGGTGCTCAGTTTGGTCCCTTCCAATTTTCCAGTCTTCAGGTCCCAAAGATGTGGTTGTTTTGACGTCAAGGCAAGTTTGGGGGGTCATGTAATCAGTTGATCTGGTCATTTCCCTGCCGATTGAACTATGCCCGTATCCTTGTGGCGATAGATTTCCTGATGCTATGAGGCGCTGTGCCCCCTTTCCCGCAATCAGGCGAGCGTGAATGTCCAGGGGGTCGATTCCGAGTACAGTTTCGAGTGCTTTTGTTGGGGTTGACCTCAGCGCCCCTGTAACACAGAGCAGAGCCTGTCGCTGAGTCTTTTCCATTAAGCTTAAGCATAATTAAGTAAAAGTAAAAAAAAAAAAAATTTTAAACTAAGATGTTGTCGGAACAAATAATTAAGTAATTAGAGGCTCAAGCAGCGATAGCAAGGGAGATTAAAAAGATTGAAGCTGGTCATTTACCAGCGATGTAATCCAAAGGTTAGGAGACCTTAAAAACAAAGTTACAGGCAATAATTCTGCACTGTTAACATATGGAGTAGTCGATCATGACTACTTTAAGAGACAGCAGTACGAAAAAATGATTAAAAATATAGAGGACATACATAAAAAGTATGTAGAGTCAAAAAATAATGAAACGTTAACGAAAGGGAAGGTAGAAAAAACAAACTTACAACCAGTGGAGACTGGAACTTTGAAGGAAAACATAGAGCCCAAAATTGACAATAGCATAGAAAAAGTATCTGAGGAAATCGACAGAATAGTGGAAAACCTAAGGACATATTTAGAGCAAACCATACAGAGGTTTGATCAGGCTAAAATGGGAGAGTGTAGAATGAGAAAGGAAAAAATTGAGTTCCTCAGTAAAAAACTGAGCTCAAAAATTGAGGAGTTTAATCATAGCTATGAAACAAACGACAGCTTCAACGAGCAGATCGTCGAGTTGGACTTTGATATTCAAAGCATGTTGAGCAACCTAGAAGTTAGGATGCAAACCATAGCTGAAGAAAACAGTATGGATACTAAAGGGGCAACGGTAAAAAAAGAAGATATCGATTTGCCTGATCTTCCGAAAGTGGAAGTACCCACATTCTCGGGCGAAGAAAAAGAGTGGGACGGCTTTTCACAAATATTTTGTGAGTTAATTCATAACAGAGATAGTCTGAGTACATCTCTAAAATTCAATTATTTGAAAATCGCGATAAAGGGTGAGGCACGGAGTATGGTAGCTCACCTTTTAACTGGGCTGCTGGAGAATTATAACGCCGCTTGGGAATTGCTGACCAAGCGGTATGAAAATAAGCGAAAAATTTTTTCGGATCAGCTGAGTCGTTTACTAGACTTACCAATGCTAGATGACGATTCAGCGAAACATATTAAATGTTTTCTAATTCTATAAACGAGTCAATACATTTCATTAAATTAAAGTCACACTTAACAGAAGAAGTTGATGTGAATTTCGCGCACATTGTGTTGAAAAAATTCAACAAAGATACCTTACAATTATATGAAAGTCATATAAAAAGGACAAAAGAGATCCAAGCATTGCCAGATGTGATGGAATTTTTAGAACAACGGTACACTTCTCTTTACACGTCGCAGGATAAAGAGTGGAAACCGTTGAAAAAAGTAGTGCAATATGGTAAAATAAAAGAAAATTGTCCGTTATGTAAAATGGCAGGACATACCATAATTCACTGCTATAAGTTTAAGGGAATGAGTCCGATAGATAGAGGCCAGTTTATTAAAAAACAGCGCCTTTGCACAAAATGCTGTAGGCATGATATGTATAAGAAATGCTTTTCTGAAATTTTATGTGGGATTTGTAAAAAACCTCATCATACGATGCTCCATATTCCCTACGAAAAGAGGGAAAATGTTAACACTTGCTTGACAAAAGAACAAGCGTTCTTAGCCACAGCACTTATGAAAGTAAGGGCAAGGAATGGTGGCTATCAAAACCTTAGAGCTCTCATTGATTGTGGGTCGCAATGTACCATAATTTCAGAAGAAGCTGCGAAAATATTAAACTTAGTACGAACAAGGGGAACGTTGTGAGTTGCTGCGGAGACCGCAACTCTACAGTTATACCCGATACTAAGTCAGTAGGGCTCTCCTCCGGCAGACGCCGCTAATATTAAACGACACGACAAAGAGTGCGTCCGAGAGATACAGAAAATCAGTCTGAGCGTGACGTCGGGCGCTGCGTGGCCACTGCAAATTGATTTCTTGCTTTTGGCTACAAAAATGATCCGATCTGATCCAGATTCAGCAATCTAATAGATATGGTCATTCTGTATGATTCTGCATTTTTAGTTTTCTCGAATGTGCAATATTGTGGATGCAACAGATTTTCGTCCTTTGTGGGGGCGGAAGGGGGTGGGGCGAAATTCTGAGATATACGTTTTATAGTGAGATCTAACAGAAGTGTGGATACCAAATTTGGTTACTCTAGCCTTAATAGTCTCTGAGATTTGTGGATGCCCCAGATTTTCGTCCTTTGCGGGGGCGGAAGGGGGGGGGGCGAAATTTGGACACGAAACGGTCAAGGTCCGATATCACAGGAGTGTGGATACCAAATTTGGTTGCTCTGGATCTTATAGGTTCTGAGATCCTTGAACTCATATTTTGCAATTGGCAAAACCGACCATGAAACCTGTGTGTTAGAGAGAGACAGAGCGAGAAAGAATGAAATTGTTTTCTTGATTCTGGCTATAATAATTATACGATCTGGTTGAGATTTTACACTCTAGAACATATAGTCATCCTCTACGATTCTGCGTTTTTGGTTTTATCGTATTTTTAAAAATGTGGATGCCACAGATTTAGTACCAAATCCAGGCAAAATCTCTGCCATTGTCAAATTTCCAATACCAGAAACGACTAAACAAATAAAGTCATTCTTAGGTCTGTGCGGGTTCTACAGGAAATTCATTCCTAATTTTGCAAACATAGCAAAACCCATGACACTCAAACTAAAGAAAGGAGCTGTCATAGACCCCAAGGAAGAAAAGTACGTCGAGGCATTTGAGAGACTAAAAGTACTCATCTCCTCAGACCCTATCTTTGCGTTCCCAGACTTTGACCAAATGTTCACGGTAACAACCGACGCTAGTAACATAGCATTGGGAGCGGTTTTGTCACAAGAACACAAACTTTGACCAAATGTTCACGGTAACAACCGACGCTAGTAACATAGCATTGGGAGCGGTTTTGTCACAAGAACACAAACCGATCTGCTACGCTAGCAGAACCCTAAATGAACATGAAATAAACTATTCAGCCATCGAAAAGGAATTATTAGCGATCGTATGGGCAACCAAGTATTTCCGTTCATACCTGTTCGGTAGAACATTCGAGATACAAAGCGATCATAAACCCTTGATTTGGTTGAACAACCTCAAGGAGCCAAATATGAAATTACAAAGGTGGAAAATAAAACTGAAAGAGTTTGATTTTAAAATGAAATATCTACCAGGCAAAGAAAATCATGTAGCTGATGCCTTATCAAGGGTAAAGATTAATGAAAATCTCCTTGGACAAGCTTCCAATAGCGTTGGTGCAACTGTACATAGCGCACAGGAAGACAATCTAAATCACATTGCTATCACGGAAAGACCAATTAACTATTACAATCGGCAAATTGAGCTAATAAAAGGCAATGAAGATAAGGTAGAAACAATTCGTTATTTTCACAAGCTAATCATCAAGATCACGTATAAGGAAATGACTAATACCTTAGCGAAGGATATAATAAAGGAATATCTATGCACCAAAAAGAGCGCATTACATTTCCATAACGAAATAGATTTTCCTCCATTCCAAAAAGCCTATTTAGATTAATCAAGCCTATTAAATCAAGCACGAAACTCCTAGATATTCAGAATTACGCTGAATTTAAAGAAACCATATTAAAGAATCATAAAGGCTTACTCCATCCAGGGATAGAGAAAACCGTCAATTGGTTTAGGGGAAAATACTATTACCCGGATTATCAAAAACTAATCCAAAACATCATATACGAATGTCCTACTTGTAATATTGCCAAAACAGAGCATAGAAATACGAAGTTGGCATTCGAAACTACACCGGAAATACTGAACATCAGAGAGAAATACGTCATAGATTTCTATATGGTTGGTAACCAACAGTTCCTATCATGTATTGACGTATACTCGAAGTTTGCCACTCTTGTAGAAGTAAAAAGTCGTGACTGGTTAGAAGCAAAAAGAGCCATCATGAAAGTTTTTAACGAGATGGGCAAACCAATTGAAATCAAAGCCGATAAAGATTCAGCTTTTATGTGCACAGCATTGCAAGCATGGCTGAATGCGGAAAACGTCAAAATAGAGATCACTTCCAGAAAAAATGGAATATCTGACGTAGAAAGATTTCATAAAACAGTAAATGAAAAATTAAGAATAATATCTAGCGAGGATAACCCAGAAGATAGATTCACGAAGTTTGAATTAATTCTTTATACTTATAATCATAAAACCAAACATAATACCACAAATAGGACACCAGCTGATATATTCATTTATGCAGGCTCACCTGATTATGACACCCAACTAAATAAAGTAAATAAAATCACTCAATTAAATAAAAACCGCATAGAGTATGAAGTAGATACCCGCTATAAACTATCAACTCTAGTTAAGTCTAAGGTAACAAATCCTTTCAAAAGGACGGGCGAAATTAGACAGGTAGACGAAAAACATTATGAAGAAAAGAATAGGGGTAGGAAAATAACTCATTATAAATCAAAATTCAAGAAAAAGAAGAAATCTAATAGAAGCAAATATAATAATTCCAGAGAAACCGAGGAAGTTAATGGAATCGGCGAACTTCAACACAATTAAAATCCTCATCTTCCTCATAATTACCATCGTAATGGCACAGGGCCAAAACATAGAAATAAATCCTATAAAATCCCAAAACGGATATATGATATTCAAAACTGGATCGATTAACATACCTATCAATTACGAATACCATTATCTAACTGTTAATGTAACTAAAACCGAAGAACTATACCAAAATTTATTAATGCAAGCCACTAAATTCCAGGACATAATCCAAATAAAATATATAGTAGACAAATTGCAAAGAGAAATGAACGGGCTAAAAATAACCAAAAGAAATAAAAGAGGCCTAATCAAAATAGTAGGAACAGCCTACAAATATCTCTTTGGAACACTAGATCAGGAAGATAAAGTCGATTTGGAACAGAAAATAGAAAATTTAGCCAGCCATAGCATTCAAATGAATGAACTAAATTTGGTAATAGATGCAGTTAATAGCGGAATAAACGTTATAAACAAACTAAATGAAGAAAAAGACAGGAATCAACAAATAGAAATTTTGATATTCAATCTACAACATTTCACAGAATATATCGAAGATATAGAACTAGGTATGCAATTAACTAGACCCGGAATATTTAATCCAAAATTATTAAAACAAGACTACCTGGAACAAATAAATTCTGAGAACATACTAAATATAAAAACCTCCACATGGCTAAAATCCGATACCAACGAAATTCTAATAATTTCCAACATTCCCAAAGACATTACAAAAGTACCAATCTATAAAATCGTTCCGTATCCAGACGAATTAAATAACATGTTAACAGATATGACATACGACAAGTACTACATAAAAAATGAAGAAGTATTTGTTAAAGAAACTAGATTGAAAACCAATGACAATTGTATAAAAGGAATTTTAATGCAAATTCCCACTAAATGTCCATATTCCAAAACTTTTCAAAACTTTCAAATAAACTTTATTGAACCCAATATACTAATCACATGGAATCTTCCAAAAACAACGCTAAACCAGAATTGTGTAAACCAAGAAATGATATCGGAAGGAAATACCATTATAAAAATCTACAACTGTTCAATCCAATTAAATGAATTTACAATATCAAACACAATGTTAGATTTTGCCAAGAATGTTTATGTCAACAACAACATAACTAAAATAAAACCACTGTCGTATGTCCAAACTAATGAAATAATTATGCAATACACCAAATATAGTAACCTATTACAAATAAGTCTACTAATTTCATTCGTCATAGTTATATTAGTACTACCAAGATATGTAGCTGTTAAATTTAAGAAAACTTCTAAAAGAGTCACGGTTAAATGTATTAACCCTATAATAGAAGCAGAAGAGGAACAAACCTCAGCCACCGCACTTGACACCCCGTCACTATACCCGAGGGTAATCGCCTAGGGACAGGCTAATAACAAACGTTGGGGAGTGACATATCCATAATTCCCCACATCCCATACACATTATGTTTATGTACAATTCATCCACCCCATCCACACAAGTAACAGGACCCCACTCAAGAATCAATAACTGTTTCTTCCCATACTCCAAGCTAGGGCCCCCCATAATATAAAAAATGGACCAAATGGTTTCATCAACATTAGAATCACGCCACTCTCGAGAAATCGATTCTTTAGAATCACGCCACTCATGAGGACCAATCAAAGCTAGACATAAAACCAAGGAGTATCACATTCCTATCTCCGTCATGTAATGCAACACCGATCGCCAGCAGTGGATGCCTTTCATCAAAGCCGACGCATCCCCAAATTTCGTTACAGGCACGTACGCCACCGACACGAAGATGCAGCCGAGGAAAGCAACGCCCGAAGCCAGAGTCGGGAGTTCCAAGAGAAGGGCTCATGGAAACTAGCCAGCAGCAGAGAGATCAGTTCCGTTTGAGACAAGCAGACCCAAAGTCAAGTCGGGGAATTCATTTAAATCTTGTGACATAAAGATATTTAAGTTGTAAAATAAAAGTCTTTTTTAAAAAACTTAAAATCGAGTTGCGGATATTTAACTATATATATGTAAACAGATATATAGGCCCTTGATATCAGGGCAAATAACTGTGACTGTGAAAAAGAAATATATAAATGGGTTTGTGTGTGCCCACTGTGCCAGCAACAATAACTGCAGCGACAGGAAGATCAGCGACAGCGACTTAAGCAGAGGCAACACCAGCAGCAGCGACAGCGATATCAGCAGCAGCGACGTAAGCAGAGGCAACACCAGCATCAGCAACAGCGGTATCAGCAGCAGCGACTTCAGAGGCAGCAGTAACAACAAGAGCAGAAGCAGAATTCATCAGCTAAGTCTCATATTTCAAATTGTTTTAAGGCCTAATTAGGTTAGGTTAGGTTAACCCGGACGGCCCTCAGCGGGGCCACGCATAGGCCAATATGGCCGTTAGTTATCCGGATGGGGGGGTGTATGAACCGTCGCGGGAGTGTTAATGTGGTTTTAATATTCCCCGAGAATCGAGGTGTTTTTAGCATAGGCCAGCAGTTCCTGTGGCGTCCTTTTGGAGGCATCTTCCAGTGATGCCAACACTGGGGCGCCCAGGTATCTCCTCCTTGCCCTTGAGAGAGCCGGACAGTTGCAGATGAGATGTTCCAGGGTTTCGATAGCCCCAGGTTCCTCACATTTCCTACAACTGTCTCTGTTGGTGATGCCTAGCTTTGCTGCATGTGCAGCAGCCAGACAGTGACCTGTTAGTATTCCCACTAGCAATCTACAGTCCTTTCGTGGTAGGTGCAGTAGGTAGTGGCTAAGTTTCTCGTTGCGCTCCTTGCACGTTATCTTCGAGGTTCTGCAGGTGGTGGTACTCCTCCACCTGCTATCAGGCACGTTCTCGGTTCTCCTATTCTCCAGCCCGACGCCTTCCTTAGCTAGTACGTCCGCCGCTTCGTTTCCTTCGATCCGCACTGTCTTTGTCGTGCTTAGGATGTCTAATGCCTCCCTGCTCGCCAAGACACTTCTGGAACTGACCGCGGACGACTGCATGGATCTTATCGCCGCTTGGCTGTCGACGAATAGGTTGACCGCATCGTGTGCTCGTTCTGTGAGGAGAGCGACCTCCGCTGCTTTCCCGATGGCAAAAACTTCTGCCTGGAATATGCTGCATTGGTCCGGTAGCTTATACGACAGCCTTATCTCAGGGTCTGTACAGTATAGGCCCGCTCCTACTCCTCCGTCCATCTTGGAGCCGTCTGTGTATATATTGAGGTGCTCAGTTTGGTCCCTTCCAATTTTCCAGTCTTCAGGTCCCAAAGATGTGGTTGTTTTGACGTCAAGGCAAGTTTGGGGGGTCATGTAATCAGTTGATCTGGTCATTTCCCTGCCGATTGAACTATGCCCGTATCCTTGTGGCGATAGATTTCCTGATGCTATGAGGCGCTGTGCTGCCTTTCCCGCAATCAGGCGAGCGTGAATGTCCAGGGGGTCGATTCCGAGTACAGTTTCGAGTGCTTTTGTTGGGGTTGACCTCAGCGCCCCTGTAATACAGAGCAGAGCCTGTCGCTGAGTCTTTTCCATTAAGCTTAAGCCTAATTAAGTAAAAGTACAAAAAAAAAAATTTTTAAACTAAGATGTTGTCGGAACAAATAATTAAGTTATTAGAGGCTCAAGCAGCGATAGCAAGGGAGATTAAAAAGATTGAAGCTGGTCATTTGACCAGCGATGTAATCCAAAGGTTAGGAGACCTTAAAATCAAAGTTAGAGGCAATAATTCTGCACTGTTAACATATGGAGTAGTCGATCATGACTACTTTAAGAGACAGCAGTACGAAAAAATGATTAAAAATATAGAGGACATACATAAAAAGTATGTAGAGTCAAAAAATAATGAAACGTTAACGAAAGGGAAGGTAGAAAAAACAAACTTACAACCAGTGGAGACTGGAACTTTGAAGGAAAACATAGAGCCCAAAATTGACAATAGCATAGAAAAAGTATCTGAGGAAATCGACAGAATAGTGGAAAACCTAAGGACATATTTAGAGCAAACCATACAGAGGTTTGATCAGGCTAAAATGGGAGAGTGTAGAATGAGAAAGGAAAAAATTGAGTTCCTCAGTAAAAAAACTGAGCTCAAAAATTGAGGAGTTTAATCATAGCTATGAAACAAACGACAGCTTCAACGAGCAGATCGTCGAGTTGGACTTTGATATTCAAAGCATGTTGAGCAACCTAGAAGTTAGGATGCAAATCATTGCTGAAGAAAACAGCATGGATACTAAAGGGGCAACGGTAAAAAAAGAAGATATCGATTTGCCTGATCTTCCGAAAGTGGAAGTACCCACATTCTCGGGCGAAGAAAAAGAGTGGGACGGCTTTTCACAAATATTTTGTGAATTAATTCATAACAGAGATAGTCTGAGTACAATCTCAAGCACATCGGGGTCGCGGAGGAGCTGGACTCTTCGGAGAGCGACCACGACAGGACAATGGTGGAGGTGAACCTCAGGAATGTCACTGATACTCTTGCAGATAAACCTCCACCATTGTAAGGCAGCATGCGCTGCTCTCCTGCTCCACCTAGCCAAGGGTGGAGCCGGCATAGTCCTCATTCAGGAGCCCTGGATACTCGGAAACAGGGTCTCTGGTCTGAGGACTCCTGACTATAAGCTATACGTAGCTGACTCCGCAGGTGAAACTCGCACCTGCATCCTTGCAAAAAGAGATTTGCACTTATTTTTGCTCCCAAATTTCAGCAATGAAGACCAAACAGCAGTGAGCCTCGAAGGCCAGGCGTGCTCACTGAGAATCTGCTCCACGTACATGGGTCACGACCAACCAGACCCCCTCCACAGGCGCTCAGGGCGCTAATCACAGACTGCGAGGCCAAGGACACCGGCCTAATCGCAGGGTGCGACGCCAATGCACACCACTGCCAGTGGGGAAGCACTGACACCAACGAAAGGGGTGAGTACCTTTTCAACTATTTACTGACCACTCAGATGGTCCTTTTAAATAGGGGGAGTGATCCCACCTTCATTATTAAAAACCGCAAGGAGGTCCTGGACCTCACACTTGCCTCTTATGAGTTACACGGGAACATCGTATCCTGGAGGGTCCTGGAAGAGCACTCCTTCTCGGACCACAGGTACGTGGAAACCGTATTCTCTTTTTCACTACCGAGACCAGCTCAATTTCGGAACCTTAGGCGGACAAACTGGGCTCGGTACTCAGACCACCTCTGTCGTGTTCTCCCTGAGCCTCCACCTGAGGAGGAGATCTCCAGGGAAGCCACGACTCATCTTGTTAAACTCTTTACCGACGCCTGCAATGAGGCGCTCGATAAATCCTGCCCCTCTAGCAAGAGCAGAGGCCGGAAGAAACCTGAATGGTGGAATCCGAAACTGAGGGGACTCCGGAAAGCCTCCCGAAGACTCTTCAATAAAGCTAAGGCTGAAAACGCTGAGCAGAACTGGGCCGATTACAAGGCCAGTCTGTCAGTTTACAATAAAGAACTGAGGAAAGCCAAACGCGCCTCATGGCGTAAGTTCTGTAGCGACATTGAGAATAACTCGGAAGCCTCGCGCTTGCACAAAGTTCTCTCGAAGACTACACCCACTCTGGGCTACCTGAAGAACGCCGACCAATCATGGACAACGTCCAGCAATGAGTCGCTAAAACTTCTCCTTAACACCCACTTTCCCGGCTCCGATGAAAACAGACCACACTACATCGCGGCTCCCTCCGTTGCCTCAAGTGTTGCCTAGTCTATTCTCAGACTCCCAGCATGCCTATCGGAAAGGAAGATCCACCGAAACGGCCCTACACACGAACACATCGATCATAGAAGCGTCCCTCCACTGTAAGGAGTACACCCTGGTAGCCTTCCTCGACATAGAAGGCGCCTTTAATAACATCCTCCCGACCGCCATCACGGGTGCACTGACGGACCTGGAGGTTGACTCCCGGACGGTGAGCCTGATCGATCAGATGCTACAATGCAGGACGGTTGAGGCATCACTGGGGACGTCAACGTCCACCAGATTTGTCAGTAGAGGCACCCCGCAGGGCGGAGTCCTCTCGCCCCTCCTATGGAACGTGGCAGTGAACGAACTGCTACGGGAGATAGAGGGGGGTGGCTGCCGCGTGGTGGCGTATGCGGACGATGTTGCTATAGCATTCTCGGGTAAATTCCCGCAGACGCTGTGTGAGTGCCTGACAAGCACTCTCATGAAGATGTCAAAATGGGCAGACAAATGCGGTCTAGGCGTCAACCCGTCTAAAACGGAACTGGTGCTCTTCACTAGGAAGTACAAAGTTCCGGCACTGATTCCCCCAAGACTATGTGGGGAAGCGCTAATCTTCAGCAACAACGCCAAGTAGCTTGGTCTAATCCTCGATAGAAAGCTCGATTGGAAATTGAGCATAGAGGATAGAGTAAAGAAGGCCACAGTAGCCCTCTATACTTGCAGGAAAGCCATCGGACTAAGATGGGGAATGACCCCCTATATAGTTCGGTGGCTTTACACCACCATCATACGACCGATCATGCTCTATGGAGCGGTAGTATGGTGGCCAGCCTTAGACAAAAGGACATGCCTCAATAAACTCAGCAGAGTTCAACGCATGGCAGAGCTATGCATAACTGGCGGGCTACGCACTACTCCAGGGGAAGCCCTGGATACTGTGCTGGACCTCCTTCCCATAGATCTCATGGGAAAGAAAGTGGCAACACTTTCCGCACTCAGAATGAGAGAGGCCAGACTGTGGAAAGCGTCCGCAGTTGGGCACTCGGGAATCCTGACGAGACACCCGCAATTACCAGAGAGGACAGATGATCCCTAGTGATCACCTCTCGACGCCTTTCCAGGTATCAATCCCACTTAGGGAGGACTGGGAGATGGGCGAACCAGGACCCGCAAATGCGGTTCACTTCTACACTGATGGCTCAAAGTTAGACGGCCGCGTGGGAGGCGGAGTCTACTGCAGCGAGCTGAACATCAGTCATTGCTTCAGGCTCCCGGACCACTGCAGTGTGTTCCAAGCGGAGGTTGTAGCCATCAAGGAGGCCATTTCCATCGTCTCCAAACTACTTCTAGACACGCACTTAGTGTGCGTTTTCTCGGACAGCCAAGCAGCTATTAAAGCTCTAGGCTCAATATCGTCGAACTCAGCGACTGTAAATGACTGCCGCAGGTCTCTGCACGAGATCGCAGATCAGTTAGACCTTTTCCTTATATGGGTCCCAGGCCACAGGGACATCGAGGGGAACGACGCCGCCGACGAGCTAGCAAGGCAGGGTACTACAATTCCTCTCCTTATGGAGAGGGAGCAGGTAGCGATGCCTCTGGCTACGTGCAGGCTCCTCACGCACGAATTGTTCGAGCAAAATGCCAATAGGAGATGGCAGCAAACCGTTTCCTGTAAAATCTCAAGATTGATATGGCCATATCGATCGAAGAAGCGCTCAGCCGAGCTGTATAGGCTCAGCAGAGCACAGTGCTCTGCAGTTACTCGAGCCATTACGGGACACTGGCAGATTGGCACTCATGCCTCTAGACTGTCAATCCCTCATAACGACTTCTGCAGGAGTTGTCGCGACGAGGAAGAGGTGGAATCGGTCCCCCACTTCTACTGCCACTGCCCGGCCCTTGGAAATCGTCGTCTTCGTATTCTCGGGGCCGCTTTCCTCACTGACATTTCGGACCTGTCCGAAATCAAACCGGGCACCTTGTCCAGATTCATCCAAGCCTCCGGATGGGACTGTCCTTAATTTGCAACAGCCTGTTTCTCCACGGTTTTTTAGGCACTGGGAAGGGGCACACGCCCATGCGGCACCACAACGAACCTTCTACAGGTCCAAGTGAGCTTGGGAGGGTTTCATCACTCCCCAGGCTACCGCCTGAACCTAACCTAACCTAGTCTGAGTACATCTCTAAAATTCAATTATTTGAAAATCGCGATAAAGGGTGAGGCACGGAGTATGGTAGCTCACCTTTTAACTGGGCCGCTGGAGAATTATAATGCCGCTTGGGAATTGCTGACCAAGCGTTATGAAAATAAGCGAAAAATTTTTTCGGATCAGCTGAATCGTTTACTAGACTTACCAATGCTAGATCACGATTCAGCGAAACATATTAAATGGTTTTCTAATTCTATAAACGAGTCAATACATTTAATTAAATTAAAGTCACACTTAACAGAAGAAGTTGATGTGATTTTCGCGCACATTGTGTTGAAAAAATTCAACAAAGATACCTTACAATTATATGAAAGTCATATAAAAAGGACAAAAGAGATCCAAGCATTGCCAGATGTGATGGAATTTTTAGAACAACGGTACACTTCTCTTTACACGTCGCAGGATAAAGAGTGGAAACCGTTGAAAAAAGTAGTGCAATATGGTAAAATAAAAGAAAATTGTCCGTTATGTAAAATGGCAGGCCATACCATAATTCACTGCTATAAGTTTAAGGGAATGAGTCCGATAGATAGAGGCCAGTTTATTAAAAAACAGCGCCTTTGCACAAAATGCTGTAGGCATGATATGTATAAGAAATGCTTTTTCTGAAATTTTATGTGGGATTTGTAAAAAACCTCATCATACGATGCTCCATATTCCCTACGAAAAGAGGGAAAATGTTAACACTTGCTTGACAAAAGAACAAGCGTTCTTAGCAACAGCACTTATAAAAGTAAGGGCAAGGAATGGTGGCTATCAAAACCTTAGAGCTCTCATTGATTGTGGGTCGCAATGTACCATAATTTCAGAAGAAGCTGCGAAAATATTAAACTTAGTACGAACGAGGGGGAACGTTGTGAGTTGCTGCGGACACCGCAACTCTACGGTTATACCCGATACTAAGTCAGTATGGCTCTCCTCCGGCAGACGCCGCTAATATTAAACGACACGACAAAGAGTGCTTGCGAGAGAGACAGAAAATCAGTCTGAGCGTGACGTCGGGCGCTGCGTAGCCACTGCAAATTGATTTGTTTCTATTGACTATAAAAATGATCTGATCTGATCCAGATTCAGCAATCTGATAGATATGGTGATTATCTATGATTCTGCGTTTTTAGTTTTCTCGAATGTGCAAAATTGTGGATGCAACAGATTTTCGTCCTTTGTGTGGGCGGAAGGGGGTGGGGCGAAATTTTGAGATACACGTTTTATAGTAAGATCTAACAGGAGTGCGGATACCAAATTTGGTTACTCTAGCCTTAATAGTCTCTGAGATTTGTGGATGCCCCAGATTTTCGTCCTTTGCGGGGGCGCAAGGGGGTGTGGCGACATTTTGAAACAATTTCGTCTCGGTCCGATATATTAGGAGTGTGGATACCAAATTTGGTTGCTCTAGCTTTTGTAGTCTCTGAGATCTAGGCGCTAATGTTTTACTCTAAGCAAAGCCGCCTATGCTACGTGTGTGTTAGAGAGAGACAGGGCGAGAAAAAATGAAATTGTTTTCTTGATGCTGGCTATAATAATAATGCGATCCAATTCAGATTCCGCAGTCTTAAAGATATGGTCATTCTCTACAATTCTACGTTTTTGGTTTTCTCATATCTTTAAAATTGTGGATGCCACAGATTTTCGTCTTTTGTGAAGGCGGAAGTAGGCGGGGCGAAGTTTTGAAATATTTTTGTTGCAGTGACATATCACAGAAATCTGGATCCAAGACATCGTTGCTCTAGCTCTTATAGTCTTTGAGCACTAGGCGCTGAAGGGGACGGACAGACAGACAGACGGACAGACGGACGGACGGACAGACAGACAGGGCTCAATCGACTCGGCTATTGATGCTGATCAAGAATATATATACTTTAGGGGGTAGGAAACGATTCCTTCTGGACGTTACACACATCCACTTTTACCACAAATCTAATATACCCCAATACTCATTTTGAGTATCGGGTATAAAAAGAGCGAACAGCGAGGTAAGTGGAGTGTCATCTACAGACTCTTGGACTTCAAAGTACAAAGTTACTTTATCGGTAAAAACTCGTGATTATAATAAAGGTCCTCTAAATATTGAAGCAATTATTCTTCCGAAATTGATGAAAGCTTTACCATTAAAGTCTTTCAATATTGATAAAACTAAGTGGCAAGATTATGTGTTAGCAGACCCTAACTTTAACAAACCAAGAAGGGTAGATGTAATAATTGGGATAGATTTGTATACCCAGATTTTAAAAGACGGAGTAGTAAAAATAGACGGTCTACTTAGACAAAATACAGAATTCGGATGGATTATATCCGGTTGCACCAAATCAAAAGGTGATAAATTTATTGTGGCGACAACAATTGAAGTTGGGGACTTAGAGCGGTTCTGGGAATTGGAAAGTGAAAAGAATGACGTAGAAGAAGATGTTTGCGAGGAGCATTTCTTGGAAACAACAAGAAGAGATGAGAATGGTAGGTATGTGGTTAAAATACCATTTAAAAAAGAAAAGGATCTAGGAGATTCAAAACACCAAGCTATAGCGCGATTTTATAGTTTAGAAAGAAAGCTCAGCAATAATAAAACATTAAAAGAAAATTATGTAAAGTTCATGCATGTATATAAAAACTTGGGACATATGGAGGTCCATTGATGGTGTGGACCGTAAGGTTATCGTCTTTTATCTCGGAATCTGTATAATTTTCTTTCATGATGTTGATCGATGATCCCGAGTCAGCGATACACCTTAATATTCTTTTATTAATGGTAATGTTTATATAGGGTCCTCCTCGGTTTCTTCCGAGGCGGCTTGATGCAAATTTACGTCCATCTTCGTTTGGCCACTCTGGCTCTCCCTCCCTCTTTTAGTAGGTTGGTTGGGTCCACTCCCACTAGCTTGGTTTTGAGATATTTGCTGATTGAATGGATTCTGAGCCCTTCCTTGATTCAAGGAATTTTTGAACTGATTGTATAATCCAGGATTTTGGGAATTTTGATTTTGATTTGTTCGATTAGTCTGACCTGTTCCAGATGAACTCTGAGTTTGATTGTGATAGTTAGTAGTATTATAATGTGGATAATAGTTTCCAACATTCTTTCGATTTGATTGAGACGATTTCGATTGATCTTTATTTGTACCTGAATCTGTTGTACTAGCTTCGTACAATCCTTCTTCTTGTGCTGCCTTCTTAAGATTAGACAATGTGGTTATATCTTTTCTTGCTAAGGTCATGAACATTCTGTCAGGAAGTTTTCGAGTAATGACATCTTTAATTGTGTTGTTCAAAGCGTTTTTATAAATGACATTAGCTTGGTGTTTTATATTCATGCATGAACTTTACATAATTTTCTTTTAATGTTTTATTATTGCTGAGCTTTCTTTCTAAACTATAAAATCGCGCTATAGCTTGGTGTTTTGAATCTTCTAGATCCTTTTCTTTTTTAAATTATATTTTAACCACATACCTACCCATTCCCATCCAAAGAAGATGGGAAATATTATTTACCCCATCAAGGAGTCATAAGAGATTCCAGTCTAACGATGCTTCAGCAAAAACCACAAACAATAAAAGTTTAAATGTGTAGTGTACCAGAGTTTAAATATATATAGTGACATATCCATAATTCCCCACATCCCATACACATTATGTTTATGTACAATTCATCCACCCCATCCACACAAGTAACAGGACCCCCCCACTCAAGAATCAATAACTGTTTCTTCCCATACTCCAAGCTAGGGCCCCCCATAATATAAACAATGGACCACATTGTTTCATCAACATTAGAATCACGCCACTCTCGAGAAATCGATTCTTTAGAATCACGCCACTCATGAGGACCAATCAAAGCTAGACATAAAACCAAGGAGTATCACATTCCTAGCTCCGTCATGTAATGCAACACCGATCGCCAGCAGTGGATGCCTTTCATCAAAGCCGACGCATCCCCAAATATCGATCCAGGCACGTACGCCACCGACACGAAGATGCAGCCGAGGAAAGCAACGCCCGAAGCCAGAGTCGGGAGTTCCAAGAGAAGGGCTCATGGAAACTAGCCAGCAGCAGAGAGATCAGTTCCGTTTGAGACAAGCAGACGTAAAGTTAAGTCGGGGAATTCAACCAATCTTGTGACATAAAGAAATTAAGTACTGTAAACTTTTAATAGCACGGTTTTATTATATGTTCTTCTTTCTTGATCGGCGTATTCGAATTCGAATTCGAAAGTATCGATATATCGAGTACATTGGTATTTCTTATAATACTATCGATGAGTAAATCTTAAACTAATATTCAAATCTTATAAACTAATAATCATATCTTACATTCGGGCAACCTGACTACAGATCGCCCACGATCTACACACTAAGGCATACAGTTGGTTAAACATTTCTTATTCGGTATTGTCTTACTTAACATACTATTTCATCGATTAACAACATGAGACCATGGTTTTATCCTTACACTCTACCCAGGGTTTAAGCCTTGCTGGTTCTAATATACTTCGTCAACTGACAGTCCTCAATGTCGACAACCTCATAACGATCATTATCCAATACTCTATTGATCCTGTACGGTCCTCGATACTTTGGTGCGAACTTCTTATTGATCCCCGGGGTTGTGTCCACATGCCGGACTGCTACATAGTCACCAGGTTCATACTTTAATGGGGCTCTATGTTTATGGGCATACATCTTCTCATTTCTTTTCTGCGACAACCGTATGTTCTCACTTGCTATTTCTCTTATAGTTTCCAACTCTCTAAGTTCTGACGCTAACTTCTCCTCTAGGTATTCGGTTAATTCATCTACAACGGGTCCTTTCTGGGGTATTCCAAATAACATTGTGCTAGGTGTCTTTTTCGGACTGCTGTTAACGGAGTTATTAATGGCGTGCTCTACCTTGCTCATCAACCTATACCAATCGGCTTGCTCAAGGGGCTCTGACAGTTTTCCTAACATAGGAGTAAGAACACGATTCACCCGCTCCACTTGGCCATTCGCCTGCGGTGCACCTGTAGCTACCTTAATGTGCTCTATCCCTCTCTCCTGCAGAAAACTAGAGAACTCTAACGAGGTGAAACAGGTCCCACGATCTGATATTATCCTAGTAGGGCGACTATAGAAATCAAAATATTTACTTAAGGCATCCTTCGCTTCCGGCGTGCTGGTACTATTAACCGGGAACAATTTGAATGCATCTATTACCACAAGGAGGTGTTTTCGCTTAGGTCTAATACTCGGCAACGGACCCAAATGATCAACATGTAGGGTATGAAAAGGAACACACGACTTTGGGATACTATGGAGCGTTCTGTTATGGATTGTTTTAGGCATCGAGTGTAGTATACACGGTAGACACTTCCGATGAACCTTGTCACTTTACTTCTCATTGACGGAAACCAGTAGGTCCTCAAAAGGTCACTCACGCACTTCTCTGCGGCCAGATGTCCTAGTTTTTCGTGTGACCGCCTTATCAACTGCTCTTCCATACACATTGGTACATAGAAATGTGACTCGGTGATCAAAGGCGTTGTGGTGGGCGTGTACGCAAAGGAGGGCGACCGCCAGCCAAAGATGACACAATCCGGCGAGAAGTTTGACGATCGCGTCCAGGGTAAGATCACTGATCTCATACGCGAGACGGGCCTGAGTGGCCAGCTGGGAAAAGGCCGTGTCTTTATGAACGTGGATGCGGAGTTCCGTGCGGTGGCCGTGGTCGGCGTGGGACAGGAGGGGGCCGGCTTCAACGACCTGGAGATGATCGACGAGGGAATGGAGAACGCTCGCGTCGCTGCTGGCGTGGGGGCTCGTGCCCTTCAACTGCAGGGCTGCACAGATGTCTTCGTGGAGTCGATGGAGTCGATGGAGCAGGCGGCCGAGGGGAGCGCCTTGGCCGTCTGGCGCTACAACACCAACAAGCGCCGTCGGGACCGCACACTCATTTCCAAACTGGAGCTGTACGACTCTCCCGACTCGGATGCCTGGATGCGGGGCCTGTTCAAGGCCGAATCGCAGAACCTGGCCCGTCGCCTGGCCGATACGCCGGCCAATCAGATGACGCCCACAATCTTCGCCCAGTCAACGGTGGATGCCCTGTGCCCCTGCGGGGTATCCGTGGAGGTACGCAGCGTGGACTGGATCGAGTCCAAGAGCTTGAACAGCTTCTTGATGGTGGCCAAGGGCAGCTGCGAGCCGCTGAGCTTCGTGGACGTCAGCAAGGCTGGTGTGATGGCCATGGCCGATCCCTTGCTCTACGCCCAGACGATCTACAAGCCGCGCATGGTCGTGGACATTGCTCCAGTGGGCTACGCCGTCTGCCCAGCGCTGGGCGGAGCAGCAATTCGAACTTCGTCTACAAGCAGTTCGAGAAGGCCGGTGCCCTTACGGGGGATCGCGTTTGGCGTCTGCCCCTGTGGCGCTACTTCAAGGAGCTGATCATGCCGAACGACACCTTTGACATCAGCAACCGCGGACGTGGCCCCGCCTCCAGCTGCATCGCTGCCGCCGTTCTGCACGAGCTAGTGCCGTGCGTCGACTGGGCCCACCTGGACATCCGCAACGTGGGCATGCTGACGCGCTACAATCCGCTGCCATAGAAACATAGTTTGTTTTCACAACTCATCTTGTAAACAATACCATCTATCATTTCAAAATCTACTTCAATTCCATCCTCTAGCATTTTTCGAATCCTAACTACTTCCTTGTCTCGCATCTGTTCTGTTTGCAATATCAAATCAACATCTTCTGGCGTTGCACCTACTACCCCAACTATCAATGATTTTAGTAATCTTTCCTCCTGAAACTCTAACTTGTCCCTCTCTACTGTATCCTCAACACATTTTTTCTCTTTATCTGAATTCCTACTACTAATGTACTTTACTCCCCCCACCACATTGCTAACGCTTCCTCTACATTGGCTCAAATCTCTAATTTCAATCTTCCATCCATCCTTTTCCCTATATTCACTATTCTCTATGTTATCTCTACAATCACCACCAAGGTTCTCTCTATCATCAGACTTCCACCTATTTCCCAATCTACTTCCTACTGCACTTGATTCTCCACACTCAATCGCAGGGTTCTGTACGGTACTACTACGCTCTCTATTGATATTTAATTCTCTACACTTAATCACAGGGTTCTCTACGGTACCTCTATGCTCACTACCAGTGTTGTCTCTACTTACACTATTCCTTGTATATTGCTTTCTACTCTCATCTTTTTCTAAATTAGACTTTTCTAAACCGTATTTGACTCTATAACCATCCTCTAACATATTCGTCACTTGATCTTGTCTGCTCAGCGCATCAACGTGCGTCATACTGGCCCCAGGTCTGTGCATAATGGAGTAATCATAGTTCTCTAACTCTAGGGACCACCGTGCTATCTTAGGACTAATTGACTTTCTGGTTAACGTCTGTACTAACGAATTACAATCCGTGATTATTTTGAAGGACCTATGCTCCAAATATGCTCTAGAACGCCTCAATGCATAAATTATAGCCAATGTCTCTAGTTCGAAACTATGATAACGTGATTCTCTTTCTGTTGTTTTGCCGGAATAATAGGACACAGGGTGCATCTTCCCATCATCTTGTCTTTGCATCAGTATTGCGCCATAACCGTATGAACTTGCGTCTGTATGTAATTCCGTTTCTCTATTTGGGCTAAAAATGGCTAATACCGGAGGATTTGCCAACGCATTCTTAAGAGTTTCAAACGTCTTCACCTGTTCTCTATTCATGGGAAACGGACCACCTTCTTTTAACAACTGCACCAAGGGCTTAGCTGTCGTCGCAAATAACAACATGAAACGTCGAAAATACGAAAAGAATCCCAAGCATGAGTGCAGTGCTTTTACATTTTGAGGGACTGGGTATTTTTTCAAGGCCTCAATATGGGTATCACTAGGAACTATTCCGTTTTGATTAACTTTATACCCCAGGAAATCGATGTTTCGATTTACAAACCTACACTTTTTTAGATTTATCTCTAAATTTTGCTCGCTAAACCGAATGCATAGTCTTTTTAATATATCCATGTGTTCTTCAACTGTTTTAGTCGCTACTAATATATCATCCATATACACTACAATGCTTTTGTTCCTAATAAAGTCTCTCAAGAGCTCCGAAATAAATCTCTGAAAAATAGCGGATCCATTTTTTAACCCAAATGGCATTCTCAAGTACTCATACTGTCCTTGCGGTGTCACAAACGATGTATACGGAACTGATTTTTCTTGTACGCCTATTTGATGATACCCACTTTTCAAATCTATAATGGAAAAACAGCACTTGTTTTCTAAAAACTCAAGACAGTCCTCAATAAGGGGCAATGGGAAATTATCTTTAACAATTCGTTTGTTCAGACCACGGTAATCGACACACATTCGAAGTTCTCCTGATTTTTTTTTTACTAGGACCAACGGGGAAGCATAAGGAGACTCACTATGACGGATTACTTTCTTTTCTAACAGATCATCTACTATTTCAGCTACTTTCTCTCTCTCATGGTAGGATAAACGACGCGGAGTACAATGAAATGGTGTTGTTTCTGTTACACGAATCTGCATCTGATACTTTGGTGGTGCTTTAAAGTCAAATTCTTTGTGTAAATAGTATGTCTTAATAACTTCCCTACACTTTTCTGCAAGAGTGAGGCCAAATTCGAAACCTACGTTAATATGTTCCTCTTCATCAATCTCTACCGACGCACAAAAGTTACTGAATTCGTCGCCTTGATTCATATTCTCGATGGCCATTTTGTCATTCCTTGAGTTTTCTTGTGTCTGATTTTTAAATGGATTAGAACGTTTGATTAGCTCGCTTCTTTCTGATTGATTACCATCTAACTTATCATATAGTCTTATGTTAATATTATTTTTACGTTCGGTGAATAAAGACGCGCAGGTTAAACTAATAGCTTTTTGCTTTAACGAACTTAATGATGTGTGTTGCTTCGCATTGATATTTTTCTTATGAACTAATTTTACTTCAATAACTTTAAGGGCATCGCGTCCCAACAATACCGGCAAAGGCAGCATGTTATCATCTACGATGTTTAATAAAACGATATATTTCTTTGTGCAAAATTCAATATGGCACTTAAATTTTCCCCATATGGGAATTGGTTGTCCTCCTAGTCCATAGTATTTCCTAACTTCATTATAGGCTTCAACTATAGCCGACTTCGGTATCAAAGACTTATGAATAAAACTTACAGGGCTTCCTGTATCAAATAGACTAAAAATACTGACGCCTCTTTGTTCACCAAACGGAAGTCATAAAGTGATTAACTGGACAGCCGCTAAATCGTCGTTGTTTTTTTCTCCTGGTCGCTCCTCATCTTGAACTGCAGCTACCCTAGTGGCCATCTTTCGTTTCGGGCACTGCGAATATAGGTGGCTGGTACTCCAACAGTTAAAACATGCCCCATCCGGTCTCTTTGGCTGACTGCATTCCTTCATAACGTGCTCAAATTGCCGACAGTTGTAGCAACGCATTGCGCCACCACCTTGCTGCTGCCCAACTGCCATACTCACATTTAGTTTTCCCTTTGTCATACCTTCGCTACGAATTGCTACGACGCCAGGAGCTCTTCTGACCTTATCATAGGTGACCATCTTGTCACGCAACTCGTTGAGTGTGCTGCAATATAGCATGGATGCTGCCATGCCCGTCTTGTCCTGCAGTCCCTCTACGATGAATTTGACCACATCGCTCGTGGCCATGTCTGCTTGCGGCGCTATGCTGCACATTGCGACGAAATATTGCAATGCGCTTTCATTATTTGCAATTTTCCGTGCCTCCAGTCGCTTTCCAATGTCCCACGCTGTCACTTTCTGCTCAAAGACGTTGAGCAATTCTGCTCGCATCAATTGCCAAGTCAAAGGCGCCACATGGTCGATGTACGCCTTCGCCGATCCACCTAGCAGCCGCTTCGCTAATATCCATCATTTGGACTCGGATACACCATGGAAATTCATAATGTCCTCAAAGTTACTTATCCAACTGGTTACAGCCTGGTCGTCATCTCCAGAAAATGGACGCATCAATGTGTGTCAAGTCGATGCAATCTCTCGGCGTTTTCAACTCCATAGCCTCTTTCTCCGTTTTCAATATGCTTAATTTGAGATCAGCTAAGCGCTTGCGAGAAACGTACAATTGTTTCAACTGCTGCAAACGGCGCGATTCTTCTTCGTATTCATCTGATCGCATGGTCAATTTCGAACAAGCGTTGTCTTGTCGCGGCATGAATGCTTCTCGAGCCTTCTGCACATTTTCACCATATTCTTATGGCGCCGCTTTACTATCTCGCGCTCAACCGGGACTGCAAAAATGTCTGCCTGCATAGTCTCGTCTGCGCTTGGCGCCGTCTTTCCTAGCTCATGCGTGTTTTCCATGATTTTTTTCACTGCTGTACGTAATTGGTGTATGTTGCCATCTTGATCAAAATATATGTTATGTCGCTACGCAATATGTCGCTAAGTTCACTTTTGGTTTTCGCTCTTATGTCTGCATTGTTCATCGCAGTTTTTTTTTTTTTTGGGCAAACCCCACACCTGATATGTAAACTTTAAATAGCACGGTTTTATTATATGTTCTTCTTTCTTGGTCGGCGTATTCGAATGAATGTGTGTTGGCATATCGATACTTGTCGAGGACAATTGTCCTCGACAAGTATCGATATATCGAGTACATTGGTATTTCTTATAATACTATCGATGAGTAAATCTTAAACTAATATTCAAATCTTATAAACTAATATTCATATCTTACAGTACTAAAAATAAAATCTTTTTTATAAACTAAATTTCGAGTTGCGGATATTTAACTATATATATGTAAACAGATATATAGGCCCTTGATATCAGCAGATGACTATGACTGAACTTAAGGACGGCGTACAAATAGGGTTGGTCGTTTGCACTCTTGCTAGGCTCGGGTCTAGCTCGCCGGATGGTCGGGGTTCTTCCTCACCTAATTGTACTATCGTACTCCACTACATTTAAATAGTGCACTTTACGGGAAACTATAAGTGATTATACAAAAACAAAGTAAACTGAAATACTGATAGCGCCGACACGCCAAATAAAAGCCCTACTGAACCATTTCTATTTAGAGAGAACCTAGGTGTTGATTGCCCCTCTCTTCTGTACCCAACCTACCATGACAATTCGTTCGAGTTCTTGCATTGTCCCTTGATGAATCCTTTACTAAGATTTACCACATTTTATAAGATCCTGGCACGGATACTCGACAGACCATTTTTATGATTTTAAAGATTCATTTCAATTCAAAACGATTCATATCTTAATATAATGGGAGACTTCAATTTCAAAATTCATTACGTTGCAGTTGTAGAAACACAACAATTGACTTAGGTTCTAATTTGTGGGTAATATTCCCTTAATCCTAATTATCATATAAGTTTAGTTATAAATTCATTATTTTAAAGCATGAAAATTATTAGGGTATAGATATATATAGTGACATATCCATAATTCCCCACATCCCATACACATTATGTTTATGTACAATTCATCCACCCCATCCACACCAGTAACAGGACCCCACTCAAGAATCAATAACTGTTTCTTCCCATACTCTAAGCTAGGGCCCCCCATTATATAAAAAATGGACCACATTGTTTCATCAACATTAGAATCACGCCACTCTCGAGAAATCGATTCATTAGAATCACGCCACTCATGAGGACCAATCAAAGCTAGACATAAAACCAAGGAGTATCACATTCCTAGCTCCGTCATGTAATGCAACACCGATCGCCAGCAGTGGATGCCTTTCATCAAAGCCGACGCATCCCCAAATATCGATCCAGGCACTTACGCCACCGACACGAAGATGCAGCCGAGGAAAGCAACGCCCGAAGCCAGAGTCGGGAGTTCCAAGAGAAGGGCTCATGGAAACTAGCCAGCAGCAGAGAGATCAGTTCCGTTTGAGACAAGCAGACGTAAAGTTAAGTCGGGGAATTCAACCAATCTTGTGACATAAAGAAATTAAGTACTAAAAATAAAATCTTTTTTAAAAACTAAATTTCGAGTTGCGGATATTTAACTGGCGCAGTCGGTAGGATTTCGTTTAAAATTAACTCCTATATTTCGGTAATGGTCAGCTTGTGTAATTTCTAATTACTGTGATCACGTAATCCCGGAATCGTTAATAAAATTGTGAAATCCGCCAAAGAACCTATGTGTTACGAGCACATACGATTTGCAAAACTAAAATTAAGTGAACTGAAGTAAGCGGAGATGGTGATCCACCAAGAACAGTGAAACACTAAATACAAAATCAAAAAACTTACAAGTGAACCAAAATAAAGTTAAAAACTACTGAAAACAAAGCAAAACCCAATCAACACCAACAACATGGCGTTACCACCACTATCATTGAGCGAAATCCACTTGAACCAGGCACTGCTGTCGATCAGACAAATACCTGCCTATGACGGTTCATCTGGACAGCTAAGCTCATTTATCAAACGAATCGAATATGTATGCGGATTATATCCAACTGAAGATCTTCGCCAACAAAGGATCCTATTTGGAGCGACCGAGATCCAACTGTCAGGAGAGGCACAACGCATATCGCAAATGATACAACCCAACAAGTGGCTCGAACTGAAGACGACGCTAATCAACGAGTTCAAAAATCACACACCATATGAAGAACTCTTACGACAACTATACACCACCAGATTCAACGGCAGTCTTCGTAAGTTTATAGAAGAATTAGAGATAAAAGCATTATTAATAAACAATAAGCTAAACTTAGAAAACATACCAGAAAATAATGTCATTTATAAAAACGCTTTGAACAACACAATTAAAGATGTCATTACTCGAAAACTTCCTGACAGAATGTTCATGACCTTAGCAAGAAAAGATATTACCACATTGTCTAATCTTAAGAAGGCAGCACAAGAAGAAGGATTGTACGAAGCTAGTACAACAGATTCAGGTACAAATAAAGATCAATCGAAATCGTCTCAATAAAATCGAAAGAATGTTGGAAACTATTATCCAAATTATAATACTACTAACTATCACAATCAAACTCAGAGTTCATCTGGAACAGGTCAGACTAATCGAACAAATCAAAATCAAAATTCCCAAAATCCTGGATTATACAATGAGTTCAAAAATTCCTTGAATCAAGGTAGGGCTCAGAATCCATTCAATCAGCAAATATCTCAAATCCAAGCTAGTGGGAGTGGACCCAACCAACCTACTAAAAGAGGGAGGGAGAGCCAGAGTGGCCAAACGAATTTATACGTAAATTTTCATCAAGCCGCCTCGGAAGAAACCGAGGAGGACCCTATATAAACATTACCATTAATAAAAGAATATTAAGGTGTATCATCATGAAAGAAAATTATACAGATTCCGAGATAAAAAACGATAACCTTACGGTCCATACCATCAATGGACCTGTCCGTTTAACTAAGAGTATAATGAGGAATGCGAACAAAACATGTCCGTCCGAACAAAAGTTCTACATACATAACTTTTCCGAAAATTATGATATTTTATTAGGAAGAGAATACTTGATGGCAAGTAAAGCCGTCATCGATTACAGAAATGACACTGTAACACTAGGAGCTAGGTCGTACCCAATCATTCAGAGTGTAGAAGCTATTGAAGCCGGCAAGACCGCACAGAAGTGCACTGATCCCTCTACAAAAGAAGAGAAGATCGCACCTAAGTGCCTTGACCCATCTCCAGAGGGAGATCAATACTTCGCTTCCGCTCTAGACAGTGAATTAAGGGAATGTAATCAATTAAGATTGGAACACTTAAACGACGAAGAGAGGGAAGAGTTAAAGAAGGTCTTATATGAGTTTAAGGATGTGCAGTACAGAGAAGGTGACAATTTGACTTTCATAAGTACAATCAAGCACGAGATCAAAACTCAACATGAAGACCCGGTCTACAGACGACCATACAAATATACCCAGATACATGAGCAGGAGGTAAACCAGCAAATCAAAGATATGATCAGGCAGGGAATAATTCGAAAGTCGAATTCTCCTTACTGCTCGCCCATATCTATGATTCCGAAGAAGATAGATGCTTCAGGAAAGCAAAAATATCGAATGGTAGTAGACTATAGAAGTCTAAATGAAATAACAGTTAAGGACAAATTCCCAACTCCACGAATGGATGAAATCCTAGACAAACTAGGTAAATGTCAGTATTTTACGACAATCGATTTAGCAAAAGGTTTCCATCAAATCTTCAAAGATTGCTTTGTATACTTAGATGACATCATTATATTTTCCACTTCATTGGAAGAACACTTGTTGTCACTAAGGAGAGTATTTGGAAAGTTGAGAGACGCCAACTTGAAGCTACAAATGGATAAATGTGAATTCATGAAAAAGGAAACCGAATTCCTAGGTCATGTAGTCACTACTGAAGGAATAGTACCAAATCCAGGTAAAATCTCTGCCATTGTCAAATTTCCAATACCAGAAACGACTAAACAAATAAAGTCATTCTTAGGTCTGTGCGGGTTCCCCAGGAAATTCATTCCTAATTTTGCAAACATAGCAAAACCCATGACCCTCAAACCAAAGAAAGGAGCTGTCATAGACCCCAAGGAAGACAAGTACGTCGAGGCATTTGAGAGACTAAAAGTACTCATCACCTCAGACCCTATCCTTGCGTTCCCAGACTTTGCCAAATTGTTCACGGTAACAACCGACGCTAGTAACATAGCATTGGGAGCGGTTTTGTCACAAGAACACAAACCGATCTGCTACGCTAGCAGAACCCTAAATGAACATGAAATAAACTATTCAGCCATCGAAAAGGAATTATAAGCGATCGTTTGGGCAACCAAGTATTTCCGTTCATACCTGTTCGGTAGAACATTCGAGATACAAAGCGATCATAAACCCTTGATTTGGTTGAACAACCTCAAGGAGCCAAATATGAAATTACAAAGGCGGAAAATAAAACTGAATGAGTTTGATTTTAAAATGAAATATCTACCAGGCAAAGAAAATCATGTAGCTGATGCCTTATCAAGGGTAAAGATTAATGAAAATCTCCTTGGAGAAGCTTCCAATAGCGTTGGTGCAACTGTACATAGCGCACAGGAAGACAATCTAAATCACATTGCTATCACGGAAAGACCAATTAACTATTACAATCGGCAAATTGAGCTAATAAAAGGCAATGAAGATAAGGTAGAAACAATTCGTTATTTTCACAAGCTAATCATCAAGATCACGTATAAGGAAATGACTAACACCTTAGCGAAGGATATAATAAAGGAATATCTATGCACCAAAAAGAGCGCATTATATTTCCATAACGAAATAGATTTTCCTCCATTCCAAAAAGCCTATTTAGAAATCATAAATTCTAACAATATAACCAAAGCTATTAAATCAAGCACGAAACTCCTAGATATTCAGAATTACGATGAATTTAAAGAAACCATATTAAAGAATCATAAAGGCTTACTCCATCCAGGGATAGAGAAAACCGTCAATTGGTTTAGGGGAAAATACTATTACCCGGATTATCAAAAACTAATCCAAAACATCATAAACGAATGTCCTACTTGTAATATTGCCAAAACAGAGCATAGAAATACGAAGTTGGCATTCGAAACTACACCGGAAATACTGAACATCAGAGAGAAATACGTCATAGATTTCTATATGGTTGGTAACCAACAGTTCCTATCATGTATTGACGTATACTCGAAGTTTGCCACTCTTGTAGAAGTAAAAAGTCGTGACTGGTTAGAAGCAAAAAGAGCCATCATGAAAGTTTTTAACGAGATGGGCAAACCAATTGAAATCAAAGCCGATAAAGATTCAGCTTTTATGTGCACAGCATTGCAAGCATGGCTGAATGCGGAAAACGTCAAAATAGAGATCACTTCCAGCAAAAATGGAATATCTGACGTAGAAAGATTTCATAAAACAGTAAATGAAAAATTAAGAATAATATCTAGCGATGATAGCCCAGAAGATAGATTCACGAAGTTTGAATTAATTCTTTATACTTATAATCATAAAACCAAACATAATATCACAAATAGGACACCAGCTGATATATTCATTTATGCAGGCTCACCTGATTATGACACCCAACTAAATAAAGTAAATAAAATCACTCAATTAAATAAAAACCGCATAGAGTATGAAGTAGATACCCGCTATAAACTATCACCTCTAGTTAAGCCTAAGGTAACAAATCCTTTCAAAAGGACGGGCGAAATTAGACAGGTAGACGAAAAACATTATGAGGAAAAGAATAGGGGTAGGAAAATAACTCATTATAAATCAAAATTCAAGAAAAAGAAGAAATCTAATAAAAGCAAATATAATAATTCCAGAGAAACCGAGGAAGTTAATGGAATCGGCGAACTTCAACACAATTAAAATCCTCATCTTCCTCATAATTACCATCGTAATGGCACAGGGCCAAAACATAGAAATAAATCCTATAAAATCCCAAAACGGATATATGATATTCAAAACTGGATCAATTAACATACCTATCAATTACGAATACCATTATCTAACTGTTAATGTAACTAAAACCGAAGAACTATACCAAAATTTATTAATGCAAGCCGTTAAATTCCAGGACATAATCCAAATAAAATATCTAGTAGACAAATTGCAAATTGAAATGTACGGGCTAAAAATAACCAAAAGAAATAAAAGAGGCCTAATCAATATGGTAGGAACAGCCTACAAATATCTCTTTGGAACACTAGATCAGGAAGATAAAGTCGATTTGGAACAAAACTGAATGAACTAAATTTGGTAATAGATGCAGTTAATAGCGGAATAAACGTTATAAACAAACTAAATGAAGAAAAAGACAGGAATCAACAAATAGAAATTTTGATATTCAATCTACAACATTTCACAGAATATATCGAAGATATAGAACTAGGTATGCAATTAACTAGGCTCGGTATATTTAATCCAAAATTATTAAAACAAGACTACCTGGAACAAATAAATTCTGAGAAGATACTAAATATAAAAACCTCCACATGGCTAAAATCCGATACCAACGAAATTCTAATAATTTCCAACATTCCCAAAGACATTACAAAAGTACCAATCTATAAAATCGTTCCGTATCCAGACGAATTAAATAACATGTTAACAGATATGACATACGACAAGTACCACATAAAAAATGAAGAAGTATTTGTTAAAGAAACTAGATTGAAAACCAATGACAATTGTATAAAAGGAATTTTAATGCAAATTCCCACTAAATGTCCATATTCCAAAACTTTTCAAAACTTTTAAATAAACTTTAGTGAACCCAATATACAAATCACATGGAATCTTCCAAAAACAACGCTAAACCAGAATTGTGTAAACCAAGAAATCATAGCGGAAGGATATACCATTATAAAAATCTACAACTGTTCAATCCAATTAAATGAATTTACAATATCAAACACAATGTTAGATTTTGCCAAGAATGTTTATGTAAACAACAACATAACTAAAATAAAACCACTGTCGTATGTCCAAACTAATGAAATAATTATGCAATACACCAAATAAGTCTACTAATTTCATTCGTCATAGTTATATTAGTACTACTAAGATATGTAGCTGTTAAATTTAAGAAAACTTCTAAAAGAGTCACGGTTAAATGTATTAACCCTATAATAGAAGCAGAAGAGGAACCAACCTCAGCCACCGCACTTGACACCCCGTCACTATAACCGAGGGTAATCGCCTAGGGACAGGCTAATAACAAACGTTGGGGGAGTGACATATCCATAATTCCCCACATCCCATAAACATTATATTTATGTACAATTCATCCACCCCATCCACACAAGTAACAGGACCCCACTCAAGAATCAATAACTGTTTCTTCCCATACTCTAAGCTAGGGCCCCCCATAATATAAACAATGGACCACATTGTTTCATCAACATTAGAATCACGCCACTCTCGAGAAATCGATTCATTAGAATCACGCCACTCATGAGGACCAATCAAAGCTAGACATAAAACCAAGGAGTATCACATTCCTAGCTCCATCATGTAATGCAACACCGATCGCCAGCAGTGGATGCCTTTCATCAAAGCCGACGCATCCCCAAATATCGATCCAGGCACGTACGCCACCGACACGAAGATGCAGCCGAGGAAAGCAACGCCCGAAGCCAGATTCGGGAGTTCCAAGAGAAGGGCTCATGGAAACTAGCCAGCAGCAGAGAGATCAGTTCCGTTTGAGACAAGCAGACGTAAAGTTAAGTCGTGGAATTCAACCAATCTTGTGACATAAAGAAATTAAGTACTAAAAATAAAATCTTTTTTAAAAACTAAATTTCGAGTTGCGGATATTTAACTATATATATATAACGAGGGGGAACGTTGTGAGTTGCTGCGGACACCGCAACTCTACAGTTATACCCGATACTAAGTCAGTATGGCTCTCCTCCGGCAGACGCTGCTAATATTAAACGACACGACAAAGAGTGCGTGCGAGAGAGACAGAAAATCAGTCTGAGCGTGACGTCGGGCGCTGCGTAGCCACTGCAAATTGATTTGTTCCTTTTGGCTATAAAAATTATCTGATCTGGTCCAGATTCAGCAATCTGATAGATATGGTCGTTATCTATGATTCTGCGTTTTTAGTTTTCTCGAATGTGCAATTTTGTGGATGCAACAGATTTTCGTTTTTTGTGTGGGCGGAAGGGGGTGGGGCGAAATTCTGAGATATACGTTTTATAGTGAGATCTAACAGAAGTTCGGATACCAAATTTGGTTACTCTAGCCTTAATAGTCTCTGAGATTTGTGGATGCCCCAGATTTTCGTCCTTTGCGGGGGCGGAAGGGGGTGTGGCGAAATTTGGACACGAAACGGTCAAGGTCCGATATCACAGGAGTGTGGATACCAAATTTGGTTGCTCTGGCTCTTATAGGTTCTGAGATCCTTGAACTCATATTTTGCCATTGGCAAAACCGACCATGAAACCTGTGTGTTAGAGAGAGACAGAGCGAGTAAGAATGAAATTGTTTTCTTGATTCTGGCTATAATAATTATACGATCTGGTTGAGATCTTACATTCTGAAACATATAGTCATCCTCTACGATTCTGCGTTTTGGGATTTATCGTATCTTTAAAAATGTGGATGCCACAGATTTTCGTCCTTTGTGGGGCGGAAGTGGGCGGGCGAAGTTTTGAAATGTTTTTGTAGCAGTGACATATCACAGAAGTCTGGATACGAAACATCGTTGCTCTAGCTCTTATAGTCTTTGAGCACTAGGCGCTGAAGGGGACGGACAGACGGACAGACGGACGGACGGACAGACGGACAGACAGACATGGCTCAATCGACTCGGCTATTGATGCTGATCAAGAATATATATACTTTATGGGGTCGGAAACGATTCCTTCTGGACGTTACACACATCCACTTTTACCACAAATCTAATATACCCCAATACTCTTTTTGAGTATCGGGTATAAAAACGAGAGAATAAGAATCGAAATCGTAAACAAAAGCTAGATCAGACTGGGGTGCATTATACACACTGAGCAGACGGGTTTGAATCATTATACGTTGTATGCATATCTACACTCTCAAGCCAATGGCTCTTTTGACCAAACTACTTTTCGCTGTACATAATTACTCACTCCGGCGTTATTGTCTTACGCTGATCGTTGGTGTCGTAGATGTTGACCGCAGCTGTTTAAAATATGGAAATCATAAATATATAATGCATCCAATACAATTACGCTACAAACACCGTCGCATAGTCATCATACAGTTGTTTTGGTTTTCATAAATATAATTGTTATGCTCTATCGCGAAAATTGAACTAAAAAGTAACAAACGAAAGACAATTTAGTGTGCATATGCACATATGTATGTAGATATGTACGCGCGTAACATCAAAGAGGGGTGTTAATAAAGTTTCAGTTACATTACGTTAAACTGCTGATGTTATGCGTTGGAACTTGATAATGAATTAAATGTAAATTGGACAAAACTCGATCCCGTGCGGCTGCTTTGTAGACTCTTGTCCGCATGAAGTTGGTTAGAGGTCAACAGGTGCGATGTATATGGTTCCTGGCCGTACTGACGAATCTTCCGCCAAGCCTATATTTAGTTAAATATGACTGAGCAGCACTAAATATTCTTCGCGATTGAGGCTGATCTGGTTCACTTGGATCTTTGGAGATTCCGAACTCGGTGGTAATATAAGGTCCAGAAAGGATGAATTATGGTTGGAGTTGGGCACAGACGTATGATATACATATAGTAGAGCTTGATTGCATGCATTTTATTAGTAATTGCATAAATATAACTAAAAACACATAAATACATACATATCGACACATACAGACATATATGTGAACCTCTATTTGGACGCAACAGTTATAGGTACATACATACATCTTTCGTTTACAGCAATCACTGTCGCCCCCCCCCCCCCCCCCACCCCTTTTTATTTTGTTCTTGTCGTTAGAACCTCACAAAGTTTGTTCGTTCGTTCCCCCAAGCCACGGCGTATAGAAAGTATCCACACACACATACAAGCAGCAGCACCGGTGCATTATTTCGTTTTCGCTTTCGCTTTTCCACTGCTGCTTGCGTTGTATTTGTTGGGAGAATTTTCGTTGCCGCTCTTGAGCTTAACGGTGCTCCAAGTGACGCGCTACCCTGTATCTAACGGGTATATTGTTTTCCGCTGTTACTTGCCAAGTGACGCGCTACCCTGTATCTAACGGGTATATTGTTTTCGGCTGTTACTTGCAACGAATCTTTTCCTTGATACCTCGTGCCTCGACATTCAATTCAAATTCGTTTTCGATTATCGTTCTCGTTCAAACATATAAAAAAAAAAATAATAATAATAATAAATAAATAAACAGAAATAATAGTGGTTTGTTGTGTAAAATCTTCATACACAATCATTATGGCAGAAAAAAGTAAATCCACTCTTGAAGACTTAAAGATTAAGCTCAAAAGTCGAGTAAAAAGCATTCGCCGCTTAGAGGATCGATTACATCAAGGATCGATTCCTTTGCAATTACCGGAATTACAATGTAGATTAGATTGTTTGAATGCTTCAATTGAAAAGGCTAACCATTTGCAGGAGCAAATCGAAGACATAACAGGTGATGATGCAAATGCAGCCGAGTTGGAAGAGCTGATAATTGTCACCAAAGGAAAGATAATGTCGCTTATCGCCGCCTTTGATGCAGAAAGCGAGACGAAGCCAGTGTCTTCTTCAGCCCCAACTCATGCTAGACTTCCGAAATTGGCATTACCCAAATTTAGAGGTAAACACTCGGAATTCAAAAATTTCATTAGCCTTTTTGAGAGACTAGTCCATAGCGACAACAGCATACCGGTGATCGAAAAATTTCATCATTTGATTTCGTGCCTCTCTGATGAAGCATTAGGAACAATAAAGGCGTTCCAAGTCACCGAGGCAAATTATGAAAAGGCCATGGCTGGCCTAAAACGAGTATATGACAACGATTATTTGATTTTCACGAATAATATTTCCACATTGTTCAATCTGCCGAGAATGTCGCATCAATCTGCATCATCTCTAAGAACTCTAATCGATACTGTTTCGTCGATTTACGGATCATTACTGTCGATCGGAGATGATACAAAAATTTCGAATGCAATGCTCATTCATCTCGTTTTAAACAGAGTCGACCCAGTGACGAAACAAAAGTGGGATGAACAGCTTACTTATGAGAAGTTGCCGCTTTGGTCCGACTTTGAGAAAGTCTTGAATCGTCGATAACAGGGTAATTCTGGCTACGTCGATCGTAAGCGTCCGAACTAAGAGCGGTCAACACATTCTGGCCAGAGCTCTGCTCGACTCTGGATCACAAACAAATCGCTAATCGCTTACAGATCCGTAGAGAGGAGTCCTGTATTAGCTTGCTTGGAATTGGTGAATCTAATTCTCAAGTAAAGGATAAAATACACACAGTGGTGAAGTCGCGAATAAATGGTAGTGAGTTCTCCTTTGATTTTTGGATCCTGAAATCAATTTCAGGTTATCACCCTGACCAGTCAGTGAATGTGACTGACTGGCGAATCCCAGAGAACCTACCACTGGCAGACCCTTATTTCTACAAGCCACAAAGAAAAGATATGTTAATTGGAGCAGAATCGTTCTTTGAATTATTAGCTGTTGGTCAAATTAAACAAGGTCCTGACTTTCCAACTCTTCAGAAAACCCTTCTTGGTTGGGTTGTGTCGGGAAAATATGTTTCCAGGAGTTCTGCTCCTCAAATTACAAACAGTTTGAGTTGCAGTGAAGAGTTGCTAGCATCCATCGATAGGACCTTGAAAAAGTTTTGGTCACTGGAAGAAATGCCATCTACCAAGAAAATTGCCACACCTGAGCACAAGCTATGTGAAGAACACTATCGTAAGACGACTCAGGTACTATCATCAGGTCGGTTCGAAGTAAGGCTCCCGTTTAAATCAGATCCAAATTGTTTAGGCAACTCCTTTGAGGTTGCGAAACGGCGGTTTTTGTCGCTTGAAAGACGATTGCATCGTGACCCTGAGTTGAAGAAAATGTACTTGGAATTCATGGAAGAGTACCTCTCCTTAGGTCATATGTCTCCTACTGACAATACGATTCCTTCTACTCCACACTACGTAATCCCTCATCAGTGTGTTCTGAGGCCACAAAGTACGTCTACCAAGCTCCGAGTCGTGTTCGATGCTTCGTCCAAGACGTCCTCACAGGTGGCCTTAAATGACATTCTGATGGTGGGACCTACCATTCAAGAGGAATTATACTCGACACTGCTCCGTTTTCATCTGCACAGGTTTGCCCTGACTGCTGATGTTAAAAAGATGTATCGCCAAGTGATGGTGAACGAAGCGGATCGGCAGTTTCAGCTCATAGTGTGGAGAAGAGACCCTTCTGAATCCTTGAGATTATACAAGCTCAACACTGTAACCTATGGGACTGGACCAGCCCCATTCTTAGCTATCCGGTGTTTGAAAAGGTTGAGTGAGTCTGCGAAGCTCTCATTCCCTAGAGCTGCTAACGTTATTGGGTCCGACTTTTACGTCGATGACTTGTTGACTGGTGCTGCATGCGTAGAGGAGCTAAGGGCAATTAAGTCCGAAGTGTCTCAGGTTCTTCAGACCGCAGGGTTTGAGTTGACTAAGTGGTTTTCAAACTCACCCGAGATCACCGCATCTGAGAGCACAGCCAAACCCATAACAATCTCGGATTCAGAGTCGATAAAGGCGTTAGGAATCTCATGGTTACCTACTGACGATGCCTTTAAGTTCAAAATTGACAATTCAGTTATGAGTCTCCGAGCGACAAAACGGAACATACTATCGGTGACATCAAAGTTGTTTGACCCCCTTGGTTTATTAAGTCCTATCGTTATAAAAGGCAAGATCCTATTGCAGGAGCTTTGGCTTAACAAACTAGATTAGGATGAGTCGATCCCGCTGCATTTGGAAACAGCGTGGAATAGGTTGAAAAATACACTATCTCAATTGGAAGACATATCCATATCTCGGTTTGTGTATTCCGATCCGATGTCACCGGTTCAAATACATGCCTTTGCTGACGACTCCATGAGAGCGTATGGAGCGTGCGTCTATATACGTAGCAGAACTGCAGAAGGTTTAAAAATATCATTGTTGACTTCGAAATCCAAAGTAGCGCCGCTCAAGACCAAAACGCTCCCAAGGCTTGAGTTATGTGCCGCTCACCTTCTCGCAGATCTCTGTCACAGAATCAAGCCGCTATTAAACGTGCCCATTGAACGAGTCGTTTATTGGTCGGATTCAGAGGTAACTCTCCATTGGATCCGGTCTCATCCATCGTCGTTGTCGACTTTCGTTTCAAATAGAGTGGCTGAGATTCAAGAGTGGTCAGATGATGCTACGTGGCGGCATGTACTCACGAAACAGAACCCAGCAGATATTGTCTCAAGAGGTTGTGACGTCGACGAAATCGTTCAGTCAATTTGGTTCGAAGGACCATCATTTCTGAAAGAGGAAGAAGAAAACTGGCCCAAGAACGCTCATTTCGAACACTCCGATGATCTTCAGCTGGAAAAGAGGAAGACTGCGGTCGGGTTGACCGCGGCTGTGCGAAGTTCGGAGCTGTTAGATGTCATCGAGGGATTCTCGTCACACCTCAAACTGCTTAGAGTGTTCGTGTATGTGTTCCGCTTTATAAGAAAATGTAAAGACCCAAGCCTAAATTTCGAAAAAACTATCTCACCGACCGAATACAATGAAGCTTTTTATAAAATTATCGAAATCATCCAGCATCACGAGTATCAAGAAGAAATTGAAAAGGTTAGGAAAGGATCTACAATTGGTCCTAGTCTTCAGCGGTTGAACCCATTCATCCATGAAGACACAGGGACTTGGTGCAACTTTTCGTTGTTGCGAGTGGGGGGGCGACTAGCCAAAGCTCCTATATCATACGATGCCAAGTTTCCTCTGCTTTTGACTAAGCGCTCGCAATTCGTGCGAAGCTATATTCGTCATCTGCACCATTCGAATTTTCATGTCGGCCCACGAGCACTTGTGAGCATCCTTCGACAGAGCGTGTGGATAGTGAACGCTCAGGAGGTCTGCCGTCAGACAGTTCGATCGTGTATGCGCTGTTTTAAATGCAAGCCTCGATTGCTGACGCAACTCATGGGGAATTTACCCGCAGATCGACTCCGTGCTCTCCGCCCATTTTCAATTTGCGGCGTTGATTTTTGTGGACCAGTGCACACGACATTGAAGGCCCCCATACAAGTCATACATTGCGCTTTTTGTTTGTTTTGCGTCCAAGGCGGTTCACCTAGAAATAGTTTCCGATCTAACCACTGATTGTTTTTTGTTGGCTTTTCAAAGGTTCGTCGGGCGCCGAGGATATCCCCAAGTCGTTCATTGCGACAACGGGACGAACTTCGTCGGAGCGAGCCGCTATCTCAGCGCTCTGCGGATCAGGCTCAAGGAGCATGGAGACGCAATTCGCGACTTCGCGTCAAAGAACGGATGCGAATTTGCGTTCATACCGCCGCGAGCTCCTCACATGGGAGGGCTATGGGAGGCAGGTGTAAAAACTGCCAAGAGCCTACTCCTACGGGCAGTAGGCAGCGCGCTCCTCACCGGCGAAGAACGCGCCACAGTCCTCGTCGGCATCGAGGCCATAATGAACTCGAGGCCGCTGGGAGCCATCAGCCAAGATCCAAGCGACGGCGAGGCCCTAACACCCGGGCACCTGCTGACAGGCGGGTCGCTCATCGCCCCCCCAGCACTGCGGACTCCGGACCAGGAGAGTCTCAGTTGCTTGTCTCGTCAGTCAGGCAAGCGTTTTGGCAGCGATGGTCCCGCGAATATGTCCTGGGGCTGCAAATTCGGGGCAAATGGCACCAGCAGCAACCGAACCTCGAGGAAGGAGACCTCGTCATCGTGACCGAGGACAATCTGCCGCCTCAGGAGTGGCTCGTGGGGATGGTCATCGCCACGCACGCAGGAGAGGACGGCATGGTCAGGGTCGTCGAAATAAGGACTAGCACTGGAGCGGTTTTTCGGCGGCCCATACACAAATTAGCGCCGCTCCCAATGTGTTGAAGCCGATGCAGGAGTTCAACGGGGCCGGTGTTGCGTCACCTTCCACCTTAACGAGCGGGTGGTAACCGACTTAGAATACCATCAATATGTGGTAACGGATATGCATCCCGTCTTGTAACCTTGTTCACCTCTCCTGAATCGAGACACAGTCTATATTTTTCGCCTTTCTATACCAAAACGCAATTACTGCTCCAGGGACTAGTCGACTCCTCGGCAAACATCAATTTCTCAATGTCTGGTGATACCGGCCAATGTCGTTGCTTTACGGGAATAGCTGCTCCAACATCTATAGAGTGTGTGACTAAACTGGTACGGCCTAATCCTTCAGTAGCGAAAGATGGAAAACAACCTATCACTTTATCTAAGCGAATTCTCTCGTCTGCTGTCAATTTATGTAGGTTCGGTGGTTCTTCGACGTTATCCGTACCTCCAACATCTAATTCAGATACCTCTGCAGTGTGTGTGATTTTATCTAAAAGTCCAAATTTTTGCCAGAAGTCTATCCCCAAATAGACGTCTTTCTTGAGTTCAGGAATAAGAAACATTTCTAGGTCTGCCGTGCATCCACGGTAATTAATTTGTGTTACCAGCTTGCCTATAACCTTACTTTCAGTATCGTTAGCCGTTCGTATTGCTCCTGAACACTTTTTAATCTTGCAATGCGCCAACATTTCTTTCGCGGCTGAGCCTCCAATACAACTGATTGTGGCCCCCGAATCCAACAAAGCTACGTAATCACTGCCTTCAATGGTGACATTGGTATACAGCCTGTTATCCGAACTAAGAAATATAGCTGAAACAAACATGTTCTTATTCTTGCGATGCATCTTTCAAAATTGTCTTAAACGTTTAGTTGAACGTTTGGGCTTTCTTACAAATTTAAAACTATCTATCTTATCAAAAATTTTCTTACGCGTTGTACTATAATTTGCTTCTCTTTCAGGTAAAGGAGTAAATGAATAATGATATGATATGCTGATCTTAGGCTTCCTTAACTTAGTAGGTGATTCTTGCAAACTTTTTTCTAAGGATGTGTCTGCTTGTTGTGGTTTAACACATCCTTCTGCAGGTTTCCCGGAGGGTTACATTTGGGACATACCGGCTTGTAAGTATCTTTTGTTCCACACCCGTAGCAAAATATCTTACGAGGACCTACACAATCGTCAAATTTATGACCTTTGTTGTCACAGTTCTAGTAAGTTGGAACTCTCTGTGAAGTACGACGTTGTATTTGACACACTTCATTATGCTCGACCAAGTCATCGAATAGCTGCTCGCTATCGTCTGGACCTGACAATTCCAATACGTATGAGCGAAGAGTCCCTTGCCTGACCGATTTTATATCGTTATAAAACTGCTCGTGCTTACGTACCTCTCGTCGTAATAGCGATCTGTTGGCAATCTTTAAGTGAAGAAGCTCGTGGTGAAGAGTGGGCTTGGAATTTCTAATAAGTAGATTCACAACATCTTCTTCTGTAACCGAATTTTGAAGCCTACCCACGAGATCTTCGATAGCATATTGAAAGTCATCGAAGGATTCGTTTTCGCCCTGACGACGTTTCCTAATCTTTTCCCAGATATCATAGTCGGTCTTAACATCTTTAAATCTTCGTCTAAACTCTATACAAAACGTATCCCAATTAAAGTTTGGGTAAGTTCGATGGAATTTCCAGTACCAATCACTAGCTTTTCCCGCGAATAAAAGATACAAGTGATCACAAAGCAATTGATAATTGTTATAAAGATTTTGTTGCGTTAGCGAACGTACTCGATAAATGAACTCATCCATCCTCATACATGTTTTTGAACCATCGAATTTAATGCGCCAATTCTGCATTATACTGGAAGCTTTTGCTGGTGCTACGTGTGAGCTCGAATTACTTCTGCGTGACTATCTCGTGCTTGACCGATACCCACGTTATTCGTTTGGTTAATGTTATTGTCACCGGAAACATCGGGTGTGATATGTTCTGGTTGTGTCAACTGGAGGGACGCTAATTGATTTTGAATCGAAGATTCAATTGTTTTGCTTAAAAATTAAGTTAGTTGTTCCATTAACTGAGCCTGTTGAATGCTTACAGCAGACTGGACGTAGTTAGCGGTTTCCACTTGAGTGGTTATTGGAAGGGTTGTGTTGTTGGTTTCAGTTTCTGTTGGTGAGCGATCTAACCGGGATCGTTGAGTTGATCTCGTATTCATACCCCTTCTAATAAACTTTTGGCCCTTTTTAGGTCGATTAGACGTTCCGTCTATTGTGCTAAAAGATTCGTTAGCATTAGTTGGACGTGTTTCTTCGGCGTTAAGCTCGGCTAACAACGTGTTGTTAGAGAATGTTAGTGCCAGAGCAGAACAATCTAATGAACAAGTGGGACATTTTGGGTTTGTCCTAATCTGTTCCAAAATACAAAGTTTATGGAATTTGTGTCTACACGGGGTGTTGGCTATAATCTCACTAGTTCCCAATACTTCGTTGCAAATTCCACAAAATGGTTCTGCTTCCTGCAAAGCAGTTGTTATATCATCTGTACTTCGCCTTACAGCCATTGTATATCAGACAATATTTAAGGAATTAAAGAAAAACTAATAAAAAAAACCAGGGGGAACGTTGTGAGTTGCTGCGGACACCGCAACTCTACGGTTATACCCGATACTAAGTCAGTATGGCTTTCCTCCGGCAGACGCCGCTAATATTAAACGACACGACAAAGAGTGCGTGCGAGAGAGACAGAAAATCAGTCTGAGCGTGACGTCGGGCGCTGCGTAGCCACTGCAAATTGATTTGTTCCTATTGGCTATAAAAATGATCTGATCTGATCCAGATTCAGCAATCTGATAGATATGGTCATTATCTATGATTCTGCGTTTCTAGTTTTCTCGAATGTGCAATATTGTGGATGCCACAGATTTTCGTCCTTTGTGGGGGCGGAAGTGGGCGGGGCGAAGTTTTGAAATATTTTTGTAGCAGTGACATATCACAGAAGTCTGGATCCAAAACATCGTTGCTCTAGCTCTTATAGTCTTTGGGCACTAGGCTCTGAAGGGGACGGACAGACGGACAGACGGACGGACGGACAGACAGACAGGGCTCAATCGACTCGGCTATTGATGCTGATCAAGAAACGGTCGGAAACGATTCCTTCTGGACGTTACACACATCCACTTTTACCACAAATCTAATATACCCCAATACTCATTTTGAGTATCGGGTATAAAAATTATATAAGAAGGTATTAATTGTAATAATAAGGTCTGTCTTTCCCACATGCCAGAATACTTACAAAATATCTATTTGGTTTCAGTAGGCTTTCTATTTTCGTTAATATGGACTATTTATAGGTTAATGACCTCGTGCACTGAATCATTGGACAACTATCGCGATTTGGCAATATAAAATTGTAAATCCGAATAACTCAAGATGCCTAAAGTGAAAAAGCAGGTTTGCTTTGGTCGGTCAATCCAAAATGAAATGAGCTGGAACCGCAAAATCCTAAAACAATTCCTGTTTATTCTGATCACTGTATGGTATTGCATAAGTGTCTCTGATACTCACAATTCGATACCATAGGTCTGTTTTGGTCAACCAATCCGGATCAAATGAATTGCAGTTGCTAAATCCGAAAACCGAGTCTAAGTATAAATTTTGAAATCTTTAACCTTTATGCAATATTTTGCAAAAGAAAATGTGTCGCTGAAATTTTGATGTATTACCGGTTGAGCTTGTAGAACCAAGGCAAGATTGCTTGTCTTATTAAAATAAACGGCCTATATAGTAAGACACTATAAATCCAAATTTTAATATCGGCTCTAAATTGGTTCTAGATTCTAAGGCAAGTTGCCTGGCCCCACGTTGGGCGCCATAAATGTGTAGTGTACCAGAGTTTAAATATATATAGTGACATATCCATAATTCCCCACATCCCATACACATTATGTTTATGTATAATTCATCCACCCCATCCACACAAGTAACAGGACCCCACTCAAGAACCAATAACTGTTTCTTCCCATACTCCAAGCTAGGGCCCCCCATAATATAAACAATGGACCACATTGTTTCATCAACATTAGAATCACGCCACTCTCGAGAAATCGATTCTTTAGAATCACGCCACTCATGAGGACCAATCAAAGCTAGACATAAAACCAAGGAGTATCACATTCCTAGCTCCGTCATGTAATGCAACACCGATCGCCAGCAGTGGATGCCTTTCATCAAAGCCGACGCATCCCCAAATATCGATCCAGGCACGTACGCCACCGACACGAAGATGCAGCCGAGGAAAGCAACACCCGAAGCCAGAGTCGGGAGTTCCAAGAGAAGGGCTCATGGAAACTAGACAGCAGCAGAGAGATCAGTTCCGTTTGAGACAAGCAGACGTAAAGTTAAGTCGGGGAATTCAACCAATCTTGTGACATAAAGAAATTAAGTACTAAAAATAAACTCTTTTTTAAAAACTAAATTTCGAGTTGCGGATATTTAACTGGCGCAGTCGGTAGGATTTCGTTTAAAATTAACTCCTATATTTCGGTAATGGTCAGCTTGTGTAATTTCTAATTACTGTGATCACGTAATCCCGGAATCGTTAATAAAATTGTGAAATCCGCCAAAGAACCTATGTGTTACGAGCACATACGATTTGCAAAACTAAAATTAAGTGAACTGAAGTAAGCGGAGATAGTGATCCACCAAGAACAGTGAAACACTAAATACAAAATCAAAAAACTTACAAGTGAACCAAAATACTGAAAACAAAACAAAACCCAATCAACACCAACAACATGGCGTTACCACCACTATCATTGAGCGAAATCCACTTGAACCAGGCACTGCTGTCGATCAGAAAAATACCTGCCTATGACGGTTCATCTGGACAGCTAAGCTCATTTATCAAACGAATCGAATATGTATGCGGATTATATCCAACTGAAGATCTTCGCCAACAAAGGATCCTATTTGGAGCGACCGAGATCCAACTGTCAGGAGAGGCACAACGCATATCGCAAATGATACAACCCAACACGTGGCTCGAACTGAAGACGGCGCTGATCAACGAGTTCAAAAATCACACACCATATGAAGAACTCTTACGACAACTATACACCACCAGATTCAACGGCAGTCTTCGTAAGTTTATAGAAGAATTAGAGATAAAAGCATTATTAATAAACAATAAGCTAAACTTAGAAAACATACCAGAAAATAATGTCATTTATAAAAACGCTTTGAACAACACAATTAAAGATGTCATTACTCGAAAACTTCCTGACAGAATGTTCATGACCTTAGCAAGAAAAGATATTACCACATTGTCTAATCTTAAGAAGGCAGCACAAGAAGAAGGATTGTACGAAGCTAGTACAACAGATTCAGGTACAAATAAAGATCAATCGAAATCGTCTCAATCAAATCGAAAGAATGTTGGAAACTATTATCCAAATTATAATACTACTAACTATCACAATCAAACTCAGAGTTCATCTGGAACAGGTCAGACTAATCGAACAAATCAAAATCAAAATTCCCAAAATCCTGGATTATACAATGAGTTCAAAAATTCCTTGAATCAAGGTAGGGCTCAGAATCCATTCAATCAGCAAATATCTCAAAACCAAGCTAGTGGGAGTGGACCCAACCAACCTACTAAAAGAGGGAGGGAGAGCCAGAGTGGCCAAACGAAGATGGACGTAAATTTTCATCAAGCCGCCTCGGAAGAAACCGAGGAGGACCCTATATAAACATTACCATAAAAGAATATTAAGGTGTATCGCTGACTCGGGATCATCGATCAACATCATGAAAGAAAATTATACAGATTCCGAGATAAAAGACGATAAACCTTACGGTCCATACCATCAATGGACCTGTCCGTTTAACTAAGAGTATAATGAGGAATGCGAACAAAACATGTCCGTCCGAACAAAAGTTCTACATACATAACTTTTCCGAAAATTATGATATTTTATTAGGAAGAGAATACTTGATGGCAAGTAAAGCCGTCATCGATTACAGAAATGACACTGTAACACTAGGAGCTAGGTCGTACCCAATCATTCAGAGTGGAGAAGCTATTGAAGCCGGCAAGACCGCACAGAAGTGCACTGATCCCTCTACAAAAGAAGAGAAGATCGCACCTAAGTGCCTTGACCCATCTCCAGAGGGAGATCAATACTTCGCTTCCGCTCTAGACAGTGAATTAAGGGAATGTAATCAATTAAGATTGGAACACTTAAACGACGATGAGAGGGAAGAGCTAAAGAAGGTCTTATATGAGTTTAAGGATGTGCAGTACAGAGAAGGTGACAATTTGACTTTCACAAGTACAATCAAGCACGAGATCAAAACTCAACATGAAGACCCGGTCTACAGACGACCATACAAATATGCCCAGATACATGATCAGGAGGTAAACCAGCAAATCAACGATATGATCAGGCAGGGAATAATTCGAAAGTCGAATTCTCCTTACTGCTCGCCCATATCTATGTTTCCGAAGAAGATAGATGCTTCAGGAAAGCAAAAATATCGAATGGTAGTAGACTATAGAAGTCTAAATGAAATAACAGTTAAGGACAAATTCCCAACTCCACGAATGGATGAAATCCTAGACAAACTAGGTAAATGTCAGTATTTTACGACAATCGATTTAGCAAAAGGTTTCCATCAAATACCCATGGAACCTAGCTCAATCCCCAAAACTGCGTTCTCCACTAAGCATGGACATTACGAGTTCACTCGTATGCCCTTTGGGCTAACCACTGCCCCAGCTACCTTCCAAAGATGTATGAACAATCTGCTAGAAGAGTTAATTTTCAATGATTGCTTTGTATACTTAGATGACATCATTATATTTACCACTTCATTGGAAGAACACTTGTTGTCACTAAGGAGAGTATTTGAAAAGTTGAGAGACGCCAACTTGAAGCTACAAATGGATAAATGTGAATTCATGAGAAAGGAAACTGAATTCCTAGGTCATGTAGTCACTACTGAAGGAATAGTACCAAATCCAGGCAAACTCTATGCCATTGTCAAATTTCCAATACCAGAAACGACTAAACAAATAAAGTCATTCTTAGGTCTGTGCGGGTTCTACAGGAAATTCATTCCTAATTTTGCAAACATAGCAAAACCCATGACACTCAAACTAAAGAAAGGAGCTGTCATAGACCCCAAGGAAGACAAGTACGTCGAGGCATTTGAGAGACTAAAAGTACTCATCACCTCAGACCCTATCCTTGCGTTCCCAGACTTTGACAAAATGTTCATGGTAACAACGGACGCTAGTAACATAGCATTGGGAGCGGTTTTGTCACAAGAACACAAACCGATCTGCTACGGTAGCAGAACCCTAAATGAACATGAAATAAACTATTCAGCCATCGAAAAGGAATTATTAGCGATTGTATGGGCAACCAAGTATTTCCGTTCATACCTGTTCGGTAGAACATTCGAGATACAAAGCGATCATAAACCCTTGATTTGATTGAACAACCTCAAGGAGCCAAATATGAAATTACAAAGGTGGAAAATAAAACTGAATGAGTTTGATTTTAAAATGAAATATCTACCAGGCAAAGAAAATCATGTAACTGATGCCTTATCAAGGGTAAAGATTAATGAAAATCTCCTTGGAGAAGCTTCCAATAGCGTTGGTGCAACTGTACATAGCGCACAGTAAGACAATCTAAATTACATTGCTATCAGGGAAAGACCAATTAACTATTGCAATCGGCAAATAGAGCTAATAAAAGGCAATGAAGATAAGGTAGAAACAATTCGTTATTTTCACAAGCTAATCATCAAGATCAAGTATAAGGAAATGACTTACACCTTAGCGAAGGATATAATAAAGGAATATCTATGCACCAAAAAGAGCGCATTATATTTCCATAACGAAATAGATTTTCCTCCATTCCAAAAAGCCTATTTAGAAATCATTAATTCTAACAATATAACCAAAGCTATTAAATCAAGCACGAAACTCCTAGATATTCAGAATTACGCTGAATTTAAAGAAACCATATTAAAGAATCATAAAGGCTTACTCCATCCAGGGATAGAGAAAACCGTCAATTGGTTTAGGGGAAAATACTATTACCCGGATTATCAAAAACTAATCCAAAACATCACAAACGAATGTCCTACTTGTAATATTGCCAAAACAGAGCATAGAAATACGAAGTTGGCATTCGAAACTACACCGGAAATACGAGATCACTTCCAGCAAAAATGGATTATCTGACGTAGAAAGATTTCATAAAACAGTAAATGAAAAATTAAGAATAATATCTAGCGATGATAACCCAGAAGATAGATTCACGAAGTTTGAATTAATTCTTTATACTTATAATCATAAAACCAAACATAATACCACAAATAGGACACCAGCTGATATATTCATTTATGCAGGCTCACCTAAAAATTTATTAATGCAAGCCACTAAATTCCAGGACATAATCCAAATAAAATATCTAGTAGACAAATTGCAAAGAGAAATGAACGGGCTTAAAATAACCAAAAGAAATAAAAGAGGCCTTATCAATATAGTAGGAACAGCCTACAAATATCTCTTTGGAACACTAGATCAGGAAGATAAAGTCGATTGGAACAAAAAATAGAAAATTTAGCCAGCCATAGCATTCAAATGAACGAACTAAATTTGGTAATAGATGCAGTTAATAGCGGAATAAACGTTATAAACAAACTAAATGAAGAAAAAGACAGGAATCAACAAATAGAAATTTTGATATTCAATCTACAACATTTCACAGAATATATCGAAGATATAGAACTAGGTATGCAATTAACTAGGCTCGGTATATTTAATCCAAAATTATTAAAACAAGACTACCTGGAACAAATAAATTCTGAGAAAATACTAAATATAAAACCCTCCACATGGCTAAAATCCGATACCAACGAAATTCTAATAATTTCCAACATTCCCAAAGACATTACAAAAGTACCAATCTATAAAATCGTTCCGTATCCAGACGAATTAAATAACATGTTAACAGATATGACATACGACAAGTACTACATAAAAAATGAAGAAGTATTTGTTAAAGAAACTAGATTGAAAACCAATGACAATTGTATAAAAGGAATTTTAATGCAAATTCCCACTAAATGTCCATATTCCAAAACTTTTCAAAACTTTCAAATAAACTTTATTGAACCCAATATACTAATCACATGGAATCTTCCAAAAACAACGCTAAACCAGAATTGAGTAAACCAAGAAATCATAGCGGAAGGAAATACCATTATAAAAATCTACAACTGTTCAATCCAATTAAATGAATTTACAATATCAAACAGAATGTTAGATTTTGCCCAGAATTTTTATGTCAACAACAACATAACTAAAATAAAACCACTGTCGTATGTCCAAACTAATGAAATAATTATGCAATACACCAAATATAGTAACCTATTACAAATAAGTCTACTAATTTCCTTTGTCATAATTATATTAGTACTACTAAGTTATGTAGCTCTTAAATTCAAGAAAACTTCTAAAAGAGTCACGGTTAAATGTATTAACCCTATAATAGAAGCAGAAGAGGAACCAACCTCAGCCACCGCACTTGACACCCCGTCACTATACCCGAGGGTAATCGCCTAGGGACAGGCTAATAACAAACGTTGGGGGAGTGACATATCCATAATTCCCCACATCCCATACACATTATGTTTATGTACAATTCATCCACCCCATCCACACAAGTAACAGGACCCCACTCAAGAATCAATAACTGTTTCTTCCCATACTCCAAGCTAGGGCCCCCCATAATATAAACAATGGACCACATTGTTTCATCAACATTAGAATCACGCCACTCTCGAGAAATCGATTCTTTAGAATCACGCCACTCATGAGGACCAATCAAAGCTAGACATAAAACCAAGGAGTATCACATTCCTAGCTCCGTCATGTAATGCAACACCGATCGCCAGCAGTGGATGCCTTTCATCAAAGTCGACGCATCCCCAAATATCGCTCCAGGCACGTACGCCACCGACACGAAGATGCAGCCGAGGAAAGCAACGCCCGAAGCCAGAGTCGGGAGTTCCAAGAGAAGGGCTCATGGAAACTAGACAGCAGCAGAGAGATCAGTTCCGTTTGAGACAAGCAGACGTAAAGTTAAGTCGGGGAATTCAACCAATCTTGTGACATAAAGAAATTAAGTACTAAAAATAAAATCTTTTTTAAAAACTAAATTTCGAGTTGCGGATATTTAACTATATATATAAAAACGAGAGAATAAGAATCGAAATCGTAAACAAAAGCTAGATCAGACTGGGGTGCATTATACACACTGAGCAGACGGGTTTAAATCATTATACGTTGTATGCATATCTACACTCTCAAGCCAATGGCTCTTTTGACCAAACTACTTTTCGCTGTACATAATTACTCACTCCGGCGTTATTGTCTTACGCTGATCGTTGGGCCTAATGATGTCGTAGATGTTGACCGCAGCTGTTTAAAATATGGAAATCATAAATATATAATGCATACAATACAATTACGCTACAAACACCGTCGCATAGTCATCAGCCAGTTGTTTTGGTTTTCATAAATATAATTGTTATGCTCTATCGCGAAAATTGAACCAAAAAGTAACAAACGAAAGACAATTTAGTGTGCATATGCACATATGTATGTAGATATGTACGCGCGTAACATCAAAGAGGGGTGTTAATAAAGTTTCAGTTACATTACGTTAAACTGCTGATGTTATGCGTTGGAACTTGATAATGAATTAAATGTAAATTGGACAAAACTCGATCCCGTGCGGCTGCTTGTAGACTCTTGTCCGCCTGAAGTTGGTTAAAGGTCAACAGGTGCGATGTATATGGTTCCTGGCCGTACTGACGAATCTTCCGCCAAGCCTATATTTAGCTAAATATGACTGAGCAGCACTAAATATTCTTCGCGATTGAGGCTGATCTGGTTCACTTGGATCTTTGGAGATTCCGAACTCGGTGGTAATATAAGGTCCAGAAAGGATGCATTATGGTTGGAGTTGGAGAGACCTCGACAACTGTACGCCTAAGCCAGCTCCCAGGGTAGTCTTCTCGAGACTATACCGCGATGGGGCAGCTTAGGTACACTTCCCTGCAACATAGCTTAACTGTGCAATCGTACGATTGCCGTCTATGCTTCCCACTGTCCGTCGCTTGCATGTGTGCGTGGGCGTTCGGACTTAAGAGCGACTAAAGCTTTGATCCAACCTTAAGAGCGGCTAAAGCTTTGACCCAACCTTAAGAGCGGCTAAAGCTTGATCATTTGAAAGATCACTATGGGGTCTCACGAGACGAAAAAAGATAACCAATTCCCTATATTTTTGTGCTGGCTACTACAAATGATATCATGTGGGTTGGACCAAGGGTCCAAAAAGATATCTTCGATATTATGGTGAAATGGCGTAAATGGCCATTTGTAATATCTGCGGACATTGAAAAAATGTACCGGCAAATTAACGTTGATAAAGACGAAAAGTTAAAAGATTATAAACTTACAACCGTTACGTACGGTACACCTTCAGCACCCTACTTAGCAACCAGGGTGCTTGTTGCAATAGCAGATAATTGCAAAAATCAAGCAATTAGGGAAATCATAAGGAATGATTTTTATATGGACCACCTGATGACAGGTGCCGACACGATACTGGATGCTAAAAAGCATGTAAAGGAAGTTACCCGGGAGTTTAATAAGGTTGGGTTTAACTTAAGAAAGTGGATTTTGTTATCCCAGAAATTATAGAAGGCATTAGAGATGACCAAGAAAATAAAGTATTAACCATTGAGGAGAATGAATCCGTCAAAACATTAGGACTACAATGGGAACCGGTTAAAGACGAGTTTAGGTTCAGTTTCCACTATGAACCAATTAAGAAAAATAACAAAAGAATAGTATTATCTACCTTAGCCAAGATATATGACCCCTTAGGCTGGTTGTCTCCAGTGACACTTGTCGGAAAATTGTTTATTCAAAAACTTTGGCTAGCAGACAAAAACTGGGATGAAGAATTATTAGAACAGGATACTCGGGAATGGAATTCGTTTAAAAATAGTTTAACAGAGTTAGAGAGCATTCGGATACCGAGATGGCTAAATTCTCAGCACAATAAGTCGATGCAAATTCATGGGTTTGCCGATGCATCCGAAAAGGCTTATGCTGCCGTAGTGTATGCCAAGGTAGATAGTTCTACAATTATAATAGCCAGTAAAAGCAAAGCTAATCCAAAGAAGAATCGGAAAACTATTCCAAAATTAGAACTTTGTGCAGCACATCTTCTGGCAAAATTAATTCAACGGGGGAAAGTAGCGGTTGGAAGTAATGTAGAGTGTTATGCCTGGAGTGATTCTACTATTACTCTAGCCTGGATAAAGAATGGAGACAATAAAGACAATTTTATCAGGCGTCGAACTGACGAAGTAAGAAAGATTAAGGAAATTAAATGGGGACACGTTAGAACTGAAGACAATCCATCAGATGTAGCATCAAGGGGCATTAGTGCAGATAAGCTAAAAGATTTTAAGATTTGGTGGAAAGGGCCTCAATGGTTGGCGAAATCTAAGGAACATTGGCCAAAAGAGGAAAATGAAGAAAAATTAGTTGTGAGCACAACAATGGTAATAGCAAAAAATAACATTTTTTTTAAATTATTACAAAAATATTCGTGTATGCATAAACTAGAAAGAGTCATTGCATATGTATTGAGGTTTATTCAAATCAAAACCAAAAAGAAAGAATTTCCTTCATTTTTGACAGTGAAGGAGATTAAGAGCCCAAAGTATTAATAGTAAAACAACAACAAGCTATCCAATTCGGTTCCGAAATAGCTAGCCTAATTAATAAAAAGGAAATAGAAACAAAAAATTAACTATTAAGCTTAAAACCGTTCCTAGATAAAGACGGATTGTTACGAGTTGGAGGTAGATTGCAAAACTCCAACGCGGAATTTTAGGTTAAACATCCCTTGATTTTAGATAAGTGTCACTTGACGACTTTAATTATCAAGAATGCACATAAAGAAACATTGCACGGTGGAATTAATTTGATGCGAAACTATATCCAGCGAAAGTTTTGGATATTCGGGCTAAGAAATTTCTTAAAGAAAAAATTTAAAGAGTGTGTCACCTGTGCTAGGTATCGACAGAATACTGCAGAACAAATTATGGGAAATCTGCCGAAACACAGAGCTACAATGTCGCACCGGTTTTCAAATACAGGGGTAGACTTCGCCGGGCCTTACCATATCCGATGCTCTAAAAACCGGGGGCAGAAATCCTATAAGGGATATATTGCCGTATTCGTATGCATGGCGACAAAAGCTTTTCATTTGGAAGTAGTCAGCGATCTTACTTCAGATGCATTTCTAGATTTTTTTCAAGAAGAGGAAAATGTGCAAAAAATTTTTCCGATAATGGAACTAACTTTGTGGGAGCTTCGCGCAAATTAGACGAGGAATACCAAAAAGCCCTCAAAGACAACATAAAAGTGGTTCCAATATTAGAAAGAGAACAGATCGAGTGGCATTTTATTCCCCCGGCAGGACCTCACTTCGGAGGTATTTGGGAAGCTGGGGTAAAATCAGTGAAATATCACTTAAAAAGGGTAATTGGGGACAATAATTTAACCTATGAGGAAATGGCAACTCTATTATGTCAAATTGAAGCGGTACTAAATTCACGCCCTTTGTACACAGCTACAAAAGATATTGACGATCTGGATGTATTAACACCAGGTCATTTTATAATTGGAAGGCCAATATTTGGCCCGATGGAGACAATTTCAGAGGAAAAAATCGGGAATCTGGATAGATGGAGATTAATTCAGAAAATGAAAAGAGAATTTTGGATTAAATGGAAAGAAGATTATTTGCACACACTGCAACAAAGAAATAAATGGAAAATAGGAATGCAGAATATTAAAACAGGACAGATTGTATTAATAAAAGATGAAACCTGTCACCCAGCTAGATGGCCCTTGGGAAAAATAGAAGAAATACATAAAGGTATGGACGATAGAGTCAGAGTAGTAACTATAAAACATCAAGACGGGTTGATAAAACAACCTATAACTAAAATTTGTCCATTAGCTGGAATTGAGTCAGAAGAGCAAGACTCAGGAATGACTCCAAAAGAGACCAGAAGTACGCGTAGTAGACCTCGAATGTCCAAGCTAGGACTGATGGCAGCATTGTTAATGCTTGTGTTATGTTGCCAAGTTTCAAATGCAAACATTGCTGCTAGAGGAACGTCGAAGTGGTCAATTGAAAAAATGAACAGTTCCACTTCGATATATTTGGACCCGATGGGGGATGTTGAAATAGTCGCCTCATCCTGGGATTTAATTGTTTATTATAACATGGACCCGTATTTCCAAATGTTAAAAAAGGAGAAAGAATTGATTGGGAAAATGAGAGTTGTGTGTGGTAAACTTTATACTTTTGAAGATCAATGCAATAATGTTTTAGATAATACGAAAAGACAAATTGCAGACCTGGAGGAAAATAATAAACTTTTCATGACTCAGGATAATAAAAGAAAGAAGCGAGCACCATTTGAGTTTATGGGCTCACTTTATCATATATTATTTGGGATAATGGACGCCGAAGATAGGGAAACGTTGGAAGGAAATATGAAAAATTTATTAGAAAACCAACATAACCTAGATGATTTAATTAAAAAACAAACATCGGTGGTAGAATCAACGGTAAATATTCTCAAAAGAACTACCGAGGAAATAAATTTGAACTTTAGAAGTATGAGCACTAGAGTAGAAAACATAACGGAAGCATTAAAGGAAAGTTTCTATGTGTACAAAGAATCCATAAATTTTTTTTATTGTAACAAAGCAACTAAGCTCCTTGATTGAAGAGTGCGATAAAATTCAATCAGCAGTTATTAATCTACTGATAGATATTAATCATGGTCGACTAAATCCAAACATTTTAAAACCTATACAATTAAAGGGAGAAATAGCAAAAATAAAAGATAACTTATTAGAAACATTGGTGCTTCCAGGAAAAAGAACAGGAACAGAATTGAAGGAAATTTACAGCCTATTAACAGCGAAAGGAATTTTAGTTGATAACAAATTAATTCTGAACGTGAAGATTCCCCTGTTTGGTAGACACGCATCCCATTTGTTTAGGATAATTCCAATGCCAGTTGAGCATGAACAAGAATTAGTCAAGGTAGATTTGAGCTCCAGGTATTTAGTATATAATTTCGAAATTGATTCCTATCATTCGATGACTGAAGCTACCTTGAACAAATGCCAAAAATGGCAAACGAATAGAAGAGTATGCGAAGGTAATTGGCCTTGGAGCAATGCCAATGCTAATGCTTGTGAGATAGCTCCTTTCAAACCAAAGGGTAATTCAAATTGCGTTTATAGGAATATAGCAGAGACAAGGTAATTTTGGGTCGAATTAGAAAGACAGGGTAGTTGGATCTTCAAAGTTCCAGTAAACACTAATGCTAGAATTCAATGTAGTAACTCAAATCAAGAACTAATGGATCTTCCGCAACAAGGAATTTTAACAATAATACATGGTTGTACTGTGCGAACCGATGATAAAATACTAGTACCTCATCACAGTATTCAAACAGAAAGCTAAGAGCCAATTTCATCGTTTTATATAAGTAATATAAGCAAAATACCAAAAATTGTTTGGAATCCATTAACAGTACCATTAATTAACCATACAGAAGAAATGGATAAGTTAAGAAACGAAATAAAATTCTTAAAGGAAGGTCATCATGACTTAAAAGGACTTATGTTCCATCATGTATCTGGACATGCGGCCCTGATTATCGGAATCATAATAATGATAATATTAATAATCTATGCCATAAGAAGAATTAAAGTAGCACGAAGACTGCAAACGATAGCACTTCCCTACCCACTGTAATTGACTGTAAATGATTATCTGTACTTGTAATTATAGCTATAAAGAAAATGTAAACAAAAATGTTCACAAGAATCAAAATACAAACAATGCCACTTTCGGCCCTTTGCAGAATGTTCAAACATGAACATATTATCGTCAATACAATGCCACTTTCGGCCCCTTGCAGAATGTTTAAATATAAATAGATTATTGTACACATAAACTCATGTAACAACACCGATCTCTAAAGAAATAACATAAAGTAGACAAGTTATGACTGCACTGGTGTAAACAGAGATCTGTAACCCATTAATACGACAACAAAACACAAGTGGAGAAAACACTTAACAAATGCGGTCCTAAAATAAAACTAATGTAAGCATGTACTCAAAAAGACACCCTCAGTAAAGTGAATCCTCTGCGTAGGTCTAACGATAATTATAGACTACCAAATTGTACCTCCTACCTCATTGTCAAATCACATATAAGGCTCTGATTTTAAGAATAAAATTCAGTTTGAACTTACAACTCAACTCGCAAATGTCTAGACTTTTCTTTTAAGGTCTTAACAATGTTTTTTTGGCCAGAAGTTTCTGGCTTAATGCGGCAGCTGGTCATGCTCACACACAGACGCACACACAGGAAAAACTCTAGATAAATTGCAATTTTGTTTTTCGTCCAGCATCCCGAAGTTTCAACAATTTTCAAGCAACGTAAAAGTTATCTTTGGTCTAGGGAATGGAACCGCCTCAACTTGAGCCCAAAGAAAATTAAGATTCAGGTTAGGGTATCCGGCAATTGGTTTCTATTATTTTAGGCTGCTTACAGCCCTTCGTTTTTCGTTTTTTTTGTCCAAGTATTTTAAGGCTAAGGCTGAGGATGGGGCTGCTACTTAGCTTAAGCTTAGTGCTAACTAAATTGAAAATGACCATTTTAAGTTGAAATGTTTGCCAGCACTTACCTATACACGTGCACATGCATACATACATACATAGAAAAGCTATCCAAGAGAGTGGAAGAGAGAGTGGAAGAGAGAGTGGAAGAGAGAGTGGGAGAGAGGACTGGCAAAAACTCATTGGAATCGCAAATTCAATGCGCAAACAAGACAAGTTGTCCACTATTTGCCAATCGTACACATGTCCTGCCCCATGTCCTGCCGCGTGTCCTGACCCACGTGCTGGCCTTGTCCTTCTACAATCCAGCGCCACATGCGTGCCTTAGTTACATGTCAACACACTTACCCGTCCAGTTGTCCATTCGCCACGTACACCCATACGCATCCATTTAGTGCCACTCACTCTAGTCCTTGCCATCCTCCTGTCCTATCGCCCATGCCACGGCATGCTTGTTGATTTTACAATATATTTACCCTACACACACTCGCATTGGGAATCCCTTACAGTGGGGAGTGCGTTGACTATGTGATTAATTTTGAAAGGTTTTCCAGCAAAGTTCTTGCGGTTAGGCGAAACACAGCCGAGATTCAATAGAAAGAGCATCTGTGGTACGACCCTCCTGATTTCCCTGTTAAACTCTCTTGTTATTCATTGGGTTACTTTTTCTTCGTTCTATGCCAACTAAATGCTTTCAAATTGAAAATTGCTTTCCTGCTACTTGACGAGGGTCCCTTACATGGCGGGGCCGGCAGCATCACACACAAAGGAAGGTGGTGCCTAACTATATAACGATTCCTGTGGGACAGGACATGCATTTTCAGTTAATTGCAGTTAATTCCGTCTGTTTATTGGGCAAATTGCTAAATAATAAAACAAAATGATTTAAACTGCAGTTGTGGCATAATCGAATTCCCAAAACTATCAAAAGTGGCCAATCCTGAATAATTTAGCTCTAATGTCCCTTTCTATGGGTCTCAGTCTCTCTCGCTCTCGCCCTCGCTGTGTGTGTTGTAATTTTAATTGAAATGCAGTTTTGGAAGCTGTTGGATCAGCATCACACACACTTTGATTTTGCAATTAGCAATGGCAGGGGGCAGGGGGCAGGGGGGCGGCAAATGGCAATTAGGGGTAAATTCGATCAAACAGGTATTATCTGTAATTCGGCTATTGGCACTATGTGAGAGCCGGCATCGAACCAGTAAATGTTATTAATAATACACCAACAGAGTCAGAGGCCGCCCAAGTGCGCAGGAACAATATCCATATTGTACATGGCCGATGCGTGTCCGAGACACACCCACTCTTGTCCATCATCGTCGCCATCAACACAATTACATTTGCAACAGCATCTCGAACTGATTGCTCCCGATATTGACATTATTTTCATACCCAAACAAACATGTGACAAAGGCCGTCAAGGAGCCGGCAGACACATGGGTGAAAAGCATATTTGCCCAATGCGCCATCTCCGACACACGACGACGACGACGACGACGACGACGACGTGTTTGTGTCTAGCGCCAGAGAGGAAAAATATTTATATAAACCAACGGAAAAAAAACTGTTCAACAAAAACAATGGATATTTTCCAAGAAAAGCTCTCTAGGAAATCGGAGAAAAGTCTTTTGAATGTAACATTTTATAAGCGCTTTAAAAGTGGAAGAATAAGTGGAAATTCGGAACATGATGTAATAGAAAAACGAATCTAGGCAGAAAATACAAGGAGGGAAATTCTGGGAAGGAAGCAAATTATTAAAATAAATGTACACAATTTAATTACGTACAAAATTTGAGTGAAAGGGCTATTGTTTTGATACAATAAATGAAGTAAAAAGGAAATACTAATACAAATGGAAACTTTCATGGAAACTGTACGAAAATGTTTTTTAAATGAGTACACAAAAAGGAAAGAGAAAAGTTAATTATAAAATATGTTTCGAATGTATTTTTTATTCCAAGAAATGTGTGTTCCTATTATTTCCATCACATATTGCCTTTTGCATTTTATTTTGATTTTATTTATTGGAGATTTGTTTTAAAATTCTAGCAGGCTGCCCTACTGGCTGTCCTGCTGGTGCCGTGGTCCTGCTCAAGTCATAAATTCCGTTGGCCAGTGTAGTTAATACCAGGGCATTCTTGTCACAGACAGGGCCGACATAAATCGCATGAAAGGCACATTATTGAATACGGCACACACAAATGTGTTTCCATATACATATACATATGTATATACGTATACATACATATACGTCTGTGTATATTTCGAAAGCTGAACACATGTCCCGGCAAGAAAAACAATTAAATAAGAAAACAATTAACGTAAAATAGCCAAAGTGCCAAAAATGGCTAAGGACAAAGACAGAGAGACAGACAGGAAGACACGAAGACACGAAGACAGGAAGACAGAAGTGTATCGTTTATGCGAACGCTTAAATACAAAAACAAACGGAATCAAAGAAGGCAGAAAGGAGGCGGGGAAGCGGGGTAGAAGTGAAAGAATGGAATAGAAAGCACATCTACATAAAATACACATTGGGGCTTGTGAGGTTATCCTTATCGCTATCGTTATTGCCGGCCTGCTGAAAAGTATGCTACACAAATGTGGATGGCGCTTATCGCTCTCATCTCCCAATACACGCACGTGTCTGCATCTGTGTGTGGCGTTATTTGCTTTGGTATTTAAGTAACACGCAAGTGCCTCAGTACTTAAGTTTTGCGATCTTCCAGTGACAGCATTTCCCCAGAGAGAGTGCGAGAGGGGGCGGAGAAACTTCCCCGCCAGAGGGCTTTTCCTGCGCTCATTTCATGGCAAAACAATAATTTTTTGAATGTTCAACCGAATAAAGAATCAAGCGGAGATATCTTGGCGTTGGATCTAGCTAAAATTTAACCCGAATGATGAACCCCCTCTTCGCCTGTTATTTATTAATTCCCCCAAGGGCAGGCCCTGCGCCTAATTAAGCTTAAACTCTTTAATATTTAATAAGCTATCTGACCGCCCGTAGCCCATCTCTGGCTGTTCCGCCCGAGGAAAAGCAACCCACAAGACACTTGAGGAAAAGTTTGTGCCCTTGGCCGAGAAGCAATTTCACCCACAAAATAAAGGTCACATGCATAGAGGAGCTGTAAATCCATTTATCCAGCACACACTCGAACCCTTTTCGGGGAAGGCTCCTCAAATTTCCGCACACGAAAGCAAAATCAGCATAATTTTATTTATTTAAAGCAATATCGACTTTCGAAAGGGTCAACAGCCACCACGACGAAGGCGATGACGACAAAGATGACGATGACGATGCTGGGCCGAACCAAAAGGTTCGACTACTCAATTACTTTAATTTGGTGGGATTGAAGGCAACAAAGAAGCCCTGCAAAGATTCTTACCCGAAAGTAAAGCAGAACTTTGATTACACTGTCTTCAGAGAGTTCCGTAGCTACCATTGATATATATCTTGATATTCTTGATATTCCTACAACTTCTAGGGTTCTAAGGCACAGTTCATGGCTAAGAAGGGAACTTGAATTATATGAATTATTAATCCTTCAATATTAAAACACTTCATACTGTCCTCGAGCTTCTTTCCTTGGGTTCCGTAGTTCATTCTAAATACCCTGCCAAAAATAAGAAAAGGATACGCGGCTGTTGGCAAGAAGAAAAAAAAATCAAAGAGTTCAAGCGCTGGGAGCAGTCGAACGTGAAATTTATTTCTCCTGGATGCTCCTGGGTGACTGTAACAAATACACACAATTTATTTACGGGAGGAAACCGACTTACATATGCATATGGCAGCATCGGGAGCGGGGCTGAAGGGCGAAGAACGGGCCCCGGATCGGATGGGATCTTAAGGCTCAGGCATTGGCGTTTGATATGCGTACAAATTGCGGTTTATTGAAGCGTGAGCCCTAGAAAGCAGAAAAGAAAATGCAAATTTACCAACCCCACCCCACCGCACCCCCTTAATAATGCTGTGCGAAGAAGTATGAATTTAATTTGAAGTCATGTACAGGTCAAAGGCGGAGTGCAAAAATCAATGCAGATTGAAACTATAGAAACAAAGTTCTCAGGATTCCCATCTCCCAAACTCCTCCTTCAGTCACTCACTCATTCTATCTTTATGTTGCCTCTCTTACAGCCGGATGGAGGTGCGGCAAACGATACAAAACTTAATCGACTGCGTCTACGCCTTGGAGGATTATCAACGGGCAAGACCAAGGGCGGAATTCTAGCCGGAGGAGCTGGAGGAGGGGCGGCAGCAGCAGCAGCAGCGGCAGGAGGCGGTGGTGGGGGCTCCACTGTCACGGCCCTGTGCCTGGTCGAAGGCAACTCAACAAATACTGTCAACACTGTGGAGGACACCGAGTTCAGTAGCTCGAATGTGGATAGCAAGAGTCGTGCTGGCGTCGAGGTATGTACACACGAGTATGACGATATGAGCAGCAGAACATACACTTTTTTGGGTTTAAAGCAAATTTCATAACGCCTGACATGTGCCCAACGATCTGAGCTGAGGCCTTGCTTCCTGTTTTCCAGAGTTCAGGCACGCACACGTACAGACACACACACAGAGATGGGATGACCAAAAATAAACCCACCAACACCAAGCAAACGGATGGGATGGATAGATGGGTGATGGGAGATGGGAGAAGACTACCACACACTAACATCTCCATTCCATCTCCAGCTCATTTCTCACTTTATTATCCAACTACCATATTCGCGGCCCCCTCTTTCGCCTACCTTCGGGGGATTCAAATGATTTTTCCTCTTGGCTACCTTTTCGGGAAGTTTTTATACCCGATACTCAAAATGAGTATTGGAGTATATTAGATTTGTGGTAAAAGTGGATGTGTGTAACGTCCAGAAGGAATCGTTTCCAACCCCATAAAGTATATATATTCTTGATCAGCATCAATAGCCGAGTCGATTGAGCCCTGTCTGTCTGTCCGTCCGTCCGTCTGTCCGTCTGTCCGTCCCCTTCAGCGCCTAGTGCTCAAAGACTATAAGAGCTAGAGCAACGATGTTTTGGATCCAGACTTCTGTGATATGTCACTGCAACAAAAATATTTCAAAACTTCGCCCCGCCCACTTCCGAAATTTTGAGATATACGTTTTATAGTGAGATCTAACAGGAGTGCGGTTACCAAATTTGGTTACTCTAGCCTTAATAGTCTCTGAGATTTGTGAATATCCCCAGATTTTCATCCTTTGCGGGGGCGGAAGGGGGTGTGGCAAAATTTTGAAACAAACTCGTCTCGGTCCGATATATTAGGAGTGTGGATACCAAATTTGGTTGCTCTAGCTTTTATAGTCTCTGAGATCTAGGCGCTAATGTTTTACTCTAAGCAAAGCCGCCTATGCTACGTGTGTGTTAGAGAGAGACAGGGCGAGAAAAAATGAAATTGTTTTCTTGATGGTGGCTATAATAATAATAATACGAGCCACAGATTTTCGTCCTTTGTGGGGGCGGAAGTGGGCGGGGCGAAGTTTTGAAATATTTTTGTAGCAGTGACATATCACAGAAGTCTGGATCCAAAACATCGTTGCTCTAGCTCCTATAGTCTTTGAGCACTAGGCGCTAATAGGGACGGACAGATGGACAGACGGACGGACGGACAGACGGCCAGACGGACAGACAGACATGGCTCAATCGACTCGGCTATTGATGCTGATCAAGAATATATATACTTTATGGGGTCGGAAACGATTCCTTCTGGACGTTACACACATCCACTTTTACCACAAATCTAATATACCCCAATACTCATTTTGAGTATCGGGTATAATTAAGGGAATCTGGCTAATGTAGCCGAAATGTTGATTGTATTTTGATGGGTGGGCATAGTCTTAAGTGCACGGATAAGGAATCCGGCTCGGGGGCGATGTCCCGGCCACTTGAATCGCAAAGCCAGGCAAATTACCCGCCAGTCGACAGAAATGTCAGCGATAAAATGCAGGCAAAGCTTTCTGTTTATTGGTTGGGGGGTTTGGGCAGGGTTCGGGTACGTTGGGTGGGGATTGCCGGATACCAAATTTGTATTTAGCCGCATTTAATGTACTTCAATTTTGGGGGCAGCGATTTTATGGCTAAAAAATAATCCAACCAGGACCACACATTCAATAATAACACACATTAAAGCAGAGACGGAAAAAAACCATAAAAGAGCAGAGCCAAAATAAATTGCTTGAACGTTTTGTTTGCATTGCCACAAGGCAGGCAGCAGGCTCCTGTGCTGCTGGAGACGAGGTGGCAGAGTAAAGTCGAGTGGTCAAAGGTCAGGGAGCAGGGAGCACGGCAGGACAGAGCAGGAGCCAAATCGCCAGGTTCGTGCCGGTTAAGTAATAGCAAAGTCAAATATAAGCTGTCACAAGGATACGCTTCCTTCCCCACACAGCCTGACAGAGGGGGTGGATAGAAAGAGAACGAGCGAGTCCAAAGAAAACAAAACAGCAACAGGAGCCAAAGTCACTTAAAGGTATATTAAACAAAAGGTCAGACAGTCGCAGCCTCAGGCTTCACTTATTTGATTGAAGCTCCCTCTCTCTCTCTCTCTCTCTCTCTCTCTCTCTCGTGTATATAATAAAAAACACTTTCGTAGTAGGCCTCACCTTCCGCGGAATATACCTTGGAACTGGAAGTGGTTAGACTGTTGGCTTCTTAAATCCCAAACCCTTGGATTCTGGGGCGCCTAACAAGGCACTCAATACGCTTGAGTAATTGAAGAAAATATGTTGATGGCTTATGGCTAACAGCTTTCGTTTCCATTCGCTTGGCCAAAATAACAACGCCAACTGTATTTGGTATTTGCCTTTGCATTGCTTTCCTTCTGTCCCCGTCCACGGTCCCTCCCACACGCACACAGTCTTGCCCATAAGATTAAATATTTACTTGGGAATGGCTTCTGCACACCTCTCACACTCTCTTTCTGCCCCCCTGCCTTCCTACCCGTTTGCAAATAAGTGGACAGCCGAATAAATAAGCAAACACACACGCAGGCCCACAAGCAAATATATAAATTTATTATTATAGTTGTGTGTGTGTTAAATATGAGAAAAAAGTCCAAACAAACTCCGTGCATGAGCTTGTTCAAACAAAACACACACACAAAGTAAATAATGGAAAACGAAGGCAAAATAGTTTTCAAATAAATGGAAAAAAATGCAACAAAAGAAACTTTTTGTTACTCACTGCACTGCATAGTTAATGCATCCCTGTCCCCGCAACAATCACCATCTATTTGAGGTGCAAAAATTTAAAATTCTTCAAACTCGCCATTGTTAGCCTTTGTTCCATGCCTCCGTAATACTAGATTCTGTCTTCACGATTTGAAGCTTCGTTGGCTTCTGCTTTGATTTGTCTTTACCTTCGGCTTTGCTTTCTCCTGGCTTCTGCTTCTTTTTGCCACGAACCGTTCTCACAAACATCATACGATTCTATGGCGTCGTTGGAAAAGAGAACTTTGCGAAACGAAATTGAAAATTGAATATGGTCGCAACTAGTATTTGTTGGCATTCGCATCACAGCATTACAATGGCAGTAACAAAAGGTAACCAACACACACAGTCCCATATGCTCCTTATGTCGCTTTTGTCATGGACAATTTGCCAATAGCCATTGAATTTAATGTCTAGTCCTAAGCACGCCCATTGTTGACAAGTGCATTTTTTACTTATTGGCGAATTTGAATGTCTTCCTGTTGTATGTAGTCCCCGGCGAGGCAGATCGACAATAACATCGGCTTATAACAATATGTTTCGCAATATATTATGGTATCAAAGTCGTTAAATTCATTTGGTTCAGGCACCAACAGGCCATTAATGGAACGTGGCCTATTCTTCTCTATATACTAGTGTATTTACTTTTGGTCGGCAACATGCTGATGCTATTAATCGGAGAAAATTAATTACTTAATGATCACTTGTTCCACATTTGGTGTGTTCTGATTAAAAATATACCACCGATAACGATATAATCGATACAGCGCTATCGATAAGTCCAGTTTTACTTCAGACACTAACCATACAGTATATAGTGACATATCCATAATTCCCCACATCCCATACACATTATGTTTATGTACAATTCATCCACCCCATCCACACAAGTAACAGGACCCCACCCAAGAATCAATAACTGTTTCTTCCCATACTCCAAGCTAGGGCCCCCCATAATATAAACAATGGACCACATTGTTTCATCAACATTAGAATCACGCCACTCTCGAGAAATCGATTCTTTAGAATCACGCCACTCATGAGGACCTATCAAAGCTAGACATAAAACCAAGGAGTATCACATTCCTAGCTCCGTCATGTAATGCAACACCGATCGCCAGCAGTGGATGCCTTTCATCAAAGCCGACGCATCCCCAAATATCGATCCAGGCACGTCCGCCACCGACACGAAGATGCAGCCGAGGAAAGCAACGCCCGAAGCCAGAGTCGGGAATTCCAAGAGAAGGGCTCATGGAAACTAGCCAGCAGCAGAGAGATCAGTTCCGTTTGAGACAAGCAGACGTAAAGTTAAGTCGGGGAATTCAACCAATCTTGTGACATAAAGAAATTAAGTACTAAAAATAAAATCTTTTTTAAAAACTAAATTTCGAGTTGCAAATATTTAACTGGCGCAGTCGGTAGGATTTCGTTTAAAATTAACTCCTATATTTCGGTAATGGTCAGCTTGTGTAATTTCTAATTACTGTGATCACGTAATCCCGAAATCGTTAATAAAATTGTGAAATCCGCCAAAGAACCTATGTGTTACGAGCACATACGATTTGCAAAACTAAAATTAAGTGAACTGAAGAAAGCGGAGAAAGTGATCCACCAAGAACAGTGAAACACTAAATACAAAATCAAAAAACTTACAAGTGAACCAAAATAAAGTTAAAAACTACTGAAAACAAAACAAAACCCAATCAACACCAACAACATGGCGTTACCACCACTATCATTGAGCGAAATCCACTTGAACCAGGCACTGCTGTCGATCAGAAAAATACCTGCCTATGACGGTTCATCTGGACAGCTAAGCTCATTTATCAAACGAATCGAATATGTATGCGGATTATATCCAACTGAAGATCTTCGCCAACAAAGGATCCTATTTGGAGCGACCGAGATCCAACTGTCAGAAGAGGCACAACGCATATCGCAAATGATACAACCCAACACGTGGCTCGAACTGAAGACGGCGCTGATCAACGAGTTCAAAAATCACACACTATATGAAGAACTCTTACGACAACTATACACCACCAGATTCAACGGCAGTCTTCGTAAGTTTATAGAAGAATTAGAGATAAAAGCATTATTAATAAACAATAAGCTAAACTTAGAAAACATACCAGAAAATAATGTCATTTATAAAAACGCTTTGAACAACACAATTAATGATGTCATTACTCGAAAACTTCCTGACAGAATGTTCATGACCTTAGCAAGAAAAGATATTACCACATTGTCTAATCTTAAGAAGGCAGCACAAGAAGAAGGATTGTACGAAGCTAGTACAACAGATTCAGGTACAAATAAAGATCAATCGAAATCGTCTCAATAAAATCGAAAGAATGTTGGAAACTATTATCCAAATTATAATACTACTAACTATCACAATCAAACTCAGAGTTCATCTGGAACAGGTCAGACTAATCGAACAAATTAAAATCAAAATTCCCAAAATCCTGGATTATACAATGAGTTCAAAAATTCCTTGAATCAAGGTAGGGCTCAGAATCCATTCAATCAGCAAATATCTCAAAACCAAGCTAGTGGGAGTGGACCCAACCAACCTACTAAAAGAGGGAGGGAGAGCCAGACTGGCCAAACGAAGATGGACGTAAATTTTCATCAAGCCGCCTCGGAAGAAACCGAGGAGGACCCTATATAAACATTACCATTAATAAAAGAATATTAAGGTGTATCGCTGACTCGGGATCATCGATCAACATCATGAAAGAAAATTATACAGATTCCGAGATAAAAGACGATAACCTTACGGTCCATACCATCAATGGACCTGTCCGTTTAACTAAGAGTATAATGAGGAATGCGAACAAAACATGTCCGTCCGAACAAAAGTTCTACATACATAACTTTTCCGAAAATTATGATATTTTATTAGGAAGAGAATACTTGATGGCAAGTAAAGCCGTCATCGATTACAGAAATGACACTGTAACACTAGGAGCTAGGTCGTACCCAATCATTCAGAGTGGAGAAGCTATTGAAGCCGGCAAGACCGCACAGAAGTGCACTGATCCCTCTACAAAAGAAGAGAAGATCGCACCTAAGTGCCTTGACCCATCTCCAGAGGGAGATCAATACTTCGCTTCCGCTCTAGACAGTGAATTAAGGGAATGTAATCAATTAAGATTGGAACACTTAAACGACGAAGAGAGGGAAGAGTTAAAGAAGGTCTTATATGAGTTTAAGGATGTGCAGTACAGAGAAGGTGACAATTTGACTTTCACAAGTACAATCAAGCACGAGATCAAAACTCAACATGAAGACCCGGTCTACAGACGACCATACAAATATGCCCAGATACATGATCAGGAGGTAAACCAGCAAATCAAAGATATGATCAGGAAGGGAATAATTCGAAAGTCGAATTCTCCTTACTGCTCGCCCATATCTATGATTCCGAAGAAGATAGATGCTTCAGGAAAGCAAAAATATCGAATGGTAGTAGACTATAGAAGTCTAAATGAAATAACAGTTAAGGACAAATACCCAACTCCACGAATGGATGAAATCCTAGACAAACTAGGTAAATGTCAGTATTTTACGACAATCGATTTAGCAAAAGGTTTCCATCAAATACCCATGGAACCTAGCTCAATCCCCAAAATTGCGTTCTCCACTAAGCATGGACATTACGAGTTCACTCGTATGCCCTTTGGGCTAACCACTGCCCCAGCTACTTTCCAAAGATGTATGAACAATCTGCTAGAAGAGTTAATCTTCAAAGATTGCTTTGTATACTTAGATGACATCATTATATTTTCCACTTCATTGGAAGAACACTTGTTGTCACTAAGGAGAGTATTTGGAAAGTTGAGAGACGCCAACTTGAAGCTACAAATGGATAAATGTGAATTCATGAAAAAGGAAACTGAATTCCTAGGTCATGTAGTCACTACTGAAGGAATAGTACCAAATCCAGGCAAAATCTCTGCCATTGCCAAATTTCCAATACCAGAAACGACTAAACAAATAAAGTCATTCTTAGGTCTGTGCGGGTTCTACAGGAAATTCATTCCTAATTTTGCAAACATAGCAAAACCCATGACACTCAAACTAAAGAAAGGAGCTGTCATAGACCCCAAGGAAGAAAAGTACGTCGAGGCATTTGAGAGACTAAAAGTACTCATCACCTCAGACCCTATCCTTGCGTTCCCAAACTTTGACAAAATGTTCACGGTAACAACCGACGCTAGTAACATAGCATTGGGAGCGGTTTTGTCACAAGAACACAAACCGATCTGCTACGCTAGCAGAACCCTAAATGAACATGAAATAAACTATTCAGCCATCGAAAAGGAATTATTAGCGATCGTATGGGCAACCAAGTATTTCCGTTCATACCTGTTCGGTAGAACATTCGAGATACAAAGCGATCATAAACTCTTGATTTGGTTGAACAACCTCAAGGAGCCAAATATGAAATTACAAACGTGGAAAATAAAACTGAATGAGTTTGATTTTAAAATGAAATATCTACCAGGCAAAGAAAATCATGTAGCTGATGCCTTATCAAGGGTAAAGATTAATGAAAATCTCCTTGGAGAAGCTTCCAATAGCGTTGGTGCAACTGTACATAGCGCACAGGAAGACAATCTAAATCACATTGCTATCACGGAAAGACCAATTAACTATTACAATCGGCAAATTGAGCTAATAAAAGGCAATGAAGATAAGGTAGAAACTATTCGTTATTTTCACAAGCTAATCATCAAGATCACGTATAAGGAAATGACTAACACCTTAGCGAAGGATATTGTTCGGAGCAGAACCCAGCCGATTAGCTGCTTGCCAAATAGCACCTAATTCTTGGCCCTCAGCCGCTTATTTTGTTTGTTACTTATGTCTATGTCACTCATTTGTTTGTTAAAGCTCTGCGCTTGCTTGCCCTGCTAAACGCTCTCTGCCAGCTCGCTCTTCGCTATCTCCGCTTTGCGTCTGCCTACCGACGTCGGCCGAGCGAAGCTGCGCTTAGCGATCGGAGCGGAAATGTAAAGGGCAGGCAAGCCACACTTGCAATTTGGATGTCACGCATTAAAGAACATATCGTAATTTTATTTCTGCGCCGAGTTTTGTTTAATTCGAAATAATTAGTCGGCCAATTGGGGATAAAAAACATTATCTCCACATAAAATTTGGTGACCCCGACGTGATCGAAGAGTTGCAGTGTCAATTAATAATCATTCGCGATCGACATTCGTTAGCCCTAGCAAATTTTCGGCGGTTAAGCACAATTCGGTGCTAAAACACACTTACATACACCTACATACACGCATTGCTGGCTATTAATTTCTCTGTCGCGACAATTCGGTCAGTGCAGTGCGGTAGGCAGTGCAGCGAACTCACTAATACACACAAGCGGAGTACAAAGCGGAATCGGACAGCTCGCACAGCCGCACAGCTAAAGGCATTAGCTGTAATCCCTTTGCTTTCGGTTCCCACGTTTATACGTATACAGGGTGTCTTTTTCGGTCGTGCTGAGTGACTCTTTTAAAACCTCAACATGGCAGCACCTGAGCCTACCAATGTCGCGAACGCAGCAATGCCGAGTGATGTAGATTTCTACAAGCACAAGGCCGAGTCCATCGCGCGCCAACTAAAGGCCATGGATCGCTTTCTTACCAAGGAAGAGCTTGCCGAGTTAGATGAGGCAGAACTTCAAGCTCGCTTAGAGCAAATCGAGCGAATGAATGCGGATTTCGATGCCGCTCAAACGAGCCTTGAAAGGCTGGATTTCCTGCAGTTAGCCCATGATGCCCGGCTGGACTTTTCGAATGTTTATGTCAAGGTTAGGTCCAGGCTGTCGCGGGAGTTGATGGCTGCTCGCACGGTAAATGTTGCCAATTCAACGGCTCGGCATACTCTCGAGGGGAATTCGTCGTTGTTCGCCTATAATAGTACAGGCCGTTCTCGAATGCCCGAGTTGCAGCTTCCGCGATTCAGTGGGAGCTACATGGATTGGCCAGAATTCCACGCGATGTTTTCGACAATGGTGCACAAAGACCATCGTATACCAATCATCGAAAAATTCCAATATCTTCGTGGATGTCTAGATGGTGCTGCGCTGGATACGATTCGTTCCTTGGAACTTTCTGAGGAGAATTACGACAAGGCGTTGAATTTACTAATGTTGCGATTCGATAATAAACTGTTACATTTTCAGGCACACGTCAAGGCTATTTTCGGGCTGCAAGGGGTGGAGAAGGGCTCGGCTATCGGTTTGCGCGCGCTCAGCGATAAAATCAATTCGCACTTGCGTGCACTTCAGACCTTGGCGACCCCGCAGGAGATTTCCGATGGGTTGCTGATCTTCATCATAGGCACGAAATTGGACCACAAGACCAAGGAGAAATGGGAAGAGAACTTGCCGACGTCAGGATTGCCTCGGTGGTCAAGCATGGCCTCATTCTTGGAAGCAAGATGTCGGATGCTGGAAAATTTGGGATCGGCTATGGTAACAATTCCTAGCCAGCAGGTGGGAGAAAGTAAACCTAGCACCCTAATCACCTCCATTAACGATCATAATAGCTCAACATGCAAGTATTGCAAATCCTCCGATCACTACATATCCCGATGCCAGGCATTTATAGATCTCCCTGTTTTTTCTCGATACAAGGAGGTGAAGAAGCGCCATTTATGTCTAAACTGCCTCAACAAAGGCCATTCATTGCAACGCTGCAAGTCAGGGGCATGTAGAAATTGCCAAGCCAAGCATCACACACTGCTCCACATGCAGTCGGGCGCTGACGCTGAGTTGCCGTCGCCGAGCACGGAATCGACCCAGCATGATCCTGCAAGTGCCCTAGTAGCAAGCAAATATATTAGCCCTCCCCCCTCGAGTCAAAAATCTCTGCCTAGCCAAAACGTGCTGCTAGCTACTGCAATCGTATATGTCAGGGGCCGTTTTGGATCGCTTATTCCATGTCGTGCCATTTTAGATTCCGCTTCTCAGGTTAACTTTATAACATCGAGACTCGCCAATCAGCTGCAGTTAGATCCTCACCCGTCTCACGTTAAAATCGCCGGTATTGGAGAGTCAATTCTACCATCCAGCAAGGCTGTGGACATCGTCCTGCAATCTCAAGACGAAAGCTATCGCGGTTTCCTCTCTGCAATTATCACTGCCTCAATCACAGGAATGCAGCCTAACTTCGGCCTAGACGCAAAGGATTGGCCAATGCCAAATAACCTAAAACTAGCTGATCCTAATTTCGCCAAGCCCCAGCGTGTCGATCTGTTGATAGGTGCTGGTTTGTTTTTCGAATTAATGTGCGTTGGACAGATTCGACTGTCAGACCAATTGCCAACATTGCAGAAGACGAAACTTGGCTGGATAGTGTCAGGAAGTATTAAAAACTCTGAGAAAGCCCGTGCGGCGCTAGCAGCCGTTGAAGATCCCCCTGTCATCTCCGCTTGCGAGACTAATTTGTGCGATATTGTAAGGCGGTTTTGGGAAGTCGATGGAGATTATTCGCCCTCATCAATTTCGGAGGAAGATGTTCATTGCGAACAGCATTTCGTCACAAACTGCATTCGCCTAGAGTCCGGAGCTTACTCCGTGCGTTTGCCAACCAAATTCAGTCTAGAGGAATTAGGAGAATCGTATCAGCAGGCGCTACGTAGATTTCTCAATTTGGAGAGGAAGCTAGCAAAAAATGCACAGCTTAAGGAAAAATATATGGAGTTTCGTCAGGAGTATCGTGATTTAGGACACATGTCGCCAGCTTCGCGGCAGTCAGACCTCCCGCAGTACTTCTTGCCTCACCATTGCGTCCACAAGCAGGATAGTACAACCACCAAATTACGCGTAGTGTTCGATGGATCTGCCAAAACAGCGTCTGGAGTATCACTGAATGATGCGCTTATGGCTGGACCCACCATCCAACCTAAAATTCTGATAACTCTGCTTCGTTTCCGCTTTTTTAAAGTCGCCTTGTGTGGCGATATCTGCAAAATGTACCGCTGTGTACGCGTTTCCCATCCCGATACGCACGTGCAGTGCATCCTATGGCGCAATGACCCGAAGGAGGAGATTCAGGTGTTCAAGTTGGAGACTGTTACTTACGGAACCAAACCTGCCGCTTTCTTAGCAATTCGTGCTATGCATCAATTGGCAAATGATGAAGAGTTGCGTTTTCCGCTTGGCGCTGATGTTGTTCGAAGAGATTTCTATGTCGATGATCTCATATCTGGAGGGGACAGCATTGATTCTGTCATCAAAATTCGTCAGCAGGTAAAGGAGCTACTTTCGAAAGGATGTTTTCCCATACGTAAATGGTGTTCCAATGAACCCGCTGCTTTGGAAGGCGTATCGGAGGCGGATCGCGAAAAGTTCCTTACCTTTCATGACGGGACTGAAGTAACCAAGGCGCTTGGTCTAGTTTGGGATCCCACCACGGACAATCTTCTGTTTAGCTTCGCTCACGTCGGAACCGCTGCAGGCCCAATATCGAAGCGTTCGGTCCTGTCTACACTAGCTAGGTTCTACGATCCTCTAGGGCTCATCTCTCCCATCATCACAAAGGCTAAAATATTTATGCAGTCGCTATGGAACGAAAGCCTAAAATTGAATTGGGACGAAAGCCTGCCCCAGGATCTACATACGACTTGGATTGAGCTGACTTCGCAGTTGTCGATGGTTAAAAACTTTAAGTTTCCACGTTACGTGCTTCGGCAGCAAGCCAGATTAGAAATGCACGCGTTTTGTGATGCGAGCCAAGCAGCATATGGCGCCTGTGTATACATGCGTTCGGAAGCTCTTGGCATTGTGCAAAGTCATCTCTTATGCTCTAAAAGTATGAAAAGTATGACTATCCCCAAGCTTGAGCTGTCCGCTGCCCTCGTATTAGCCGAACTAGTGTCCACCATAGTTAAGGGATTATCAGCTCCATGCCAAATACATTGCTGGTCGGATTCGTCCATAGCCCTTGCCTGGATTCGAGAATCACCATTGAATTTTAATATATTTGTTTCTAATCGAGTTCAGCGGATTCAGGAGCTCACCGCTGGAATGACTTGGCATCACGTGCCCACAAAGTTGAATCCTGCCGACATCATATCACGTGGAGCCACGCCCGCTGAACTAATGGATAGCAGCCTTTGGATCTCTGGACCACCATTCTTGCGTCTTGAGAGCTCAGAGTGGCCTGCAGGCTTGCAATTGCCGACCGATGTACCAGAACGTCGTCATGCAGCATTGGTTGTTTCAAACGAAAGGGATGTATCGTACGATTGCAAATTTCAAAACTCATTCGGATCCATGCAGCGCGTCTTTGCTTACATATATCGATTCTACATTCTCAAGGACAAAGGCATAGCGCGGTCGAAGGGTCAACTTACCGTAATCGACATCAAAAATGGTACGCATTTGCTCATAAGGGCAATACAGCAGCAACAATTTTCGGAAGAGATAAGGGCCCTCGCCAGCAAACAGGCCCTACCCCAAAAAGCACGATGGCCTCACTGAATCCATTTCTGGATAGCTTTGGATTGCTGCGTGTTGGAGGCCGCCTCCAAAATGCCGAATTGGACTACGACGCGAAGCACCCGATCCTGCTTCCTAAGGGACATCCTGTCACTGTCTCTATTATTATCTTCTTTCACGAAAGGTTTCTCCACGCAGGAGCTCAAGGATTGCTCGGACTGCTTCGGCAAAAATTCTGGCCTATTGGCGGACGCAAATATGTTGCGGGAATCATTCGCAAATGTGTTAGATGCTTTCGTTTGAAGCCAGTGCTGAGGGAACATATCATGGGAAACTTGCCTGCGGATCGCGTAAGGACTAATCCAGCATTCCACACAACGGGCGTTGATTTTTGCGGACCCTTTTATCACAAGTCGGAAGTCAGAAGCAGGCCTCCTATCAAATGTTACATCGCTGTCTTCGTATGCTTTAGTACCAAAGCAACTCATTTGGAAGTCGTTCGGGATCTATCTACAGAATCCTTTCTGGCAGCATTAAGGCGTTTTATAAGTCTACGTCCCAAACCTCGAATCATCTGGTCAGACAACGCTACAAATTTTGTAGGAGCAAAAAATGAGCTTTTGGAGCTTCGGCAAATGTTCCTCAGCGATCCTCATACGTCGGCTGTGTCACATCTCTGCGTTTCTAGTGGAATCGACTGGAAATTCATCCCCCCTCGCTCACCTCATTTTGGGGGTTTGTGGGAGGCGGCTGTTAAAGCAGCTAAATATCATTTTCATCGCATCGTCGGGACCTACATTTTTACTCTTGATGAAATTCAGACCTTGGCTTGTGAAATCTCTGCTTTGTTAAATTCCCGTCCGCTTTATGCAATTACAGAAAGTCCCGATGATCTAGATGTGCTCACGCCAAACCACTTTCTCAATGGAGCCCCGAAAGCTGCATTCGACGAGCCAGATGTGGCGCATCTCCGGGTCAACCTACTTAGTCGATGGCAGCGGCTGTGTCAAATGAAGCAGGCGTTTTGGAGAAAATGGAGCACGGCGTATCTTTCGATTCTTCAGGAGCGGAGCAAGTGGCGGTCATCGTCTCCAAACATCAAGCTAGGAGCGCTCGTCATGATCAAGGAGGAAACGCTGCCACCATTAAGGTGGCCGCTTGGCCGCATTGAGAGCGTCATCCCAGGAAAAGATGGAACCATCAGAGTAGCCGTCATCCGCACTCAAAAAGGCCTTTTCAAGAGGGCCGTTGGAAAAATAGCGGTTCTGCCCCTTCAGGATGGATCTGTTGAAAGCCTTTGCCTTCCAACGGGGGGGGAATGGTAGGAGCAGAACCCAGCCGATTAGCTGCTTGCCAAATAACACCTAATTCTTGGCCCTAAGCCGCTTATTTTGTTTGTTACTTATGTCTATGTCACTCATTTGTTTGTTAAAGCTCTGCGCTTGCTTGCCCTGCTAAACGCTCTCTGCCAGCTCGCTCTTCGCTATCTCCGCTTTGCGTCTGCCTACCGACGTCGGCCGAGCGAAGCTGCGCTTAGCGATCGGAGCGGCAATGTAAAGGGCAGGCAAGCCACACTTGCAATTTGGATGTCACGCATTAAAGAACATATCGTAATTTTATTTCTGCGCCGAGTTTTGTTTAATTCGAAATAATTAGTCGGCCAATTGGGGATAAAAAACATTATCTCCACAGATATAATAAAGGAATATCTATGCACCAAAAAGAGCGCATTACATTTCCATAACGAAATAGATTTTCCTCCATTCCAAAAAGCCTATTTAGAAATCATTAATTCTAACAATATAACCAAAGCTATTAAATCAAGCACGAAACTCCTAGATATTCAGAATTACGCTGAATTTAAAGAAACCATTTTAAAGAATCATAAAGGCTTACTCCATCCAGGGATAGAGAAAACCGTCAATTGGTTTAGGGGAAAATACTATTACCCGGATTATCAAAAACTAATCCTAAAAATCATAAATGAATGACCTATTTGGAATATTGCCAAAACAGAGCATAGAAATACGAAGTTGGCATTCGAAACTACACCGGAAATACTGAACACCAGAGAGAAATACGTCATAGATTTCTATATGGTTGGTAACCAACAGTTCCTATCATGTATTGACGTATACTCGAAGTTTGCCACTCTTGTAGCAAAACAGAGCATAGAAATACGAAGTTGGCATTCGAAACTACACCGGAAATACTGAACACCAGAGAGAAATACGTCATAGATTTCTATATGGTTGGTAACCAACAGTTCCTATCATGTATTGACGTATACTCGAAGTTTGCCACTCTTGTAGAAGTAAAAAGTCGTGACTGGTAAGAAGCAAAAAGAGCCATCATGAAAGTTTTTAACGAGATGGGCAAACCAATTGAAATCAAAGCCGATAAAGATTGCAAGCATGGCTGAATGCGGAAAACGTCAAAATAGAGATCACTTCCAGCAAAAATGGAATATCTGACGTAGAAAGATTTCATAAAACAGTAAATGAAAAATTAAGAATAATATCTAGCGAGGATAACCCAGAAGATAGATTCACGAAGTTTGAATTAATTCTTTATACTTATTGTTCGGAACAGAACCCAGCCGATTAGCTGCTTGCCAAATAGCACCTAATTCTTGGCCCTCAGCCGCTTATTTTGTTTGTTACTTATGTCTATGTCACTCATTTGTTTGTTAAAGCTTTGCGCTTGCTTGCCCTGCTAAACGCTCTCTGCCAGCTCGCTCTTCGCTATCTCCGCTTTTCGTCTGCCTACCGACGTCGGCCGAGCGAAGCTGCGCTTAGCGATCGGAGCGTCAATGTAAAGGGCAGGCAAGCCACACTTGCAATTTGGATGTCACGCATTAAAGAACATATCGTAATTTTATTTCTGCGCCGAGTTTTATTTATTTCGAAATAATTAGTCGGCCGATTGGGGTTTAAAAACATTATCTCCACATAAAATTTGGTGACCCCGACGTGATCTCTGAGTTGCAGTGACAATTAATAATCATTCGCGATCGACATTCGTTAGCCCTAGCAAATTTTCGGCGGTTAAGCACAATTCGGTGCTAAAACACACTTACATACACCTACATACACGCATTGCTGGCTATTAATTTCTCTGTCGCGACAATTCGGTCAGTGCAGTGCGGTAGGCAGTGCAGCGAACTCACTAATACACACAAGCGGAGTACAAAGCGGAATCGGACAGCTCGCACAGCCGCACAGCTAAAGGCATTAGCTGTAATCACTTTGCTTTCGGTTCCCACGTTTATACGTATACAGGGTGTCTTTTTCGGTCGTGCTGAGTGACTCTTTTAAAACCTCAAAATGGCAGCACCTGAGCCTACCAATGTCGCGAACGCAGCAATGCCGAGTGATGTAGATTTCTACAAGCACAAGGCCGAGTCCATCGCGCGCCAACTAAAGGCCATGGATCGCTTTCTCACCAAGGAAGAGCTTGCCGAGTTAGATGAGGCAGAGCTTCAAGCTCGCTTAGAGCAAATCGAGCGAATGAATGCGGATTTCGATGCCGCTCAAACGAGCCTTGAAAGGCTGGATTTCCTGCAGTTAGCCCATGATGCCCGGCTGGACTTTTCGAATGTTTATGTCAAGGTTAGGTCCAGGCTGTCGCGGGAGTTGATGGCTGCTCGCACGGTAAATGTTGCCAATTCAACGGCTCGGCATACTCTCGAGGGGAATTCGTCGTTGTTCGCCTATAATAGTATAGGCCGTTCTCGAATGCCTGAGTTGCAGCTTCCGCGATTCGGGGGGAACTACATGGATTGGCCAGAATTCCACTCGATGTTCTCGACAATGGTGCACAAAGACCATCGTATACCAATCATCGAAAAATTCCAATATCTTCGTGGATGTCTAGATGGTGCTGCGCTGGATACGATTCGTTCCTTGGAACTTTCTGAGGAGAATTACGACAAGGCGTTGAATTTGCTAATGTTGCGATTCGATAATAAACTGTTACATTTTCAGGCACACGTCAAAGCTATTTTCGGGCTGCAAGGGGTGGAGAAGGGCTCAGCTATCGGCTTGGGCGCGCTCAGCTACAAAATCAATTCGCACTTGCGTGCACTTCAGACCTTGGCGACCCCGCAGGAGATTTCGGATGGGTTGCTGATCTTCATCATAGGCACGAAACTGGACCACAAAACAAAGGAGAAATGGGAAGAGAACTTGCCGACGTCAGGATTGCCTCGGTGGTCAAGCATGGCCTCATTTTTGGAAGCGAGATGTCGGATGCTGGAGAATTTCGGATCAGCCATGGCAACAAGTCCTAGTCAACAGGTGGGAGAAGACAATCCTGTCACCCTTATCACCTCCAGTAACGACCATCCTAACCCCATATGTAACCATTGCAATTCCTCCGAGCATTACATATCTAGATGTCAGGCATTCCTGAATCTCTCTGCGTTTGAACGATACAAAGAAGCAAAGAAGAGCCGCTTGTGTTTGAACTGCCTCAACAAAGGCCATGAATTGCAGAGGTGCAGGTCAGGACTTTGCAGGCATTGCCAGGCCAAACATCACACGCTACTCCATATTCCATCGGGAACTGGTGCTGAATCTTCCTCTTCACCGGCCGAGGAATCGATCCAGCAAGAGGCCGCGACTGTGCTTCTAGCAAGCGGGTGTTCTAGCCCTTCCCCCTCGATCCAGAAATCTCAGCCTAGCCAGAACGTGTTGCTACCTACTGCCCTCGTCCATGTAACAGATCGTTATGGAGCACTTATCCCATGTCGTGCCATTTTGGATTCTGCATCACAGGCAAACTTTGTAACATCTAGACTTGCTGATCAGTTGCAGTTGGATCATCGCTCGTCTTATGTTCACATCTCTGGAATCGGAGATTCCATTCTACCTTCGAGCAAGTCTGTACATATAGTTGTACAATCCCAGGACGCAAGCTATCGAGCTTCCTTCGCTGCAATTGTCACCAACTCAATTACGGAAATGCAGCCTAACTTCGGCGTAGACGCAAAGTATTGGCCAATGCCGAATAATCTAAAACTAGCTGATCCTAATTTCTCCAAGCCCCAACGTATCGATCTGTTGATAGGTTCTGGTTTGTTCTTCGATTTAATGTGCGTCGGACAGATTCGACTATCAGCCCAATTGCCAACATTGCAGGAGACTAAACTTGGTTGGATAGTATCAGGAAGCATTGATAGCTCGGAGAATAAGTGTGCAGCTTTAGCCGCTTTTGAAAATTCCTCGTGCATCTCTATTGACGATTTTCGACCCACAACGCTGGAGTACCAAAACTTAGAGCAGAAATGCAGGAAGCAGCTGCTCGAGTGCCAGGTGCAAGTGGAAAAACTGCGATCGGAGAATCAGGAACTGCAGCGCGAACTTTTCCATATATTAAAAACCTACATATCCACGCTAAATGAAATTCAACTTTCAACAATTTCTACATTGCCAAATTTCCTGCCATTCTATGCAATTACAGAGGTTCCCGATGATCAAGACGTAATCACGACAAGCCGCCTTCGTAATGAAGCGCCGATTGCTGCGTTCGACGATCATCCCAGCGTAGCCGCCAGCTGCGCCCAAGCAAGCATCTTCAAGAGGGCCGTTGGAAAAATAGCGGTTCTGCTCTTCAGGATGGATCTGTTGAAAGCCTTTGCCTTCCAACGGGGGGTGAATGTTCGGAGCAGAACCCAGCCGATTAGCTGCTTGCCAAATAGCACCTAATTGATGGCCCTCAGCCGCTTATTTTGTTTGTTACTTATGTCTATGTCACTCATTTGTTTGTTAAAGCTTTGCGCTTGCTTGCCCTGCTAAACGCTCTCTGCCAGCTCGCTCTTCGCTATCTCCGCTTTGCGTCTGCCTACCGACGTCGGCCGAGCGAAGCTGCGCTTAGCGATCGGAGCGGCAATGTAAAGGGCAGGCAAGCCACACTTGCAATTTGGATGTCACGCATTAAAGAACATATCGTAATTTTATTTCTGCGCCGAGTTTTATTTAATTCGAAATAATTAGTCGGCCGATTGGGGATAAAAAACATTATCTCCACACTTATAATCATAAAACCAAACATAATACCACAAATAGGACACCAGCTGATATATTCATTAATGCAGGCTCACCTGATTATGACACCCAACTAAATAAAGTGAATAAAATCACTCAATTAAATAAAAACCGCATAGAGTATGAAGTAGATACCCGCTATAAACTATCACCTCTAGTTAAGTCTAAGGTAACAAATCCTTTCAAAAGGACGGACGAAATTAGACAGGTAGACGAAAAACATTATGAAGAAAAGAATAAGGGTAGGAAAATAACTCATTATAAATCAAAATTCAAGAAAAAGAAGAAATCTAAGAGAAGCAAATATAATAATTCCAGAGAAACCGAGGAAGTTAATGGAATCGGCGAACTTCAACACAATTAAAATCCTCATCTTCCTCATAATTACCATCGTAATGGCACAGGGCCAAAACATAGAAATAAATACTATAAAATCACAAAACGGATATATGATAATCAAAACTGGATCGATTAACATACCTATCAATTACGAATACCATTATCTAACTGTTAATGTAACTAAAACCGAAGAACTATACCAAAATGTATTAATCAAAGCCACTAAATTCCAGGACATAATCCAAATAAAATATCTAGTAGACAAATTGCAAAAAGAAATGAACGGGCTAAAAATAACCAAAAGAAATAAAAGAGGCCTAATCAATATAGTAGGAACAGCCTACAAATATCTCTTTGGAACACTAGATCAGGAAGATAAAGTCGATTTGGAACAGAAAATAGAAAATTTAGCCAGCCATAGCATTCAAATGAATGAACTAAATTTGGTAATAGATGCAGTTAATAGCGGAATAAACGTTATAAACAAACTAAATGAAGAAAAAGACAGGAATCAACAAATAGAAATTTTGATATTCAATCTACAACATTTCACAGAATATATCGAAGATATAGAACTAGGTATGCAATTAACTAGGCTCGGTATATTTAATCCAAAATTATTAAAACAAGACTACCTGGAACAAATAAATTCTGAGAAAATACTAAATATAAAAACCTCCACATGGCTAAAATCCGATACCAACGAAATTCTAATAATTTCCAACATTCCCAAAGACATTACAAAAGTACCAATCTATAAAATCGTTCCGTATCCAGACGAATTAAATAACATGTTAACAGATATGACATACGACAAGTACTACATAAAAAATGAAGAAGTATTTGTTAAAGAAACTAGATTGAAAACCAATGACAATTGTATAAAAGGAATTTTAATGCAAATTCCCACTAAATGTCCATATTCCAAAACTTTTCAAAACTTTCAAATAAACTTTATTGAACCCAATATACTAATCACATGGAATCTTCCAAAAACAACGCTAAACCAGAATTGAGTAAACCAAGAAATCATAGCGGAAGGAAATACCATTATAAAAATCTACAACTGTTCAATCCAATTAAATGAATTTACAATATCAAACACAATGTTAGATTTTGCCCAGAATGTTTATGTCAACAACAACATAACTAAAATAAAACCACTGTCGTATGTCCAAACTAATGAAATAATTATGCAATACACCAAATATAGTAACCTATTACAAATAAGTCTACTAATTTCATTTGTCATAATTATATTAGTACTACTAAGTTATGTAGCTGTTAAATTTAAGAAAACTTTTAAAAGAGTCACGGTTAAATGTATTAACCCTATAATAGAAGCAGAACAGGAACCAACCTCAGACACCGCACTTGACACCCCGTCACTATACCCGAGGGTAATCACCTAGGGACATCCTAATAACAAACGTTGGGGGAGTGACATATCCATAATTCCCCACATCCCATACACATTATGTTTATGTACAGTTCATCCACCCCATCCACACAAGTAACAGGACCCCACCCAAGAATCAATAACTGTTTCTTCCCATACTCCAAGCTAGGGCCCCCCATAATATAAACAATGGACCACATTGTTTCATCAACATTAGAATCACGCCACTCTCGAGAAATCGATTCTTTAGAATCACGCCACTCATGAGGACCAATCAAAGCTAGACATAAAACCAAGGAGTATCACATTCCTAGCTCCGTCATGTAATGCAACACCGATCGCCAGCAGTGGATGCCTTTCATCAAAGCCGACGCATCCCCAAATATCGATCCAGGCACGTACGCCACCGACACGAAGATGCAGCCGAGGAAAGCAACGCCCGAAGCCAGAGTCGGGAGTTCCAAGAGAAGGGCTCATGGAAACTAGCCAGCAGCAGAGAGATCAGTTCCGTTTGAGACAAGCAGACGTAAAGTTAAGTCGGGGAATTCAACCAATCTTGTGACATAAAGAAATTAAGTACTAAAAATAAAATCTTTTTTAAAAACTAAATTTCGAGTTGCGGATATTTAACTATATAGATGTGCCAGTTCATACAACGAAAGCGTCACACACTGGCTAGCGCGTTCAGTACCCCAGAGTGACGTCATCATGAGAGAGAGAGCGCAGAGAGAACATCTTTGCATGTGTTAGTACACACGCAATATGTTTCGAAAAAAATATGTGATTGATGCTTTTTCAGATTTTTTGAACTCTCTCAGGTCTGGTTCTGTTTTGCAATTATGCAAACGCCGTCGGTTCTCGACTTTTTTTGTTTATTATAACTAAAACAATGATGTATCTAAATATACAATATAAGAAAAAATATATAAATATATACTTAAATAAATATGCATAAATAAAAATGGAATTGGTTTTACATATATTTCAAATCAATTGTCAATCGCGCTCTTTCCGACGGGAATCTGCAAAGCAAAAATTTAGATGCCGGTCGCACCTTGAATACTCTCATGGACAATACCCATAAATTTTCTAATTCAATTATAAAGACAACATTAAGACAACAGTAATTTTGAAAACCCTCATGCAATATACGAATGTAATAAACTTTAATATTTATGTACATATGTATGTACATAAGATATTTTATATATACAGTATATACAAGAATATTTCAAAACTTCGCCCCGCCCACTTCCGCCCACACAAAGGACGAAAATCTGTGGCATCCACAATTTTAAAGATACGAGAAAACCAAAAACGCAGAATCATAGATAACGACCATATCTATCCGATTGCTGAATCTGGATCAGATCATATAATTTTTATAGCCAAAAGGCACAAATCAATTTGCACTGGCTACGCAGCGCGCGACGTCACGCTCAGACTGATTTTCTGTCTCTCTCGCACGCACTCTTTGTCGTGTCGTTTAATATTAGCGGCGTCTGCCGGAGGAGAGCCATACTGATTTAGTATCGGGTATAACCGTAGAGTTGCGGTGTCCGCATCAACTCACAACGTTCCCCCTCGTTTTAAATTGAATCTGTGAGACTTTGTCTCGAAATGCCGATTAAATATATCAAAATAAATTTTAACTAATCTAAAAAAATCTTCAGAAGGAGCTTTAAGTTTTAATCTGTGAGACTTTGTCTCGAAATGCCGATTAAATATATCAAAATAAATTTTAACTAATCTAAAAAAATCTTCAGCAGGCGCTTTAAGTTTCAAACTACTCACTTATCTTTTATAATGTTAATTAACATCGTATCTTCATCGGGCGAACAGTTCCCAGATACTGTAGTGGAAGTTAGAATTTTCGTAGAAAGCATTTTACTAATAATTACATTAAATTCATACATAGTTGGATTATTGTTGGTAACACCGCGAGATCTGATTAAATAAAAAACATTTTCTAATGGGTCTTGGTTTAATTTGGATGTATCAATATAAAAAACTTCAGCACTTTCACTCCAAACATTTTGGGCCAATGAAAGTATGGAGTTGGTTGTTCAAATCATACCCTTTATGCAGTAGACTTCCTGTGGATATTTAAATTCGTCAAAATATTTGCACATATGCGACAGGGTCTCATTGACAAGAGTTTTGTCTTGCAGTGCACTCCTAAATGGGTTTTTATCGTAGAGGACATGACTATTTAGACAGTCGAATAATCTATTAATTTTTTCAATAAATGTAGCCGTCGCTTCTGCATTTTCTTTGCACTTTAAGAAGCCTCCAGAACTAATCATTGTTCGAAGAGCAGCGGCCAAACTATGGCTAAACACTTGAGTGGCATATTTGACCTTCATTTTTTCTAGCAATTTCACATTTTGTTGACTTATCCACTATTTTACCACTCTAGCAGTATGAATGGGTGCATTGTCGTGCTGGTATATCCATGGTTTCGATCCAAAAATATTAGATAAATGTGGGAATGCCTTTTGTATGACAGTTTTGTACACATTTGCATTCATTTTCGATGAAAGAAACTGTAGCTCACAAGTCCCATAATAGGAAATCGCACCCCATACCATTATGCCTCCCGCGCAGCTGTGGTTTCGGCTCAAAACACATTCCTCCTTTCGTAGGTCATGGTAATAGTAGTTATAGCCATCCGGTCCATCCAGGTTAAAATTTTTTTCATCGGAAAACACGACGTCGTGCCACTCCTTGTTCCATGTCATATGTTCCTTTCCAAAACGAAGTCGTGCAGCCTTACGCGCATCATTGAGAGGTGGTTTTTTAAACCCGATACTCAAAATGAGTATTGGGGTATATTAGATTTGTGGTAAAAGTGGATGTGTGTAACGTCCAGAAGGAATTGTTTCCGACCCCATAAAGTATATATATTCTTGATCAGCATCAACAGCCGAGTCGATTGAGCCCTGTCTGTCTGTCCGTCTGTCCGTCTGTCCGTCCCCTTCAGCGCCTAGTGCTCAAAGACTATAAGAGCTAGAGCAACGATGTTTTGGATCCAGACTTCTGTGGTATGTCACTGCTACAAAAACATTTCAAAACTTCGCCCCGCCCACTTCCGCCCCCACAAAGGACGAAAATCTGTGGCATCCACAATTTTAAAGATATGAGAAAACCAAAAACGTAGAATTGTAGAGAATGACCATATCTTTAAGACTGCGGAATCTGAATTGGATCGTATTATTATTATAGCCAGCATCAAGAAAACAATTTCATTTTTTCTCGCCCTGTCTCTCTCTAACACACACGTAGCATAGGCGGCTTTGCTTAGAGTAAAACATTAGCGCCTAGATCTCAGAGACTACAAAAGCTAGAGCAACCAAATTTGGTATCCACACTCCTAATATATCGGACCGAGACGAGTTTGTTTCAAAATTTCGCCACACCCCCTTCCGCCCCCGCAAAGGACGAAAATCTGGGGATATTCAAAAATCTCAGAGACTATTAAGGCTAGAGTAACCAAATTTGGTATCCGCACTCCTGTTAGATCTTACTAAAAAACGTGTATCTCAAAATTTCACCCCACCCCCTTCCGCCCACACAAGGGACGAAAATCTGTTGCATCCACAATATTGCACATTCGAGAAAACTAGAAACGCAGAATCATAGATAATGACCGTATCTATCAGATTGCAGAATCTGGATCAGATCAGATCATTTTTATAGCCAATAGGAACAAATCAATTTGCAGTGGCTACGCAGCGCCCGACGTCACGCTCAGACTGATTTTCTGTCTCTCTCGCACGCACTCTTTGTCGTGTCGTTTAATATTAGCGGCGTCTGCCGGAGGAGAGCCGTACTGACTTAGTATCGGGTATAACCGTAGAGTTGCGGGGTCCGCAGCAACTCACAACGTTCCCCCTCGTTATACCCGATACTCAAAATGAGTATTGGGGTATATTAGATTTGAAATATTTTTGTAGCAGTGACATATCACAGAAGTCTGGGTCCAAAACATCGTTGCTCTAGCTCTTATAGTCTTTGAGCACTAGGCGCTGAAGGGGACGGACAGACGGACGGACGGACAGACGGACAGACAGACAGACAGACAGGGCCCAATCGACTCGGCTATTGATGCTGATCAAGAATATATATACTTTATGGGGTCGGAAACAATTCCTTCTGGACGTTACACACATCCACTTTTACCACAAATCTAATATACCCCAATACTCATTTTGAGTATCGGGTTTAAAAAACCACCTCTCAATGATGCGCGTAAGGCTGCACGACTTCGTTTTTTAAAGGAACATATGACATGGAACAAGGAGTGGCACGACGTCGTGTTTTCCGATGAAAAAAATTTTAACCTGGATGGACCGGATGGCTATAACTACTATCACCATGACCTACGAAAGGAGGAATGTGTTTTGAGCCGAAACCACAGCTGCGCGGGAGGCATAATGGTATGGGGTGCGATTTCCTATTATGGGACTTGTGAGCTACAGTTTCTTTCATCGAAAATGAATGCAAATGTGTACAAAACTGTCATACAAAAGGCATTCCCACATTTATCTAATATTTTTGGATCGAAACCATGGATATACCAGCACGACAATGCACCCATTCATACTGCTAGAGTGGTAAAATAGTGGATAAGTCAACAAAATGTGAAATTGCTAGAAAAAATGAAGGTCAAATCCTCCCCTCAAGTGTTTAGCCATAGTTTGGCCGCTGCTCTTCGAACAATGATTAGTTCTGGAGCCTTCTTAAAGTGCAAAGAAAATGCAGAAGCGACGGCTACATTTATTGAAAAAATTAATAGATTATTCGACTGTCTAAATAGTCATGTCCTCTACGATAAAAACCCATTTAGGAGTGCACTGCAAGACAAAACTCTTGTCAATGAGACCCTGTCGCATATGTGCAAATATTTTGACGAATTTAAATATCCACAGGAAGTCTACTGCATAAAGGGTATGATTTGAACAACCAACTCCATACTTTCATTGGCCCAAAATGTTTGGAGTGAAAGTGCTGAAGTTTTTTATATTGCTACATCCAAATTAAACCAAGACCCATTAGAAAATGTTTTTTATTTAATCAGATCTCGCGGTGTTACCAACAATAGTCCAACTATGTATGAATTTAATGTAATTATTAGTAAAATGCTTTCTACGAAAATTCTAACTTCCACTACAGTATCTGGGAACTGATCGCCCGATGAAGATACGATGTTAATTAACATTATAAAAGATAAGTGAGTAGTTTGAAACTTAAAGCTCCTTCTGAAGATTTTTTTAGATTAGTTAAAATTTATTTTGATATATTTAATCGGCATTTCGAGACAAAGTCTCACAGATTAAAACTTAAAGCTCCTTCTGAAGATTTTTTTAGATTAGTTAAAATTTATTTTGATATATTTAATCGGCATTTCGAGACAAAGTCTCACAGATTCAATTTAAAACGAGGGGGAACGTTGTGAGTTGCTGCGGACACCGCAACTCTACGGTTATACCCGATACTAAGTCAGTATGGCTCTCCTTCGGCAGACGCCGCTAATATTAAACGACACGACAAAGAGTGCGTGCGAGAGAGACAGAAAATCAGTCTGAGCGTGACGTCGGGCGCTGCGTAGCCAGTGCAAATTGATTTGTTCCTTTTGGCTATAAAAATTATCTGATCTGGTCCAGATTCAGCAATCTGATAGATATGGTCGTTATCTATGATTCTGCGTTTTTAGTTTTCTCGAATGTGCAATTTTGTGGATGCAACAGATTTTCGTCTTTTGTGGGGGCGGAAGGGGGTGGGGCGAAATTCTGAGATATACGTTTTATAGTGAGATCTAACAGAAGTTCGGATACCAAATTTGGTTACTCTAGCCTTAATAGTCTCTGAGATTTGTGGATGCCCCAGATTTTCGTCCTTTGCGGGGGCGGAAGGGGGTGTGGCGAAATTTGGACACGAAACGGTCAAGGTCCGATATCACAGGAGTGTGGATACCAAATTTGGTTGCTCTGGCTCTTATAGGTTCTGAGATCCTTGAACTCATATTTTGCCATTGGCAAAACCGACCATGAAACCTGTGTGTTAGAGAGAGACAGAGCGAGTAAGAATGAAATTGTTTTCTTGATTCTGGCTATAATAATTATACGATCTGGTTGAGATCTTACATTCTGAAACATATAGTCATCCTCTACGATTCTGCGTTTTTGGATTTATCGTATCGTCGAAATTGTAGATGCCACAGATTTTCGCCCTTTGTGAGGGCGGAAGTGGGCGGGGCAAAGTTTTGAAATATTCTTGTAGCAGTGACGTATCACAGAAGTCTGGATCCAAAACATCGTTGCTCTAGCTCTTATAGTCTTTGAGCACTAGGCGCTGAACAGACGGACAGACTGACAGACGGACGGACGGATTCTTGATGCTGGCTATAATAATAATACGATCCAATTCAGATTCCGCAGTCTTAAAGATATGGTCATTCTCTACAATTCTACGTTTTTGGTTTTCTCATATCTTTAAAATTGTGGATGCCACAGATTTTCGTCCTTTGTGGGGGCGGAAGTGGGCGGGGCGAAGTTTTGAAATATTTTTGTAGCAGTGACATATCACAGAAGTCTGGATCCAAAACATCGTTGCTCTAGCTCTTATAGTCTTTGAGCACTAGGCGCTGAACAGACGGACAGACGGACAGACTGACAGACGGACGGACGGACAGACAGACAGGGCTCAATCGACTCGGCTATTGATGCTGATCAAGAATATATATACTTTATGGGGTCGGAAACGATTCCTTCTGGACGTTACACACATCCACTTTTACCACAAATCTAATATACCCCAATACTCATATTGAGTATCGGGTATAAAAAGAAGCATAGTCCAAAAATGTATAATTTTAACGTCAAAAATAGATAAATATGCAGACTGGTTTAAATTTTCCGATCCTTGCTTTGTACACCGAAATCATCTGCTCAATCAGTTTGTATTGATTTTGATTTGAAAAAATTGTAAATGGTTAACAGATGGGATAATAGGGAATCAAAATGCAAAATCATACGAGAAGAAGCTCAATATTTTGCGGCAGTAGGATTTTTTGTTTCATTTTGTAAAATTTATGCATGGATGTGACTTAATTACTTAAAAGTCTTGAAATTAAGTCATATCAAGTCGACTCAAAGGACAGATTAATTTTTGACCCCATTTAATATATAATGGCCTCCTCGTGGTGTTCCCTGGGTACCGATCTTCAATCGGGAGCCAATTTGAGCGGCGACTTTAAGTACATATGTATTTACGTATATATATGTATGTAGTTACATATACATATGAGCATGCTTAAGGTATATCCTCTATTTATAGAAGGAAATATATATATTTATGCATATTTATTTTAGTATACATTGTATGTATATATATTTTTTCTTATATTGTATATTTAGATACATCATTGTTTTAGTTATAATAAACAAAAAAGTCGAGAACCGACGGCGTTTACATAATTTTTATAATTTATAATCAACCTGTTTAAAATAAGGAAATAAATGTGCAATTATATTATTGTAATATTTTATATTTTGTGGTATAAATCAAACAAATAACAGCTTTTATTTTATTTCCCGCGCCCTAGTGTACCATACCCCGACCCCTTGCCCATTCTTCATTTATTTTGTGGCTCATCAAAAGACCCAAAACAAGAACCAAACTCAAATTTCAGTTCTTGCGGCCAGCAATACTAAACACACACACGCAAAGTACGTGAGAATGCATCTGCACCCATACACTAAAACATGCTGGTGGCAAAACAGAACCAGACCTGAGAGAGTTCAAAAAATCTGAAATACTGTACTAACACATGCAAAGATGTTCTCTCTGCGCTCTCTCTTTCATGATGACGTCACTCTGGGGTACTGAACGCGCTAGCCAGTGTGTGACGCTTTCGTTGTATGAACTGGCACATCTACATATATACTGTATGGTTAGTACTTCAGACTAGTCAAATCTCAATCAAGTGCGTAGTTTAACAGATCAACTACATGCCTTTCCATTCCAATTCACGATCATTCTGCATATTTAAATTAATAATGATCGTTCGTGGCAATACTATCGGCTGCTCGTGATGCCAGGCCACCATCCCCAATCGCTGGTCGTGGCGCCAGATGGCCACAGACACAATTTATAACACATAAAGTTCATTTTAGCACTTTACGCTCCTGCACATAATGTAGACAAGCCGTTGGGCCACTTCCGCCTTGCCCACACCTATGCCCGGCTCAAATTACAGGTGATTATGTGAATTTTAGTGCTAGGCAAGCGCCCCGGACCCCGGACTCCAACCGGCACCTCAAATATGTACATATGTAACATCCGACAAATTGGCATGAGTAGTCAGCCCTTTCCGCAGGCACTCTACTGTGTGGCGCTGCCTGATAAGCAGAAATAGCCGTTGGGGCTGGGGATGGTGGGAGGTCGCCCCAAAATGGCCAACATGCTTAACGAAAGCAAATATTTACACACTGATTTTATTCATTTACAAAATTTATAACCTCAACTGGTGGCGGTAAAAGTGCCATGAAAATTGTGGGGGCGGAAGGGGGTGGGGCGAAATTCTGAGATATACGTTTTATAGTGAGATCTAACAGAAGTTCGGATACCAAATTTGGTTACTCTAGCCTTAATAGTCTCTGAGATTTGTGGATGCCCAGATTTTCGTCCTTTGCGGGGGCGGAAGGGGGTGTGGCGAAATTTGGACACGAAACGGTCAAGGTCCGATATCACAGGAGTGTGGATACCAAATTTGGTTGCTCTGGCTCTTATAGGTTCTGAGATCCTTGAACTCATATTTTGCCATTGGCAAAACCGACCATGAAACCTGTGTGTTAGAGAGAGACAGAGCGAGTAAGAATGAAATTGTTTTCTTGATTCTGGCTATAATAATTATACGATCTGGTTGAGATCTTACATTCTGAAACATATAGTCATCCTCTACGATTCTGCGTTTTTGGATTTATCGTATCGTCGAAATTGTAGATGCCACAGATTTTCGCCCTTTGTGAGGGCGGAAGTGGGCGGGGCAAAGTTTTGAAATATTCTTGTAGCAGTGACGTATCACAGAAGTCTGGATCCAAAACATCGTTGCTCTAGCTCTTATAGTCTTTGAGCACTAGGCGCTGAACAGACGGACAGACTGACAGACGGACGGACGGATTCTTGATGCTGGCTATAATAATAATACGATCCAATTCAGATTCCGCAGTCTTAAAGATATGGTCATTCTCTACAATTCTACGTTTTTGGTTTTCTCATATCTTTAAAATTGTGGATGCCACAGATTTTCGTCCTTTGTGGGGGCGGAAGTGGGCGGGGCGAAGTTTTGAAATATTTTTGTAGCAGTGACATATCACAGAAGTCTGGATCCAAAACATCGTTGCTCTAGCTCTTATAGTCTTTGAGCACTAGGCGCTGAACAGACGGACAGACGGACAGACTGACAGACGGACGGACGGACAGACAGACAGGGCTCAATCGACTCGGCTATTGATGCTGATCAAGAATATATATACTTTATGGGGTCGGAAACGATTCCTTCTGGACGTTACACACATCCACTTTTACCACAAATCTAATATACCCCAATACTCATTTTGAGTATCGGGTATAAAAAGAAGCATAGTCCAAAAATGTATAATTTTAACGTCAAAAATAGATAAATATGCAGACTGGTTTAAATTTTCCGATCCTTGCTTTGTACACCGAAATCATCTGCTCAATCAGTTTGTATTGATTTTGATTAGAAAAAATTGTAAATGGTTAACAGATGGGATAATAGGGAATCAAAATGCAAAATCATACGAGAAGAAGCTCAATATTTTGCGGCAGTAGGATTTTTTGTTTCATTTTGTAAAATTTATGCATGGATGTGACTTAATTACTTAAAAGTCTTGAAATTAAGTCATATCAAGTCGACTCAAAGGACAGATTAATTTTTGACCCCATTTAATATATAATGGCCTCCTCGTGGTGTTCCCTGGGTACCGATCTTCAATCGGGAGCCAATTTGAGCGGCGACTTTAAGTACATATGTATTTACGTATATATATGTATGTAGTTACATATACATATGAGCATGCTTAAGGTATATCCTCTATTTATAGAAGGAAATATATATATTTATGCATATTTATTTTAGTATACATTGTATGTATATATATTTTTTCTTATATTGTATATTTAGATACATCATTGTTTTAGTTATAATAAACAAAAAAGTCGAGAACCGACGGCGTTTACATAATTTTTATAATTTATAATCAACCTGTTTCAAATAAGGAAATAAATGTGCAATTATATTATTGTAATATTTTATATTTTGTGGTATAAATCAAACAAATAACAGCTTTTATTTTATTTCCCGCGCCCTAGTGTACCATACGCCCACCCCTTGCCCATTCTTCATTTATTTTGTGGCTCATCAAAAGACCCAAAACAAGAACCAAACTCAAATTTCAGTTCTTGCGGCCAGCAATACTAAACACACACACGCAAAGTACGTGAGAATGCATCTGCACCCATACACTAAAACATGCTGGTGGCAAAACAGAACCAGACCTGAGAGAGTTCAAAAAATCTGAAATACTGTACTAACACATGCAAAGATGTTCTCTCTGCGCTCTCTCTTTCATGATGACGTCACTCTGGGGTACTGAACGCGCTAGCCAGTGTGTGACGCTTTCGTTGTATGAACTGGCACATCTACATATATACTGTATGGTTAGTACTTCAGACTAGTCAAATCTCAATCAAGTGCGTAGTTTAACAGATCAACTACATGCCTTTCCATTCCAATTCACGATCATTCTGCATATTTAAATTAATAATGATCGTTCGTGGCAATACTATCGGCTGCTCGTGATGCCAGGCCACCATCCCCAATCGCTGGTCGTGGCGCCAGATGGCCACAGACACAATTTATAACACATAAAGTTCATTTTAGCACTTTACGCTCCTGCACATAATGTAGACAAGCCGTTGGGCCACTTCCGCCTTGCCCACACCTATGCCCGGCTCAAATTACAGGTGATTATGTGAATTTTAGTGCTAGGCAAGCGCCCCGGACCCCGGACTCCAACCGGCACCTCAAATATGTACATATGTAACATCCGACAAATTGGCATGAGTAGTCAGCCCTTTCCGCAGGCACTCTACTGTGTGGCGCTGCCTGATAAGCAGAAATAGCCGTTGGGGCTGGGGATTGTGGGAGGTCGCCCCAAAATGGCCAACATGCTTAACGAAAGCAAATATTTACACACTGATTTTATTCATTTACAAAATTTATAACCTCAACTGGTGGCGGTAAAAGTGCCATGAAAATTGACGATCCAACCATCTGCGAGCCTGGGCAGAAGCGGCGGCAGAGGCGGCGGCAGAGCCCTGCTAAATAAATTTATGAATGAAATCCGAATGATTGGTACGCGCGTGTGGCCAGCGCTGATTTAAAATGCTAATTTGGCGTATGAAATCTGATTTTGGCCGTCGTAAAGTGGATCTGTGAGAGACGATTTAAATGTTGAATTTCCCTTGCAGGCACCCAGCACATCGGGCAGCCAGATAGCCACCGTCTCCCACCTGGTGGCCCTGGCCAAGCAGCAGGGCCAGGCGGCAACAAAGTCGGTGGCAACCAATGGCGCTGTAGAGATTGGCAACGGAAAGCAGGAGGCATCAGCCACAACCGCAACATCAGCAACGCCGGCGGTGGCCACGGGCACAGCGTCAGCAGCAGCATCGCCCACAGCGGATGGGGAGGACAGCGCACTGGGCAAGGCGAATGGCTCTGGGGTTGCCGTGGAGGTGCTTGAGGATCCGCAACTGCAACAGCAGCTGGAACAAGTGCAGCAGATACAAAAAACTGCCAAATCCGGTGGCGGTGGGGCCAGCACTTCGAATGCCACAACGATTACATCGATATCGGCAATCTCCCCGCAGACACCCACTTCGCCGACAGGGGGTGAGGGCGGCCCAGTGGCACCGCAGGCCGCCGGTCTGATGACGGCAAGAACCAGTACGCTGACAAGCTGCAACCAGGAACATCCGCTGTGCGTCTCTACCAGCTCCATACCCGTGACGCCCGAGCCACGATCCAAGCAGCACCCAGGCTCGGCCGCAGCCGGAGCACCCCATCCGACGGCTCCCCATCAGCAGCTGTCGAGCATTGCCAATCCCATGCAGAAGGTGAACAAGCGCAAGGAGACGTTGAAGGCGAAGCGCGAACGGAAGGCGGCCAAAACACTGGCCATCATCACGGGCGCATTCGTGGTCTGCTGGCTGCCCTTCTTCGTGATGGCCCTGACGATGCCACTGTGCGACGCCTGCCAGATCAGCGACAGCGTGGCCTCGCTCTTCCTCTGGCTGGGCTACTTCAACTCCACCCTGAATCCGGTAAATAACCCAGAAATATACATAAGCACATATGTACATATATAGGTTAGGTTAGGTACAGTGTTTTTATTGTAATTAGGTCGTGGATAACTTGTCCTCAGCAGCAGCGGTGTGGAAATTAGCGTCCGTATTGCAGGTAATCCCACTTCTTGTTGTCCAAGGGGCACACTTGACGTTCCCGCAGCCAGCGCGAGATGCAGTGGTAGTGGTAGACATGCTGGCATACACCCGTAACAACGTTGCACTGCTCGGGCTCGATCTCTTCTTCACTGGCCTGGCACTCGATGCAAACGTTGTAAGTTTTGTTACGGCAAATAGCACAAATTTCGACGTCAACGTCCCATCGCCATGTTGCCATGGCGTTCCACTTCTTCACCACAAAACGTGGCATTGTGCTGTTCATTGGCACACCCTCAACGACTTCCATTTTACATTCGTCTGATATTTTTATTCGCCAATTTTAAAATTGCCTGCAATCAAATTGACGCGTTGCAGTCCGAGTCTCGAAGGAAAAAGAAAAATGAAATTTCTAGAAGTCAAGGTGCTTAATTCTGACACTTCTAGACAAGATGGCGTCACGTTAGAGCACATCAGAAAAAATACCGAACTTAGAACTAGTTCCTTTAATCACCTTTCTCTTGGATTTAAATATGATTAAGCTTAGCTCAGCTTTCTTTGAAAGTTCAATTGTTGAGGGCGTTTTTTACTTTATAATAAAGGGGAATTTGTTCTGCGATTTTCTTGTGCTCGTCGAAAATTCGAATGTATGTTGTATGTTTCTTTTGATAACTTTTATAACCCAACCACAACTTCAATTTAACCTAGATTAATACTAACTATTATTCTCACCTTTCAGGTTATCTACACCATCTTCAGCCCGGAGTTCCGGCAAGCTTTCAAGCGCATTCTATTCGGCGGACACCGACCAGTGCACTATCGCAGTGGGAAGCTTTAGATAGTGCATGCGAAGAGGCGAAGGTGATTCCCTGGCACAGATACGAGTATGGCTGCTGCTTTTAAATTATCGCGATTGACCTATTGAGCTGATCCGAGGCACACAAAATTTCATTCCCTTCTATGTGTATCCAATTTTAGTCTGCAGTTTCAATTTTCAATCCACGAGCCCCGATATTGATATTGCTCCCTTCGAGTGGAGTATTTATTCGAATTGGAGGTCATGGCTGATGGTGCTTCTCGTTGGGGCGCAAAGTGTTTTGCATTTGGCGCTTTTGGCGTTCAATTTTCGCTGGCATGACAGCGACAACGAGCCACATTCGGATTTGGCAAGCAGACAAACACCATTCGGCTGCCATGGCGTGTGGACGGGGAGGGCTTGAAACAAATTGTAAACTGTTGGGACGGAGCTAAACTTTCAGCAGGACGACGGTCGGCTGGGATGGGCTGAGCTGGGCTGGCCACTCAACTGTGGCTAAAATGAAAGTTTTATCAAACCTTTATCGGTACTGCCATCTGCATGGGACGATTTGGATTCGGTCAATGCAGCCACTGGATGGGATAACACAAGCCACGCCAGACGCCAGCGGCCATCCGAATTATGCCACAATGCGCATTACATTCGCACGTTCCCAGAGCCCCAGAGTCTCTACGACTGCCCGCCCCATACTGTTAGTGGAGGCTTATCTACAAAGACGCAAGGGGGGGCGCACAAGTTCTTCTTCTAGCAACAGCTCTGAATAGTTCCATTTGCATTTCATTGGGTGGTGAGGAGAGAGGCGGGTGGAGGCCCAGAACTGTAGCTGAAACCGACCCATCTGCATGTGGCAGCAGCAAAATCCCTGCCATTCATCCATTAATTTCCAAAGGCAACACGAAAGTTAAATTAAGTAACATTAATTTCAAAAATTTCTGCTAAGTTTGGCGCCTGTGCATTTGAATGAACTTTTCTGTGAATAATCGTATATAAAAGTTTGTCGCCGAAAATGCCAAATAAAAAAATATAAATGCCAAGTGGAGACTGTTTTTGGAAGCAAACTGAAGCGTTGAATTGATTGAAATGCCACCAAGAGATACAAAACACCTATATATAATCAAAATAATTAGTTTTAAGCGGCTAACCCCCCATACACGAGTAAATATATGTACCTATATACTATATATATACACATGCATAGAGATCTCTAATTCCTAAACTTTTTATGTGTGTTTTGAACTTGATGTGAATTGTATATGTACTTAGACATAGCTCTATAGATGATAGATAGCATTCCCCCTCTCTCTCTCTCTCTCTCTCTCTCTCTAAATCTTCTGCTTCGAGGGAACGGGTCATGACGTGAAGGGAAGCCAAGGCATTGAAGCGAGTACTCGATTATGTATATTGTATATGTATATTATAGCTATATGGCGCCTCTATCTAGCGACATTCAATGTGTGCAATGATCTGAGCGATCGATTTGAGCATCGTACTATACTGTAGGTAATATCGATAGATTCTATTGTAAAGTAAATTACTCGCATTGTCGAACCCAAAAACCAGAAACCAGTTTAAATGAAATTTAAACGTATTGTTAAAGACACACATATTTAAATTATACGAGTGTATGTACATTTAAAGCTGTTGTACGATTACTAAATACTAAGGACGAGTTATTATGGTTATTATGGGCAAGGATTTCTTTGAATAAGATCGCATATTGTTAGCAGAAGGTTCGTTCGCCTAGGATGGCCGCGAAAACTTGTAATATTTGAAGAGCAAACTACTTTCGGGAAAAATGGGTAAAACATAATTAGCAAAACCAAGCAGACACGCAACAAATATAGTGCGGCATATTCTAGTTCAGATTAAGAGAATATCACAATATTTTACAAACTACTCGAAATCAAAATCAATCCTTAAGCAGAAACCATTTCTTAGCCGCTAAGTGTTTACAGATACATGTCTATATACGGATAACAATAGAACGAAAATCAAGTCCGACTTGTCCCATGCCAAACGATAGTTCTGAACAACACCCACACCACTTATCAATCAAAGTCTGCCCAAGGCACCTGTTCATTTCGATTATACTGATTTCAAATGTTTATCCTTCATTTCAAACATTGGCGCGCATTAGCAGAGAACTATTGCTTGGCATGAGAGACAATCGCGACTTGGAACCACTCATCCAACAGCATAAGTTATATTGTACTAACGAAATTACTATAAACTAAATTGGCTGCAAATTAAATAAAAATTAAATTTCATTCAAATGTTATTTGCTTTTACCAGATTTATTTCCGTCTCAGCTAGAAAAAAAGGTAATGTTAGTTGGGATCTCGACGCAGCCGATTGCCGATTTAGCCAATCTGTGGTCCCCCTCTAAATGCCACATCACGGTATCGTAGTGTTTTAAAAAGGAAGGAAACATCTTCTATAGAGAAAGAAGAAAACAAGAGCTAGCGGAAATTTTGAGATATACGTTTTATAGTGAAATCTAAAAGGAGTGTGGATACCAAATTTGGTTACTCTAGCCTTAATAGTCTCTGAGATTTGTGGATGCCCCAGATTTTCGTCCTTTGCGGGGGTGGAAGGGGGTGTGGCGAAATTTTGACACAAAACGGTCAAGGTCCGATATCACAGGAGTGTGGATACCAAATTTGGTTGCTCTGGCTCTTATAGGTTCTGAGATCCTTGTACTCATATTTTGCAATTGGCAAAACCGACCATGAAACCATGAAACCGGACGGACGGACGGACGGACGGACGGGCAGACAGTCTTATGGGCGGTTTTGCAGAGAGCCGATAGGTATCAGGGCTGGAGAAGAAAGAGACAGCGGCATCTATAGTGGATCCTGGGAAGCAGTGGCAGAGTTGCGTGGGAGAAAAGGAAACGGGGCGAGGAGGAAAAAAAGGAGGGAAGTTTCCGGTGGAGAATAGTGGAGGCCGCACGTGCCCTGGAAGAAAAAAAGGAAACAAAATTGGTGATCGTGGAAATAATGATCCCACCAAGACATCAGCGGCAGGCATCAACATCAGCAGAAGCGGCGGACATCGGCAGCAGCATCCCGGTACTGGCCAGGCCGGAAAACTGGTGCGAGAACCGTCAGCGGAGCACCGGCACCAAAGAACCGTCAGCGGAGCACCGGCACCAAGGAACCGTCAGCGGAGCACCGACTGGAGACACGTTTCTGTCCCCACACACCCCACCATCTACACCCGTCCGAAACCGGCCGAAATAGGGTTTATTTTTTTTGTTAGTATTTTTGTGTTAGTATTTGTTTCCTGTATATAAACCTAGATTATTAATTAATAATGTTCAAGATAAATAAGAAAATATAATGGATATAAAATGAAAATTTGAAAAGAGTCATGAGTGAATAGAAAACGGTAGTTGGGTGGGACGAGAGCGAGAAGAAGAGCGGGACCCTGAATATGAAAAGGGAGCGGATTCAAAAGGTGGCGCTCAAGGAAGGGTGGGACCCTGCTAGGGATAACGAAACCAACTATCCCGCTGACGAAAGTGCCAACGAGGACAAGTCTGTCCTATAAATTAGATTTGTTTTTGTTGTATGTTTTTTTTTGTTTTGTTCAATCCGTCCCCTGGCTTATCTGGTCGGAAACACCCCAGACTTCCCCGGGAGCTAGCTGGGAACGATAGGCCAGGGTGGCAAAGAGGCGGATCATAACAAATGGCGCCCAAGGGTAATAGAAGGGATCGATTTTAAACGCGAGTCTTAAAGACCCGGTGTAAAATGGAACCCTGGTAGAACAAAACTCAGCCGGTCCGCGAGCCGGGAATAAATCCTAGCCGTCGTAGCCGCTGAGAGGAGTAGAAGAGAGGAAAATGGACATGGTAGTTATGTATCGGAGGTAGAAGGGAAGGAAGCGTGTGTCCCGATTCTATGGCCAGGTATTACCAGGTGGTAGTAGCCTCGTTGTCCGACTCGTGAAGCTCGCTGTCTGGATCTGAAAAGAAGAAGAGGTGCCGGAGGATCTGTCGAGTCGTGGTCCGGGTTATGTCCAGAGGCATTAACGTCGTTGTCCGATTCTGGGGGATCCACGGTGATCGGAGGGAGGAAACAGCAAAGAGAGTTGGCACTCAGAAAAAGTAAGCGAAGGTAAATAGCAAGGGGAAAAGAAGGGGGTCCGCTCACCAGCAAAACAATTAATGCAGTTGTCTCTCGTCCCACCAAACAAATTAAAGGTGAATTTTTGTCTGAAGCAGTTTGGGAATTATATGTTTTTTTTGTTAGTGATTTAGCAGACTATTGGAAAGCCGAAGCAAGAAAACCCAAAGGGAAATCATTTTTTTTTTAGGACTGACGATCCTCGCTAGCATTGTTTGGACGCAATTTTAGAAGTAGGCATTAGGCAAGTCATCGGAAAAAGAGTTTTTGTTTGGGAGAGGAAGTATTTAGTTATTTAGTGTTTCATTTAATTAGGCGATTAATTGTAGATGTAGGTGTTTATTTATTTGATTGAAATAGTTTGGATATTTAGATTTATCAATTTATTGATTTAAATTAACCGATTTGTGTATTTAAATTTATTTATTTGGTTATCTAAACATGGAATTAATTATTCGCTTATTTATTTATTGCACTATTTATTTATCTGTTTTCTTGTTACGATTGAAGGTATTGAGGATTAAGTAGCCAGGAACTAGGTGTTTAGTGGAGTAGGGTAGTCAGATAATAAACAATCCAATTTATTTATCACCAAGATAGTTAAGTAAATAGGGAATAGACGAAGGAAAGGAGTACGTTAGGAAAATTGGTTGATGAGTGACCCGGCGATTTTTAAAGGGTCGGGAAAGACAAGGCGTAGCCCAGAGGCACAGCGCAGGTACCAGCCGTACAACATGCCGACGACTCGGTCCCAGGACGGTAAAGCCGGCAGTAGGCCGGAAGGGCCGTCGCAAGTGGCGGAAAACGTACATGCGGGGTTGTACCAGGAGGACACAGAGGTCCAACCCGTAAGGACCTGGTGTTACCGTCCGAGTTAAGCTCAGCCGTGAACGCAGCCTTAGCCCATGCACAGGAGACCTACCGAGCGTCGCTCGGGCAGCAAATGGAAGCGCTGAGATCGTCAATGCAAGCAGACATGCTAGAGTTCATGCGAGAGATCAACGCTGTGATGGGTTCGTTAAAAGCGGAGCGAACGGCGAGTGATGCGAATGGAAGGAATCGGGGATCAAATGCAACCAGTCTGGGAGGAGGTCAACAGGAAGCACCCGGGAACCAGCAAGCACATCCAACGCACTTGTTCGTGGACAACCGAACATTGGAGGCCGATCAGAGGACCCAAGCCGATCAGAGACCCGTGGAGGAGTGGCTGTTCAACGGGATGGGCGCAGGAGCAAACCCTAACAGGAATCGACCGAGTTTCGGAGAGGCTAGGCCGGAGCAAGTGCAGATACGAAGATGGGGACTTAGCTTCGACGGTGATCCAAAGGGGATGCCCGTGGCGGAATTCATATTCCGGGTGGAGCATCTACAGACGTCGTATCAGGTACCGTGGGCGGAGGTGTTGAAAGCCTTTCACACATTGGTCAGTGGCCACGCAAGGGATTGGTACTGGATGCATGTTCGGACGTTAGGAATGCCGGACTGGCCGAATCTGAGATATGGTCTCCAGCAGCAGTTTCAAGTTCGTCGGACAGAGTTCGAGCGAGAGCAAGAGCTCAGGGAACGCCGACAACGCCACGGGGAGTCGGCTGACCAGTACATCCAGGAGATGTTGGTGTTGAGGTCGAGATTGCTGAATCCATTCTCGGATTATGATCTAATAAAGATCATAAAGATCAATATTAGGGATGCAATTTCGAGGGTGATTTATCCAATGCAGATACCAAATCTCCAGAAGCTGCGAGAAGAGAGTGCGGACGCCGAGAAACTGCTGGCGACGCGATGGACAAGGAGCGGTCCAGACCATGGGGGTAGTAGGCGCAGGGAAGATCACAAAGCAAATGAATTGGATGCGAACACTCACGACCCGGAGGAACAGACCGAGGCATTGGATGCTGTCCATAGGACGAGGGAATCCGGAGGCGACCGCACCCAGCTGAAGTGCTGGAATTGCGCTCAGCCGGGCCACACCTATTTTGAGTGTGAGTCGGCCGTGCGTAACCTGTTCTGCTACAAGTGCGGGCTGGCCGGGGTCATCCTCCCTAAATGCCCTAAATGTCGGCCGGGAAACGCGAAAAGGAGCACGACGCAATTGGAGGAGTCGAGTTCCACGTCGCCGCGAAGCAGCCAATAGATAGGCCCTCCAACGTTAAATTAGATACCCCTAAGGAAAGAAGTAGCAATAAGAATATTTACACTACCATATATAAGGTTAACCAAGCGGTATTACCCGAAGCTAGATGGTCCGAGCGCAAGCCGATAAAGGAAAGACAGCGGCAGTACGAACATGCCAGGAATCGGATAATGGGGGACGAACTCGATGAGAGTATCCGAACGGGAGCAGTCAGAGCACAGCGGGCTCGGGACAGGTTTCAGGGGCGCAAGAGGAGGCGGCTCCAGGTGTGTTGCAGTCCACTCGGCAATTCGTCAGGATGACAGGCCATTCGCACGAGTGAAGTTGGGCCCGAGGACGCTGATGGGACTACTGGATACAGGGGCATCGGTGAGCCTTCTGGGGAAAGCTGGCCTGGAACTGATAGGAGAATTGGAGCTGAAACTTCAAGACATAAAGAAATTCTCAGTACAAACAGCGGGCGGCACTCCTCATAAAATACTGGGACATGTGTCGACGGTAATGTCGTATGGAGGCCAGAAGCAGACTATGGAGTTGTTCCTGTGTCCCTCGCTGAAGCAACCGCTGTACCTAGGGGTCGATTTCTGGCGGAAGTTTGGTCTGGCTCCGCATATAGTAGGCCTAGAACGACAAAAGGAATTAGCCGAAATTGATGCTGAGGTGCTGACTAGGAGTAGACCAACGGAACCGCACGAGTTGACGCACACGCAGCAGACACGTCTGGACCAGGTGAAGAACAACTTCAGGGCATACGGGCACACATGGTTTGGGAAGAACGACGCTCGAAAGGCACGAAATTCAATTAATCGAGGGAGCCGTACCCGTAAAGGAGCGATTCTACCCGGTATCTCCCGCGGTGCAAGAGCTGTTGTTTGCCGAGGTGGACGTAATGTTGCGCCTCGGAGTCATCGAAACCAGCGAGAGCCCGTGGAGCAACCGCGTGACGCTGGTACGGAAGCCGGGAAAAAACCGATTGTGTCTGGATGCGCGGAAACTAAACAAATTAACCGTGAAGGATGCTTACCCGCTGCAGAGCATCGAGTCAATTCTGAGCCGCGTAGAGGATACGGTGTACATCAGCAGCATCGATTTAAAGCACGCATTTTGGCAGATAGAGCTGGAGCCTGAAAGTCGGACGTACACAGCATTCACGGTGCCGGGCAGACCACTCTATCAATTTAAATCGATGCCCTTCGGGTTGTGCAATGCTGCCCAACGGCTGTGTCGGTTGATGGATCGAGTAATTCCACAACGACTCCGAAGCCATGTCTTTGTATACTTAGACTATCTACTAGTTATTTCCCGGACGTTTGAGGAGCATATACACCTGTTAGAGGAAGTGGCCAAGTGTCTCAAGGAGGCAATCCTGACAATTGGATGAAAAAAATCGAAATTCGGCTATAAATATTTAAAGTATTTAGGGTACATCGTAGGCGACGGCGCACTTAGGACAGATCCGGAGAAAGTACAGGCGATCACCCAAATACCAATGCCAAGGAACGTGAGACAAATCCGGAGATTTTTGGGGACAGCTGGCTGGTATCGGCGAAATTTCTCGGCACTCTCGGCTCCTCTGACAGACTGTCTGAAAGGAAAAAGGCAATTTAAGCTGACGGAGGAGGCAGGAAAATCGTTCGAGGAGCTCAAAAAAGCACTTACCAGCGCCCCCAGCGCTACATCACCCAGACTTTAAGAAGCACTTCTTCATCCAGTGTGATGCGAGTCACGTGGGGATTGGAGCAGTTCTCTTCCAGAGGGATGATGAAGGAGCAGAGCACCCGATCGCATTCTTTTCGGCGAAGCTAAGAGGGGCACAGCTCAACTATAGCGTACCAGAGAAGGAGTGTCTGGCGGCGGTAAGAGCCATAGAGAAGTTCCGTGCATACGTAGAACTGATGCCATTAACGGTGATAACAGGTCACGCGAGTTTGCAGTGGCTCATGCGATTCAAAGCACTGGATGGGAGGCTAGCCAGGTGGTCGTTTGCTCTCCAGGCTTATGACTTCGAAATCGAGCATCGCAAAGGAAAGGAAAATATCGTCGCCGATATGCTGTCACGTCCCTTTGACGTTGACGCTATCGACTTCCTGGAGTTCGACACCACAGCCTTCGGTCCAGAGCGATGAGGATGAGTTCCCAGACCTGAAGGTGGAGGAAGGACTGCTGTTTAAGCGCACACAATTTGGCCGGCCGGAATTAGAGGAGTTTTCGTGGAAGCTATGGATCCCGGAAGCCCTGACGAGCACACTGATCCAACAGGCTCACGACAGCGATGTGGCAATGCATGGAGGAATCGCGAGGACACTGGGACGGCTGCGACAGTTCTATTATTGGCCCCGGATGACCGTGCAGGTGAAGGCATATGTGGCTGATTGTGACACCTGCAAAGAGACAAAACATTCAACACAGGTTCACCGTCCACTCATGGGGGCCGAAACCAGAACCGAGAGGCCGATTCAAAAACTGTACCTGGATTTCCTGGGTCCATATCCGAGGACTCGAAGTGGCAATGTAGTCATACTAATAGTCCTCGATCACATGTCCAGATATGTCTGTTTGAAGGCTTTGCCTAAGGCGACGTCTTCGGCCGTGATCCGATTCTTGCACGCCGAGGTCTTCGCGCAGTTTGGCGTGCCTGAAATAGTGCATACCGATAATGGAAAGCAATTTGTGTCAGCAGAATTCTCTCAATTCCTGGATAGGAGAAGCATAACGCACCTGAAGTCGGGGAACTATGCACCGCAGGCGAACGCGGCCGAACGAGTGAACCAGACTGTACTGGCAGCAATAAGGACATACGCTAGTGAGGATCACACGCGCTGGGACGAGAAGCTGACGGAGATCCAGTGTGTGGCTAGGAGCGCTATACACACGGGTATCGGGACGTCGCCATACTTTGTGTTGTTTGGGCAGCACATGTTTACTAGCGGCCGAGATTATAAATTGGCACGCAGACTGGGCGCCCTAAATGATGCACAAATGTCCCCCTTGGCGAGGAGTGACAAGATGGAAATAGTCCGAGATGAGGTCCGAGGAAACTCTCATGAAGCCTACAACAGAGCGAAGAACAGGTATAATCGAAAAGCTCGAGAAATTAGGTACTCACCGGGTCAGGAGATATATAAGCGGAATTTCGTGTTGAGCAAATTTAAAAACAACATCAACGCGAAGTTCAGCCCAAAATACGTCAAGTGCCGAGTGATCCGGAGTATGGGCAACAGTCTGTACGAGCTGGAGACGTTGCAAGGCTCACGTATTGGGGTGTTTCACGCAAAGGATCTGAAGCAGTAGCCCAGGCATCTCAGTCGATGGAGCCAGAGACTCTCAATCTCAGGGTGTGGGCGATGGCCTACGTTTGGGGCCTCTTAATTGAAAAAGCCCGCTTGCTTGGCACTCCCGTTTCGGCGGAGTAATCCTGGAAACGGTAGTGTGGTGTTATGGGCGGTTTTGGAGAGAGCCGATAGGTATCAGGGCTGGAGAAGAAAGACAGCGGCATCTATAGTGGATCCTGGAAAGCAGTGGCAGAGTTGCGTGGGAGAAAAGGAAACGGGGCGAAGAAGAAAAAAAATTGGTGATCGTGGAGACGACGATCCCACCAAGACATCAGCGGCAGGCATCAACATCAGCGGAAGCGGCGGACATCGGCAGCAGCAGCCCGGTACTGGCCAGGCCGGAAAACTGGTGCGAGAACCGTCAGCGGAGCACCGGCACCAAGGAACCGTCAGCGGAGCACCGACTGGAGACACGTTTCTGTCCCCACACACCAGCCCCCCAGGGGAAAGAATCCGGACTTCAAAGCAGAAATACACACACACGATTCACACACACCCACCTTCATCCACACACCTCCTCACACAACTCACACATGTATACCCTCATTCATAGCACATCACATAACATCACCACATTTCACACATCTACACCCGTCCGACCCACAATTAAACAAAATATCACGATCATAAAACACCACGATTAAACGTAAACATCAGCAAGCATCAGGAAGCAACAACCTCTATCAAAGGGGGCTGCCAATTCGGCCGAAATAGGGTTTATTTTTTTTGTTAGTATTTTTGTGTTAGTATTTGTTTCCTTTATATAAACCTAGATTATTAATTAATAATGTTCCAGATAAATAAGAAAATATAATGGATATAAAATGAAAATTTGAAAAGAGTCATGAGTGAATAGAAAACGGTAGTTGGGTGGGACGAGAGCGAGAAGAAGAGCGGGACCCTGAATATGAAAAGGGAGCGAATTCAAAAGGTGGCGCTCATGGAAGGGTGAGACCCTGCTAGGGATAACGAAACCAACTATCCCCGCTGACGAAAGTGCCAACGAGGACAAGTCTGTCCTATAAATTAGATTTATTTTTTTTGTTTTTGTTTTGTTGAATCCGTCCCCTGGCTTATCGGGTCGGAAACACCCCTGACTTCCCCGGGAGCTAGCTGGGAACGATAGGCCAGGGTGGCAAAGAGGCGGATCATAACATAGTTAAGTATCGCTTGTCATCAGCACCTGAATCGTCAGGTATGGCATTGGATCTAATTGGGCACTTATATCGGTCAACGACCCAATTCATTAATGATTACGTGAGGTAAGCCCATCGTCACAACCACTATCTGAAAGCATACTACCATACATATGTTACTGAGCAAAATAATAAAGAGATGATGCCTGCCCGCTCTTTGGTTAACTTAAGTGGTCCAAGATAAAGTACAACCAGAGAATCCGGCAGTTATCAGCGAACTGCACGGCCAGCCAGTAGAGTCCCTAGAGTCAGTAAGGCGTTGCAACACCAATGGCCCAAGTACTAGCCACTTCGATTGGATGGAGCCGTATCAGCAACAGCTACAGAGCAATATCACAAGCAATAGCTCAGCCTTAGTCAACTGTATAAATACCGACGACATTGTCACGGTCTGAGCACACGGCCATGGCCTTTACCCAACTACGATCGTCACTCTCCTCTACGCTCGGGCTCAGACCTCGGCTCTGTGGGCGCCTACAGCTCGGGCGACCTGCTAGCCTGGTTGCAGCAGAGCAATTTTGGCTATCAAGTCCTTCGTGAAGCCATCAGTGAGAACAGCACAAGCGGCTCCGAGGCAGCCTGCCTGGAGGAAGTGCGTCTCCTGCTTTTGGCGGCAGAGGCCAAGGCCCTTCCTGCTCTTCGTGGTAAGACTTCTGATACTACCGCTACTGCCTGCACTGCTACTAACCCACATTCTTCTGTCCTCAATATCACCGTTTGGCAGTCCTTGATTCTTGGGGAAAGTTTCCGCACGGCCTGCTGTATGGCCACTTTATGGACATGGACAACTATGAGTCCTGCCTGAGCAAGGGCCCAATCGGCAGCGGAATCACCAAGTACTGCCTCACGAGCGTTCAGTTCGAGAGTCTGCTGCTGGAGTCGGTGGATGGGTCGGCTACCCTAACATTGGGTATTGGCACATGTATTCCAGCCGCCTGCAGCGCTGCCCAGCTCAACCGCTGGATCAAAGGCTACCTCCAGAATATGTTCGGCCAAAATCCGGACTTGGATGCGGGAATCACACTGCACAATTCGCTTTTGAGTAACAGGTTGAGTTTGAAGTATACTCCCGGCATGATGTGAACAACAATGACAACATTCGAACAATGAAACAGGTTTTGAAACCCTCTAATACTGTTTAATAATATTTGTGACTGCATTCGACTTTTAACCTATTTTTGGTTAATCAATAATGTATTATTTCTAAACATAATTTTTAATATTGCAGTGCTGTTCTTGTCCTCTTGGCCGCTCTGGTTTTCCTAGCCACCCTCCTAGACCGTGCTAAAGGTAAGCTGATAAATATCAACATATATATCTAGAAAAATGCATCTGTCGATATGGCACATATAATAATGGTAGCTACTTCCATTTTTTTTCCCCATAACAGCTTCCAACAAACTGCTGAGCTCCTTTTCGCTGCGACAGAACTTACCCCAGCTGTGGAAGATCTCAAGCACGGTATCGCAGCATGTGATACCATGCCTGACAATAATCTGGATTATACTCGGCCATGGATACATGTTCCTGCTGCTGGCGCCCAATGTGAACGCCTACGAAATCATTGCCTGGGCCCAGACTCCCTACTCCATGGTGCTGCAGAGCGGTACCATCTCGGTGGACACGTTCTTTCTGCTCAGCAGCCTGCTGCTGTTGATGAGCACCTTACGAGAGCTGGAGAGGTGTGTTCCTCGTGCTGGGGAAGACTTTAAGACTTAATAGTATATATATTCGGTAATGCCCTTTCAGAACCTCAGGACGGCTTCATGTTCCGCTTATGTACCTCCACCGTGTGGTGCGTCTGACCCCCGTCCTGGCTTTGGCAGTCCTCTTCTTCATGACGCTCTTTCCACGACTGGACAGCGGACCACTCTGGAAACAGTTCACTGCCTCCTCGCAGCTCTGCAGTGACACCTGGTGGGCCGCTTTGCTCTACGTGCAGAACTACGCCGCTCCTGGACGGATGGTAGCCGGCACCCTCTCTCCCCAACGTTTCTGTATTGACTATTTCGCCTCCATTGCAGTGCCTAGGCCACTCCTGGTATTTAGCCGTCGACATGCAGCTATACGTCATTTCGCCCCTCCTCCTGATCGCACTCTACAAGTGCGGTAGAAAGGCTGCCGGCGTTATCATTCTGCTCATCCTTCTGCTTTTCGCCTGCCTCTTCAGCATTATCATGCTGAACGAGCTGCAGGTCTTTAGCCGCAACGGGTGAGTCTCATTGGGGCTCTGGTCGGGAAGTGGCCGAGGTCAAAAGCACTTCTTCTTTCCTTTTAACCACAGCAACCTGGGGGAGGACAGTCCACAGATGCGGCTCATTTACTGATCCCTGGCTGATCGGTCTGCTCTTCGGCTACTTCGGCACAGCCAGGGCGTTCGCCGGCATCGCCTCTCCAAGTGGCTGGCATTGGTGATATGGATACTTGCTCTCAGTCTGCTTGCGACTGTGATCTTTGCCGTCTATCCGTACACGCAGTCCGGTGCGAACGAGATCTCACCGCTGGCTGGCTCCTTCTATCTGTGCTGCGGCCGAATCGCTTGGCCCCTGAGTCTGTGCTGGCTTATATGGGCGTGCCAAAATGGGGTGGCGCCCGTCGTTAACAGCCTGCTCAGCTGGTCCTTCTGGGTGCCCCTTTCCAGGCTATCCTACTGCCTGTACATCTGGCACCTGATTGTGGAGACGGTCAACGTGGCACGCAGTAAGACAAGTCTGCATTTTTCCAACCACGACGCAGTAAGTCACTGGGTAATACACCATTGTTTTTCGAGCATTTCCAATTGGATTCTCCCTTGCAGATCCTTCGTTTCTGTTCGGACTTTGGTATAACATTGTGCGTCTCCACAGTGATATATCTGTTCGTTGAGGCGCCGGTGGCTCGACTCGAGACCCAATTGCTGAGGAGGTGTCCAAGGCAGGAGACGAAGTCCCCGACCACCGGTATTGATGCATCCCCTCGTCAGATACTGCAAAACCCACAAGTATTTCACGGCAGAACCTAGTCGTTCCTTGAGAGAGCTATCGTATTGTCTAATTTTACGACTCGGCGTGTTGCTCTAAGTTTCAAGTTATAAACGAAAATTGCTTTGAAAACTTAAAGTGCGCAATGTATGTATTTTCTTTAGCTTTTTGAATCGACCATGACGCTCAGGCTATGTCTATAAACATCAGTGTATAAGTATATCCTGAATGTATATGCAATACTAATACTATCAGTACTGCCAAAATTATAGTGCTAAGATTATTAAAGATTGCAACATAAATCGAAAACCGTCAAGCTTTTGATGACATTCCACATGTGTCAATAGAAACAAGTTTCATTCATTTTAATGGTATTATATAGGGCTAAGGTAAACCACTTGTTGGTAGTCGGCTTCTATCGCCGTTTGATAAGGTATGTATGTACATATATCAGCACTCGCTGACGACACCGCTATCAGGCATTGCCCCAATTGTAAAAACTAAAACTAAAACAAACAAAAATGAGCCAAATTCCCCTGCGAGTGAATAGATGACACAACACTTCGATGGGTCGTGGAGTGGAAACAGCCCACTTGCACAGTGCGCGCGATATGTGAACAGACTTCTGGTTTATATTTCTGTCTCAGCAGGATAAAAGTTAATGGATATGTTGCGCTGGCCAACGCAGTGGATTTTCGATTTAGTTAGGTGCAGCTTGAACAATCTGTCTTCGCCCTCGACGCTCCACGTCATCGGGGCACCGTCCTCGAAGTGTTTCACAAACGTAGTTCCTTCTAGATACATGTTGAGGGCTTTTGTACGATGCCGGGCGATTCGCGGTGCTGAGAATGTGTAGTGCTGAAATCCGAAGATACAGTCTTCAAATGCAATCACCTCAACGTGCCTGCAAAGTTGAAGGAAATGTCCAAAGCAGTCCGCATCTCCTATATTGCACGAATTGAAGATCAAACGCTTGATGTGACGAAAGGGATGCGTAATATTACACCTTGAAGTAAATAGATTTTTAACGTAATTCAATACGAAAGTTTCAACATCCAACTGAAGGCGTTCAGCATCAAAATATGAATTGCAAGCGTTGTGTACTTCCAGTTGTTTTAATCTGTGTCGACCTACAGCCTTCCACTTTTCAGCGATATCGAGCAGCGTACTGGGATCATTTTTTCCGCGGATTGTAAGCTGTTTTAGGTTTTTAAGATGCTTTAAATTGTTCATAAACCATATACTGAATTCCTCCTCGTCACATATCAGAACCTCTATACTTTTCATACCATCAGTGGGTAATTCTATATCGAGGATATCTTCGTCACAGCCAAATAGGTCCAGATTGAGGGTTTTTAACTGTTTTGCTTGCATTATATGCACTAGATTGTTACCCTCGAATCCCCCACAATAGGTTATTCTGAGGTTCTCCAGATGCGGAATGTCGGCAAAGTATTTTCCTGTAAAATGCCCAACGGGACTGAATGTCCTCAGTTGTGGAAAAGCTTTAATTATCATCAGAATGTCCGGATCTTTTGAATGGAATGACTCTGTTGAGAATCGAAAGTCGTGTGCAGCTGGTAAGTATTTCAAAGCTTTCCCGGTTGAATCATATTGAGCCGTAAAACTTGTAATTTCGTGCGGATTATGGATAGATAGTGACGCAAATCTCCGCTGGATATTTCCAATTCAAACAGTGACAGGGAAACTTTAGATCCCCAAACTAAAGGCATTAGCGAGTAGAAACGAGAGTGCACTTTAGCCATGTTCAGCTGGGATTTCAAGTCCAGAAGACCAAAGATCGAAATCAGATCAGCGTCGGGTAGAAATTCCATTTTTCACTGAAAGTAAACGAAGAAGGAAATTCTTATTAGTAAATAACGTTTGCCATGTAAGACTAAGATTTATGCTGCTTAGTTTAGTACTCACATTCTCCTTGGAAACTGCATGAATCCGATTTAAAAATATGATTTTTTGTATTTAAATTTAAACAATGTCACTGTTAACCGTGAAAAAGTGCTGTAAGGCGCAGGCAAGAGTTCCGTTAGGTACCAACGAGCGTGCTGTTAAGCGCAGAATAGCAAAGTGGCAACCCCAACATCTGTTTCATTGATAGGAAAAACAAAAAAGTTGCAGATATCCTCACCGTTTTGCAAATTTCTTTCCCAGTTGAACGGCTTTGGAAAATATTCAATCGCACAAGATGCAGAAGTACGACAAGATGGAGAAGATCGGGGAGGGCACCTACGGCACCGTCTTCAAGGGGCGCAAACGCGACACAATGGAGATTGTGGCCCTGAAACGAGTCCGTTTGGACGAGGACGATGAGGGTGTGCCGAGCTCTGCCCTGAGAGAGATCTGCTTACTGAAGGTATTTTTATACCCGATACTCAAAATGAGTATTGGGGTATATTAGATTTGTGGTAAAAGTGGATGTGTGTAACGTCCAGAAGGAATCGTTTCCGACCCCATAAAGTATATATATTCTTGATCAGCATCAATAGCCGAGTCGATTGAGCCCTGTCTGTCTGTCCGTCCGTCCGTACGCAGAATCGTAGAGAATGACCATATCTTTTAGACTGCATTGGATCGTATTATTATTATAGCCAGCATCAAGAAAACAATTTCATTTTTTCTCGCCCTGTCTCTCTCTAACACACACGTAGCATAGGCGGCTTTGCTTAGAGTAAAACATTAGCGCCTAGATCTCAGAGACTATAAAAGCTAGAGCAACCAAATTTGGTATCCACACTCCTAAGATATCGGACCGAGACGAGTTTGTTTCAAAATTTCGCCACACGTCCTTCCGCCCTCGCAAAGGACGAAAATCTGGGGATATTCACAAATCTCAGAGACTATTAACGCTAGAGTAACCAAATTTGGTATCCGCACTCCTGTTAGATCTCACTATAAAACGTATATCTCAAAATTTCGCCTCACCCCCTTCCGCCCCCCCAAAGGACTACAATTTGTGGCATCCACAATTTTGAAGATACGAGAAAACTAAAAACGCAGAATCATAGATAATGATCATATCTATCAGGTTGCTGAATTTGGATCAGATCAGATCATTTTTATAGCCAAAGGGAACAAATCAATTTGCAGTGGCTACGCAGCGCCCGACGTCACGCTCAGACTGATTTTCTGTCTCTCTCGCACGCACTCTTTGTCGTGTCGTTCAATATTAGCGGCGTCTGCCGGAGTAGAGTCATACTGACTTAGTATCGGGTAAAACTGTAGAGTTGCGGTGTCCGCAGCAACTCACAACGTTCCCCCTCGTTTGCTCTGTGGCCTTGCGAGACTGAAGCTCTTTGCACCCACAGGAACTAAAGCACAAGAACATCGTCAGACTGATAGATGTCCTCCACTCGGATAAGAAGCTGACCCTCGTTTTCGAGCACTGCGACCAGGATCTGAAGAAGTACTTCGACAGCCTGAACGGAGATATCGATATGGCTGTATGTCGCAGCTTTATGCTCCAGTTGTTGCGTGGCCTGGCCTTTTGTCACAGGTGGGAGGTGTAGGGATACCCCCAGTCCTGTCGTTCTCACGTCACTTTATTTTAGCCACAACGTCCTGCATCGCGATCTGAAGCCGCAGAACCTGCTTATCAACAAGAATGGCGAGTTGAAACTGGCCGACTTTGGCCTGGCCCGCGCCTTCGGCGTCCCCGTGAAGTGCTACTCGGCCGAGGTGGTCACGCTGTGGTATCGTCCTCCGGACGTTCTTTTCGGGGCCAAACTTTACACGACGAGCATTGACATGTGGTCGGCTGGCTGCATCCTGGCGGAGCTGGCCGATGCCGGTCGTCCGCTGTTCCCTGGCTCCGATGTGCTCGATCAGCTAATGAAGATATTCCGTGTGCTCGGCACACCCAACGAGGACTCTTGGCGCGGTGTGTCGCATCTCTCCGACTACGTTGCGCTTCCATGTGAGTATTCCGTGTGGCTTCCATAGCATTTTGTGCAGTAACTGACGCTTTTCCCGTCCGCAGCCTTCCCAGCCATAACTTCGTGGAGCCAACTGGTGCCGAGACTTAATTCAAAGGGTCGCGATCTTCTGCAGAAGCTGCTCGTCTGCCGTCCCAATCAACGGATCAGTGCCGATGATGCCATGCAGCATCCGTACTTCACGGACAGCACCTCGTCTGGCCATTGATGATATAACCACTCTCTCCATGCGACTGTTTCAACGTACTTTAATTAGAACTTAAGACAGACTCTTCTCTCGTACTAGTACTAGTTATAAATGTGCATAATGTCCTCAGTTCTTCAGTTCATATATGTATGTGTAACGTACCAAAGTAATGTCCCCGGGTGCATTCAGTTTAATTAATTTACACGTATTTACAAGTATCTTAAGCTCCCAATTATAATGTATTGTCACTAGTTTATTTGAAGTTTACTAGCGTAATAAATACACTTACTCAGAGATTGAGATTTTCCCCCCTTTTTGCTCGCACCGATAACAATCACAAAAATAAAGAACTGACTCAGGTTCTGGGTTTATTTGAGTCAGTGGTTCAGTGGAACCAACCGGTCGCGATAACGGGGAGTTTTCACGCACATATTTGAACAAGGCCTCCCCCTCTGATAAACATTGAAAGAAACCTGTGGACAGTGCACTACAATCTACGAGAAAACAACTAAAATTATTAAGAATTGTCTGGAAATAGAAGGCGCGGCTGAAAACAACTCTGACTACGACTCCGTTTGACAGAGCTCCATAAAATGACCTGGGGATTTGTGACCTGTGGCCCCAACGAGGCTTTGGTTGTTTCGGGTGAATATAACAACATACATATACCAATTGAAACAATCGGTGAACAATCAAAGTGCCAAATTGGGAATGATTAAAGATTTCAAAATAAAAATAAATCGCACCCAACCCCTCATATGACGTCAGTGCTTATTGATTTGTATGTACAACTACTTGTGATGCCAAGAAGAAGAAGAACACTCCGATGCCGTGCGCGCGCATTGGCGAACGGCGTTGCCGACGATTTGATTCTTTTTGTTTGTAAACAACCCAAATTTTGTATAATCTCTTGCAGGATGCTGCTACATGAAGCCGCTCCTGGTGCCCGGCGGCCGTGCCTTTGTCTGGCCCTCCATCCAGCAGGTGCAACGGTAAGTAAATCGCACAAAAATATAAACGCTCTTGATTCGACCATGATGAAACTCCTCAACCACTGTAGAATCTCACTCAACACGATGACGCTCCAGGTGGAGAGTCCCTGCGTATACACTAGCCAGGGTGTGCCCATTTCGGTGACGGGCATTGCCCAGGTGAAGGTGCAGGGCCAGAATGAGGACATGCTGCTGACTGCCTGCGAGCAGTTCCTGGGCAAGACAGAGGCGGAGATCAACCACATTGCCCTGGTCACATTGGAGGGACACCAGCGGGCCATCATGGGCTCCATGACGGTGGAGGAAATCTACAAGGACCGCAAGAAGTTCAGCAAGCAGGTTTTCGAGGTGGCTTCTAGCGATTTGGCCAATATGGGCATCACCGTCGTCTCCTACACCATCAAAGATCTGCGCGACGAAGAGGTGCGGTCCTAGCGTTACACAATACCTTAGCTAAATCGCACTTTATCCTTTGTTGAACTAACCAAACCATTAGAGTAGACTTAGACACGTCACCTCATTTGTCTCCCGATTAACCTTTTGTATATGTGTATCTCTTGCATGTCCATTTGGAATTACGTTCACGACACAGGGCGACTCAAAGGTGCGTATAGCCTGCTGTGTAGACTATTTCTGCTCCCTACTTCCGGACGCCAGCCCCTGTGTCTTTGTAGAAGTTTGACAAATCCTTTTACCATTGTGCTCTTGTTCCTTTTCAGGGCTATTTGCGCTCTTTGGGCATGGCTCGCACGGCCGAAGTTAAGCGAGATGCTCGAATTGGCGAGGCTGAGGCACGGGCCGAGGCCCACATCAAGGAGGCCATTGCCGAGGAACAGCGGATGGCTGCTCGCTTCCTGAACGACACGGACATCGCCAAGGCCCAGCGCGACTTTGAGCTGAAGAAGGCCGACTACGACGTGGAGGTGCAGACCAAGAAGGCCGAAGCCGAGATGGCATACGAGCTGCAGGCAGCCAAGACCAAGCAGCGCATCAAGGAAGAGCAGATGCAGGTCAAGGTGATCGAGCGCACACAGGAGATTGCAGTGCAGGAGCAGGAGATACTGCGTCGCGAGAGGGAGCTGGAGGCCACCATTCGCCGCCCGGCCGAGGCCGAGAAGTTCCGCATGGAGAAGTTGGCCGAAGCCAACAAACAGCGTGTCGTGATGGAAGCCGAAGCCGAGGCAGAATCGGTAATGTGAAACCACAATCCATGATGCACTCCACCCGAGTAGACCAAACCTTATTTGTCATTCCTCTGTAGATCAAAATCCGTGGGGAGGCCGAGGCATTCGCCATTGCAGCCAAAGCAAAGGCCGAGGCCGCGCAGATGGCACAAAAGGCCGAGGCCTACCGCGAGTACCGCGAGGCGGCCATGGTGGAGATGCTCTTGGACACACTGCCAAAGGTAAGGAGTGCACTATAAATAATGAATTCTCAGAAGCATTCATTAATCAATATCAATTCCCAACAGGTGGCCGCCGAGGTGGCTGCCCCGCTCTCGCAGGCCAAGAAGATCACAATGATTTCGAGCGGCCAGGGCGACATCGGTGCCGCTAAGCTCACCGGCGAGATCTTGCACATTGTTAACAAAGTGCCAGAGCTGGTTGAGAGCATGACCGGCGTGGATATATCTAGGGTACGTTCCAATTCTGAATTTATCTAAGGGCAGCCGGCGGCAGCAGCAGGAGACGAGCGGCATGGCGACAGCAACGGCCGGCAGAAAGCAACCTTATACAAATGGCAATCAAAAGACTTGGTAGAGAAAATGTAGCAAACGAATGGCAGCCTGGAGACAAGAACTATGTCAAATACGGTTTCCTGTTTGATTTTCGTTTAATTTCCACTTGTTTTCTCTTCATTTCAGTCCGTGCATGCTGGCTAAGTATCCAAATCAAAACCAAAAAGATATCCAAATTACACAATTCTGTACTCTCCAAACAATTACTGCAAACCATTAACGATCGAATACGTCGAGCCAATGATCGAATATATAAATGCATTTGAAGTTTGTTTATAAATTACATATTTACACTTCCACACACAAACATATATATATCACATACTTTATATCTTTGTGCGCTAACCAAATTTTCGCAAAATATTTTTACACACACACACTCACAGCGGAGCAAAAGATATTTTTTATTCAATGTATATGTATTTATACAAGTGTAAGGCACAAAACGTGGAATAAAAATATTTCCGTATATAAAACGAGACTTTCAATTTAAATTTTTAGCTGTGCGTGTTTGTACCAATCGAAACACACATCTATCGATATCACGATATCGCTCATCCCCGAAATGGATGGTGGATGGTGGATGGTCGTCAGTGTGAATAGCCTATTACGGACCATCCCCGAAATGGATGGTGGATGGTCGTCAGTGTGAATAGCCTATGATGGTCAATGGTCGTCAGAATAGCCTATAATCAGCACTTTTTCGTCGACTGCCAGCCTTGTATCATAACGGGCAGCACCGACACGACAATGGCAGGTCTCGCCAGACATTTGCACGAAAATTTGGTGGTTTTTAAGAAAGTTTTCGGTACTTTTTTAGGTCAAAATTGAGCCGACGATATATTTACGGTATATTTTTTAAGTGAGACGGTATATTTTGGTATATTTCTGAGGGTCGGTAGGTATATTTTAACGATACATCTTCTGGTCAAACTGCAGACAACTCACTTGCACGAAAATACTGTGGTTTTTAAGAAAGTTTTCGGTATTTTTTAAGGTAAAAATTGAGCAGACGATATATTTACGGTATATTTTTTAAATGAGACGGTATATTTTGGTATTTTTCTGAGGGTCGGACCACTAACCATACAGTATACCGATCTTCAATCGGGAGCCAATTTGAGCGGCGTATGAGTACATATGTATTTACGTATATATATGTAGTTACATATATGAACATTCTTAAGGCATATCCTCTATTTATAGAAAGAAATATATATATTTATGCAAATTTATTTAAGTATATATATATTTTTTCTTATATTGTATATTTAGCTACATCATTGTTTTAGTTATAATAAACAAAAAAGTCGAGAACCGACGGCGTTTGCATAATTTTTATAATTTATAATAAACCTGTTTAAAATAAGGAAATAAATGTGTAATTATATTATTGTCATATTTTATATTTTGTGGTATAAATCAAACAAATAACAGCTTTTATTTCATTTCCCGCGCCCTAGTGTACCATACCCCACCCCCTGCCCATTCATCATTTATTTTGTGGCGGTAGGTCAGTCCATCAAAAGACCCAAAACAGGAACCAAACTCAAATTTCAGTTCTAGCGGCCAGCAATACTAAACACACACACGCAAAGTACGTGAGAATGCATCTGCACCCATACACTAAAACATGCTGGTGGCAAAACAGAACCAGACCTGAGAGAGTTCAAAAAATCTGAAAAAGCATACAATCACATATTTTTGTCGAAATATATTGCGTGTGTACTAACACATGCAAAGATGTTCTCTCTGCGCTTTCTCTCTCATGATGACGTCACTCTGGGGTACGGAACGCGCTAGCCAGTGTGTGACGCTTTCGTTGTATGAACTGGCACATCTATGTATGTATATACTGTATGGTTAGTTACTGTAAGTTGCTCATGCCCAGCACAGGAGGCTCCAGAGCTTCGCGGCTCATTTCGTTGGAAAATATTCTACAAGAACTGCGTCCTCTCAATTGCAGGGGAAAACCCGAAATCAAAAATAATTCGATCGACAAAAAACAAGCGGCAGGGCTGAAAAATCTTAGATGACATCTATCGTTTCTGAATGTACGATAGATTGTGAAAAATCTAGTTCAGAAAAAATCGATGCTATCGATAGTTCCTTCGATGGTTTCGCACGTGCAGAGTTTGTTGTTTAACTAATTTTAGCCAGACCTAAATAAAAGCCATGCCTGCCGCCCCAGCAGCCGTGAGAAATGGCAAGCCCACGGAGCCGCACAAGTCGTGGAAGAAAGAAAACAAAGAGCGAAAGGCACTGAAAAGAGAGCGTAAGCAGGAGAAGCTCCTCAAACAGATAACCCAGACCAAAGAGTCGGAAGCCAAGGCAGATGCTGCCGCAAGTGCAGCGCAAGCAAGGATGAACAAGCCCAATACATCCACTCTGAGCATAGCAGTGCCGGGATCTATTCTGGAGAACGCGCAGTCCGCGGAGCTGAGGGCCTATGTTGCGGGCCAGATTGCTCGGGCCGCCTGCATATTCCGCGTCAACGAGGGGATAGTCTTCGATGATGTGGGCGTGGCGACGGCCCGTGAGACCAAGCGCAGCTACGAGCAGGACGCGGAGGGAAATGCGACGGGCACAGTGCGCAGCAGTTCGCTCCAATTGGCCCGAATCTTGCAGTATCTGGAGTGCCCGCAGTATTTGCGAAAGTACTTCTTTCCGCTGCACAAGGACTTGAAGTACTCTGGTCTGCTCAATCCCCTGGACACTCCCCATCACCTCAGGCAGCAAAGCAAGTTTCGCTATCGCGAGGCCGTTATTAGCAACAAGAAGGCCAAGGACGGACAAAGTTACGCCAATATGGGACTCCTGAACGATGTCCTCGTGGACAAGGCCATTGAGCCAGGGGTACGAGTGACGGTCAAAATGGATCCAGCTAGTGGTATGTTTCAGTTTTAACTATCAACAGGTAAAAGATACTAAATTTGTATTTTCCCTACCCCTACAGACACAAGCAGAAAGCAGCGCGGAACCCTGGTTAGTCCGGATGAGCCGCGTCGGGAGACGGGCGTCTACTGGGGCTACCAGGTACGCATCGCCCATTCGCTGTCGGACATATTCACGAAATCGCCATACGAGAGCAGCTACGATGTAACTCTTGGCACCTCTGATCGCAGCACCAACGTCCATGAGGTACCCAACCGTTCAATTCAGTACAAACACCTGCTCATCGTGTTTGGGGGCCTGCAAGGTCTCGAAGAAGCGCTGGCCAACGATGACAAGTTGACTGTGGACGATCCCGAAATGCTGTTCGACCATTACGTGAATGTCCTGCCGCGCCAAGGCTCACGCAGCATTCGCACCGAAGAGGCACTGCTGATTGCGTTGGCGTCACTGCAGGAGAAGCTGCAACCGGAACTGGCTGACGTGGAGACCGATATAAGTGATTTGCTGCCGCGCAGTGAAGACACCGGCATTCCAATGAGACGGGATGCATTGATTAGCAAAAAGCAAAAGAAGCGGAAGCTCCTAGAAGCGCCTGATGAAACGGTGGCAGATAAACCGGCTCCAAAGGAAGCGGCTCCATCTCCAAAGAAAATTGTTCCAGCTCCAAAGGCAGCTCCTCCCACACCAGCAAGGCTGTCGGCAAATCCGTTTGGCGATCCTTCGGCGACAAAAACCTCCGTGGAGGACGACTTTGAAGTGGTACCCACAACAACCGCAGGACCCGCATCCACCAGGAAAACAAATGCCAGCGACAGCGATGATGATTTAAGTCGTTTCGATTGAGTTAAATATTTGGAATTTTATATTTGTAAATATATTGAACCGTATTGCTTTTACTCCACACATATGAATATGTACTCGACTCGCATATGCATCCAAAGCCTAAATTTGCATTTGATTTTATTGTTTTTCCACTAAGTTGTTAACCATATTATGTACTCTAGATATGTATATATATATTTATGTATATATTCATGTACTCGTGTGTGTATACTGTTCAGGATATTGCAGTGCTTTGTTTTGTGTTGCATAACTAGTATGCCGACAGACATCGTCTTTGATCGAATGGTTATGTTCTAATAAGTTTCTACTTAAACACTAATTGAATACAGTTTAAAGTTTCCAACGCAAATGTCAAAGCAAGTGCTAGTGCTTATTCCCTCCCTCCCAACAATAACATTGTCACATACATCCATACATATCATCATCATCATGATCTGCTCCATCCATGCACACTTTGATAACTTAAAGATTATTACCTAGCTAATCCCTGGACATACTGTCGTGTCTGGCTCTCTGTCCATCTGCCACTCTTACTGCTCGTATTTACAAATAACAAAAACATAATCGGTAAATGAAATCATTAAATATAATACATTGTCGCTTGTCATGATTGGCTATGGAATCGAGTGCAGGAAACGCGACTCCGGCAGGCAGTCCTCGTCCAGCTCGATGCGTGTGTCGCTGTGGTAGCCCAACAGGGTTTCGGAGTCGTCCTCAAGATGTCGTATGGGATAGCTAATGCCATCGCCAAAGCTAAGAGATGTTGGCATTATATTTGAGCAGGCTTCCGGTACAGTATATACATACAATACAATACAAATAATGTTTAAGAGTGATGGGCTCTTGCTTAAGCCGGTTGTGTTTTTCTTGCTCCCGCATTCTCCGCCCTTTGCCTAAATATCAAACAACATTGTTGTGACTTTGTTTTGATATATTATCGCATCTCTTTAATTTGATTCTACTTTGTGTTAACCACCAGTGTTTTGTTTGTAAACAAAATAATATAAATTCAATATTGCAACGTAACGCATCGGACTCGTGCAGGCAATTTGTTATTGTTTTTTGCCCAGTATGCTTTTCGTTATCGCTTCTTCGGTGTGCACTGTTCTCCCGCATCAGCGTTTGCATCGCCCACACTCTCTCGTGAGCATAAGCGGGGCTCGCATTGTTGCTCTCACTCTCTCTGGATTGCCTATACTCTCCCTCTCTGTGGACTTTTCTTTTGTGTCTCTGCTTTGGTGAGTTTACTGCTCGTTTTCTGCACTTCGTTGGATCATCTGCTTTGAATTATTGCCGCTGCAGCTGATTGTCTGGCTCGCTCTGCTGTCTGCTCTCCTACTTTACCTGCGATCTCACTCCGTTCTTTTTTTATTCGTGCACAGTGATTCTACTACTGTCCATAATGGCAATTGTTTGCAGTGCAAAGAAATATGAATTCGGTGGTGTTATCATTGGTGATTCATTTCTTAGCTGCTGGCTGTGCGACAATTTTGCCCACATAAAATGTGCTGGTGGTGGAAATTTTGGCGGCTGAATGATCTGATCTCGAAACGCATGGGCCTGTCTTGGTCATGTCTGGCTTGTCGGGAGATTGAGGCCGAAATGCGCACATTTATGAGACAGACTCGAACTGGGTTTCTGGATGTCCGGAAACAATTTGTGGCTCTCAACGAGAAATTTCTTGCCCTTGAATCACAGTTTCTTGGGCTCAAACTCTGGAGCGAATCGCCTAGACGGAAAATGCCGCATAATGATACCAATCTCTTGCAACCTAATCCGATTGGTACGCCTGCCTCCCACCTTCATCCATCGGAAGCATTTCCGTGTAGTCAGGCCACGCCGTTGTCTGTAAATCCGCCAACGGTGGCTCCGGGGTTCTTTACACCGGGCAATGTGCTCCCTTCGAGCACCCAACTTCCCAACAGCATCAATCCCATCCCTGCAGTTTCTGTGGCCGTCACTTCTGACGCGGTGAGTGCTCCTTGTGCGGGTGTGCTGGTTGCTGACGACGTCTTGCCAATTCCTGCTCCAATTCCTACTCCAATTCCTGCTACAGCCATTGCTGCCAATATCCTGCCCTTGGACCGAGATCTCTTTTAGGAGTGGCTCCACCATCCCGATCTCGCTCGGGACTTCAACTTAGAGCAGTGGTCCCTCGGAAAGCAATATTTGTTTCTCGTCTTATTCCTGAGGCTACAACGGAGGATGTTAAACAACATCTTTCCTCTAAACTTAACACTTCGCCTGTTGATATAGTTATGACGAAATTTACATTTATAAATAAGCGCAACATATCATCCTTTAAAATTCTTCTCCCTGATTCTTTACTATCCAGTTCGCTAGAACCGTCAATATGGCCTGAGCATACAATTGTGCATGAGTTCCTTCTCAAAGATTCGAACTCGAATCCAAGAATTACCGAACATGCTCCAAAAAACTGATGTACTATTTTTCCATGCACTATCAGAACGTTCGCAGTTTGCTGGGAAAATTGCGTCAAATTCATACTAATAGCGCGTCCTTTGATTTCGATGCCATCGCGTTTCCCGAAACCTGGCTTAACTGCTCTGTCAATGATCATGAAATTTTCATTGATAGTTACACTATTTATAGAATGGACCGCCCATCTTTTGCAGGTGGGGTTCTGATTGCAGTTAAATCTGTTTTCTCATCTGAGTTATTCCCATTCAATAACATTCATGGAATTGAATTTGTTGCAGTCAAAGTTCGTGTTGGATCCGCATTTTTCTATTTAACCTGCTCTTACATTCCTCCCAGGTCTGATGCTGAGCTTTACTTACACCACCTCTCAGCAATTAATACTGTTGTTTCAGCATTAGGGTGCAATGATCGAATTATTGTCATGGGGGACTTTAACCTCCCATTTCTTTCTTGGCTGCCTTGTGATGACGCTAACCTGTTGTTTCCCAATTGCCATAATGACTTTATCAATGGGCTAACGGATATTTCCCTTGTCCAAACTAATGCCGTTAAAAACATTAGGGACAGACTTCTTGACCTCGTTTTTGTTAACGATGGTTCTCTTGCTACGGTATCTAGAGCAAGCCCAATATCTCTCCCTGAAGATCCTTACCATCCAACTTTGTTGATATCACTGGACTGTACACAATCTGGAGGTGCTGACAGTTCCATGGCTCCTTGTCACATAAAGTGTTTTCGCAATATTTGAGATATACGTTTTATAGTGAGATCTAACAGGAGTGCGGATACCAAATTTGGTTACTCTAGTCTTAATAGTCTCTGAGATTTGTGAATATCCCCAGATTTTCATCCTTTGCGGGGGCGGAAGGGGGTGTGGCGAAATTTTGAAACAAACTCGTCTCGGAGTTAGGAGTGTGGATACCAAATTTGGTTGCTCTAGCTTTTATAGTCTCTGAGATCTAGGCGCTAATGTTCTACTCTAAGCAAAGCCGGCTATGCTACGTGTGTGCTAGAGAGAGACAGGGCGAGAAAAAATGAAATTGTTTTCTTGATTCTGGCTATAATAATTATACGATCTGGTTGAGATCTTACATTCTAAAACATATAGTCATCTTCTACGATTCTGCGTTTTTAGTTTTCTCGTATCGTCGAAATTGTGGATGCCACAGATTTTCGCCCTTTGTGGGGGCGGAAGTGGGCGGGGCAAAGTTTTGAAATATTCTTGTAGCAGTGACATATCACAGAAGTCTGGATCCAAAACATCGTTGCTCTCGCTCTTATAGTCTTTGAGCACTAGGCGCTGAAGGGGACGGACAGACGGACAGACGGACGGACGGACAGACGGACAGACAGACATGGCTCAATCGACTCGGCTATTGATGCTGATCAAGAATATATATACTTTATGGGGTCGGAAACGATTCCTTTTGGACGTTACACACATCCACTTTTACCACAAATCTAATATACCCCAATACTCATTTTGAGTATCGGGTATAATAATAAATCCCGGCTCTATAAAAAGTACCAGAAGTCGGGCTCCACGTTGGCCTTAGCTCTATACTCCTCCGCTCGCTCTCTGTTCCTTGCCGTCAATAGTCAGTGTTATAATCATTACCTTTCACAATGTAGTAGTAACTTTCGTAGTGATCCTAAAAAATTCTATTCGTTCGTTAACACTAAGCGCAAGTCAAACGTCTATGGACATATCGTTTTCTGCGGGTCCAGATAAGGTACCAAGTTGCATCTTAAAACACTGTGCCCAGTCCCTTTGCAAACCCTTGACCTTTCTCTTCAACCTCTCCTTGGAACAGTCTTGTCTCCCAGTAATTTGGAATGAGTCCTACATCATTCCGCTTCACAAAAAAGGTTCAAGATCAAACATTGAAAACTATCGTGGTATCGCAAAGCTTTCCGCCATCCCGAAGCTTCTTGAGTTCCTGGTCACCCGGCCACTGCAACATCTTTGTTGCAGCTTGATATCTCCGTCGCAACACGGTTTTTTCAGACATCGTTCAACATCGACTAACCTTCTTGAGTTTTCTAACTTAATCCACCGTGGTTTTCAAATTGGTTTGCTGACGGATGTAGTTTTTACGGACTTCAGCAAGGCATTCGATTCTGTGAACCATGCTCTGCTTATTCACAAGCTCTCTTTATTAGGGTTCCCAACGAATCTTCTAGATTGGATTTTGTCCTATCTCTCTAACCGTACTCAACGTGTTTTGTTTTCTAACGTGTTGTCAAATACTGTTAATGTTACTTCAGGTGTTTATTTTATTTGTGAATGACCTTCCTCAAGTTATAACATACTCTACTACACTAATGTATGCTGATGATGTCAAAATCTGTCTTTCTTACTCTGATTGGTATTTGCACACACGCCTTCAACTTGATCTAAGTGAACTACTATTGTGGTGTTCAACTAATCTTCTTTTTCTGAACCTTTCCAAATGCAAACTTATGACATTTTACCGTCGCGCTCCTCATTTTGTCCCATATGTTCTAGGAAATCATGTCCTTGAGCGAATTTCGAATTCAAATGACCTCGGAGTCCTTTTTGATCATAAGATGTGTTTTAACACCCATATAGCCGCAACTGTAAATAAAGCTAAGGGTGTTTTAGCGTTCATCAAGCGTTGGTCCAAGGAGTTTGACGACCCGTACGTTACGAAACAACTGTACATCTCGTTAGTACGTCCTATATTGGAGTATTGTTCTTGTGTGTGGAGCCCGCAGTATAAAGAGCAGCAGGCTGTTATTGAATCCGTGCAAAAGCAATTTTTATACCCGATACTCAAAATGAGTATTGGCGTATATTAGATTTGTGGTAAAAGTGGATGTGTGTAACGTCCAGAAGGAATCGTTTCCGACCCCATAAAGTATATATATTCTTGATCAGCATCAATAGCCGAGTCGATTGAGCCATGTCTGTCTGTCCGTCTGTCCGTCCGTCCGTCTGTCCGTCCCCTTCAGCGCCTAGTGCTCAAAGAATATAAGAGCTAGAGTAACGATGTTTTGGATCCAGACTTCTGTGATATGTCACTGCTACAAAAATATTTCAAAACTTCGCCCCGCCCACTTCCGCCCCCACAAAGAACGAAAATCTGTGGCATCCACATTTTTAAAGATACGATAAAACCAAAAACGCAGAATCGTAGAGAATGACCATATCTTTTAGACTGCATTGGATCGTATTATTATTATAGCCAGCATCAAGAAAACAATTTCATTTTTTCTCGCCCTGTCTCTCTCTAACACACACGTAGCATAGGCGGCTTTGCTTAGAGTAAAACATTAGCGCCTAGATCTCAGAGACTACAAAAGCTAGAGCAACCAAATTTGGTATTTACACTCCTAATATATCGGACAGAGACGAGTTTGTTTCAAAATTTCGCCACACCCCCTTCCACCCCCGCAAAGGCAAAAAATCTGGGGATATTCAAAAATCTCAGAGACTATTAAGGCTAGAGTAACCAAATTTGGTATCCGCACTTCTGTTAGATCTCACTATAAAACGTATATCTCAGAATTTCGCCCCACCCCCTTCCGCCCCCACAAAGGACGAAAATCTGTTGCATCTACAATATTGCAGATTCGAGAAAACTAAAAACGCAGAATCATAGATAATGACCATATCTATCAGACTGCGGAATCTGGATCAGATCGGATCATTTTTATAGCCAAAAGGAACAAATCAATTTGCACTGGCTACGCAGCGCCCGACGTCACGCTCAGACTGATTTTCAGTCTCTCTCGCACGCACTCTTTGTCGAGTCGTTTAATATTAGCGGCGTCTGCCGGAGGAGAGCCATACTGACTTAGTATCGGGTATAACCGTAGAGTTGCGGTGTCCGCAGCAACTCACAACGTTCCCCCTCGTTTATTTTGTGGCGGTAGGTCAGTCCATCAAAAGACCCAAAACAAGAACCAAACTCAAATTTCAGTTCTAGCGGCCAGCAATACTAAACACACACACGCAAAGTACGAGAGAATGCATGTGCACCCATACACTAAAACATGCTGGTGGCAAAACAGAACCAGACCTGAGAGAGTTCAAAAAAATCTGAAAAAGCATACAATCACATATTTTTGTCGAAATATATTGCGTGTGTACTAACCCATGCAAAGATGTTCTCCCTGCACTCTCTCTCTCTCAAGATGACGTCACTCTGGGGTACTGAACACGCTAGCCAGTGTGTGACGCTTTCGTTGTATGAACTGGCACATCTATATACTGTATGGTTAGTGGTCGGACGATATATTTTAACGATACATCATCTGGTCACACTGCAGGCAACTCACTTGCACGAAAATTTGGTGTTTTTTTAAGAAAGTTTTGGTCATTTGAAGCGCAATTAAATAGGTTGAAGTCCCGAATTTTATTAATTTAAGTTGCACGGTTAATCCAAAAACAGTTTAACATGGCAGACTCCAAGGGGTAAGTGTATAAACTGCAAATTTGCAGCGCTCAAAATGATTGCCGACAAAAGAGCGCTGGCTGGCCATTCGTTTAGACAGCGCTTCAATTTCGCGCAGTCATTGGCCTGACGGAAAAAAGTACGCAAAGGCCACATATGTATGTACATATGCGAAGGAAAGTTGCAAAATGCAATTGGAGACTTCTCCCACGAGCCGTGACGGGTTTTCTTGCAAACAAACGGACATATCATGGCTAAAACAAACGTATGTACTTACATATGTATGTATTTAGTCTTGGTCTCTGTTGCGAAACTAGGCCAATGCTAAGAAAATCGCCATTTGCTGTCTGCTGCGATTGTTGTTGTTGTCGGGGGCATGGAAAACAAAGAAACCAAAGGGCGGTTTCTTTGTTTTCCTTGTTATTCCGGACTCTGCAAATGCTGCAGAGTCCCTATGGATGATGGTGCGTCAGCGTGCTCATATGCGTGTGGGGAGGGAGGGGAGACGGAAAAGACTGTTCTCGAATAAAAAATTGATCTGACCCTATCGAATTTCTGATTTGCTCCACAAAGTATTATAGGAAATAAAATGATATCCTAGTATGCCAGGACATCATAATCATTCTTATCATTCGTTGGAGTTTACTACTAAAAGATCAGCCAAGGGATCGAATAAAAGCGCGCTCATGTCGGGAGGGAATAATGATCCTCGTCCGCTCTTTGGCGCTGGAAAATATAGCAAAAACGAGGGTAGCAATAACCCAAATAATTCCATGGATACCGATGAGGATGCTACTAGGAAAGATGCTCCGTCATCGTCGCAGTCGCCGTGGACTGAGGCTGGGGGCAGTGGGGGCAACACAATATCAAATCCGAAAACATCTCATTCTAAAATGTGCGGCAGAGAATTACCACGCTCGAGAAAACCGTGTTTGCTCAATTTCTTGTTTCCCTTACTCTTTCCCCTCACAGCGATGATCTCGCAACGGCGATTTTAAAGCGAAAGGATCGGCCCAATCGCCTGATCGTTGAGGAGGCTCAGAATGACGACAACTCCGTTGTGTCGCTTTCGCAGGTAAGTCGTCATCCCTGGGTCACGTCATCAACGTCTCATCAACTGAAACCTCAACATTTGACCTTTGTACTACAATGCTCTGGCTCTTTCCCCGCCACCCCCTTTCATTGACAGTCGAAAATGGACGAGCTGCAGCTTTTCCGCGGCGACACCGTGATCCTGAAGGGTAAGCGTCGCAAGGAGACCGTGAGCATTGTGCTCTCTGACGACACCTGTCCCGACGAGAAGATCCGCATGAATCGCGTGGTGCGAAACAATCTGTGTGTGCATCTGTCGGACGTGGTCTCGGTGCAGTCGTGCCCGGATGTCAAGTACGGAAAGCGTGTCCGCATCTTGCCCATTGACGACACCACCGAAGGCGTCACGGGCAATCTCTTCGAGATCTATTTGAAGCCGTACTTCTTGGAGGCCTATCGGCCCATCCACATGGGAGATAACTTCATTGTTCGCGCTGCTATGCGTCCCATTGAGTTCAAGGTGGTGCTGACCGATCCCGAGCCGTACTGCATTGTGGCGCCCGAGACGGTCATCTTCTGCGATGGCGACCCGATCAAGCGTGAGGAGGAGGAGGAGTCCCTCAATGCGGTTGGCTACGACGACATTGGCGGTTGCCGCAAGCAGTTGGCCCAGATTAAGGAGATGGTGGAGCTGCCTCTGCGCCATCCGTCGCTCTTCAAGGCTATCGGTGTGAAGCCGCCGCGTGGCATCCTCATGTACGGCCCTCCCGGTACCGGCAAGACTCTGATTGCCCGCGCCGTAGCCAACGAGACGGGTGCTTTCTTCTTCCTGATCAACGGACCGGAGATTATGTCCAAGCTGGCCGGTGAGTCCGAGTCGAATCTGCGCAAGGCATTCGAGGAGGCCGAGAAGAACTCTCCGGCTATCATCTTCATTGACGAGATCGACGCCATTGCCCCGAAGCGTGACAAGACCCACGGTGAGGTGGAGCGTCGCATCGTCTCCCAGTTGCTCACCCTGATGGACGGCATGAAGAAGAGCTCTCACCTGATCGTAATGGCCGCCACCAACAGGCCCAATTCCATTGACCCCGCTCTGCGTCGGTTTGGACGCTTCGATCGTGAGATCGACATTGGTATTCCCGACGCGACCGGCCGTCTAGAGGTGCTACGTATCCACACCAAGAACATGAAACTGCACGAGGATGTCGATTTGGAGCAGATTGCGGCAGAGACCCATGGTCATGTGGGTGCCGATCTGGCTTCGCTGTGCTCGGAGGCTGCTCTTCAGCAAATCCGCGAGAAGATGGATCTCATTGACCTGGAGGATGACAAGATTGATGCCGAAGTGCTGGCATCTCTGGCTGTGACTATGGAGAACTTCCGCTACGCCATGACCAAGTCCAGTCCATCGGCTCTGCGCGAGCCCGTGGTGGAGGTGCCCAACACCACCTGGACCGACATCGGTGGCCTCGAGAGCGTCAAGAAGGAGCTGCAGGAGCTGGTCCAGTACCCAGTCGAGCATCACGACAAGTTCCTCAGGTTTGGCATGCAGCCAAGCCGCGGCGTCCTCTTCTACGGCCCACCCGGTTGCGGTAAGACTCTGCTGGCCAAGGCCATCGCCAACGAGTGCCAGGCAAACTTCATCTCCGTCAAGGGGCCCGAGCTGCTGACCATGTGGTTCGGCGAGTCTGAAGCCAACGTGCGCGACATCTTCGACAAGGCCCGCTCGGCTGCCCCTTGTGTGCTCTTCTTCGACGAGCTCGATTCGATTGCCAAGGCCCGTGGCGGTAATGTGGGCGATGCTGGCGGCGCTGCCGATCGTGTGATTAATCAGATCCTCACCGAAATGGACGGCATGGGAGCCAAGAAGAACGTCTTTATCATTGGCGCCACCAATCGACCCGATATCATTGATCCGGCCATTCTGCGTCCCGGTCGTCTCGATCAGCTCATCTATATTCCATTGCCCGACGACAAGTCGCGCGAGGCCATTCTGAAGACCAACTTGCGCAAGTCGCCGCTGGCCAAGGAGGTCGACCTCACCTACATTGCCAAGGTGACACAGGGCTTCTCGGGTGCCGATTTGACCGAGATCTGCCAGCGGGCCTGTAAGCTGGCCATTCGACAGGCCATCGAGGCTGAGATTCGGCGCGAGAAGGACCGCGCCGAGAACCAGAACGCGGCAATGGATGTAAGTGACCAGCATCTCCATGAATATCCATCCCTATTCTGTTCTATATCGGTATATTGTTGCTCCACAGTTGGATCCAGTGCCGGAGATCACCAGCGCCCACTTTGAGGAGGCCATGAAGTATGCTCGCCGCTCTGTGTCCGACAACGACATCAGGAAATACGAGATGTTTGCTCAGACCTTGCAGCAGTCCCGTGGATTCGGACAGAACTTCAGGTGAGTGCCAAAACTGACATACCGCATTGCCTTCCGAAACGATTTCCAACTCGAAAACCCTCCCTCTCTCTGTGGCAGATTCCCCGGTCAAACTGGCAACACCTCAGGGTCCGGCACCAATATGCCAGTAAATTCGCCAGGCGACAATGGCGATGATGATCTTTACAGTTAGATTTATAGATTTTACACTGCTAAACAACAACAAAAAAAAAACACAAAAAGAAAACCCAATTTTTTAAATGAATTCTTCCCCGAAAAACCCCGATAAAGCAAACAAATTACATTCGCGGCAAAAAACAACGTCATGGAATTCAGAGATACATTCAGTCTACATACAAAATCCAATAGCAGTTCAAAAACATGACCGATACCATCACCGCTTTTAGCCATGGATTGTAATACTAAATACCATTCACATTGAAATTTTGGGACTAGGCTGGTGCACTTGAACCAACCGAATCCGAATCTCTTGTAATTGGCGAAACAAATCGCACCACCTCTTACCATTCGTGCGTTGTCGGTGGAGAGTGTCAGCGAGTGGCTCCGATAAATGAGTTTTTATAAACATAATTATAAAGGATACACATCCACACGTACATTTAAAGATAATACATATATTAAACACCGTAAAATTATAAGTGTATTTGGAGCTACGTTTTTAAGTGAATAAAAATGATAAATTCAAAGGTTTTCCCCCTACAACTCTTCCCTCTACAACTCCGATAGCTGATAGGTTCAGCCTGGTATGGTAGAAGGATGATATTTATAAGTTCAATCGAAATTAGGGACCGAATCATAAATATGTGTATCGAATCCTTGAAGCCCTTCCACTTTTTTGTAGTTCTGTTTAAATAAAAAAAAACTTGTGCTTTTGTTTTATCGCTTTTATTAAACTTGTATTCATTCGTCATGTTTGCTTCTTTTGGATTTTTCCATTCCTGTTTCGCTTTTGTTTTTTGCATCTATTTGAATTGTTTGGTTTTCTTTTTTTAATGCTTTGCGACCACCGAGGACTTTTGAACATAAAGTTTTTCTTTTTTAATTTATCCAATCGTTAGATCTTATAAATAAACTCGCCATTGCTATGCCTTTCCGATTATGTAGCTGCTGGTTATTCAACGCAATGATTTGGCATTGGTACAAAGAATAAAAAACAGAGTTAAGCAATAATTGTGTTAATGGCAAACAGAATTACAATTAAAGCAGACAATTGCTTGAAGATTTTATATTCCTTGCAGCTTGTTTGGCGCTTAATTGAAACAAGGTTTTTTTCCTTCAATTTGCTACCAGTGTCTACACTTTGAAATTTCTTGTAAATTTTTGTTGATGTTTTTTTTTTACATTTGTTTATATTTGTTTTTTCCTTTTGTCGGTTCTTCTTATTTTTGTTTTTTTTTCGTTTTTAGTATTTCTATTACACATACACATAATATAAATACGCTTTATTCATAATTACAACACAACAGTTAAAGTACGAATAGGTTTTCATTATTTTATTTAAAGTTTGTTTGCATTTGCGCGTTTTTAGAATTTTCATCTGCCCTTTCCACGGCTTTCTTTGAGCTTTGCTTGATATTAGTTTACAAAATATGGCGTGTCTATATGTGTGTCTTATGTGTTTGTGTGTGTGTGGGTGTGTGTGTAGTTGGTATGTGGAAGAAAATGGCCAGCACTTTCAGCATCTTAATTAATTTCTAGAAATTTAATCGTTAGATATATATTATTTTGTATTCTTTCTAAATCGTTTCTTCTAATTTTTTTATATTTTTGTTTTGTTGAAAATTTTCACGAATTTGTTGCTTTTAAAGTCTTGAACATAGACTAGACACCGATTAGGATTAAAAACATACTCGTTTATATTTATATTTATGTATATATATATTATATAATTTATTACTATCTGCTGACAATTTGAACGATTTGTAGCAAATTTGATATTTCTTCCGTTTCTATTATATGTAGTTTCTTTTAGCTTTGAACACCTGTCGACTGCTGGTATGCCAGTTTAATTTGTTAATTTCTATATACTATATATGTATGTATACCTATACATATACAGCTGTTAAGTGTATATGTGTTACTGATTATCCGTCTACGATTTGTTTTAGTTACGCATTTTGTTCCAAACAATGAGGTTACATTCATTTCGTGTAAAGAACATAAGTAGTTGGAGTCGATTAGGGTGTGGGGCGTAGGGTTTACCATAGTTTAAGCTCATTCAGTTATACATATAGAGTTATAGGTATAGGTGTAGGCATAGGTTAGTAATACAGGTAGTGAACAGCAAACACAAAACAGAACGAATTACAGAAATGCACTCTAAGTACACATTAGCTAGGCCCTCGATATTATATTGCTTTGTTTTTGCTCTCTACACTCTCTACAGCCCGAACATACTGGAAACGAAATTTGAAGCAGTTTTAGCACACAGCATTTCACTCTCTCTCTCTCTCTCTCTCGATCTGTATCTCTCACTCTGCTAAATTTCGTATTTGTTTCGCTAGTTTTTCTCAAAGTTTTCTAAGTTGATCCCATGCAACATATTGATTGTGCCTGTAGCATTATACGCCTGGTTAATTTTGGTTTTTCTCTCCGAGAACTGCATAACAGTTACATTCTCTCCTCATTCGTTATAGTGAGATCGCTTGCGAATGATAGTGGTAGTATAGAAGGATATAGTAGTGGCTTGCAAATGAATAAATCAAACATTTCTGCGTTTTTTCCGTCCAGTTGATTGGGTGTTTTACTCAGTTGCTCTATATTTTGCTCCTCTCGGGGTCTGAAACACTCAGCTGATCGACGTATAGACTAGTACATACATTGATTGATTTTTCAAAGTTAAATAAGTTAGATTTTCATTGTCCTCTATATGCAGTACATATGTATATGTGTTTAGCATTTATACTCTTTCGATCGGCTGATATAAACTTGTTGCTTGATGTGTGTGTGTTCAATTTGCTCTTATAGTTGATATATATTTGCTTTTCGCTTATCAATTAGTTAGCAGCCAAGGAAAGAATATGTGCGCTATGACTAAATAATGTATAAATCAATGGATAACAAATAAAAAGATATGAATAAACAAAACTTAAATAAGTAGATTTAACAGTAGATTGCTTCCGTAGAACAGCCCCAAATCGTTTGCTAATGCTGTCGTCTCTTGTGGTGGCTTGAAATTTGTATTCAAGTAAAACTACTGCCATTACAAATTACAATTGCTAAATACTCGTACATACAATACAATTCTTAACTTGTTTGATATCTCATTTCATAATCTTGAAACATTGCAAAGCATCTCAACATGATCAACATCGTATCCATCATCATCATCATCATCATTGACTTGTATCTTTATCTTTAGCATATTATTATAGATTAATTTCAATTATCAATTAAATATTCACGATTAAGATTTAATGATTTTTGTGTCCTTGCGTGTGGGTGTTTGTTTGGTATTTGTGCTTTGTTTGTGGTTTGTTGATTGGGTTTTCTTGCTTCTTATACCCGATACTCAAAATGAGTATTGGGGTATATTAGATTTGTGGTAAAAGTGGATGTGTGTAACGTCCAGAAGGAATCGTTTCCGACCCCATAAAGTATATATAAAGTATATATCAGCATCAATAGCCGAGTCGATTGAGCCATGTCTGTCTGTCCGTCTGTCCGTCCGTCCGTCTGTGCGTCCCCTTCAGCGCCTAGTGCTCAAAGACTATAAGAGCGATAGCAACGATGTTTTGGATCCAGACTTCTGTGATATGTCACTGCTACAAGAATATTTCAAAACTTCGCCCCGCTCACTTCCGCCCCCACAAAGGGCGAAAATCTGTGGCATCCACAATTTCGACGATACGAGAAAACTAAAAACGCAAAATCGTAGAAGATGACTATATCTTTTAGAGTGCAAAATCTGAACCAGATCGTATAATTATTATAGCCAGAATCAAGAAAACAATTTCATTCTTTCTCGCTCTGTCTCTCTCTAACACACAGGTTTCATGGTCGGTTTTGCCAATTGCAAAATACGAGTTCAAGGATCTCAGAACCTATAAGAGCCAGAGCAACCAAATTTGGTATCCACACTCCTGTGATATCGGATCTTGACCATTTTGTGTCAAAATTTCGCCACACCCCCTTCCGCCCCCGAAAAGGACGAAAATCTGAGGCATCCACAAATCTCAGAGACTATTAAGGCTAGAGTAACCAAATTTGGTACACAGACTCCTTTAAGATGTCACTATAAAACGTATATCTCAAAATTTCGCCTTACCCCCTTCCGCCCCCACAAAGGACGAAAATCTGTTGCATCCACAATATTGCAGATTCGAGAAAACTAAAAACGCAGAATCATAGATAATGACCATATCTATCAGATTGCTGAATCTGGATCAGATCAGATCATTTTTATAGCCAAAAGGAAAAAATCAAGTTGCACTGGCTACGCAGCGCCCGACGTCACGCCCAGACTGATTTTCTGTCTCTCGCACGCACTCTTTGTCGTGTCCGGCGTCTGCCGGAGGAGAGCCATACTGACTTAGTATCGGGTATAACTGTAGAGTTGCGGTGTTCGCAGCAACTCACAACGTTCCCCCTCGTTTTTTGTCTGTTCCTGTGGTGTGTTGTGGAGTGGTATTGCTCATATTTTTTTTCCAATTGACATCCTAATTAAAATCCTAAGAAGCCTGCTAGTGTTGTTCTTCGTAGGTTTTGTTGTTGTTGTTGCTGTTGTTGTAGTCGTAGCTATAGTTGGTAATGGTGGCTGGTTGTTTGATTGCTTTATTGGTGGTTCAGACTTTTTATCGTGTATCGGTGATATTGTTTTTGCTACCAAATATCTTCACCAGCTGTGACTCGTAGTCATCAATGTTGCGCTTCATGATGTCCATGCACGGTCCCAGCAAACGCTCGAATGCCCTGACATCTAGGACTAAATGCAAATGGTAAATAAGATGGACACATTAGTTAAAGATTGTTGGATCATGGCACGATGGGAAAACACTTAGAGCATACTGGAAGGGGGAGGCTGAGGAGGGATTAGTGAGAGTGCTTAATTTTGAACGTGTTAAAACAGAACCCGCTCCAAATCGGATATCGTGTACCCTTCAACACCACAGGCCCCTTCTATCTATACTCGTATATCCGTCTCTTACCGATCCGATAATCATTTGGGATCTGTTTCAGCATCGGACACTGACATGATGCCCTTGTGCTCTGTATGGAAAAGTGCGTTGGGTTGGGTGGTGCGGTGTGGTGTGGATAAATCAAGCGAAATGCGCGTGTTTGTGTGCGTTTGAAATGAAAACGATTCGATATCAACTGAACTGGGAAATTATAATTCTTGTAATTCGATAAACTAGACAATAAATTTGGACTAGTATTACTCTTCACTGAACTGAACTGAACTGAGCCCAACGGAGCCAATCGTTTATAGATTGGTGTTGCGGCGGGCCATTTCGGTGAACATCTGCTCATAGATCACAATGTTACGCTTGAGCACGTCGGTGAGGAAGCCCATGATGCGTTCAAAGGCCTCCGTGTCAAGGACTGGACGGAGATTTCAGATTAAATTAAAACATAATATAATGATGGTGCACTAAAAGCAGTCTACGCTACGGTCAAGGCTACAGGTAAAACTACTGCCTAATTGAGCTGCAGATTGTCAAAGTAGTCCCGCAGATCCTCTTCCAGGTAGCGATAGTCGCTAATGCCACGCTGGAGCAACCGATTGCAGTTGCCCATGAGGCGCTCAAAGCAAACTACATCCAAAGCTACGAAACACACACACACACGCTCAACACGGGCATAAGGCGAGGCGATTTCGACAGGAAAACAAAGAACAAACAAACGAAAGCATTAACGATTAGCCAAGGCAGGATGAGGATAGCTGGGGGATCAACTTTAAGCGGCGTCCGTGCACGCGGCAACACTCACATGCAAGCCGGACATGGCCACCCGTGGCGTAACCGGAAGCGGCACGTGGCCGATGTGTCACCAGCGCCAGTTCACCAAAGTACTGGCCCTTGCCCAGCTGCGATATCTCCACCTCGGCATCGTCTTGATCCATGCGCACGGACACGGTGCCCTCCTCAATAAAGTACATGCCATCGGCAGCGTCCCCTAAGAAGTGGAAAAGAGTGCATGAGAAAAGCCAAAGCAACGACACCATAATTCATACCCTGCTTGATGATCCGTTCGCCGGATTCGAAGCTCTTTGTGATCAAAGCATCAGCCAGATTCATGCGTTCATAGTTCTGCGGATATCACAATGGTTATACGTGTATCTGTTCGAAGGAATGAATCTCAAGCACTCACCTGCAAGGCCTTGAGCATGGGCACGTTGTTCAACAACTCCTCATACATTTTTCGCTTCTTGAAGGCGGACTTCAGGAGAATGCGTCGGAAGGTCTGACGGTCCATGGCCCAGAGCAGACCATTGGTTTCCGCCTGCACGGTGGCCGCTCTAAAAAATGTAAATCAATATTAAGATAAGCTAAAGATAGACACGCGTATTAGCACATTATAAATGTCGTCCAGACAGCGAGGAAAATTTACCATAATCAGAGGTACAAACAGATAAACACGTACCTGGGCATATTGTAGAGCAGCGCTAATTCGCCGAAAAGTCCAGTATGATTATAGGTGTTAATGTGCTTGTCATTAATATAGACTTTGTAGATGCCCCTGCGGAGATATAGTAAGGGGTTGAAGGGCAAAAATCCATTTAAATTTAATGCAATTTATAATTTCTCTGTCTCTGTCTCTGTATCTGTATCTGTCTCTGGCTGTGTGCGTGTGCGTCTGTGTGTGACTAAGTACTCATCAATATGCAAATGCCTATTAATGGCATATCCATATCGAACGCAGATTCAAATTGCAATTCAAATAGAAATTAATTAAGTGTGTATGATAGCTGGCTTAGTGGGCGGGAAATTGGGGGAAATAGTGGGAGTCTCGTACATTTTGATTCTACGAACCATTTAGCGTAAATGAAACTTACTTGATAGGTTTAAATTTATAGATATATCATCTAACATCTATTGGAAAACTATTTAGCTATTTCTCGAAGCCTTCACAAGAGTAAAATATATCTCACAGATGGCTAGCATTTATCTTTCCGTATAGCAAAAGTATTGCAATCTTTCTTAGAATATGTTGTTTCTATGGTATTCAAGTATGTATATCGAATCTCTACACTTCCCTCTTCTGATTCAAGTAACTTTAAGATTACTTTATGTATAAACACAGCCCACATCTATAGAGGATTGCTTGGGGATTTTGTGATTACATTTATCTCTGTTTAACTTTAGTCCTGAATTAAATATGATGACTGCCACACACACACACACACATCATTGATGAGGATAGATGGGAAATTTGTTCGGTTCGGTTTTGTTTTGTTTTACTTACGATTCAATAACATAAAAGTTATCGCCATCGTCGCCCTGGCGTATGATATAATCGCCCGGCTGAACCTTCCTCTCGAACATCGCATCCAGCACTTGGTTCATCTGAAAGACAGGAAGGAAGGACGCACAAGAAAGTTTGCTATTAGTGTGGGACAGACAGAGTGGGTCTGTGGGTGGCATAATCCCCACGCAAAGGGAAACCGCAGGCAGACACTTATTCGGGTTAAGCATCCGTGGCTCTGCGCGGGGATTATGATTTATGTGCGGCAGTCGACGAACCTGTTCCTTTTCGAGCGAACGGAAGAGGAGAACATTTTTCACCGACTCGACTAGACGGGAACGCTGTTCATCTGTTTTTGGGAATATGGCAGTGGCTCCCTCATCATCATCATCCGCCTCCGGATCGTAGGCCTCGGCGAAGACTGATTTGCGGCGTGAGTTTTGCATAACGGGTGGCTCTGTAAAATTCAATTCAGAAATAATCCCATATTAGTCGACTTGGAGCATCAATGAGTACCAAAGTTCAATCAATCCCATGATGATGGCTGCCCCAATTAGTGGCAAAGATAGACAGCCTCTCAATGGTAAAAATGGACATGGAGATGGACATGGACATGGAATGTGCTGCTCCAGCTCCAGTTGGGTCCAGAATTGAAATTTCAAATGAAACTGGCAGTGGCTGTGGGGAAGACCTCACATTTCACAGAGCAAACATCAGATTCGGAAAAGGTATTTGGTTGCTTGTGCCAGTGCCAGTGCCAGTTCCAGGAATTCTAATTGCGCTCATTGTGTTTCGTATTTCCAGGCCACAGAGGGACAGAAAACTGCATAAATGCTGGAGGAACCTCTACTATCTGGGGATTTTCAGGACAACAAGAATTCTTGTCAAACATTCATTTGCAGTCGTAGCTCTCTCCCCCTTTTCTTAGAAGGGCCAGAGCCAGAGCCAGCCAGCCACTAGGCCAAACTGCTGTGCAAGTAATTATATATACATAAGAGTACATATAGTATGCATGAGATCTGTAGAGCCGCAGCAGCAACGCAGCACAACACAACACCAAAAGTGTCTCTGTCCGCTTGGGGCTTGTTTTTTGTTGGGTTTTTTTGTTTTGTCGGTGAACCAAATTGGGGATTTTGCCATTGCTTACCAGCCAATAAATTGCCAGACACCTGAGTAGACATTTTCAATTGCAGTTTTGTTGCTTGGGGCTGTGCGTGTCTCTGAATTTAGATACGATTTCAAATCACTTGTAACGACGAGACGAGTCAGTCAGTCACACAGAAACAGAAACCAGTTAGGCATGAACACGTTTAAATATTGTATAACTATGATATAAAAAAAAGTAACAAAAAATATATATGTACATCTATCTACGTATCTATCTGTATATACACATAATGTGTGTGTGCAGCTTGCGGGCCCAAGGTGACTGTTTTCCGAGCAGTAGATGCACGGTGTGTTCTACTATTTTAGCTTTCCCGTCACACGCGGCGAATGCGTAATAAATATTTATGCACTTGAATGTTTCGGCGACGGCGACGTCGGAGGCGGTTGAGCCTTCAACAAGTCAGTCAACAAGTCAGTCTCGAGTCTCTCTGTCTCTTGATTCGATTTCAGTTACAGATTTCCACTGACTGCCATCCTTTAGCTCTTCAGAGTCAATCCGGCTGTCGTTCTTGGTCGCGTTCTCGTTCTTGTGTCAAGTTGCCAACTGGAGTGTCGGTTTAATGATGCAATTACACAGACAGACACGCACAGAGTGCGAGCGACTGAGCCACAAAAATTGTACGGGTAAACCAGGAATGACGGAGTGCTGGTGGGGAAGGGGCTACAGCAGGAGGAGGCGGAAACCATGAGTGGCGTCTTGTCTGTCAGGATTGTGCGGGCCTCAGGCATCAGACATCAAGCACCAAGACAATGCAGAGCTCTGACAGTCAGGCAACACTCTTCGGTTGGACATCTCTTCAGTCCATGGTTGTGGATTTTTGAGGAATTTTGATTTGATTTAATGCTCAACAATTTTGTGGTTGGACTAAGGAAAGGGTAGAAAAGAGCCCACTTCTTCCATTGCTTCCAGATTCATTCTTTCAGAATCGACGCCGAGAATGCAAAGACAAAATGGAAGGTTTGCTGGGACACTGCTCATCTCGGGTCTCGGATTGAAAAGGTGTTTTGCTGTTTGTTGGTGGAAGTGGAATAAATCCTTTAAATATAATTAGATAATGGAAGCACTGATGAAAGTACTTCAATTACGTAAGTTTCCCATCAACCACACCCCCTATTTCCGCACACACACACACACACACACACACACACTTGTTGGACAAGTTGTTGGAATTTAATTAAGAATGGAAAATAAACGATGGGGAACGTTGTGAGTTGCTGCGGACAACGCAATTCTACAGTTATACCCGATACTTAGTCAGTATGGCTCTCCTCCGGCAGACGCCGCTAATATTGAACGACACGACAAAGAATGCGTGCGAGAGAGACAGAAAATCAGTCTGAGCGTGACGATCTGATAATAAATCCCGATCTGATAGATATGGTCATTATCTATGATTCTGCGTTTTTAGTTTTCTCGATTGTGCAATATTGTGGATGCAACAGATTTTCGTCCTTTGTGGGGGCGGAAGGGTGTGGAGAGATTCTGAGATATACGTTTTATAGTTAGATCTAACAGAAGTGCGGATACCAAATTTGGTTACTCTAGCCTTAATAGTCTCTGAGATTTGTGGATGCCCCAGATTTTCGTCCTTTGCGGGGGCGGAAGGGGGTGTGGCGAAATTTGGTCACGAAACGGTCAAGGTCCGATATCACAGGAGTGTGGATACCAAATTTGGTTGCTCTGGTATTTATAGGTTCTGAGATCCTTGAACTCGACTCGGCTATTGATGCTGATCAAGAATATATATACTTTATGGGGTCGGAAACGATTCCTTCTGGACGTTGCACACATCCACTTTTACCACAAATCTAATATACCCCAATACTCATTTTGAGTATCGGGTATAAAAAGAGACGGGTTGCATTAATTTCATTAGTCAAATGAGAGGACACCCGACCGACCGACCGAACGATAGCGACAACTCTGGAAGGACAGCAACAGGCACAAGGACAAGAACAAGGACGAGTACGAGAACTCAAACGATGACAGCATTGATCTAACGGTATAACCGAATGAATGACCAACGTACTACCAACGGTGCTGAATGACAGTTGTCCGGAGTGTGTATGGTGCTATCCTGTTGACGTTTGCCGAGTGACTGATGGACAGCGGCAGTGCCGTTTGTGGCACAAGAGCCGCAGCATCGGGGCCATGACAGGCAAACGGGCCGTCAAACCAAAGCGGAAATAGTGCCTGCAAGTAGGCAACACAGAGCACGCAACTCAAGTGGTTTCCTCCCCCCTTTCATCTATTTATACATATTTCTATGTCCATATCTATGGAACTGCCTCCTCTGTCCTTCTCTGTTTTGTCGTTTCGGGATATAAATAGCAGCCACAGCCACAGCCACAAAATTTTTCTTGATTAACATGGTCATTTTCTCTCTCTGGCTTTTCATATGGCAAACATACAGATTAATATTCAGCGCAACAGGAGGTCCACACCACTCCAGAGAGAGAGAGAGAGAGAGACAGCTAGAGAGAGAGAGAGACAGCTAGAGAGAGAGAGAGACAGCTAGAGAGAGAGAGACAGCGAGAGAGGCACAGCAATTTCCGTTTAGGTTTTGGACAGATATACGTGTATACCCAGGGACCTTCCACAAAACGCTGCTGGCATGTCAATAATGTTGAAATGAATGCCCCCCCCGTCACCCACCGTTAGCCGTCGCCCCCCTGGCCATCATACCAGGGGCATGTCATGCGCCCTGTGCGCCCAATGAAGCGTGGTTTGAGGCCCCTGGCTGAGCTGTTCATCAGTATGCCTCAATGGTCGCGCTCAGGCTCCAGAACCCCCACTCCCAGAAGCTTATCCCAGGATCCTGTCTATGGTGGAGTCCCTTTGGTGCTGGTGGTGGTGCTGCTCCACCTGTAGTGAGTGTTAATAAAATGTTGCATGGTCCGAGCTCATGGTCTCACCTCTCAGGCACACCTTTCCTGGCAGTACACACACACACAAGGACGCACCTCTTACACCTTTATTGGGGACGCATTTGTTTGGGTCCCCCCCGCCGTCTTTAAAGCTAAAAAATTTAAACAAAAAGGTTGATCCCCAAATAGACATCAAAGCGTAAAAATACAGACACAAATCGATATAGAGAGCTCCAGCAGGGGAAGCGGAAAATAGATTACGGATGCAAGAGACCGCAGGGAGGGGCAGGTAACGGGGTACGGCATAGCCATTGAAATCTATTTGCGTGTCAATTTCGCTCCAGTTGAGGCAGAGCTCGTAGAGATATTGAGTTCTTCAGTGAGCACGAGAAGAGCCCTTGGCCCGGGCCACGGGCACGTCGACGGTTTAATAGTGAGACGAAAGCCCCCCCAACTCCTCCTGCAATCCCGGAGCGAGCTCCAATGGAATATCAAAACTAGGATACGTATACACACGTACACATGTATGTGTAGCCATATATATGTATGTATATCTGTGGAATGAGAGCTGCATCCATGCTGTTGGCTCTGCTCTTTAGGTGCGGCGGCTGTGTGCGCAATTAATAGATTTTTATTGGCAGAAACAGCAGCCGCCATTGCCACTCCTGCCCTCGGTCTATCCCTCTGTCTGCCACTGCCACTGCCACCTCCCTCGATCCACTTGACATCCCATCCTCGTGGTGGTGCTGCTGCTATCCCTCGAGGGCTGCGTGTTTGATTAACCGAAAGATAAACACGAAAAAGGAAGCTGTGAACAAAAGGCTCAGCGAGAGAGGCAGAGACAGGAACAAATTGAACTCTGCCAAAGCATCATTAATTAATTTGTTTTCAAGATAAACCATACGGGCTACAGTGCTGGCCAAAGATTTATGACCAGATGAGGTTGCGTTTAATTATCCGTACACCGAACACGTGCTGAACCCCCAAAAGATACAAGATACACGACACCAAACTTTACACTGAACGGAAACGAAAAAACTTTTCAATTTCTTTTGCTGCCGAAGAAGAAGACCATATAAATCATGTTCCTAATAAGAAACGAGGGGGAACGTTGTGACTTGCTGCGGACACCGCAACTCTACAGTTATACCCGATAATTAGTCAGTATGGCTCTCCTCCGGCAGACGCCGCTAATATTAAACGACACGACAAAGAGTGCGTGCGAGAGAGGCAGAAAATCAGTCTGAGCGTGACGTCGGGCGCTGCGTAGCCAGTGCAAATTGATTTGTTCCTTTTGGGTATAAAAATGATCCGATCTGATCCAGATTAAGCAGTCTGATAGATATGGTCATTATCTATGATTCTGCGTTTTTAGTTTTCTCGAATCTGCAATATTGTGGATGCAACAGATTTTCGTCCTTTGTGGGGGCGGATGGGGGTGGGGCGAAATTTGGACACGAAACGGTCAAGGTCCGATATCACAGGAGTGTGGATACCAAATTTGGTTACTCTGGCTCTTATAGGTTCTGAGATCCTTGAACTCATATTTTGCAATTGGCAAAGCCGACCATGAAACCTGTGTGTTAGAGAGAGACAGAGCGAGAAAGAATGAAATTGTTTTCTTGATTCTGGCTATAATAATTATACGATCTGGTTGAGATTTTACACTCTAGAACATATAGTCATCCTCTACGATTCTGCGTTTTTGGTTTTATCGTATCTTTAAAAATGTGGATGCCACAGATTTTCGTCCTTTGTGGGGGCGGAAGTGGGCGGGGCGAAGTTTTGAAATATTTTTGTAGCAGTGACATATCACAGAAGTCTGGATCCAAAACAACGTTGCTCTAGCTCTTATAGTCTTTGAGCACTAGGCGCTGAAGGGGACGGACAGACGGACAGACGGACGGACGGACAGACAGACAGGGTTCTGAGATCCTTGAACTCATATTTTGCAATTGGCAAAACCGACCATGAAACCTGTGTGTTACAGAGAGACACAGCGGGAAAGAATGAAATTGTTTTCTTGATTCTGGCTATAATAACTATACGATCTGGTTGAAATTTTACTTTCTAGAACATATAGTCATCCTCTACGATTCTGCGTTCTTGGTTTTATCGTATCTTTAAAAATGTGGATGCCACAGATTTTCGTCGTTTGTGGGGGCGGAAGTGGGCGGGGCGAAGTTTTGAAATATTTTTGTAGCAGTGACATATCACAGAAGTCTGGATCCAAAACATCGTTGCTCTAGCTCTTATAGTCTTTGAGCACTAGGCGCTGAAGGGGACGGACGGACAGACGGACGGACAGACGGACAGACAGACAGGGCTCAATCGACTCGGCTATTGATGCTGATCAAGAATATATATACTTTATGGGGTCGGAAACGATTCCTTCTGGACGTTGCGCACATCCACTTTTACCACAAATCTAATATACCCCAATACTCATTTTGAGTATCGGGTATAAAAAGAGACGGGTTGCATTAATTTCATTAGTCAAATGAGAGGACACCCGACCGACCGACCGAACGATAGCGACAACTCTGGAAGGACAGCAACAGGCACAAGGACAAGAACAAGGACGAGTACGAGAACTCAAACGATGACAGCATTGATCTAACGGTATAACCGAATGAATGACCAACGGTACTACCAACGGTAGTATCGGGGCCATCTCTGGAGCCGCCACTGAAGCCACTGTGTGGCACGATGACAGGCAAACGGGCCGTCAAACCAAAGCGGAAATAGTGCCTGCAAGTAGGCAACACAGAGCACGCCACTCAAGTGGTTTCCTCCCCCCTTTCATCTATTTATACATATTTCTATGTCCATATCTATGGAACTGCCTCCTCTGTCCTTCTCTGTTTTGTCGTTTCGGGATATAAATAGCAGCCACAGCCACAGCCACACTCTTTGTCTTGATTAACATGGTCATTTTCTCTCTCTGGCTTTTCATATGGCAAACATACAGATTAATATTAAGCGCAACAGGAGGTCCACACCACTCCAGAGAGAGAGAGAGACAGCTAGAGAGAGAGAGAGAGAGACAGCTAGAGAGAGAGACAGCGAGAGAGGCACAGCAATTTCCGTTTAGGTTTTGGCCAGAGATACGTGTATACCCAGAGACCTTCCACAAAACGCTGTTGGCATGTCAATAATGTTAAAATGAATGCCCCCCCCCCGTCACCCACCGTTAGCCGTCGCCCCCCTGGCCATCATACCAGGGGCATGTCATGCGCCCTGTGCGCCCAATGAAGCGTGGTTTGAGGCCCCTGGCTGAGCTGTTCATCAGTATGCCTCAATGGTCGCGCTCAGGCTCCAGAACCCCCACTCCCAGAAGCTTATCCCAGGATCCTGTCTATGGTGGAGTCCCTTTGGTGCTGGTGGTGGTGCTGCTCCACCTGTAGTGAGTGTTAATAAAATGTTGCATGGTCCGAGCTCATGGTCTCACCTCTCAGGCACACCTTTCCTGGCAGTACACACACACACAAGGACACACCTCTTACACCTTTATTGGGGGCGCATTTGTTTGGGTCCCCCCCGCCGTCTTTAAAGCTAAAAAATTTAAACAAAAAGCTTGATCCCCAAATAGACATCAAAGCGTAAAAATACAGACACAAATCGATATAGAGAGCTCCAGCAGGGGAAGCGGAAAATAGATTACGGATGCAAGAGACCGCAGGGAGGGGCAGGTAACGTGGTACGGCATAGCCATTGAAATCTATTTGCGTGTCAATTTCGCTCCAGTTGAGGCAGAGCTCGTAGAGATATTGAGTGCTTCAGTGAGCACGAGAAGAGCCCTTGGCCCGGGCCACGGGCACGTCGACGGTTTAATAGTGAGACGAAAGCCCCCCCAACTCCTCCTGCAATCCCGGAGCGAGCTCCAATGGAATATCAAAACTAGGATACGTATACACACGTACACACGTATGTGTAGCCATATATATGAATGTATATCTGTGGAATGAGCGCTGCATACATGCTGTTGGCTCTGCTCTTTAGGTGCGGCGGCTGTGTGCGCAATTAATAGATTTTTATTGGCAGAAACAGCAGCCGCCATTGCCACTCCTGCCCTCGGTCTATCCCTCTGTCTGCCACTGCCACTGCCACCTCCCTCGATCCACTTGACATCCCATCCTCGTGGTGGTGCTGCTATCCCTCGAGGGCTGCGTGTTTGATTAACCGAAAGATAAACACGCAAAAGGAAGCTGTGTATCCGTACACCGGATCTACGACACCAAACTTTACACTGAACGGAAACGAAACGAGGTGGAACGTTGTGAGTTGCTGCGGACACCGCAACTCTACAGTTATACCCGATACTAAGTCAGTATGGCTCTCTCCGGCAGACGCCGCTAATATTGAACGACACGACAAAGAGTGCGTGCGAGAGAGACAGAAAATCAGTCTGAGCGTGACGTCGGGGGCTGCGTAGCCACCGCAAATTGATTTGTTCCTTTTGGCTACAAAAATGATCCGATCTGATCCAGATTCAGCAATCTGATAGATATGGTCATTATCTATGATTCTGCGTTTTTAGTTTTCTCGAATGTGCAATATTGTGGATGCAACAGATTTTCGTCCTTTGTGGGGGCGGAAGGGGGTGGGGCGAAATTCTGAGATATACGTTTTGTAGTGAGATCTAACAGAAGTGCGGATACCAAATTTGGTTACTCTAGCCTTAATAGTCTCTGAGATTTGTGGATGCCCCAGATTTTCGTCCTTTGCGGGGGCGGAAAGGGGTGTGGCGAAATTTGGACACGAAACGGTCAAGGTCCGATATCACAGGAGTGTGGATACCAAATTTGGTTGCTCTGGCTCTTATAGGTTCTGAGATCCTTGAACTCATATTTTGCAATTGGCAAAACCGACTATGAAACCTGTGTGTTAGAGAGAGACAGAGCGAGAAAGAATTAAATTGTTTTCTTGATTCTGGCTATAATAATTATACGATCTGGTTGAGATTTTACACTCTAGAACATATAGTCATCCTCTACGATTCTGCGTTTTTGGTTTTATCGTATCTTTAAAAATGTGGATGCCACAGATTTTCGTCCTTTGTGGGGGCGGAAGTGGGCGGGGCGAAGTTTTGAAATATTTTTGTAGCAGTGACATATCACAGAAGTCTGGATCCAAAACATCGTTGCTCTAGCTCTTATAGTCTTTGAGCACTAGGCGCTGAAGGGGACGCACGGACGGACGGACGGACGGACGGACGGACGGACGGACAGACAGACAGGGCTCAATCGACTCGGCTATTGATGCTGATCAAGAATATATATACTTTATGGGGTCGGAAACGATTCCTTCTGGACGTTGCACACATCCACTTTTACCACAAATCTAATATACCCCAATACTCATTTTGAGTATCGGGTATAAAAAGAGACGGGTTGCATTAATTTCATTAGTCAAATGAGAGGACACCCGACCGACCGACCGAACGATAGCGACAACTCTGGAAGGACAGCAACAGGCACAAGGACAAGAACAAGGACGAGTACGAGAACTCAAACGATGACAGCATTGATCTAACGGTATAACCGAATGAATGACCAACGGCACTACCAACGGTGCTGAATGACAGTTGTCCGGAGTGGGTATGGTGCTATCCTGTTGACGTTTGCCGAGTGACTGATGGACAGCGGCAGTGCCGTTTGTGGCACAAGAGCCGCAGCATCGGGGCCATCTCTGGAGACGCCACTGAAGCCACTGTGTGGCACGATGACAGGCAAACGGGCCGTCAAACCAAAGCGGAAATAGTGCCTGCAAGTAGGCAACACAGAGCACGCCACTCAAGAGGTTTCCTCCCCCCTTTCATCTATTTATACATATTTCTATGTCCATATCTATGGAACTGCCTCCTCTGTCCTTCTCTGTTTTGTCGTTTCGGGATATAAATAGCAGCCACAGCCACAGCCACAGCCACACTCTTTGTCTTGATTAACATGGTAATTTTCTCTCTCTGGCTTTTCATATGGCAAACATACAGATTAATATTAAGCGCAACAGGAGGTCCACACCACTCCAGAGAGAGAGAGAGAGACAGCTAGAGAGAGAGAGAGAGACAGCTAGAGAGAGAGAGACAGCGAGAGAGGCACAGCAATTTCCGTTTAGGTTTTGGCCAGAGATACGTGTATACCCAGGGAACTTCCACAAAACGCTGTTGGCATGTCAATAATGTTGAAATGAATGCCCCCCCCCGTCACCCACCGTTAGCCGTCGCCCCCCTGGCCATCATACCAGGGGCATGTCATGCGCCCTGTGCGCCCAATGAAGCGTGGTTTGAGGCCCCTGGCTGAGCTGTTCATCAGTATGCCTCAATGGTCGCGCTCAGGCTCCAGAACCCCCCTCCCAGAAGCTTATCCCAGGATCCTGTCTATGGTGGAGTCCCTTTGGTGCTGGTGGTGGTGCTGCTCCACCTGTAGTGAGTGTTAATAAAATGTTGCATGGTCCGAGCTCATGGTCTCACCTCTCAGGCACACCTTTCCTGGCAGTACACACACACACAAGGACACACCTCTTACACCTTTATTTGGGGCGCATTTGTTTGGTTCACCCCCGCCGTCTTTAAAGCTAAAAAATTTAAACAAAAAGCTTGATCCCCAAATAGACATCAAAGCGTAAAAATACAGACACAAATCGATATAGAGAGCTCCAGCAGGGGAAGCGGAAAATAGATTACGGATGCAAGAGACCGCAGGGAGGGGCAGGTAACGGGGTACGGCATAGCCATTGAAATCTATTTGCGTGTCAATTTCGCTCCAGTTGAGGCAGAGCTCGTAGAGATATTGAGTGCTTCAGTGAGCACGAGAAGAGCCCTTGGCCCGGACCACGGGCACGTCGACGGTTTAATAGTGAGACGAAAGCCCCCCCAACTCCTCCTGCAATCCCGGAGCGAGCTCCAATGGAATATCAAAACTAGGATACGTATACACACGTACACACGTATGTGTAGCCATATATATGAATGTATATCTGTGGAATGAGAGCTGCATCCATGCTGTTGGCTCTGCTCTTTAGGTGCGGCGGCTGTGTGCGCAATTAATAGATTTTTATTGGCAGAAACAGCAGCCGCCATTGCCACTCCTGCCCTCGGTCTATCCCTCTGTCTGCCACTGCCACTGCCACCTCCCTCGATCCACTTGACATCCCATCCTCGTGGTGGTGCTGCTGCTATCCCTCGAGGGCTGCGTGTTTGATTAACCGAAAGATAAACACGCAAAAGGAAGCTGTGTATCCGTACACCGGATCTACGACACCAAACTTTACACTGAACGGAAACGAAACGAGGTGGAACGTTGTGAGTTGCTGCGGACACCGCAACTCTACAGTTATACCCGATACTAAGTCAGTATGGCTCTCTCCGGCAGACGCCGCTAATATTGAACGACACGACAAAGAGTGCGTGCGAGAGAGACAGAAAATCAGTCTGAGCGTGACGTCGGGGGCTGCGTAGCCACTGCAAATTGATTTGTTCCTTTTGGCTACAAAAATGATCCGATCTGATCCAGATTCGGCAATCTGATAGATATGGTCATTATCTATGATTCTGCGTTTTTAGTTTTCTCGAATGTGCAATATTGTGGATGCAACAGATTTTCGTCCTTTGTGGGGGCGGAAGGGGGTGGGGCGAAATTCTGAGATATACGTTTTGTAGTGAGATCTAACAGAAGTGCGGATACCAAATTTGGTTACTCTAGCCTTAATAGTCTCTGAGATTTGTGGATGCCCCAGATTTTCGTCCTTTGCGGGGGCGGAAAGGGGTGTGGCGAAATTTGGACACGAAACGGTCAAGGTCCGATATCACAGGAGTGTGGATACCAAATTTGGTTGCTCTGGCTCTTATAGGTTCTGAGATCCTTGAACTCATATTTTGCAATTGGCAAAACCGACTATGAAACCTGTGTGTTAGAGAGAGACAGAGCGAGAAAGAATTAAATTGTTTTCTTGATTCTGGCTATAATAATTATACGATCTGGTTGAGATTTTACACTCTAGAACATATAGTCATCCTCTACGATTCTGCGTTTTTGGTTTTATCGTATCTTTAAAAATGTGGATGCCACAGATTTTCGTCCTTTGTGGGGGCGGAAGTGGGCGGGGCGAAGTTTTGAAATATTTTTGTAGCAGTGACATATCACAGAAGTCTGGATCCAAAACATCGTTGCTCTAGCTCTTATAGTCTTTGAGCACTAGGCGCTGAAGGGGACGCACGGACGGACGGACGGACGGACGGACGGACGGACGGACGGACGGACGGACGGACAGACAGACAGGGCTCAATCGACTCGGCTATTGATGCTGATCAAGAATATATATACTTTATGGGGTCGGAAACGATTCCTTCTGGACGTTGCACACATCCACTTTTACCACAAATCTAATATACCCCAATACTCATTTTGAGTATCGGGTATAAAAAGAGACGGGTTGCATTAATTTCATTAGTCAAATGAGAGGACACCCGACCGATCGACCGAACGATAGCGACAACTCTGGAAGGACAGCAACAGGCACAAGGACAAGAACAAGGACGAGTACGAGAACTCAAACGATGACAGCATTGATCTAACGGTATAACCGAATGAATGACCAACGGTACTACCAACGGTGCTGAATGACAGTTGTCCGGAGTGGGTATGGTGCTATCCTGTTGACGTTTGCCGAGTGACTGATGGACAGCGGAAGTGCCGTTTGTGGCACAAGAGCCGCAGCATCGGGGCCATCTCTGGAGACGCCACTGAAGCCACTGTGTGGCACGATGACAGGCAAACGGGCCGTCAAACCAAAGCGGAAATAGTGCCTGCAAGTAGGCAACACAGAGCACGCCACTCAAGAGGTTTCCTCCCCCCTTTCATCTATTTATACATATTTCTATGTCCATATCTATGGAACTGCCTCCTCTGTCCTTCTCTGTTTTGTCGTTTCGGGATATAAATAGCAGCCACAGCCACAGCCACAGCCACACTCTTTGTCTTGATTAACATGGTAATTTTCTCTCTCTGGCTTTTCATATGGCAAACATACAGATTAATATTAAGCGCAACAGGAGGTCCACACCACTCCAGAGAGAGAGAGAGAGACAGCTAGAGAGAGAGAGAGAGACAGCTAGAGAGAGAGAGACAGCGAGAGAGGCACAGCAATTTCCGTTTAGGTTTTGGCCAGAGATACGTGTATACCCAGGGACCTTCCACAAAACGCTGTTGGCATGTCAATAATGTTGAAATGAATGCCCCCCCCCGTCACCCACCGTTAGCCGTCGCCCCCCTGGCCATCATACCAGGGGCATGTCATGCGCCCTGTGCGCCCAATGAAGCGTGGTTTGAGGCCCCTGGCTGAGCTGTTCATCAGTATGCCTCAATGGTCGCGCTCAGGCTCCAGAACCCCCCCTCCCAGAAGCTTATCCCAGGATCCTGTCTATGGTGGAGTCCCTTTGGTGCTGGTGGTGGTGCTGCTCCACCTGTAGTGAGTGTTAATAAAATGTTGCATGGTCCGAGCTCATGGTCTCACCTCTCAGGCACACCTTTCCTGGCAGTACACACACACACAAGGACACACCTCTTACACCTTTATTTGGGGCGCATTTGTTTGGTTCACCCCCGCCGTCTTTAAAGCTAAAAAATTTAAACAAAAAGCTTGATCCCCAAATAGACATCAAAGCGTAAAAATACAGACACAAATCGATATAGAGAGCTCCAGCAGGGGAAGCGGAAAATAGATTACGGATGCAAGAGACCGCAGGGAGGGGCAGGTAACGGGGTACGGCATAGCCATTGAAATCTATTTGCGTGTCAATTTCGCTCCAGTTGAGGCAGAGCTCGTAGAGATATTGAGTGCTTCAGTGAGCACGAGAAGAGCCCTTGGCCCGGACCACGGGCACGTCGACGGTTTAATAGTGAGACGAAAGCCCCCCCAACTCCTCCTGCAATCCCGGAGCGAGCTCCAATGGAATATCAAAACTAGGATACGTATACACACGTACACACGTATGTGTAGCCATATATATGTATGTATATCTGTGGAATGAGAGCTGCATCCATGCTGTTGGCTCTGCTCTTTAGGGGCGGCGGCTGTGTGCGCAATTAATAGATTTTTATTGGCAGAAACAGCAGCCGCCATTGCCACTCCTGCCCTCGGTCTATCCCTCTGTCTGCCACTGCCACTGCCACTGCCACCTCCCTCGATCCACTTGACATCCCATCCTCGTGGTGGTGCTGCTGCTATCCCTCGAGGGCTTCGTGTTTGATTAACCGAAAGATAAACACGCAAAAGGAAGCTGTGAACAAAAGGCTCAGCGAGAGAGGCAGAGACAGGAACAAATTGAACTCTGCCAAAGCATCATTATTTAATTTGTTTTCAAGATAAACCATACGGGCTACAGTGGTGGCCAAAGATTTATGACCAGATGAGGTTGCGTTTAATTATCCGTACACCGAACACGTGCTGAACCCCCAAAAGATACAAGATCTACGACACCAAACTTTACACTGAACGGAAACGAAAAAACTTTTCAATTTCTTTTGCTGCCGAAGAAGAAGACCATATAAATCATGTTCCTAATAAGAAACGAGGGGGAACGTTGTGACTTGCTGCGGACACCGCAACTCTACTGTTATACCCGATAATTAGTCAGTATGGCTCTCCTCCGGCAGACGCCGCTAATATTAAACGACACGACACAGAGTGCGTGCGAGAGAGGCAGAAAATCAGTCTGAGCGTGACGTCGGGCGCTGCGTAGCCAGTGCAAATTGATTTGTTCCTTTTGGGTATAAAAATGATCCGATCTGATCCAGATTCAGCAGTCTGATAGATATGGTCATTATCTATGATTCTGCGTTTTTAGTTTTCTCGAATCTGCAATATTGTGGATGCAACAGATTTTCGTCTTTTGTGGGGGCGGAAGGGGGTGGGGCGAAATTTGGACACGAAACGGTCAAGGTCCGATATAACAGGAGTGTGGATACCAAATTTGGTTGCTCTGGCTGTTATAGGTTCTGAGATCCTTGAACTCATATTTTGCAATTGGCAAAGCCGACCATGTAACCTGTGTGTTAGAGAGAGACAGAGCGAGAAAGAATGAAATTGTTTTCTTGATTCTGGCTATAATAATTATACGATCTGGTTGGGATTTTACACTCTAGAACATATAGTCATCCTCTACGATTCTGCGTTTTTGGTTTTATCGTATCTTTAAAAATGTGGATGCCACAGATTTTCGTCCTTTGTGGGGGCGGAAGTGGGCGGGACGAAGTTTTGAAATATTTTTGTAGCAGTGACATATCACAGAAGTCTGGATCCAAAACAACGTTGCTCTAGCTCTTATAGTCTTTGAGCACTAGGCGCTGAAGGGGACGGACAGACGGACGGACGGACAGACAGAGAGGGCTCAATCGACTCGGCTATTGATGCTGATCAAGAATATATATACTTTATGGGGTCGGAAACGATTCCTTCTGGACGTTACACACATCCACTTTTACCACAAATCTAATATACCCCAATACTCATTTTAAGTATCGGGTATAATAAACCAAGAAAGAATGTTGCAAGCCCCCCAAAGCATGCCGACGCACACGCAAAGAAAAGGATGACAGGACACGCCATCGATGGGCGTGTGGCGATGTAGCGGGCCACACTCACCTTCTCCATCCTGGGAGTTGATGCTCTGCTGATCATCCTGACTGTGATCCTGGTTGATCGGAGCCGGACGATTGGCCTGCAGCTTATTGAAATAGTCGGCGGCATAGTCGATCACATCCGGGGGCTGCTCCACCAGATACGCAATGGAGAACTGCAAGAGGACCTCCTTCAGCTCCTCGGGCACTTGGATGCGCCGACTCGAATCGCTCGACATATTTGTGTTGTCTCTGTGGGAACGAGAGCACAAGAAATACAATTTTGGAATTTATAAGATTCGGTTTATATAGATTCGGTTTCTTTTCGGTGGAAGGCCGAGCACTCCCCCCAAGTACAGTAAATGCTGAGCAGGGCTTTTCGGTAATCCATCGTGTGTGGAGCGATGATTACAATATGCCCAGAGATTGTGGTCACTCCACTCTGCCACTTCTCCTGCCTGCTGCCATCAGCCACCTGCCACCTGCAACGACAACGCCAACGAACTGCAATCAAACACCCCCCGAAAACTCGTGGAGGCTATCCGGGAGGGGGTAAGGTCAACCCGCTGATGTCTGTCGGTCATTTAGATGGAAATTGCCCCCCAGCCGTAGGCCCTGTGCACCTCTGTTCCCCACCAGCCCCACACCAACCGCAGACATCAGCCATTACCCATCATCGCCCCATAGCCACCTTCGCTCCACGTCAGCTCGTGATTCAACATTGCACAATTTCAGATTTTGGTCTTGTTCGTCGTTCGTCGAAAAGCGACAGACGTGAGATTCATGTTAAATTTTTGTCGCTGCACGGGGCCCCTCAAAAAAACAAGTTGCAACCACTATAATTTACGAGTAATTCACTTTAATTCTGTTTTTATACCCGATACTCAAAATGAGTATTGGGGTATATTAGATTTGTGGTGAAAATGGATGTGTGTAACGTCCAGAAGGAATCGTTTCCGACCCCATAAAGTATATATATTCTTGATCAGCATCAATAGCCGAGTCGATTGAGCCATGTCTGTCTGTCCGTCTGTCCGTCCGTCCGTCTGTCCGTCTGACCGTCCCCTTCAGCGCCTAGTGCTCAAAGACTATAAGAGCTAGAGCAACGATGTTTTGTATCCAGACTTCTGTGATATGTCACTGCTACAAAAATATTTCAAAACTTCGCCCCGCCCACTTCCGCCCCCACAAAGGACGAAAATCTGTGGCATCCACAATTTTAAAGATATGATAAAACCAAAAACGCAGAATCGTAGAGAATGACCATATCTTTTAGACTGTCTGAATTGGATCGTATTATTATTATAGCCAGCATCAAGAAAACAATTTCATTTTTTCTCGCCCTGTCTCTCTCTAACACACACGTAGCATAGGCGGCTTGGCTTAGAGTAAAACATTAGCGCCTAGATCTCAAAGACTATAAAAGCTAGAGCAACCAAATTTGGTATCCAGACTCCTTATATATCGTACCGAGACGAGTTTGTTTCAAAATTTCGCCACACCCCCTTCCGCCCCCGCAAAGGACGAAAATCTGGGGATATTCACAAATCTCAAAGACTATTAAGGCTAGAGTAACCAAATTTGGTATCCGCACTCCTGTTAGATCTCACTATAAAACGTATTTCTCAAAATTTCGCCCCACCCCCTTCCGCCTACACAAAGGACGAAAATCTGTTGCATCCACAATATTGCAGATTCGAGAAAACTAAAAACGCAGAATCATAGATAACAACCATATCTATCTGATTGCTGAATCTGGATCAGATCAGATAATTTTTATAGCCAAAGGAAACAAATCAATTTGGAGTGGCTACGCAGCGCCCGACGTCACGCTCAGACTGATTTTCTGTCTCACTCGCACGCACTCTTTGTCGTGTCGCTTAAGATTAGCGGCGTCTGCCGGAGGAGAGCCATACTGACTTAGTATCGGGTATAACTGTAGAGTTGCGGTGTCCGCAGCAACTCACAACGTTCCACCTCGTTGTTATTCATTTTTCACTTAGAACTGAATTTTTTGAAGAAACAGCATAAATATTTATAAGTTTCCTGCAAGTATGCGTAATTATGTAAATTGCATATTGAGCCCTGGCCCCCAGGGGGCTCTGGGGTTCGATCTCCCCTCCTCAACGACTGTCGCTTCCCCCTCAATAATTGGCCGCAAACATTTTATTTGTTGTAATTTGTGAAATAATTTGTGCCCTCCGCGGCAGACGCAAAAGTGGTTCCTTCGTGGCAGCGGAAAGGATGGGTGTACGGCTCCGGGATATTGTTACATTGTTGTTGTGTGCAAAGTTTTTCAATTAACTTCATTAATATTCAACTTTGGGCCACAGCCCAAGGCCTGGCGGAATAAATAAATATTTAAAACTAATATAAAGCTCTGGCAGATCTTCCTGGCTCTCTGGCACCGTATCGGTGGCCGTAAGAAGCGGTTCGGCTCCCTCTTCTTGCTCTGTGCCACTCTGCCACTGCCTCTGATTGGTCAACGGTCGAGTAGTCATAGCTCTGGGCATTGTCTGGCTGCCATTTAGACGTGCAATTAGAGTGGGTCAAGGTGGGTCACTCAACGCAATGCTCGGCAATGCAACGCAAACGCCACTGCACAAACGGCTCTAAATAGTCGCCTTGCCTCTCAAGTAATGAGAGTCTGGTCTGTCTGAATGCCCCCCTCTACTCCCCCCCCTCTACGGCCCTGCTTCCCGTCAAGGACAGGAAAGAAAAAGCTAAAGAAAGAAAATGTGGAAAAAAGTGTAAAAAATGATGGGGGGAAAAAATGTAAGAAAAAGTTCATTTTCATTTCCTCACAATTTCCGCAGCAGCCGGAGAGCCCGGAGCCAGCGGCGGTACCGATGCACCATCCATAGATGTAAAGGACACTTAAAGAATATGCATATTGTAGGCCGTCTAATCCGGGAATTGTAGTGACCAATATCGGTGCGTGAGTGAACTGTATAGGTATAAAAACACAAACCCGGTGATTTAATGTAACTCTTTTTTATTAGCTGCGCGTCCGTCTCTCACAATCGCCATTTACAAAGTGCTCTCCCTCTCTTCTCCATGTTTCTTATCCGATAACTCACTATTGGTATTTCCCACCGAGTGTATCGATGGTGCGGTAAATACCAATGCGCGCTGTATGATATTTTAAATACTAGTTGAATGCCTTACTAATTATTGCCTTGCTACAATGCGGCCATCCTGACCGGAGTGCTCCTGAACTCCTTACATTTAATTTAGTTTCTAGATAGGTTGATTTATTACAGTTGGGTGTGATTTACTCTTAATATTCTAAGTTTACGTGTTACAATCATTTTCTTCATTTTGATTCCCTGTGCCATTTGCATTATTACCATTTTCAATCCACGGCTTCATATTTGCCACCGCCCAAACTCCTTTATACGGGATCCTTGATTGTTGAAACCCCTCTACATCTTCTAGCAAATACCTATCATTTTTTAACACCTTTGATATCTTATAAGGTCCTTTGAACTTCGGGATAAGCTTTTTAGACACCCCTGTATGAGTGTCGAAATTTCTCACCATAACTAGATCATTATCTACGTACACGTGTGGCTCCCTTCGCTTTGAATTTGTTGCTTGTTTGTTATAAGACTGTATTTTTTCCTGATGAGTGCCTGCTACTGCTCTAATCTTTTCTATATCCCTTGTTGCCCGCTGTTCGGTTAGTTCGTCTAGATGATCTTTTAGTAAATCTGAAACCTTTCCTTTTTGTACGACCCCAAACAACATTCTGCTCGGGTGTTCATTAATTGTTCTTTGAATTGTGTTGTTCATCGCGTGTTCTACTGTTTCCACTACCATATCCCAATGTAATCCTTTTTCCGGGTCAACAAGCTTTGCAATCATGGGTCCCAAACTTCTGTTCACCCTTTCTACCTGCCCGTTGGCCTGTGGCGACCCTGTTGCTATCTTTACGTGTTTAACATTGCTCTGTTCTAAGAATTCTTCAAACTCTTTTGACGTGAAACAGCTTCCTCTGTCTGACACAATGCATCTGGGTCTACTGTAAGCTCGGAAATAATCTTTCATTGCAATTACTGCTTCCTTTGTGCTAGTGGTTTTGGTCGTATAAAGTCTTACGAATTTGGTGAACGCGTCTATTACTACTAAAACATGTTTGTTGGCCCTGCCTTTGTCGACTGGCCCGAAATGGTCGATATGTACTACCTCGAATGGTCCTGACCCTTTTGGTATGTTGTGTAAAAACCCTTCCTCTTTTCCGTGTTTTGCTGAGTACGCTATGCATTTTAGACAGTTTTCAATGTGTCGCTTGGCTTTATACCTTACGTTTGAGATCCAGTAGCTTTTCGATATAGCGTCGGTCATCTTGTCTATACCGACGTGCCCTAGTTCATCGTGGTACTTATAGAGTACGTGGCCTTCCATTTCCTCGGGTACGCAGAATAGGATAGTATTGTTATCTTTTTTCCTGTATATTATTCCGTTTCTCATCTCATAATGTTTGTGTTCTGATTTCTGTAACGTTTCTCTCAGCTCCATCAGTTTGTTATCTCTGTTTTGGCATATAATTAAATTTTCTTCAAAGGTGTTTGTGTCTACCGTGAGTATCTGAACGGCTCTGCTTAGCGCATCTACGTGTTGCATTCTACTTCCTGACCTGTGTTCTAACTTGTAGTCATAATTTTGTAACTCTAACGCCCAGCGGGCAATGCGTGGATTGAGTTCTTTCTTGTTTAGAGTCATAGTTAGCGCGTTGCAGTCTGTCACTATTTTGAAGGGTATGCCTTGCACGTATACTCTAAACCGTTGTAGTGCATAAATTATCGCTAGTGTCTCCAGTTCAAAGCTGTGGTATTTTGCTTCGGTAATTGTTGTCCGCTTGGAGAAATAAAACACCGGGTGCATTCTGCCATCACCCTTCTTCTGCATTAGAATTGACCCGAAACCTAACGAACTTGCATCGCAATGTACTTCTGTCGGATCTCTGGGATTGTAAAGTGCCAAGATCGGTGCTTCCAACAAATTACTTTTGAGTTGTTCGAAACATTCTAGTTCTACGATACCGAATTCAAACTTCCTGTCTTTTTTGACCAAATCATAAAGGGGCTTAGCTTTCGTAGAAAAATCTTTTACGAACCGTCTAAAGTAAGAACATAACCCTAAGAAACTCTGCACTTCGTTCGTTTTCGTGGGGACTGGGAACCCTTTTACTGCCTGTAATCCCTTCGTATCTGGTTTAATTCCGTTACCCGATATGGAATAGCCCAGGTACTTAACTTCTGACTGTAAGAATTCGCATTTATCAATCCTTAATTCAAGTTTATTCTCTACCAATCGTCTCATCACTTCTTGTAAAATTTCCATGTGACTATCACTATCTTTTGTTGCTACCATAATATCGTCCATGTATATTATAACTTTGTCTTCCTTTACCATATCTGCAAAAATGTTGTTTGTGAATCTTTGAAACACCGCCGATGCATTTCGTAACCCGAACGGCATCCTCAACCATTCGTATTGTCCCATGGGGGTCGTGAACGATGTGTATTTAACTGAATCTTTATGCATAAATACGTGGAAGTATCCATTCTTCAGGTCTAACTTGGTGAAAAGTCTTTTCCCTGACAGTTTATCTAGTAGGTCGTCTATCAGAGGTGTTGGGTAATTGTCCTTTATCATACCTTTATTAAGTGTGCGATAATCGACGCACAGTCTCAACTCTCCCGAATTCTTTTTTACCAGTACTATAGGCGAAACGTATTCTGACTCACTGGTTCTGATGTAACCTTTTTCTGTGTATTCGTCTATCATTTTCTGTACTTGGGCTTTTTCGCTATACGACAGTCTTCTAGGTGGGCAATGAAACGGTTTTTCGTGTTCGAAATTCAACTTCATTTCCCACTTGGTTTGTGGTAAGTTTGGTCTTTCTGCGTTTACATACGCTGTCCTAAACATATATTTAAGTCGTCCTGCGAGTTCTTGGCTACAATCTGTCCCTACTTTCAACTCCCAGTCGTTTTCTTTGTCTGGATACTGGCTTGGTAGTTCGTTGAAATTGGTTTTTACGCTCTCGCAGGTATCGCTGTCTTCCAGACACTCAACCATTGCAGAACACTCATTTTCTACCTTGCCTCCACTTTCTACTTCATGCTTATTCTCTTTATCACCCTCATCTTTAACTTCACATTCATATTCTCCTAAACACTCATTCTCTATTTTCCACTCATTTTTTTCTAAACACTCATTTTCTCCTAAACACTCATTTTCTTCTAAACACTCATTTTCTCCTAAACACTCATTTTCTTCTAAACACTCATTTTCTCCTAAACACTCATTTTCTTCTAAACACTCATTTTTTTCTAAACACTCATTTTTTATTTCACACTCGTTTTTTGTCTCACTCTCCTTCTCCTTGCAAATGTCACTTACAATTTTAAATTTGCATAAATTCATAAAATCCCTACCTAACACAGCCTCATAGCCCATCGACTCGTCTGCCACTACTAGTAATTCAAAGTTGATTCGATTTTTGTTAATAATTACAAAACTGGGTATTTTACCAAAGATGTTAAGTTTGCTATTATTTAGTCCAACATAAGCGTAATCCGCATTTTTATTCAAAATAAATTCAATTTCTCTGTTTTTCTTGTCTTTGTTAAACTTATATAAACTTAAATCATCTTCTTTGATTTCGTTCGAACTTAATCGTGAGCGCTCTTCCACTTTATTTAGGTTATTTTCCGACTGGTGCTCTAGACACGATAACTTCATAAAACTTATTGGGCTCCCTGAGTCGATGAGGCAATTTAAGGACAAGCATTTGTTATTGTAATTGCTAATGTATATATTAAATTTGTATATATAATCGTTATGTACCTTGTACTTCTTTTCGTCACAGTGTGACACCTGGTGACTCATGCTGCCGCATCCGTAGCACGCTCCTCTTTCGCGCTTGGGCTTGCGGCACTCCCCTGCCACGTGGCCCAAAGAGTTGCAGTTGTAGCAGCGAATGGGTGTTGGCGAGGCTCCAGTGTTTGCCCCTTCAGTTGAACCGTACTTCTTTGGCAGCATGATCTTCTCGAACGCCTTGAGTAGTTGATATGGAGCGCCAAAGCACTGCATGTGGGCTTGCCTACGCAGGCCTACATCTGGGATACCTTCGATGACTCCGTCAATAAACTCCTCGTCGTCAATGACTATGCGGGATGCCAGCGACACTTTGGCGTTGAAGTACATCGAGAACTCCTCGCCACGTGCCCATGAACGGGACTCGAACTTGCGACGGAGCAACAGTTTGCTTTCCTTGGGATGGAAAGTGTCTTCCATGACGTTCAACAATTGATCGATTGGCAGCGACATGTGCTCCGGACTCGAATGCAGCCACACCAATGCTTTGTCCTTAAGCTTCGACATTAGCAGCATTAGTAGCTTCTCATCCTTCAGTTTGTTCACTTTTGCGACGGCCTTAAACTGCGCGATCCAAGTTGTGACGTCATCGTTGTTTCCAGAAATGTTGCCATGATATGTTGGCAACATGTCTTTGGCGGCATTTAGCAACATGACGCCAGCGTCATTGCTGGCGGCTGGTGTTGTGTTCTCTCCTCTCCCTTCCTTCTCCCTCTCGCTCTGCAGCTTCAGCAGCACGATTTGCAGTTTTAACATTTCAACCTCTGCTCGATATTCGCCATGGTTGTTGTTGTGCCCAGGCGCTTGCGGTGCTTTTTCGTTCTTCTCTTTGCGTTCGCTCTTCGTCGAGTCTTGATCTGCGGCCGCCTCATCTTCCCTCTCGTTCTCGCATGTTTCGGCTGCCGGTGGTCCCTGTCCCCGCAGCTCTACTGGTATTTCGTTAAGTCTCGCTGCCATGGCAGCTTTGCTTCCACCTTTTGGTAGATTGAGGGACTCCAGCCATTCGCGCAGCCGGGCGGCCGAGAACTCCTCCGCGCCGACCAAGTCCGACATGTTTTTTTTTCAGCGATGGCGTCTTCGACGGACGAGATGATAAAAATTTTCGCTATTTTTCACTGGCGGCGATTGATCGTATCCCACTTTTGAAATTGTAGGCCGTCTAATCCGGGAATTGTAGTGACCAATATCGGTGCGTGAGTGAACTGTATAGGTATAAAAACACAAACCCGGTGATTTAATGTAACTCTTTTTTATTAGCTGCGCGTCCGTCTCTCACAATCGCCATTTACAAAGTGCTCTCACTCTCTTCTCCATGTTTCTTATCCGATAACTCACTATTGGTATTTCCCACCGAGTGTATCGATGGTGCGGTAAATACCAATGCGCGCTGTATGCTATTTTAAATACTAGTTGAATGCCTCACTAATTATTACCTTGCTACAATATATATGTATATATCTAGAGACATAGAGAACTCTCTCTGTGTGGCAAATTTCCTTTAGTAATTGCAGATATATCTGTGTATCTGCATTTCCGAAGAGAGTACTCCTCAGAAGTTCTGCTTTAAGGATGCACACGGCAATATATACATTTGAAAAGAGCAGCGTGTACATATATAATATATTTGTACACATATTATTTCCACAGATATGGAATTTCCCCCTCAATAAATGCAGGAGCTTGGAATTCATTTGAAAATATTTTGCTGTAACTGCAGCCGTCTGTTTCCGCTAGAATTTTCCCTAACATTCATGTCTCCATTTCCTAATGAAAATTCCTGGGTGCGAGTGTTCAAACATGAACATATTATCGTCAATACAATGCCACTTTCGGCCCCTTGCAGAATGTTTAAATATAAATAGATTATTGTACACATAAACTCATATAACAACACCGATCTCTAAAGAAATAACATAAAGTAGACAAGTTATGACTGCACTGGTGTAAACAGAGATCTGTAACCCATTAATACGACAACAAAACACAAGTGGGGAAAACACTTAACAAATGCGGTCCTAAAATAAAACTAATGTAAGCATGTACTCAAAAATACACCCTCAGTAAAGTGTATCCTCTGCGTAGGTCTAACGATAATTATAGACTACCAAATTGTACCTCCTACCTCATTGTCAAATCACATATAAGGCTCTGATTTTTAGAATAAAATTGAGTTTGAATTTTCAACTCAACTCGCAAATGTCTAGACTTTTCTTTTAAGGTCTTAACATTTTGGTCCTTCGAGACTCTCCGTTGTTTCCCCCCTGTGGTAAGAGCACGGAGTTAAACCAGCTTCCTTGAGACTGAACAAGTGTCTAGTTCACTGACAGCTAAAGGTAGCAAAATAAAAAACTTTGATCTTCTTCCTATAGGAAGGAACAGAGTATAAAATAAATTAATGAAACGAGAGTTTCAATTAATAATTTGGAAAAATACGAGCTAAACAGGCTGTATTTTTAATAGATAACTGGGTATATCTATTGTGATCGGAGAATAAAACAAAAAAAAAAAAATAAAAATAAATGAAACGGAAGTTTCAATTAATAATTTGGAAAATACGAGCTGGACAGGCTGTATTTTAATAGATAACGAAATATGTATATCTATTGTAATTGAAAAATAAAAATTTTTCGCGACGGTGGCGTTTTCGAAGCCGGAACATCGAAAGAGAAAAAAAAGATCAGCGACAGCGACTTAAGCAGAGGCAACACCAGCAGCAGCGACAGCGATATCAGCAGCAGCGACGTAAGCAGAGGCAACACCAGCAGCAGCAACAGCGGTATCAGCAGCAGCGACTTCAGAGGCAGCAGTAACAACAACAGCAGAAGCAGAATTCATCAGCTAAGTCTCATATTTCAAATTGTTTTTAAGCCTAATTAAGTAAAAGTAAAAAAAAAAAAGATTCAGCAATCTGATGGATATGGTCATTATCTATGATTCTGCGTTTTTAGTTTTCTCAAATGTGCAATATTGTGGATGCAACAGATTTTCGTCCTTTGTGGGGGCGGAAGGGGGTGGGGCGAAATTCTGAGATATACGTTTCATAGTGAGATCTAAGGTTGAGATCTTACATTCTAAAACATATAGTCATCCTCTACGATTCTGCGTTTTTGTTTTTATCGTATCTTTAAAAATGTGGATGCCACAGATTTTCGTCCTTTGTGGGGCGGAAGTGGGCGGGGCGAAGTTTTGAAATATTTTTGTAGCAGTGACATATCACAGAAGTCTGGATCCAAAACATCGTTGCTCTAGCTCTTATAGTCTTTGAGCACTAGGCGCTGAAGGGGACGGACAGACGGACGGACGGACAGACGGACAGACAGACAGGGCTCAATCGACTCGGCTATTGATGCTGATCAAGAATATATATACTTTATGGGGTCGGAAACGATTCCTTCTGGACGTTACACACATCCACTTTTACCACAAATCTAATATACCCCAATACTCATTTTGAGTATCGGGTATAAAAATGATTAAAAATATAGAGGACATACATAAAAAGTATGTAGAGTCAAAAAATAATGAAACGAAAGGGAGGGTAGAAAAAACAAGCTTACAACCAGTGGAGACTGGAACTTTGAAGGAAAACATAGAGCCCAAAATTGACAATAGCATAGAAAAAGTATCTGAGGAAATCGACAGAATAGTGGAAAACCTAAGGACATATTTAGAGCAAACCATGCAGAGGTTTGATCAGGCTAAAATGGGAGAGTGTAGAATGAGAAAGGAAAAAATTGAGTTCCTCATTAAAAAACTGAGCTCAAAAATTGAGGAGTTTAATCATAGCTATGAAACAAACGACAGCTTCAACAGCAGATCGTCGAGTTGGACTTTGATATTCAAAGCATGTTGAGCAACCTAGAAGTTAGGATGCAAACTATAGCTGAAGAAAACAGCATGGATACTAAAGGGACAACGGTAAAAAAAGAAGATATTGATTTGCCTGATCTTCCGAAAGTGGAAGTACCCACATTCTCGGGCGAAGAAAAAGAGTGGGACGGCTTTTCACAAATATTTTGTGAATTAATTCATAACAGAGATAGTCTGAGTACATCTCTAAAATTCAATTATTTGAAAATCGCGATAAAGGGTGAGGCACGGAGTATGGTAGCTCACCTTTTAACTGGGCCGCTGGAGAATTATAATGCCGCTTGGGAATTGCTGACCAAGCGGTATGAAAATAAGCGAAAAATTTTTTCGGATCAGCTGAATCGTTTACTAGACTTACCAATGCTAGATCACGATTCAGCGAAACATATTAAATGGTTTTCTGATTCTATAAACGAGTCAATACATTTAATTAAATTAAAGTCACACTTAACAGAAGAAGTTAATGTGATTTTCGCGCACATTGTGTTAAAAAAATTCAACAAAGATACCTTACAATTATATGAAAGTCATATAAAAAGGACAAAAGAGATCCAAGCATTGCCAGATGTGATGGAATTTTTAGAACAACGGTACACTTCTCTTTACACGTCGCAGGATAAAGAGTGGAAACCGTTGAAAAAAGTAGTGCAATATGGTAAAATAAAAGAAAATTGTCCGTTATGTAAAATGGCAGGACATACCATAATTCACTGCTATAAGTTTAAGGGAATGAGTCCGATAGATAGAGGCCGGTTTATAAAAAAACAGCGCCTTTGCACAAAATGCTGTAGGCATGATATGTATAAGAAATGCTTTTCTGAAATTTTATGTGGGATTTGTAAAAAACCTCATCATACGATGCTCCATATTCCCTACGAAAAAAGGGAAAATGTTAACACTTGCTTGACAAAAGAACAAGCGTTCTTAGCCACAGCACTTATAAAAGTAAGGGCAAGGAATGGTGGCTATCAAAACCTTAGAGCTCTCATTGATTGTGGGTCGCAATGTACCATAATTTCAGAAGAAGCTGCGCAAATATTAGACTTAGTACGAACGAGGGGGAACGTTGTGAGTTGCTGCGGACACCGCAACTCTACAGTTATACCCGATACTAAGTCAGTATGAACAGATCGAGTGGCATTTTATTCCCCCGGCAGGACCTCACTTCGGAGGTATTTGGGAAGCTGGGGTAAAATCAGTGAAATATCACTTAAAAAGGGTAATTGGGGACAATAATTTAACCTATGAGGAAATGGCAACTCTATTATGTCAAATTGAAGCGGTACTAAATTCACGCCCTTTGTATACAGCTACAAATGATATTGACGATCTGGATGTATTAACACCAGGTCATTTTATAATTGGAAGGCCAATATTTGGCCCGATGGAGACAATTTCAGAGGAAAAAATCGGGAATCTGGATAGATGGAGATTAATTCAGAAAATGAAAAGAGAATTTTGGATTAAATGGAAAGAAGATTATTTGCTCACACTGCAACAAAGAAATAAATGGAAAATTGGAATGCAGAATATTAAAACAGGACAGATTGTATTAATAAAAGATGAAACCTGTCACCCAGCTAGATGGCCCTTGGGAAAAATAGAAGAAATACATAAAGGTAGGGACGATAGAGTCAGAGTAGTAACCATAAAACATCAAGACGGGTTGATAAAACGACCTATAACTAAAATTTGTCCATTAGCTGGAATTGAGTCAGAAGAGCAAGACTCAGGAATGACTCCAAAATAGACCAGAAGTACGCGTAGTAGACCTCGAATGTCCAAGCTAGGACTGATGGCAGCATTGTTAATGCTTGTGTATGTTGCCAAGTTTCAAACGCAAACATTGCTGCTAGAGGAACGGCGAAGTGGTCAATTGAAAATATGAACAGTTCCACTTCGATATATTTGGACCCGATGGGGGATGTTGAAATAGTCGCCTCATCCTGGGATTTAATTGTTTATTATAACATGGACCCGTATTTCCAAATGTTAAAAAAGGGGAAAGAATTTATTGGGAAAATGAGAGTTGTGTGTGGTAAACTTTATACTTTTGAAGATCAATGCAATAATGTCTTAGATAATACGGAAAGACAAATTTCAGACCTGGAGGAAAATAATAAACTTTTCATGACTCAGGATAATAAATGAAAGAAGCGAGCACCATTTGAGTTTATGGGCTCACTTTATCATATATTATTTGGGATAATGGACGCCGAAGATAGGGAAACGTTGGAAGGAAATATGAAAAATTTATTAGAAAACCAACATAACCTAGATGATTTAATTAAAAAACAAACATCGGTGGTAGAATCAACGGTAAATATTCTCAAAAGAACTACCGAGGAAATAAATTTGAACTTTAGAAGTATGAGCACTAGAGTAGAAAACATAACGGAAGCATTAAAGGAAAGTTTCTATGTGTACAAAGAATCCATAAATTTCTTTATGGTAACAAAGCAACTAAGCTCTTTGATTGAAGAGTGCGATAAAATTCAATCAGCAGTTATTAATCTACTGAAAGATATTAATCATGGTAGACTAAATCCAAACATTTTAAAACCTAGACAATTAAAGGGAGAAATAGCAAAAATAAAAGATAACTTATTAGAAACATTGGTGCTTCCAGGAAAAAGAACAGGAACAGAATGGAAGGAAATTTACAGCCTATTAACAGCGAAAGGAATTTTTGTTGATAACAAATTAGTTCTGAACGTGAAGATTCCCCTGTTTGGTAGACACGCATCCCATTTGTTTAGGATAATTCCAATGACAGTTGAGCATGAACAAGAATTAGTCAAGGTAGATTTGAGCTCCAGGTATTTAGTATATAATTTCGAAATTGATTCCTATCATTCGATGACTGAAGCTACCTTGAACAAATGCCAAAAATGGCAAACGAATAGAAGAGTATGCGAAGGTAATTGGCCTTGGAGCAATGCCAATGATAATGCTTGTGAGATAGCTCCTTTCAAACCAAAGGGTAATTCAAATTGCGTTTATAGGAAATTACAGAGACAAGGTCATTTTGGGTCGATTTAGAAAGACAGGGTAGTTGGATCTTCAAAGTTCCAGTAAACACTAATGCTAGAATTCAATGTAGTACCTCAAATCAAGAACTAATAGATCTTCCGCAACAAGGAATTTTAACAATAATACATGGTTGTACTGTGCGAACCGATGATAAAATACTAGTACCTCATCACAGTATTCAAACAGAAAGCTACGAGCCAATTTCATCGTTTTATATAAGTAATATAAGCAAAATACCAAAAATTGTTTTGAATCCATTAACAGTACCATTAATTAACCATACAGAAGAAATGGATAAGTTAAGAAACGAAATAAAATCGTTAAAGGAAGGTCATCATGACTTAAAAGGACTTAAGTTCCATCATGTATCTGGTCATGCGGCCTTGATTATGGGAATCATAATAATGATAATATTAATAATCTATGCCATAAGAAGAATTAAAGTAGCACGAAAACTGCAAACGATAGCACTTCCCTACCCACTGTAATCTGTACTTGTAATTATAGCTATAAAGAAAATGTACCCAAAAAGGTTCACAAGAATCCAAATACAAACAATGACACTTTCGGCCCTTTGCAGAATTATCAAACATGAACATATTATCGTCAAATATAAATAGATTATTGTACACATAAACTCATGTAACAACACCGATCTCTAAAGAAATAACATAAAGTAGACAAGTTATGACTGCACTGGTGTAAACAAGGGTCAAGGTGGGTCACTCAACGCAATGCTCGGCAATGCAACGCAAACGCCACTGCACAAACGGCTCTAAATAGTCGCCTTGCCTCTCAAGTAATGAGAGTCTGGTCTGTCTGAATGCCCCCCTCTACTCCCCCCTTCTACGCCCCTGCTTCCCGTCAAGGACAGGAAAGAAAAAGCTAAAGAAAGAAAATGTGGAAAAAAGTGTAAAAAATGATGGGGGAAAAAATGTAAGAAAAAGTTCATTTTCATTTCCTCACAATTTCCGCAGCAGCCGGAGAGCCCGGAGCCAGCGGCGGTACCGATGCACCATCCATAGATGTAAAGGACACTTCAAGAATATGCATATATATGTATATATCTAGAGACATAGAGAACTCTCTCTGTGTGGCAAATTTCCTTTAGTAATTGCAGATATATCTGTGTATCTGCATTTCCGAAGAGAGTACTCCTCAGAAGTTCTGCTTTAAGGATGCACACGGCAATATATACATTTGAAAAGAGCAGCGTGTACATATATAATATATTTGTACACATATTATTTCCACAGATATGGAATTTCCCCCTCAATAAATGCAGGAGCTTGGAATTCATTTGAAAATATTTTGCTGTAACTGCAGCCGTCTGTTTCCGCTAGAATTTTCCCTAACATTCATGTCTCCATTTCCTAATGAAAATTCCTGGGTGCGAGTGTTCAAACATGAACATATTATCGTCAATACAATGCCACTTTCGGCCCCTTGCAGAATGTTTAAATATAAATAGATTATTGTACACATAAACTCATATAACAACACCGATCTCTAAAGAAATAACATAAAGTAGACAAGTTATGACTGCACTGGTGTAAACAGAGATCTGTAACCCATTAATACGACAACAAAGCCCAAGTGGAGAAAACACTTATCAAATGCGGTCCTAAAATAAAACTAATGTAAGCATGTACTCAAAAAGACACCCTCAGTAAAGTGTATCCTCTGCGTAGGTCTAACGATAATTATAGACTACCAAATTGTACCTCCTACCTGATTGTCAAATCACATATAAGGATCTGATTTTAAGAATAAAATTGAGTTTGAATTTACAACTCAACTCGCAAATGTCTAGACTTTTTTTTTAAGGTCTTAACAGCGAGTGTAATTTGGTTTCAGTTTCGGTCCGGGCTTCCCATCCACGCATCGTGGCCATAACCTACTATTATGCCAGCCATTATCATCATCGTCATGATCATCAGCAGCCGTGCAACGCATTCATGGGATTAAACCCAACTAATATCTGGCCTCCCTCCCTGCCGCCACGAGCGTAAAGCTCACCGCAACAGAGCCCCAGGCTGGAGCCTGCCATGGACTGCTATGAAAATGATTATGGCTTCATCGGTGGCTCGGTGGGTGGGGTGGCTTGCTGGCATATATGACTCCCATTTTAATGTCATTTTTAGTGCAGCTCTGCAGGTGACCCGCCCCACGGGTCGCCCATCACGTACAGCACCACCCACGGTGCACAGAACATTCTTTAGGGCAAGTTATTTGCTTGGAAACTTTGGAATTTCATATCCATACCAATTCAGTAGTCCCAGAACTAATTGCCAATGGAAACCGCCCTACAAACTCTCCCTATAAATGTAAGCTTTCGCTCTCTCCAAGTATCTGTATCTCTGCTTGCTGGCATATCAAATGACAAAAGCATCTTTGCAGGCACAGAACCCAGCAACCTTGAGAGATATGACCATATGACACGACCAGAATGTAGGACCAACTGCTGCCAGAATCTGCTCCGGGGATGGAGCGGGGGGGGGGGGGGGGGGGGGGGGTATCAAATTACGTCAACAGTTCAGAAATGGGGAAATGGGACACCTGTGCGGTATTATGTATGCCCCATGTCCATACCATGGGGAGGGGTTTGGTTGGGTTGGTCATTGTCATAGCCACAGAGAGGCTCTACACAGACACACATACACAATCGAACCTCACTTGACCTCCCACACAGCAAAGAGCACACAGCACATGGAATGGGGTTAAGTGCCAGAACAGAACAGAACTCTGCATGGGAAAAAGATTTCCAAGAAATAATGGTTGAGAAATAAATAGCGACACAAGGCCAGGACCGGGACCTGGAACAGGGCACAAGTGCAGTGCCATTGTGGTTGTCCCTGTTGCGGTTGCTGTTGTTTCTATCTCTGCCCCTGAAAGAGTGTCCCACCACACACACATATGTATGTATGTATGCATATTGGTTATGATATGCAAAGTGTTTATACGCACAAAAGCGGCCAGCACACAAAGCGAGCAAATAAAAATCCAATTATGATGCAATTCCCGCACAAAGCACTCTCCCCCCACCACCCCCCTGCCCCTTGCACCACTCCACTCTTCACAAAAGCAAAGTGAAACTGTGAGAGCAAATTGTATCTGTGGCATTGATTAAAGTATCTACAGAATTGCATTAATGCACTCTTTCGCGATTATTCAATAATTTCTCTTTGTATCTTTTCTCTAACTTTCACGAGAATACCAGCCAGAAAGGCATTACTATACCGACTGAGGGGCGCTAACGCGGCATCTCTTCCTTTCTCTCTCGCTCTTCGCCTGTCGGTAACGCAGTAGAACCTTCCATTTGCGCTCTCCCTCTTATCCCTTCTCTCCCTTTCGGTTAATCTTTAATATCTTTTTGGGTCGAAAATACTCTAAATATCACCGTGAATATCTTCAGAAACCCCTGAATCTTTCATTTATTATCACTTAAAGAGCAGCCCCTAGTTTTTCTTACGCTTCCGAGACCTCCACTTCTCAGTTTCATCTCGTTTGCCACCCATTTCGCTCTTCTCTCAAGTAATTTTTAGGTTTCCAACGTGTCCCTGGTGTCGTGTCTGGGCTGTCCATATTCTTACTTCTTTCTTGACATTTTCAAATTCGAAACTTCCATCTGGCAGCGGGGTCTCTCCTGAAATGTGGCTTCCTTCCGGTCAATGCATCATGACGGGGCGGAGAGGGCACAGGGCACTTAATATTCGTTGACATTTCAGTTCCTATCTGCGCCACCCAGAACCCGCTAGCCCATCAGCCCACCAGACCCCCAGTGGGGAGTCGTGGGAAGGCGTGGTATGCTACGAAGGATATGTTCATATATGTATGGATGTGTCTGCTTATTGTGACAACAAAATATCGCATCCACATCAAAGCAATTTCAAGGCATACTTCAGGGCGCCGCCGGCACTTGAGCTCAAAATGCGCCACATGATGAGGCAAAGAGCAGCAACAGCGACAGGGACAGCGACAGAGAGAGAGAGAGAACGAGGCTCAGGACTTTTGGGTCGTTTCCTATAAATGCCAGTTATATGTACAGCACATACATACACAGTCCCGCGAGTCTTTGAGGCAAATTTCACTTCGTCACGCAACTTTAATGGCACAAATTCTGTGTAGTTTCTGTACCACAGGACCTTTCGCGGGGGTTAGGTGTTGTTGGCTCTAGTAAAAAGGTTATCAGCTGCCTGCCTGCCTGCAATTAAAACCAAGCGAAGGATGAGCGGGGGACAAGAGCCACAGGACTTGTCAAGGACTGGCGCTTCTCAAGCTCTCAGGCCGTCAGACGCTCGTCTCTTAACTGTTGGCTATAAATAGCTAAGGGCCAGAAGATATTCTTCAGGCAGGCGCCCACGCACAATCCCAATAGCAGCAAATCCTACAATTATTATGGCCAGGATGATAAACTGCTGGACGGATGGTTAAATTGTTGTCCATTAGCGTTAAATTACAGAGCAATTATGTTGCCTGCTCTCTCGCTCAGAAACAGATACAGCTGTGGCTTTAAAGGTGGAAGCAGCCACCCCCACGGATACATAAAAAGCAAAATGGTGTACAGTGGCAACATCTTCCGAGGAGGGGGGGGGTTGGGCTTCTTTGTGTACCTCCACTGTCGCTGCTTGTATCTTTGTATCTGTGTATCTGCAGCAATAGCGATTATGTGTTGTAACAAAACGTTTATCTACATTTGTTGGCCCCTTCCCCCCTCCCTCCAGGAAATCCTTCCATTTGTTGCTGCTGCCAGTGCCTGTCGTTTTCTCCATTTATTTTTAAACCCGATTACCCTCCCCTACCTAGGTCCAAGTGAGCATGGGGGGGCGGGGGTTCCTATCTGGCTAGATATTCTGGCTAGATATTCCGATTAAGATTATCCTCAAACTCCCACTAGTTTTGTTGATTTCCTTCACAAGTAATTTTTCCATTGATTCGTTCAGAGTATAATTTATTGTGTTTGATATACCACCTCCTACTACCCACTGCTCGAGCAAATCTCTTTGAAATGTGCTAAAGTCTCGACTCGTTTGCTTAGCTTCCATTAGCAGTCGATTTGGCCGCAGACAGGACTTAATCGAAGCGTTTATTGATGCGGAAATACCATGAGTTCCATTGCAAGGAGGATTATGGCCACTGGCATCAGTTCTAATGAATTGTAATGACCTTTGCTGGTTACAGCACGGCAACAGAAAAGGCAAGATAGGCCCCCCAATAGGCCCCTAAACCTGCATGTGAGGGCTGGCAATCGATGCCTGTGGTTTGTGGCATCCGCATATAAGGTAGCATACATTAAAGGGACTCCCCGCAGGGACAACACCATGCCGAATGCCAATTGCATGAAGTTATGTACAATATATGCAAACATGTGGATAAGTAATGCAATTACCCCCCAAAAACCGACCTCAATGAGAACATGTATATGGTGCGTACATATATCTAATGAAATACTTGTCTGCAATGTTTTGTGCCTTCAACACAAAAAAGTGTCAGACAACAACAGCGAAAAAGTGAAAAAGAATAGGGGCCCCGTCCTTTGGTGCCTTCGGTGACCTTTCGCATGTGGGTTAATGTGCAAAATGTGCTAAACAAATGCAAATTGTGTGCTTCAGTTTTTGGCCTGGCCAACGGACTTGATAAACAGCATGAGGGTCCCGCCATTGTCGCCACCGGCACCGACGACGACAACGACATGGCCAACATTCTACCATTCACTTGGCATTTATGCAAATTACTTTCTCCAGCCCAAACTGCATTGGAAATCACTTAGCCAGCTCGGTGGAGGACCGACTAACGAGTGCGAAGGACTCATGTCCGTATGCCCAAGTGGCTGTGGAGCCGCAGGAGCCCCCAAGGCTGCCACTGACGTCGAGTGGAGTGTCCTTTAAACAAGCTTGATTTGCACTACCGATACGATCCGTGGCCGAAACAGCTAAACAAATTATTCCACAACACAAAACGATGGAAAAAAAACACTATGCCAATCCGAAGAGAACCGATAAAGGCAATGGGATACCCACTACAAAAAGAAGGCTCTAATTGACAATTCGAATGCGATAGACAACCCCTGAGTCCAGCATACCCTTGGAGCTATCAGGTCTACGGGTTACAGGGTACGGGAAACGTATGACAGACCAGCCATTCGAAACGGTCGAGTGACATTTGTCGTGCGATAAATAAATGTGAGGCCATTTAGACGACGGCAACAACAGAAACGACAGCAACGTGTGCTCCAAGTACGAATACGAAAACGTACAAGTAAATGCATATTTAGATATTCAAATTGTTCTAAAAATTCTCGCACTTAAATGCCGAGTACTGTAAATTTATGGGGCCCCACTTGAGGCATGCCCCACACACAGAGCACATTGAAAAATGACTTCAATTAATGGCATAATTAGCATTCATGTCAAACGGAAAGGTTCTTCACCGAAAAATGTAGTGGGAAAATATTTGAAATGATTTTTGATAATTTAATTGGCCACAGATTGGGGGTAAGTTTTGGGAAATTATCGCATTAAGCCGCTATTAAATGCTATTAATTCGCTGTGGATATATCCCGATGGATAATCGAATAAAATATGTGTACAGATGAAGAAAGAAATCAATGAAAATGAGTAACAATTGGCTAACATAATCTTGAGTGAGAGAGAGAGGGAGAGAGACAAATAGTTGAAGAACTTTTTTAAACAAAGTTCCATCGGGAAACGGAAAAGTTTATCGTTCGTTTCGAACCCGCGCGCCCCAACAATGGCCCAGAGAAATCGCACACAAATATCCGAGTAAATATGCAAATATGTATATATGTTGGTGTATGCATAAAAAAACTGTTTGCCTGCCGCTGTCTCATAAAAGACAACGCCAAATGGGTGCAGAAGCGACATATTATGTTTATTTATGGGTCGCATATGCCATGCATCTGTATCTGTATCAGCATCTGCATCTGCATCTGTATCGTTGTATGGGAGGTGTGCAACATGTTACAGGGACCCACAAACTTTTCCACCTTTCTCCCGCTTCTGCTGCCCGGAAAATATTAAATTTACTTGGGCTCTTTGGGGGCCACGATAAGGTTGGCAGCTGGCTTTAAAGCCACATTACACGTGGCAAATTTTTGACAACTTTTTTCGGGTAGAAACCCAGCACTAAGCCCCGACCCCTGAAACTTTTTCATTGCGCAATGAAGTAGAAGTGGGGCAGGAGAGAGAGAGAGGGGGAGGGAGACCATAAATCCCGACAAGAGTTGGACTCTTAGAGAATTTAAGACTCACTTTAAGGCACGTTCTGTCGCATGTCGCAACATTTTAAGCCACTCGACAATGAATCAAAGTTCTTGAACACTTTCTCAAAAAGGGACAACCAGCCGAAAGGACATACGAAAAAGTTGAGAAAAAGAAAAACACATCCAGGAGGAGGTTATATAGGGGGCGGTAGCAGACACAACAATAGAAGGAAATCATATAAGAAGGAGAGCCAGGACATGCCACAATAAACTTAAACAAACAAAAATAATTTACTTACAAAAACCGAACCAAAAAGCATAAAAATAATATTATCAAAGGAATTCACGAAGGATACATACAGGAGACAGGAGAGAGCAGAGAGCAGAGAGCACAAGTACGAGTGTATGTGCATTGAATTAAATAATAACGAGGGAGAACGTTGTGAGTTTCTGCGGACACCGCAAGTCTACGGTTATACCCGATACTAAGTCAGGATGGCTCTCCTCCGGCAGACGCCGCTAATATTAAACGACACGACAAAGAGTGCGTGCGAGAGAGACAGAAAATCAGTCTGAGCGTGACGTCGGGCGCTGCGTAGCCACTGCAAATTGATTTGTTCCTATTGGCTATAAAAATGATCTGATCTGATCCAGATTCAGCAATCTGATAGATATGGTCATTATCTATGATTCTGCGTTTTTAGTTTTCTCGAATGTGCAATATTGTGGATGCAACAGATTTTCGTCCTTTGTGTGGGCGGAAGGGGGTAGGGCGAAATTTTGAGATACGCGTTTTATATTAAGATCTAACAGGAGTGCGGATACCAAATTTGGTTACTCTAGCCTTAATAGTCTCTGAGATTTTTGAATATCCCCAGATTTTCGTCCTTTGCGGGGGCGGAAGGGGGTGTGGCGACATTTTGAAACAAACTCGTCTCGGTCCGATATATTAGGATTGTGGATACCAAATTTGGTTGCTCTAGCTTTTGTAGTCTCTGAGATCTAGGCGCTAATGTTTTACTCTAAGCAAAGCCGCCTATGCTACGTGTGTGTTAGAGAGAGACAGGGCGAGAAAAAATGAAATTGTTTTCTTAATGCTGGCTATAATAATAATACGATCCAATTCAGATTCCGCAGTCTTAAAGATATGGTCATTCTCTACAATTCTACGTTTTTGGTTTTCTCATATTTTTAAAATTGTGGATGCCACAGATTTTCGTCCTTTGTGGGGGCGGAAGTGGGCGGGGCGAAGTTTTGAAATATTTTTGTAGCAGTGACATATCACAGAAGTCTGGATCCAAAACATCGTTGCTCTAGCTCTTATAGTCTTTGAGCACTAGGCGCTGAAGGGGACGGACAGACGGACAGACGGACGGACGGACAGACAGACAGGGCTCAATCGACTCGGCTATTGATGCTGATCAAGAATATACATACTTTATGGGGTCGGAAACGATTCCTTCTGGACGTTACACACATCCACTTTTACCACAAATCTAATATACCCCAATACTCATTTTGAGTATCGGGTATAAAAACAGATTTCGCATCTCTGCTGAATAAATACGAGTATTTCGTAATTAAATTGCCTGCATATTTTGCCCACACACACACAAAACGAGGGGGAACGTTGAGTTGCTGCGGAGACCGCAACTCTACAGTTATACCCGATACTAAGTCAGTATGGCTCTACTCCGGCAGTCGCCGCTAATATTGAACGACACGACAAAGAGTGCGTGCGAGAGAGACAGAAAATCAGTCTGATCGTGACGTCGGGCGCTGCGTAGCCAGTGCAAATTGATTTGTTCCTTTTGGCTATAAAAATGATCTGATCTGATCCAGATTCAGCAATCTGATAGATATGGTCATTATCTATGATTCTGCGCTGAAGGGGACGGACAGAAGGACGGACGGACGGACGGACAGACGGACAGACGGACAGACGGACGGACGGACAGACGGACAGACAGACATGGCTCAATCGACTCGGCTATTGATGCTGATCAAGAATATATATACTTTATGGGGTCGGAAACGATTCCTTCTGGACGTTACACACATCCACTTTTACCACAAATCTAATATACCCCAATACTCATTTTGAGTATCGGGTATAAAAAGACTTACCAACTTTGGAAAAGACAAACCATAGGTTAACCTTATAAGTACATATGTATGAAGCCAAGTGTACGTTGACTCAAAATAGATTACACACTCGCTACGCGGGCTATTAGAAGTAATTTACTCTTATTATGGTGTGTCGGTGAGTGCGTGTATCTTTGACCGTGTCCCTGGTTGTGTGTGGGCCGCTCTTGTGACCACACTTCGAATAAGACATGGGCAAACAATAGCAAGGGAGACAGGCACCACCCACCACACCATCGCCACCGTCTTCACTCGCCATCGCCTGCGATTGTGGCTCCAATTGACGTCACGCAGCTGCGACTGCTGCTGCTTGACTTTTGATGTTTGCCTGTGGGCCACACAACAAGCTCAGCCACTAGGCCTTGGGGCAGGAGGAAGGATGGTGGGGCCGGGAGAGGGTGAGAATTGTTAAATCGATTAAAGTCAAAGTTTCGTCAGCGATGCGTTGTGCCGGAGTGCCGGGAGTGCCGGAGTGCGTGTGTGGAGGGAGACAGAATCCAAATCCCAGACACAGATACAGACACAGCCACAGCAACCACCAGATTAGGTTTCTCTGGCCATTAGTCAGTCCATTATGGCACCTCTACATCAACCACAACATCCAAATCCGCATCCCCATTCACTTCTCTCTTACGACAGATACAATCTCCACTCAGACCCTATCACCTCGACCCGAAAATGTCCCTGCTATAAATAGCAAAGTTTTGCAATCAACAAAAAGTTAAAAGTTGCCATCATACTAGAAAAGTTTTTCTAATTAGTGGAAGCCATTTCCACCATCGCTTGGATGTAGATTCGAATCGGATGTCATCGAATCAAACTGGAGCCCATTTTGCATATATGTATATGATAAGCCAAGACTTTAGATATAACCAAGTCAACAGGCAAATGCGTCAGTCTGGTTATCAGCCCCACTGGAGATTTAAGATTGAGACAGTCACCAGACGATAGAAACCGAAAGAACCGACTCACTGGGTCACTTTTAATGAATCTCTCTCGCTCCTTGATGTCGATCATACATATGTATGTATATATGTACCTAGCGCGTGGGCTGCCTTTTCAATTTTCCATACAAAAGACAAAGAAATTTACGAGCTTCGCACAAAGAAAAAGACACCCAAAAATTGCAAGAAAATCACAATTTACGACTAATAAACTGAGTAGAAATGAAAATGAAAAAGAAAATGAAAATGGGTGCAGAATTATTCACTTTTGTGACTTTTTGTGTGACATCTCTGGCATATTGACAGTCGACAGACCGTCCCCCCCCCCCCCCCCCCCCCCCCCTGAAAGCAAACAGAACTCGAATCGAATGGGATAAATAGCCTGGCTGCCCGTCTGCCTGATGGTATTGTAAGTTAATTGGCTTTGGTTCTCAAACGATATTGACCAGCGCCAGTGCCTGTCCGACACTTCATCTATTTTCGATTCACTGTCAACTAATAATAGGTCGCGCCCTCACGTGCCAAGGGAGTTATCGCGCCCATCCATATACTATATGAAGTGGAGAAATAAGATAAGTTTCCCACACAGAAAGAGAAAAGGGAAAACTTTTCTCCAAGGCATCAGAGTCAAATATGCGGTTGCCCTTCTTAATTAGTTGGAAAGGATCTTAACCGAAAGCGGCAGCAGCATCAAAACAAACTAAAAGAAAACTTTCCAAGTTTGTTTGTAATCAAATGAGCTCTGAAGACTGCTGTAAACATGGCAAGTAAATCCCATTTGGCATACAAAACGTAACAAGATTGACATTTGGCTTGGCATTTGAAATCATGTGAAAAAAGATTGGATTTCGATGGGGATTCAAAGGTATCGGGATATACAAAATACAAAATAAGGGATTTCCTATGGTGGCCTATGGGCTCTGAATATCTCTGAATATTATGGGATAATCCAGTGGTGCCTGCAGCAATCCTCCCAGCAATTATCCGCTAATAATGTGCCTTGTTCTTGGGGGCTGTCTCGCATCGATTTTTCCATGCTAATTGCCACAGCAATTTTTGGGGGTTCAACTGGAGGAAAAGTGGAATTATTTGAAGACCAGGAAAGAGCAAATCTGGTACCCCCACTTGGCATACATACAATTTATACGATTTATAGAAAGGAGGAGAACGAGACCATTGTTGAGGGTTGGTTTTTTTCTTTTTCCTCTGCCGAAGGTCGTTGCTTTTATTGGATGTACTCGCACGAACACACACACATTCAATATGCATAAATATATGTACATATACATATATTGTATATTCAACGTTTCTTTTCATTCGGTTTTTCGTTACTTTTGGCCAAACAATTAAATTTTTCACTGTGTGAATATTTCTTTTCATTTCGTTCTCGCTTCGGGCGGTGCCGGGCCGGGGCCGATTCTGAGCAAAATTATGATTATTTATTTAGGCCGAAATTTGTTGGCCACTTTGCGATGAAGAAAACGCCAAATTATGCGCCGTAACTTTTGTCGGGGGCAGGGAGTGCGCCACTGACTCACGTTCGCAAATCAAAAATCGCAAAATACGAATATTTACACATAATTTATCAACATCCGTCAAAAGTTTAGTTGACGTCACGCGGCAGGGTATTATCTCTTGTCCCTGTCCCCGTCTCCTGTCCCCGTCTCCTGTCACCGTCTCCTGTCTAATTAGACTTAAAAGTTATGCAGCAGCAGCGGCGGTAACGACACGGAGCTAATTAATAATATAAACTTAAGTTTCTTGATGTCATTGGACAGGTGGAAGCCCCAAATTCCAGCCAGAATTCCAGTTCTGTTTTCTGTTTATTTACGCGATGGATCTGTAATTCTTTTCTGTTCTATTTTTGGTGGTGAAAAATTATGCGCTGGCAATTGCTTGGGCCATAATAAAATAAAACAAAATAAAAGATGAATGTCATAAAGAATCGTTTAATTCTGTTGCCGGTTCTTTGTCGGATTTTCCCTTTTTTTCCATGATGAGTTTTTCACGTGTTTACCCTTGTCAGTGGCAGAGACACAGAGAAAGAGAGAGAGAGGGGGGGGGGGGAGGGGGAGGGAGCATTGAAAGGAACATAAAAGGGATACCTACGAAACGGAGCATGTGCCTCCTGTCAATGTGTATGCCTTTAAGTCAGCTTGTAGGAAAAGTTGGAAGTTTTTCATTAGAGCCCAAGAAGGAAGGAAGCCAAACAAACTAAAATTGTGTTTTTATTTTTAGATCATTTCCCATTGCATACAAATCGGCGGTTGCTGGGCAAATATTATTGATGAATTTTTATTTTAACAGCTTTGCCCATTGAACAACGGCCCATAATGGAGCCCCTCCTGAAAATGATAGGAAAATCAATCAATAAGGGGAGATATAAGCCCCGTTGTAGAGCCCTCCAACATCGCAGCCAAATGAGAAGGAGAAGCGCCAGGAGCAGTCGCAATGGTAAGCCGGCCCATAAGCTTAACAGGTCCAGGAAACGTGAGGACATGACAGGAATCTGCTGGGACAATGGGAGGGGCCTCCACTCTCGTTCGATGAGCAGAGCAATGGGCATGGGAATGGATATGGAAGGACAAGCCTCGCCTCCAGGCCATTGAATCGGATACGCATTGAAGTTAGTCCTCCCCAAAAGTTACCCATTTCCCCTACCCCCCTACCCTGCACACACGCGCTCTGTCTCTTTGGGCCTCCTTTTGACTCTGAATTGAATTTGGCTTAGAAATTGTATGTTTTTTCTGTTGATGGATGCGATGTCTGCCGTTGGGACAGTTCTCCAGCTGCTGTAAAAGTTGTTCTGTTCGTGAAAATGCTGAATATATACAAAATGGAATTAATTACAGCGAACGTAGCGAAGAAACAGTGTTGGAAAAGTACACAAAAAAATAGAGGGAAGCTTTGAAACGTATCCTGTTTTTATATCTGTTATACGCCGAAAAGTTAAAGAAACAAAAATATATCTGTTATACTTCTTACGAATAACTCTGCTATACAGGCATTTAGCTGGTAAATGTTATACACAGCTTAATACATATAAGATTATATTTTCAATGCCTTTATCTATTATACAAGTACATCGATCTGTTATACAACTATGTTATTTGGTTTTAGAATTGTCTTTCCTTCTACCCCACGGATCGCCTTCGCTCCTCTGCTCCACCTTTCCACCTTGCATCTGAAGCACCACAAGCAGACGGCTCTGCCGTGAGTGCTGCTTTATTTAATTGCTGCTTGCTTTTTCATTTGTATTTGTTTATCAACCAATGCCAACCCTTGAGCAATTGATAAGCGCGTAAAATATTTAATCGCGTACAATGGAGAGAGATAGACAGTGAGAGAGAGAGAGAGAGAGGGGGGAGAGGGAGAAAGACAAACCAAGTGGAAAACGGGAACACACAGCAAAAAGCAACACCGAACGGAACCCCTACCCACACCATTCTTCAACCTTTCCACGGAACCCCCTCACTCGAGTACTGTGCGACGGGGCGGCAGGGCGGAGCACTCACCTGACTTTGTTGCTGGTTTCCCCCACGGAACGAGCGTCGCGTCGCGTCGTACGGAACGGTAACAGATTTTGATGGGCTGCTTGAAACGGCTTCGTTCGGGGCTGCCACTTGCTGATGGATGCTCCTGCTGTTGCTGCTCTTCTGCTCCCTGCTCTTCGCTCCTCTGCTACTCGGCTGCTCCACTCTTGTCTCTTGTCTCTGGGCTTCCTCTGCCTCTCTGGCCTCTTGTTTGCTGCTTTTTTTTATGGCTAAAACCAAATTTAATTTGTTACTCTCTCGTTGCGGTTGTTGTCTTTGTTGCTTTTAGTGTTGTTGTTGCTTTTGAGTGGGTGTGGATAGGCTATTGCTTCGGCAATTCTGGGCGGGGATCGCTTTTTCGAGTTTCGAGAAATTGACTTTGATGTACCAACAAAAAACCAACAACTGAAATTTGTTATTAGATTTGATTGAAAAATTCGTATTTGCTGGGATTTAAATGCTTCTCTTTTTTTTTGTCTACCGTTCCGTTATCGTGTTTGCTATTACTTTTGTTGTTGGATGCTGGAGGAGGAAAAAAACCACGAGACGAACTCTGTAAATTTAAGTGCTCTCTTTGAGAGTGCTGTAATTAAGTTGATTGGAGTGGTATCGGTGCCCAATGATTTATTTGCTGTGCTGTTGCACGTCATCTCATTTGTTTTTTTTTGAACATGTTCTGCCATATAATTGTTTAATTAATTATTTGCCCCATTTCGTGTGTGCGAAATAACTTTTCGCTTAAGTAAACATTTCGAGTACATATATTTATCTTCCTCTCTGTGCATTTTCGTTTTGCTATAGCAATTTTATGTGCACATTTATGTATGTGTGTACTGTTTATTTGCACTTGCCGACTGTGTGGGCGTGGGTGTGGGTTTTTGGCCCGACAACTCCTACACAGGCCAACAAAGACTTGGTTTTCGAGTTTCGGTATCAATTGCGCCGACTATTGGCAATTTAAGTAGTTGTCGCCCCTGACCCAATTGCGGAGTTGCAATTCGATAGCGATAGCCATCAATAGCAGCAATACACACACTCCTAAGACACACGTTTAAGGTGTATTATAAAAAGGTGAGGCACACTGCCGTTTTTCGGGTCACACGCACTGAGAATATGCTACTTTCGTGAGAGCGCTGCCTCACCCCTGCCCACAATCACACTGAATGCCGTTAACCTTTCACTTTTAATTTCAATTCATTCAATTACGCAAACAGTTAATTAATTAATTTCCATCTACACATTCAACTGCTGCGTGAATGGTTGAGTGTGAGTGTGCAAAATTGTATTAGAGACCTCACAATGCCAATCAGAGATTGGTGTATAGTGTATAGCTGGAGTAATGCATACCACTCCAATCCGAAATATTGCCGACGGCCTGCGTTCAAAACCGGCATTTGAATCATCTGCCCCCGGGGGCCAAGCCTCCGCAAAGCTCACCCCCTCTCCCTATCCTACTCTTTACACTTAAGCTCGTCATCGGCCGACCCAACAGGCTTGTGGGCTGGGGCCTGGCTAAGCGTGTTTATTGATTGTTTCCCCTCACCGAAACTGAAGCAGGGAAGCCTAACGGGCGGACCTCCTACTCTCCACCCCACCCGAACCAAAAACCTTGCCGTCAACATATGTATGTATATTACATGTTTCGGTGGTGGAGAGATGGGGTACGGGTGTAGTCTGCCGACGACTGCCACTGCCACCTCCACCTTCAGCACCGACCGCCGCCCACCACCACCCCATTCACTCCTCCTCGTGCATATCGGCCTCGTTTTTTATTACGCGCACGTAGTGTAACTTTTTTTACCTTCTCTCACATTTTTACATACATTCACTTGCACAATCAGAGTGGGGCACCGGCAGCGGGGGGGAATGGAAGCGTGGGGGACGCTAAAGTTAATTTTTTTGGCACATTTGGTATTTCGTGTTGGTTTTCTGTAATTACTTTTTAATTTTTAAACGCACGCAGAACTCATAATCCGATGACCGTAGAATCGACGACGCCACAACGGTCCGCGTAAAGTATTTAGTTGGTTTGAGCCCGTGGAGCCAGTTTACCGACCGAACCAAAAGAGCATATGTAAGTGCGCCAACCATTGGAACCTATCGAAATATATGACCCTCAGAAATATACCGAAATATACCGTCTCATTTTAAAAATATACCATAAATATACCGACGAAGTTAAGTTCTGTTATACATATTCCTCGTTTTTAATATTCCGTAGAATATTACCATCTATATAGAACATTTAGCCATGCCATCATAATTTTATACGATTGACGAATCAACTTAACTGGTGTATTTTTAATACTTGCTTTTATTGCATTTTGCGTAAAAAGAGGTTTTAGCGAAATAAGTCAAACAAAAAACAACTAGCGAAATACATAGGTCAATCAAAACAAACGAAAAAGGAAATTGCTCAATTTTGATATTCCATTGAATAATGCTGACTAACTAAATCTCTCAGCAATGCCCACATAGTTTTATCCCATTGATGAATAAATTTTCTACAAGATGGGATAGTTTTTAATCCTTGCTTTTATTGTATTTATTGTAAAACGAGGGGGAACGTTGTGAGTTGCTGCGGACACCGCAACTCTACAGTTATACCCGATACTTAGTCAGTATGGCTCTCCTCCGGCAGACGCCGCTAATATTAAACGACACGACAAAGAGTGCGTGCGAGAGAGACAGAAAATCAGTCTGAGCGTGACGTCGGGCGCTGCGTAGCCACTGCAAATTGATTTGTTCCTATTGGCTATAAAAATGATCTGATCTGATCCAGATTCAGCAATCTGATAGATATGGTCATTATCTATGATTCTGCCCATTGAACAACGGCCCATAATGGAGCCCCTCCTGAAAATGATAGGAAAATCAATCAATAAGGGGAGATATAAGCCCCGTTGTAGAGCCCTCCAACATCGCAGCCAAATGAGAAGGAGAAGCGCCAGGAGCAGTCGCAATGGTAAGCCGGCCCATAAGCTTAACAGGTCCAGGAAACGTGAGGACATGACAGGAATCTGCTGTGACAATGGGAGGGGCCTCCACTCTCGTTCGATGAGCAGAGCAATGGGCATGGGAATGGATATGGAAGGACAAGCCTCGCCTCCAGGCCATTGAATCGGATACGCATTGAAGTTAGTCCTCCCCAAAAGTTACCCATTTCCCCTACCCCCCTACCCTGCACACACGCGCTCTGTCTCTTTGGGCCTCCTTTTGACTCTGAATTGAATTTGGCTTAGAAATTGTATGTTTTTTCTGTTGATGGATGCGATGTCTGCCGTTGGGACAGTTCTCCAGCTGCTGTAAAAGTTGTTCTGTTCGTGAAAATGCTGAATATATACAAAATGGAATTAATTACAGCGAACGTAGCGAAGAAACAGTGTTGGAAAAGTACACAAAAAAATAGAGGGAAGCTTTGAAACGTATCCTGTTTTTATATCTGTTATACGACGAAAAGTTAAAGAAACAAAAATATATCTGTTATACTTCTTACGAATAACTCTGCTATACAGGCATTTAGCTGGTAAATGTTATACACAGCTTAATACATATAAGATTATATTTTCAATGCCTTTATCTATTATACAAGTACATCGATCTGTTATACAACTATGTTATTTGGTTTTAGAATTGTCTTTCCTTCTACCCCACGGATCGCCTTCGCTCCTCTGCTCCACCTTTCCACCTTGCATCTGAAGCACCACAAGCAGACGGCTCTGCCGTGAGTGCTGCTTTATTTAATTGCTGCTTGCTTTTTCATTTGTATTTGTTTATCAACCAATGCCAACCCTTGAGCAATTGATAAGCGCGTAAAATATTTAATCGCGTACAATGGAGAGAGATAGACAGTGAGAGAGAGAGAGAGGGGGGGGGGAGAGGGAGAAAGACAAACCAAGTGGAAAACGGGAACACACAGCAAAAAGCAACACCGAACGGAACCCCTACCCACACCATTCTTCAACCTTTCCACGGAACCCCCTCACTCGAGTACTGTGCGACGGGGCGGCAGGGCGGAGCACTCACCTGACTTTGTTGCTGGTTTCCCCCACGGAACGAGCGTCGCGTCGCGTCGTACGGAACGGTAACAGATTTTGATGGGCTGCTTGAAACGGCTTCGTTCGGGGCTGCCACTTGCTGATGGATGCTCCTGCTGTTGCTGCTCTTCTGCTCCTTCTTCTGCTACTCGGCTGCTCCACTCTTGTCTCTTGTCTCTGGGCTTCCTCTGCCTCTCTGGCCTCTTGTTTGCTGCTTTTTTTTATGGCTAAAACCAAATTTAATTTGTTACTCTCTCGTTGCGGTTGTTGTCTTTGTTGCTTTTAGTGTTGTTGTTGCTTTTGAGTGGGTGGCAGTGGGTGTGGATAGGCTATTGCTTCGGCAATTCTGGGCGGGGATCGCTTTTTCGAGTTTCGAGAAATTGACTTTGATGTACCAACAAAAAACCAACAACAACTGAAATTTGTTATTAGATTTGATTGAAAAATTCGTATTTGCTGGGATTTTAATGCTTCTCTTTTTTTTTTTGTCTACCGTTCCGTTATCGTGTTTGCTATTACTTTTGTTGTTGGATGCTGGAGGAGGAAAAAAACCACGAGACGAACTCTGTAAATTTAAGTGCTCTCTTTGAGAGTGCTGTAATTAAGTTGATTGGAGTGGTATCGGTGCCCAATGATTTATTTGCTGTGCTGTTGCACGTCATCTCATTTGTTTTTTTTGAACATGTTCTGCCATATAATTGTTTAATTAATTATTTGCCCCATTTCGTGTGTGCGAAATAACTTTTCGCTTAAGTAAACATTTCGAGTACATATATTTATCTTCCTCTCTGTGCATTTTCGTTTTGCTATAGCAATTTTATGTGCACATGTATGTATGTGTGTACTGTTTATTTGCACTTGCCGACTGTGTGGGCGTGGGTGTGGGTTTTTGGCCCGACAACTCCTACACAGGCCAACAAAGACTTGGTTTTCGAGTTTCGGTATCAATTGCGCCGGCTATTGGCAATTTAAGTAGTTGTCGCCCCTGACCCAATTGCGGAGTTGCAATTCGATAGCGATAGCCATCAATAGCAGCAATACACACACTCCTAAGACACACGTTTAAGGTGTATTATAAAAAGGTGAGGCACACTGCCGTTTTTCGGGTCACACGCACTGAGAATATGCTACTTTCGTGAGAGCGCTGCCTCACCCCTGCCCACAATCACACTGAATGCCGTTAACCTTTCACTTTTAATTTCAATTCATTCAATTACGCAAACAGTTAATTAATTAATTTCCATCTACACATTCAACTGCTGCGTGAATGGTTGAGTGTGAGTGTGCAAAATTGTATTAGAGACCTCACAATGCCAATCAGAGATTGGTGTATAGTGTATAGCTGGAGTAATGCATACCACTCCAATCCGAAATATTGCCGACGGCCTGCGTTCAAAACCGGCATTTGAATCATATGCGCACGGGGGCCAAGTCTCCGCAAAGCTCACCCCCTCTCCCTATCCTACTCTTTACACTTAAGCTCGTCATCGGCCGACCCAACAGGCTTGTGGGCTGGGGCCTGGCTAAGCGTGTTTATTGATTGTTTCCCCTCACCGAAACTGAAGCAGGGAAGCCCAACGGGCGGACCTCCTACTCTCCACCCCACCCGAACCAAAAAACTTGCCGTCAACATATGTATGTATATTACATGTTTCGGTGGTGGAGAGATGGGGTACGGGTGGAGTCTGCCGACGACTACCACTGCCACCTCCACCTTCAGCACCGACCGCAGCCCACCACCACCCCATTCACTCCTCCTCGTGCATATCGGCCTCGTTTTTTATTACGCGCACGTAGTGTAACTTTTTTTACCTTCTCTCACATTTTTACATACATTCACTTGCACAATCAGAGTGGGGCACCGGCAGCGGGGGGGAATGGAAGCGTGGGGGACGCTAAAGTTAATTTTTTTGGCACATTTGGTATTTCGTGTTGGTTTTCTGTAATTACTTTTTAATTTTTAAACGCACGCAGAACTCATAATCCGATGACCGTAGAATCGACGACGCCACAACGGTCCGCGTAAAGTATTTAGTTGGTTTGAGCCCGTGGAGCCAGTTTACCGACCGAACCAAAAGAGCATATGTAAGTGCGCCAACCATTGGAACCTATCGAAATATATGACCCTCAGAAATATACCGAAATATACCGTCTCATTTTCAAAATATACCATAAATATACCGACGAAGTTAAGTTCTGTTATACATATTCCTCGTTTTTAATATTCCGTAGAATATTACCATCTATATAGAACATTTAGCCATGCCATCATAATTTTATACGATTGACGAATCAACTTAACTGGTGTATTTTTAATACTTGCTTTTATTGCATTTTGCGTAAAAAGAGGTTTTAGCGAAATAAGTCAAACAAAAAACAACTAGCGAAATACATAGGTCAATCAAAACAAACGAAAAAGGAAATTGCTCAATTTTGATATTCCATTGAATAATGCTGACTAACTAAATCTCTCAGCAATGCCCACATAGTTTTATCCCATTGATGAATAAATTTTCTACAAGATGGGATAGTTTTTAATCCTTGCTTTTATTGTATTTATTGTAAAACGAGGGGGAACGTTGTGAGTTGCTGCGGACACCGCAACTCTACAGTTATACCCGATACTTAGTCAGTATGGCTCTCCTCCGGCAGACGCCGCTAATATTAAACGACTCGACAAAGAGTGCGTGCGAGAGAGACTGAAAATCAGTCTGAGCGTGACGTCGGGCGCTGCGTAGCCAGTGCAAATTGATTTGTTCCTTTTGGGTATAAAAATGATCCGATCTGATCCAGATTCCGCAGTCTGATAGATATGGTCATTATCTATGATTCTGCGTTTTTAGTTTTCTCGAATCTGCAATATTGTAGATGCAACAGATTTTCGTCCTTTGTGGGGGCGGAAGGGGTTGGGGCGAAATTCTGAGATATACGTTTTATAGTGAGATCTAACAGAAGTGCGGATACCAAATTTGGTTACTCTAGCCTTAATAGTCTCTGAGATTTTTGAATATCCCCAGATTTTCGGCCTTTGCGGGGGCGGAAGGGGGTGTGGCGAAATTTTGAAACAAACTCGTCTCTGTCCGATATATTAGGAGTGTGGATACCAAATTTGGTTGCTCTAGCTTTTGTAGTCTCTGAGATCTAGGCGCTAATGTTTTACTCTAAGCAAAGCCGCCTATGCTACGTGTGTGTTAGAGAGAGACAGGGCGAGAAAAAATGAAATTGTTTTCTTGATGCTGGCTATAATAATAATACGATCCAATTCAGATTCCGCAGTCTTAAAGATATGGTCATTCTCTACAATTCTACGTTTTTGGTTTTCTCATATCTTTAAAATTGTGAATGCCACAGATTTTCGTCCTTTGTGGGGGCGGAAGTGGGCGAGGCGAAGTTTTGAAATATTTTTGTAGCAGTGACATATCACAGAAGTCTGGATCCAAAACATCGTTGCTCTAGCTCTTATAGTCTTTGAGCACTAGGCGCTGAAGGGGACGGACAGACGGACGGACGGACAGACGGACAGGGCCCAATCGACTGGGCTATTGATGCTGATCAAGAATATATATACTTTATGGGGTTGGAAACGATTCCTTCTGGACGTTACACACATCCACTTTTACCACAAATCTAATATACCCCAATACTCATTTTGAGCAGCGACAAAATCAATTCGCACTTGCATGCACTTCAGACCTTGGCGACCCCGCAGGAGATTTCCGATTGGAAAAATCCAATCGAATTTTCAAGATAGTTTTAGTTTAGGAGATATAAGCACTCAAAGTTTAACATTTTTTCAGTGTGCAAATATTTATTGAACTCATATTCACTAACTAATTTAGCAAGCTGAGACGGTCAAAGGTCCCACTGTGCCGCTCCAAAGACATCGGCGATCCGCGACCACCGCTTCGACGGTGCTGAGGCTCGAGAGTCCAGAATTATTTCGTTGCTGGTGAAGGCATTGCCGAACAGACGAAACCGATGGGCAGCGGGGTCGCGGTAGAGACGAAGTACAGGCGAAAAGGGAATTGAAACCCCGCGCGCTCCCTCGTGCCTTTTGGGTCCTAATGTTAGGACCCGCCATAGAACAGCTTTTTGGTTGCTCATGCAACATCTTGGTATTGTATAGTCTTTGGTAAAGGGCAGGCAAGCCACACTTGCAATTTGGATGTCACGCATTAAAGAACATGTAAGGAAGCGATCCTGGGCTGGGGTACATATCTCAGTCTACTCCAGGGTCGAAATTACAGCAATATTTATAATTTGCCGGGACTCCGTATTTCGGACCGACGATGGGGGACGGGGCCGCAGTCCCGCGGACGGGGGCGATCGTAGCGTGGGACGGGGCAGTTGGTTTCACCGAGAACACTCCGGTTATCGTCGAATAGCGCCTTCAGGGCCCCACCGAACTCAGAATCAATACGGAGGTCTTTACTATGCGATAATACCGACAGGTGTCGCCGAGAGTACCTAGGCTATCGCCGGACAGTACTTACGGGACTCCGCCGGACTGAGAGTTACTACGAAGCGGAAAGGGGGACTATGCTATGCGGGAATACCGACAAGTATCGCCGAGAGTACCTAGGCTATCGCCGGACGGTACTTACGGGACCCTGTCGGCCTAAGAATTACTACGACGCGGAAAGGGGACTTTGCTATGCGGAAATACCGGCAAGTATCGCCGAGAGTACCTAGGCTATCGCCGGACGGTACTCACGGGACCCTGTCGGCCTAAGAATTACTACGACGCGGAAAGGGGAACTTTGCTATGCGGGAATACCGACAAGTATCCCCGAGAGTACCTAGGCTATCGCCGGACGGTACTTACGGGACCCTGTCGGCCTAAGAATTACTACGACGCGGAAAGGGGAACTTTGCTATGCGGAAATACCGACAAGTATCGCCGAGAGTACCTAGGCTATCGCCGGACGTTACTTACGGGACCCTGTCGGCCTAAGAATTACTACGACGCGGAAAGGGGAACTTTGCTATGCGGAAATACCGACAAGTATCGCCGAGAGTACCTAGGCTATCGCCGGACGGTACTTACGGGACCCTGTCGGCCTAAGAATTACTACGAGGGTCAGGGATATCGACGAGCATCACCGAGAATGCCTAGGCAATCGCCGGATAGCACTTACGGGACACCGCCGAACTAAGAATTACTACGAGTACGAGAATACCGACGCGTATCGCCGAGAGCGCTTAGGCAATCGCCAGATAGCACTCACGGGACACTATCGGGCTAAACATTACTGCGAAAATCTTTATCATACAGGGCAGGTATCGCCGAGAGGGCTTAGGCAATCGCCGGACAGCCCCTTCGGGACCCAGGGAACTACGGGGATCAGGCGAGACACCAACAGGAGTCACCGGGGGGCGCTTAGACGATCGTCGGATAGCGGCCTCGGGACCCTGCGGGGTCACAAACTACTGGAGGGAATCATGCGGAGGGAACAACGACAGGTATCACCGAGAACGCCTAGGCAATCGCCGGACAGCGGCCTCAGGACCCTGTCGGGCTACCAACTACTGGATGGAATCACACGGACTCGGGCAAGAGGCGGAAGAAAAGATGAGAAGATGAAGCCCCGGGCCTCCAGGTTCCCTAGTGTATAGATTGTTGGAGGTCGTGCTATGTTTCTGTTATATTCGTTACATTTCACTTTATTCTCTATTGGTTCCCTACCTATCGCACCGCTCAGCAGCCCGTATACACGTCTAGAGACTAGCTTACCCCTGAACTCCCACGCTTGTACTCGTCGAAAGCCTCCTCTTCCCTCAGGGTCTTCTCCCCGTAAGCGCAGCGTCGATGCCGGATCTTCCCCGTGTCACTGATAGCGTTGGCGTGGATCCGGGCCGCCACGTGTTTTTACTTTTTCCAAGCCACTCGAATTTTTCCGCGAACACGTCCGACTCCTACGACTGCTCCCAATCGAATCTTTTTCCTCCCCGTTTTCCCAGCTCAGAGCCGGCGTTCTGCTGGCTCTCCGATCCAGCGTCAGCGTGGGCGGCTGGCGTCGTCATCTTCCGCGGTGGCAGAGGGCCGGCGCCGTCGTTCGGCGTCTATAGCTGCGCCGGTGACTTTCGCCTCTCTTTTCCGCTACTGGCGCGTCGTTGCTGGATTTGATTGCTGTTCTCAGCGGTCCTCTTCTGCCGTTGCTGCGTTGATGCTGTTAACTTATCTTTTCAGCGCTTCTCCTCTGCCGTTGCTGCGTCGATGCCGGCGGCTCGCTGTTCTCGGCGTTTCTCTTCTGCCGCTGCCGCGTCGATGCCGGCGGCTCGCTGGATCCCGGTGTTTTCCTCGTCTCTCTTTGGCCGCTGCTGCGTCGTTTTTGTTGGGTTTGGTTCTCGGAGTATTCCTCGTCTCTTTTTGGCCGCTGCTGCGTCGTTGTTGTTGGGTTTGGTTCTCGGCGTATTCCTCGTCTCTCTTTGGCCGCTGCTGCGTCGTTGTCGTTGGGTTTCTGCTTTCTCGGTGTATTCACGCCGTTGCTGCGTCGATGCCGTTGGTTTTCGGTCCTCGGTGTATTCCTCTCTCGTTTTGGCTGCTGCTGCGTCGTTGTTGTTGGGTTTTTGCTCTCTCGGTGTATTCACGCCGTTGCTGCGTCGATGCCGTTGGTTTTCGGTCCTCGGTGTATTCCTCTCTCGTTTTGGCTGCTGCTGCGTCGTTGTTGTTGGGTTTTGGTTCTGAAAAGCCAGTGGCGTCCACCGTGATCGCGACTTTCCCCCCTTTAAAGAAGATAATAAGCTACGTGGGGCTTAGAGACCCCTCGGGCCGTATAATGTATAAAATTAATGTCATGTACCGGAAAAAATGTGGGTGGAGCGTACGCTCCCTCACACCCCCTCCATACTTCGGGGGTGCCGAAGAGTGACGGTGACGGCCCGGCTGCGGGTAATCTTTATGCGAAAGCAAGTGCCGTCATGGACCTCCAGTCGCCGGACTCCCAGTCGGTAGGCGCGATCGCGGAAGAATACGGTGATGTTGGATATGAGGTCCCGGGGCAACTGTCGACCTGGCGCGTTGGTCCGCCATTCGGGGGGAGCCTCTGCCCATTCCGGGTCGTCCTGCACCGCGGCTACCGTAGGGTGGAGTCGGAGTATCTGCAGCAGGTCGGCCATCTCGCCATACTCCAGCGGGAGGCTCTCTTCGGAGTCGAAGTCAACGACTCCCTCATCGGGACGTTGTGGGGGTAGTCCGGCGTGGGCGGCTACGAAGGGAGGCGGGACGTCATCTGACACCGATGGGTTGGCTGGTGCCCACTGCTGGTGCGCCTGGGGCGCGAAGCCCAGCCTCATGAGGGACCTGGAATCGGACCCTCCGTCGTCGCGTTGGGGTCCTACTTCCCCCCCTGTATCGCTTGCGTGGGACACGTCGGAGTAGTGTGGTCCGGCACCGTCCCCAGATTTGTCCTCGTGGTGTACTGCTGGAGGGGTGGCTGCCCGACCTTGACCGGCCAGGTTCCACTCGGCCCAAACGGGCGAGTCCCATTCGTTCCCGCGAGCCAGTGGGTGTCTGTTCCCTTCGTCCTGCAGCGTGGACGCCAGGCTTTGAGCGTCGCGTATTATCGTCTCGTGCTCGTCGGTGTCCGTTGTCGCGTTGTCGTCGTCGATGGCAGCCCCATAACTCCCGAACCAACGGCGATTCATGGCGGCGACGTCGCGATTAGGCGCCGAGCGGACACCTGCGGTTGCGAAGCGGCCATCGGGCCCTACTTCCTCTTCGGCGTCGGTCCCCGGGTCCTGGGTTTGTCGGTCGATCCACCCTTGGATGGCTGCCGCGCGCTGGCCCCATGGCATCCTGTCCGGTTGTCGAAGTATCGCCTCTCCGACCCGCCTCAGCTGGGCTTGGCGGGAGGCGGATGGCCCATTGGGGTCGACGATCCAGCCGCGAGCCCGGTTTGTCGTTGGTTCGTCGGCAGGTGCCGGGAATTCAGGCAGCTGGTCTCCGCTAGGGTGTCCCGTCGTATCACCTAGGGGCCGAGCTTGCCTTCCGTCTCTTAGACGCTTCATGTCTTCAGTCGATTCTAGGGAGAAAATGCCTGTCGGTTATAACCTGCCTGTCTTAACTAGGAGTATTAATACCCTCCCCCTATCCTGCTTGAGCGGTGCGAGTAAGAAGATGTTTACATTGGGTGTAGTACTTATCTAATCCCATAAGGGGATGTATACGTAGCTTACGGTTTCGTGGGTCGCGGAGGACGTGACGGTAGCGCGCTACCGCAAGTGGCCCTTGCGAAGTCGGCAGGTCATTCAGGTCTCTCCAACGTCGTTGGGTTCCCCTCGGGGTGGTCCACTCCGTGGAACGCCTTTAAGTCGGCTAAACTCGCAGTTTTCCTTCGTTTGCCTTGATGAACCTGTAGTCGAGGTTCACGGTAACTGGGTTAGTCGAGTCTGATCTTCGAAAAGGGTTGCGTTGTCGACCGGCCGCGGCATCGGCTTGACTCGCCTATGTCCTTCGGGGCCGAGGTCTTCCAGGCGTAGCGGGTCGTGGTGTAGCGCGATGCTGGTTTCCCGTGGGGTCGTTCGCTCTGATTGAGCCGCACTGCTGGGCATTTCTGATTTGGCTCGCGTCGATCGTATTATATTTTTAGCGCCGCCGGGTCCGTCTCGGTCGGGGCTTAGATGCGTTGTCCTTGTATTGCTGCTGGGTCTGGCGTGGTCGAGGCTTCGATTCGTTGTCCTTGTATTGCTGCTGAGTCTGGCGTGGTCGTGGCTTAGCTCCGTTGTCTTGGTAGGGATACTCTGGGTGGTTTTCGAGGCAAACGGACTGGCCCTGGGTGTGTCCAGCGGTGTCGCAGTCGTCTCCGTCGAATCTTCGTTGCTTTGGGTGTTCTTCGAGGCGGACGGACTGGCCCTGGGTGTGTCCAGCGGTGTCGCAGTCGTCTCCGTCGAATCTTCGTTGCTTTGGGTGTTCTTCGAGGTGGACGGACTGGCCCTGGGTGTGTCCAGCGGTGTCGCAGTCGTCTCCGTCGAATCTTCGTTGCTTTGGGTGTTCTTCGAAGTGGACGGACTGGCCCTGGGTGTGTCCAGCGGTGTCGCAGTCGGCTCCGTCGAATCTTCGTTGATGGTTCTGGCGCGGTCGTATCGAATCGTGGGTTGGGTTCGGGTGGCGTTGCTGGGTCTGGCGTGTTCGATATCCTGGGGCGTTGTCATGGTTACGATGCTGGGTCTGGCGTGGTCGAGATTCTGGTGCGTTGTCATGGTTACGTTGATGGGTCTGGCGTGGTTGGGATTCTGGTGCGTTGTCACTGGTACATTGCTGGGTCTGGCGTGGTCGGGATTCTGGTGCGTTGTCACTGGTACGTTGATGGGTCTGGCGTGTTCGAGACTCCGGTGCGTTGTCATGGTTACGTTGATGGGTCTGGCGTGGTTGAGATTCTGGTGCGTCGGCTTCGTCCGGTGGGTCGCTGTTGGATTGGTCGAGTAGGGGCAGGTAGGGGCAGCGGATGCAGTCGCGGGACTTTCGTCACTAAAAGTAACTATGCGGGGCCGAGTCGAGGATGATGTGGGGATCGGGTTGGTTTCCCGGATCGCCCGCTGGGTCAACTGCAAGTACGCTCGTCCGCATTGTATTATGGCCTGGACGCCGCAAAGGAAATCGAGCCCCAGTATGATGTCGTCCACTACCATGGGTAGGACTAATAGAATCACCCGCGTTTCCTGTTGATCCAGACGTACCTTGACCGAAACTGCTTGCGTCACCTCCTTTGCTGTACCGTCCGCCAGGCGGACGGTAGTCCTTATATTCCGTGCGTTCCCTCCGGTACTTACTTCATGAGCGATGCGTTGACTGACGAACGACCGCGTTGCTCCCGTGTCGAGGGTAGCTGTGAGCGGTACTCCTTCGATGGTTACTAGCGCGGCGATCCTGCATCCTTCCAAACTTAAGGGATGAGTTACTCCTGGGGGCCCTGGAGGTATGTCTCCGATCGGATCCCTGACGAGCGGAGACTCGGATGCCGCGGCGGCCACACTCCCAACAGAATAGCACTCGCCGATTCCTGCATGAACTGCTGAAATGACCTTCCTCCCCGCAATTACGGCAGGCCCGGCGTGAGTTCACCGGCCGGTCTCCATCCTGGGTCACTACGCGGCTTGCCGTCTCGACGATCCGGGAGGGCCCGGTGTCGTCTGGAGGAGCATGCTGTGGGGTGGATAAACCGGGTCCTTGGTATGATGGCGTTCTGGCTTTCGTATTTGGGCGGTCGTTAGCTGGGTGGGTTTGTTCGCGATCCCGCGTTGTCTCGTACGCTACGATCAATTGGGTCAGTTCTCGCAACGTCTCGAACTCATGTCTACGGGTGAACAGTTGGTATTCCGGCCGAAGGTTCTCGTAGATCCTGTCCAGCTCCCTGTCTGGAGTATACTGAGCTCGTTGCATCATGAGTCGGAGGTCGATCAAGTAGTCCTGAAAGGCTTCTCGGGGTCGTTGGCGACGGGAGCGGATCGTATCTTCCAAGCGCTGAAAGTAACGCGGGGGTAGGAAGAACTCCAAGAACTCCTTCCGGAACTCGGTCCATGGCTTGCCTTGCATCTGGAACGTCCTAAACCATCCTTCTGCCTTGCCAGTTAGTAGCCCGGAGATGGCTCGCGGCAGTTGTGCTGGGCTTCCGCCATACGAGTCGGCCCTTTCTTCCAACCGTTCGATGAAAGCCAGCGCATCCGAGTGTCCGTCGAACTTCAGACCCCAATTGCGCAGTTTATCGGCCAGGGCGGCGAAGGAAATTTCTTCCCTTCCGGGTCGCGAAGTTCCGGCTTCCTCGGGGAAGCAGTGCTGGTGGTGATTGTCACCATGTCGCCGGTCAGTCGTGGTTTCAAGCCTGCCAGAGTCGCCGTGAGCTGCACGTGGGAACTCGGGAATTATGATAGATAGAGGCTGCTCCGCACAGATCCCTTCCTTCCGCTCTCGCTGACTCGGTCCCGGCGACGGGGACGTGTTCCTCGGGCTTCTCGGGCTGGGCGCGCTGTCGAAGACCATCCCGAGCTCTTTGATCCGTTTTTCGATGGCAGTCGGATGCTCACCGCGCGAAATAAAGGCCGAGATCCGGCTGCGCAGTTCGTCCACTGTCCCGGTTTCACCGAGGCCGAATTCGGCGGCGATGGCCTGCAATTCGTCCTTGCGCCGATACGAAATCCACTGTACCCCCATGACGAAGCACGGTGGTCGAACTGGCACTTCGAGGTCTTTCGCGTTTCCGACGGTAGTATCACGTATTGACCCTCCGGTAGAATCTTTTCTTAGGTCACGCACTGAGTACCGGAGTCCTTGGGGCTAGTCACGGAAGCACGGCGTATGCACGGTTAACACGGTTGTCCAGTGGAGGCGTCCTTGGCGTCCTTGCTGCTTGGGGTCCTGGTCGATAGTCCTTGCTATCGTTGTCCTTGGTATTGTCCTGACTGTTGATCCTGGCTAGGCCGGTCGATAGTCCTTGCTGTCGTTGTCCTGGGGATTGTCCTTGTGGTCCTGGTCGTGCTGGGTTCGTTGATTTAAGCGTTGGATCTCGTCCCGTGTTGATGGCTGAACGCTCACTGATCACTTTGAAGGCCGGGCGTTTACTTTCGGCTATAGTTTTGTAGGCTGGGCTTTGAATGATCACGCTGAAGACCGTGCATTGAATGACTGCTCTGAAGACCGGGCGTTGACTATTCTCGCTGAGGGCCGGGCGTTGACTATCGTCGCTGAGGGCCGGGCGTTGACTATCCTCTTCTGGGTCTGAGTACGAAATATATAGCCGGGCTGGTTGGTCTTCGGGAGGATTCCGGCCTCTACCGCTCACGACTCGCTGCTCGCAGCGTACGTGTCGCTCTCTCTCTAGCGATTTCTGCCCAGGTTCGGCTCGGTTCTCTTTCTCTGCCGCCTCGCCGCAGCGCTCTCCTCCTCATGTGGGCGCAGCGGCCACGTGCTGACGCTATTGCTAGGGAGGTTAGGGAAGCCAGCCTCGGCTGTACGTGAATAATGGGCGACCTCACGTGCGGTTTTTTTTTTTCAGAGATATACAGCTATTCTTGTCCTAATGATTCCGACTGGCCGTGCTTGCGCATGGTACAGTCCCGATTCCCCCTGCTACTCTTTCTTCTGATCGACTGTTCCACTTAGCGCCCCAAAACATAACGGAATCCCGGAGTCCCTGCTCGGGCGCCATCTGTAAGGAAACGATCCTGGGCTGGGGTACATATCTCAGTCTACTCCAGGGTCGAAATTACAGCAATATTTATAACGACGATGGGGGACGGGGCCGCAGTCCCGCGGACGGGGGCGATCGTAGCGTGGGACGGGGCAGTTGGTTTCACCGAGAACACTCCGGTTATCGCCGAATAGCGCCTTCAGGGCCCCACCGAACTCAGAATCAATACGGAGGTCTTTACTATGCGATAATACCGACAGGTGTCGCCGAGAGTACCTAGGCTATCGCCGGACAGTACTTACGGGACCCCGCCGGCCTGAGAGTTACTACGAAGCGGAAAGGGGGACTATGCTATGCGGAAATACCGACAAGTATCGCCGAGAGTACCTAGGCTATCGCCGGACGGTACTTACGGGACTCTGTCGGCCTAAGAATTACTACGACGCGGAAAGGGGAAGTTTGCTATGCGGAAATACCGACAAGTATCGCCGAGAGTCCCTAGGCTATCGCCGGACGGTACTTACGGGACCCTGTCGGCCTAAGAATTACTACGACGCGGAAAGGGGAACTTTGCTATGCGGAAATACCGACAAGTATCGCCGAGAGTACCTAGGCTATCGCCGGACGGTACTTACGGGACCCTGTCGGCCTAAGAATTACTACGACGCGGAAAGGGGAACTTTGCTATGCGGAAATACCGACAAGTATCGCCGAGAGTACCTAGGCTATCGCCGGACGGTTCTTACGGGACCCTGTCGGCCTAAGAATTACTACGAGGGTCAGGGATATCGACGAGCATCACCGAGAGTGCCTAGGCATTCGCCGGATAGCACTTACGGGACACTGTCGAACTAAGAATTACTACGGGGGTCAGGGATATCGACAGGCATCGCCGAGAGTGCCTAGGCAATCGCCGGATAGCACTTACGGGACACCGCCGAACTAAGAATTACTACGGGGGTCGGGGATATCGACAGGCATCGCCGAGAATGCCTAGACAATCGCCGGATTGCACTTACGGGACGCTGTCGAACTAAGAATTACTACGGGGGGGGGGGGGGGGGGGGGGGGGGGGGGGGGGGGGGGGGGGGTCAGGGATATCGACAAGCATCGCCGAGGGTGCCTAGGCAATCGCCGGATAGCACTTTCGGGACGCTGTCGAACTAAGAATTACTACGAGGGTCGGGGGTACCGGCAAGCATCGCCGAGAGTGCCTAGGCAATCGCCGGATAGCACTTACGGGACACCGCCGAACTAAGAATTACTACGAGTACGAGAATACCGACGCGTATCGCCGAGAGCGCTTAGGCAATCGCCGGATAGCCCCTTCGGGACCCAGGGAACTACGGGGATCAGGCGAGACACCAACAGGAGTCACCGGGGGCGCTTAGACGATCGTCGGATAGCGGCCTCGGGACCCTGCGGGGTCACAAACTACTGGAGGGAATCATGCGGAGGGAACAACGACAGGTATCACCGAGAACGCCTAGGCAATCGCCGGACAGCGGCCTCAGGACCCTGTCGGGCTACGAACTACTGGATGGAATCACACGGACTCGGGCAAGAGGCGGAAGAAAAGATGAGAAGATGAAGCCCCGGGCCTCCAGGTTCCCTAGTGTATAGATTGTTGGAGGTCGTGCTATGTTTCTGTTATATTCGTTACATTTCACTTTATTCTTTCTTGGTTCCCTACCTATCGCACCGCTCAGCAGCCCGTATACACGTCTAGAGACTAGCTTACCCCTGAACTCCCACGCTTGTACTCGTCGAAAGCCTCCTCTTCCCTCAGGGTCTTCTCCCCGTAAGCGCAGCGTCGATGCCGGATCTTCCCCGTGTCACTGATAGCGTTGGCGTGGATCCGGGCCGCCACGTGTTTTTACTTTTTCCAAGCCACTCGAATTTTTCCGCGAACACGTCCGACTCCTACGACTGCTCCCAATCGAATCTTTTTCCTCCCCGTTTTCCCAGCTCAGAGCCGGCGTTCTGCTGGCTCTCCGATCCAGCGTCAGCGTGGGCGGCTGGCGTCGTCATCTTCCGCGGTGGCAGAGGGCCGGCGCCGTCGTTCGGCGTCTATAGCTGCGCCGGTGACTTTCGCCTCTCTTTTCCGCTACTGGCGCGTCGTTGCTGGATTTGATTGCTGTTCTCAGCGGTCCTCTTCTGCCGTTGCTGCGTTGATGCTGTTATCTTATATTTTCAGCGCTTCTCCTCTGCCGTTGCTGCGTCGATGCCGGCGGCTTGCTGTTCTCGGCGTTTCTCTTCTGCCGCTGCCGCGTCGATGCCGGCGGCTCGCTGGATCCCGGTGTTTTCCTCGTCTCTCTTTGGCCGCTGCTGCGTCGTTTTTGTTGGGTTTGTTTCATGATGAAATTATACAAGGTGGTCTCGTCGGGAGGCGAAGTTCGTTCGTGTTGTCCCTTATCGTCAGTGCATGCTTGCTTGTTGATGATGAAGGTTGTTCACGGACGAATTTTTTGATATATTCTTAACCCTTATGTCCCGACAACAACAAAATTATAAAAAGCATATAAAAAAAATACCACAGAATTAGAAGTAATCTTTATATATTATGTAAAAGAACATTTTAATATAACTAAAAATGTTGAAGAAAAATTATTAATGGCTGCATAAAATTTAAATATTAATATATCAGTAAAATCATTTTATTTTAAAATTTTAAAACCCACGGGCCTGTTAAGGGTTAATCAACATCAACATATACCGTCTCACTCATACTCACTATACTATGTGCCCTTCACTCGCACTTATTGCTAGCATACGTTACGGGACTAACTTTTGCCGACGAGACCACCTTGTATAATTGCATCATGGTTTGGATCTCGGCGTATTCCTCGTCTCTCTTTGGCCGCTGCTGCGTCGTTGTTGTTGGGTTTGGTTCTCGGCGTATTCCTCGTCTTTCTTTGGCCGCTGCTGCGTCGTTGCTTGCGGGTTTTGTTTCTTGGTGTATTCCTCCCCGTTTTGGCGTCGGTGCCGTTAGGTTTCGGTTCTTGGTGTATTCCTCGCCGTTGCTGTGTCGGTGCCGTTGGATTTCGATTCTTGGTGTATCCCTCTCCCTCTTTGGCTGCTGCTGCGTCGTTGTCGTTGGGTTTCTGCTTTCTCGGTGTATTCACGCCGTTGCTGCGTCGATGCCGTTGGTTTTCGGTCCTCGGTGAGTTTTATTTAATTCGAAATAATTAGGCGGCCGATTGGGGATAAAAAACATTATCTCCAGATAAAATTTGGTGACCCCGACGTGATCTCTGAGCTGCAGTGTCAATTAATAATCATTCGCGATCGACATTCGTTATCCTTAGCTAATTTTCGGCGGTTAAGCACAATTCGGTGCTAAAACATACTTACATACATACACCTACATACACGCATTGCTGGCTATTAATTTCTCTGTCGCGACAATTCGGTCAGTGCAGTGCAGCGAACTCACTAATACACACAAGCGGAGTATAAAGCGGAATCGGACAGCTCGCACAGCCGCAAAGCTAAAGGCATTAGCTGTAATCCCTTTGCTTTCGGTTCCCACGTTTATACGTATACAGGGTTTCTTTTTCGGTCGTGCTGAGTGACTCTTTTAAAACCTCAACATGGCAGCACCTGAGCCTACCAATGTCGCGAACCCAGCAATGCCGAGTGATGTAGATTTCTACAAGCACAAGGCCGAGTCCATCGCGCGACAACTAAAGGCCATGGATCGCTTTCTCACCAAGGAAGAGCTTGCCGAGTTAGATGAGGCAGAACTTCAAGCTCGCTTAGAGCAAATCGAGCGAATGAATGCGGATTTCGATGCCGCTCAAACGAGCCTTGAAAGGCTGGATTTCCTGCAGTTAGCCCATGATGCCCGGCTGGACTTTTCGAATGTTTATGTCAAGGTTAGGTCCAGGCTGTCGCGGGAGTTGATGGCTGCTCGCACGGTAAATGTTGCCAATTCAACGGCTCGGCATACTCTCGAGGGGAATTCGTCGTTGTTTGCCTATAATAGTATAGGCCGTTCTCGAATGCCCGAGTTGCAGCTTCCGCGATTCGGTGGGAACTACATGGATTGGCCAGAATTCCACTCGATGTTCTCGACAATGGTGCACAAAGACCATCGTATACCAATCATCGAAAAATTCCAATATCTTCGTGGATGTCTAGATGGTGCTGCGCTGGATACGATTTGTTCCTTGGAACTTTCTGAGGAGAATTACGACAAGGCGTTAAATTTACTAATGTTGCGATTCAATAATAAACTGTTACATTTTCAGGCACACGTCAAGGCTATTTTCGGGCTGCAAGGGGTGGAGAAGGGATCGGCTATCGGCTTGCGCGCGCTCAGCGACAAAATCAATTCGCACTTTCGTGCACTTCAGACCTTGGCGACCCCGCAAAGATTTCCGATGGGTTGCTGATCTTCATCATAGGCACGAAATTGGACCACAAGACCAAGGAGAAATGGGAAGAGAGCTTGCCGACGTCAGGATTGCCTCGGTGGTCAAGCATGGCCTCATTCTTGGAAGCAAGATGTCGGATGCTGGAAAATTTGGGATCGGCTATGGTAACAATTCCTAGCCAGCAGGTGGGAGAAAGTAAACCTAGCCCCCTAATCACCTCCATTAACGATCATAAAAGCTCAACATGCAAGTATTGCAAATCCTCCGATGCCAGGCATTTCTAGATCTCCCTGTTTTTTCTCGATACAAGGAGGTGAAGAAGCGGCATTTATGTCTAAACTGCCTCAACAAAGGCCATTCATTGCAACGCTGCAAGTCAGGGGCATGTAGAAATTGCCAAGCCAAGCACACACTGCTCCACATGCAGTCGGGCGCTGACGCTGAGTTGCCGTCGCCTAGCACGGAATCGACCCAGCATGATCCTGCAAGTGACCTAGTAGCAAGCAAATATACTAGCCCGCCCCCCTCGAGTCAGAAATCTCTGCCAAGCCAAAACGTGCTGCTAGCTACCGCAATCGTATATGTCAGGGGCCGTTTTGGATCGCTTATTCCATGTCGTGCCATTTTAGATTCCGCTTCTCAGGTTAACTTTATAACATCGAGACTCGCCAATCAGCTGCAGTTAGATCCTCACCCGTCTCACGTTCAAATCGCCGGTATTGGAGAGTCAATTCTACCATCCAGCTAGGCTGTAGACATCGTCCTGCAATCTCAAGACGAAAGCTATCACGGTTTCCTCTCTGCAATTATCACTGCCTCAATCACAGGAATGCAGCCTAACTTCGGCCTAGACGCAAAGGATTGGCCTATGCCAAATAATCTAAAACTGGCTGATCCTAATTTCGCCAAGCCCCAGCGTGTCGATCTGTTGATAGGTGCTGGTTTGTTCTTCGAATTAATGTGCGTTGGACAGATTCGACTGTCAGACCAATTGCCAACATTGCAGAAGACGAAACTTGGCTGGATAGTGTCAGGAAGTATTAAAAACTCTGAGAAAGCCCGTGCGGCGCTAGCAGCCGTTGAAGATCCCCCTGTCATCTCCGCTTGCGAGACTAATTTGTGCGATATTGTAAGGCGGTTTTGGGAAGTCGATGGAGATTATTCGCCCTCATCAATTTCGGAGGAAGATGTTCATTGCGAACAGCATTTCGCCACAAACTGCATTCGCCTAGATTCCGGAGCTTACTCCGTGCGTTTGCCAACCAAATTCAGTCTAGAGGAATTAGGAGAATCGTATCAGCAGGCGCTACGTAGATTTCTCAATTTGGAGAGGAAGCTAGCAAAAAATGCACAGCTTAAGGATACAAGCAGTCCACAAGCAGGATAGTACAACCACCAAATTACGCGTAGTGTTCGATGGATCTGCCAAAACAGCGTCTGGAGTATCACTGAATGATGCGCTAATGGCTGGACCCACCATCCAACCTAAAATTCTGATAACTCTGCTTCGTTTCCGCTTTTTATACCCGAAACTCAAAATGAGTATTGGGGTATATTAGATTTGTGGTAAAAGTGGATGTGTGTAACGTCCAGAAGGAATCGTTTCCGACCCCATAAAGTATATATATGCTTGATCAGCATCAATAGCCGAGTCGATTGAGCCATGTCTGTCTGTCCGTCCGTCCGTCTGTCTGTCTGTCCGTCCTCTTCAGCGCCTAGTGTTCAAAGACTATAAGAGCTAGAGCAACGATGTTTTGGATCCAGACTTCTGTGATATGTCACTGCTACAAAAATATTTCAAAACTTCGCCCCGCCCACTTCCGCCCCCACAAAGAACGAAAATCTGGGGATATTCACAAATCTCAAAGACTATTAAGGCTAGAGTAACCAAATTTGGTATCCGCACTCCTGTTAGATCTTACTATAAAACGTGTATCTCAAAATTTCGCCCCACCCCTTTCCGCTCACACAAAGAACGAAAATCTGTTGCATCCACAATATTGCACATTCGAGAAAACTAAAAACGCAGAATCATAGATAATGACCATATCTATCAGATTGCTGAATCTGGATCAGATCAGATCATTTTTATAGCCAAAAGGAACAAATCAATTTGCAGTGGCTACGCAGCGCCCGACGTCACGCTCAGACTGATTTTCTGTCTCTCTCCCACTCCCTCTTGGTCGTGTCGTTTAATATTAGCGGCGTCTGCCGTAGGAGAGCCATACTGACTTAGTATCGGGTATAACCGTAGAGTTGCGGTGTCCGCAGCAACTCACAACGTTCCCCCTCGTTTAAAGTCGCCTTGTGTGGCGATATCTGCAAAATGTACCGCTGTGTACGCGTTTCCTATCCCGATACGCACGTGCAGTGCATCCTATGGCGCAATGACCCGAAGGAGGAGATTCAGATGTTCAAGTTGGAGACTGTTACTTACGGAACCAAACCTGCCGCTTTCTTAGCAATTCGTGCTATGCATCAATTGGCAAATGATGAAGAGTTGCGTTTTCCGCTTGGCGCTGATGTTGTTCGAAGAGATTTCTATGTCGATGATCTCATATCTGGAGGGGACAGCATTGATTCTGTCTTCAAGATTCGTCAGCAGGTAAAGGAGCTACTTTCGAAAGGATGTTTTCCCATACGTTAATGGTGTTCCAATGAACTCGCTGCTTTGGAAGGCGTATCGGAGGCGGATCGCGAAAAGTTCCTTACCTTTCATGACGGGACTGAAGTAACCAAGGCGCTTGGTCTAGTTTGGGATCCCACCACGGACAATCTTCTGTTTAGCTTCGCTCACGTCGGAACCGCTGCAGGCCCAATATCGAAGCGTTCGGTCCTGTCTACACTAGCTAGGTTCTACGATCCTCTAGGGCTCATCTCTCCCATCATCACAAAGGCTAAAATATTTATGCAGTCGCTATGGAACGAAAGACTAAAGTTGAATTGGGACGAAAGCCTGCCCCAGGATCTACATACGACTTGGATTGAGCTGACTTCGCAGTTGTCGATGGTTGAAAACTTTAAGTTTCCACGTTACGTGCTTCGGCAGCAAGCCAGATTAGAAATGCACGCGTTTTGTGATGTGAGCCAAGCAGTATATGGCGCCTGTGTATACATGCGTTTGGAAGTTCTTGGGATTGTGCAAAGTCATCTCTTATGCTCTAAATCCAGAGTCGCGCCCTTGAAAAGTATGACTATCCCCAAGCTTGAGCTATCCGCTGCCCTCGTATTAGCCGAACTAGTGTCCACCATAGTTAAGGGATTATCAGCTCCATGCCAAATACATTGCTGGTCGGATTCGTCCATAGCCCTTGCCTGGATTCGAGAATCACCATTGAATTTTAATATATTTGTTTCTAATCGAGTTCAGCGGATTCAGGAGCTCCCCGCTGGAATGACTTGGCATCACGTGCCCACAAAGTGTAATCCTGCCGACATCATATCACGTGGATCCACGCCCGCTGAACTAATGGATAGCAGCCTTTGGATCTCTGGACCACCATTCTTGCGTCTTGAGAGCTCAGAGTGGCCTGCAGGCTTGCAATTGCCGACCGATGTACCAGAACGTCGTCATGCAGCATTGGTTGTTTCAAACGAAAGGGATGTATCGGATCATTCATTCGGATCCATGCAGCGCGTCTTTGCTTACATATATCGATTCTACATTCTCAAGGACAAAGGCATAGCGCGGTCGAAGGGTCAACTTACCGTAATCTACATCAAAAATGGTACGCATTTGCTCATAAGGGCAATACAGCAGCAACAATTTTCGGAAGAGATAAGGGCCCTCGCCAGCAAACAGGCCCTACCGCCAAAAAGCACGATGGCCTCACTTAATACATTTCTGGATAGCTTTGGATTGCTGCGGGTTGGAGGCCGCCTCCAAAATGCCGAATTGGACTACGACGCGAAGCTCCCGATCCTGCTTCCTAAGGGACATCCTGTCACTGTCTCTATTATTATCTTCTTTCACGAAAGGTTTCTCCACGCAGGAGCTCAAGGATTGCTCGGACTGCTTCGGCAAAAATTCTGGCCTATTGGTGGACGCAAATATGTTGCGGGAATCATTCGCAAATGTGTTAGATTCTTTCGTTTGAAGCCAGTGCTGAATGAACATATCATGGGAAACTTGCCTGCGGATCGCGTAAGGACTAATCCGGCATTTCACACAACGGGCGTTGGTTTTTGCGGGCCCTTTTATCACAAGTCGGAAGTCAGAAGCAGGCCTCCTATCAAATGTTACATCGCTGTCTTCGTATGCTTTAGCACCAAAGCAACTCATTTGGAAGTCGTTCGGGATCTATCTACAGAATCCTTTCTGGCAGCATTAAGGCGTTTTATAAGTCTACGTCCCAAACCTCGAATCATCTGGTCAGACAACGCTACAAATTTAGTAGGAGCAAAAAATGAGCTTTTGGAGCTTCGGCAAATGTTCCTCAGCGATCCTCATACGTCGGCTGTGTCACATCTCTGCGTTTCTAGTGGAATCGATTGGAAATTCATCCCCCCTCGCTCACCTCATTTTGGTGGTTTGTGGGAGGCGGCTGTTAAAGCAGCTAAATATCTGTTGACGCCCCTTAATAGAATATAGGATTAAATTACTTTATAAAGGTTAACAATTTGAATATTTGAATTAATATGTAAATATTACTAAAATTGTGAATTAATTTGAAGTTGGCGCGTTACATCATGTACATATAAAGAAGCGCAATCGATAGTATCAATAGTATCGAGCCAAAACGATCTGAATTATGATCACTAGATTTAAGAGACATACGAAATAAAACGAACGAGCAAGGAACTACATCGAGCGGATTAAGGAAGGTCTTAATTGTGTAGACGGATTCCACTGGAAAACTGTTGGAGAAACTTAGCTCGTACAATATCATTTTCATCGCATCGTCGGGACCTACATTTTTACTCTTGATGGAATTCAGACCTTGGCTTGTGAAATCTCAGCTTATTTAATTCCCGTCCGCTTTATGCAATTACAGAAAGTCCCGATGATCTAGATGTGCTCACGCCAAACCACTTTCTCAATGGAGCCCCGAAAGCTGCATTCGACGAGCCAGATGTGACGCATCTCCGTATGCTAGCAATAAGTGCGAGTGAAGGGCACATAGTATAGTGAGTGTGAGTGAGACGGTATATGTTGATGTTGATAAACCCTTAAAGATTACTTCTCATTCTGTGGTATTTTTTTTATATGCTTTTTATAATTTTGTTGTTGTCGGGACATAAGGGTTAAGAATATATAAAAAAAATTCGTCCGTGAACAACCTTCATCATCAACAAGCAAGCATGCACTGACGATAAGGGACAACACGAAGGAACTTCGGCTCCCGACGAGACCACCTTGTATAATTGCATCATGCTCCGGGTCAACCTACTTAGTCGATGGCAGCGGCTGTGTCAAATGAGGCAGGCGTTTTGGAGAAAATGGAGCACGGCGTATCTTTCGATTCTTCAGGAGCTGAGCAAGTGGCGGTCATCGTTTTCAAACATCAAGCTAGGAGCGCTCGTCATGATCAAGGAGGAAACGCTGCCACCATTAAGGTGGCCGCTTGGCCGCATTGAGAGCGTCATCCCAGGAAAAGATGGAACCATCAGAGTAGCCGTCATCCGCACTCAAAGAGGCCTTTTCAAGAGGGCCGTTGGAAAAATATCGGTTCTGCCCCTTCAGGATGGATCTGTTGAAAGCCTTTGCCTTCCATAGGGGGGGTGAATGTTCGGAGCAGAACCCAGCCGATTAGCTGCTTGGCAAATAGCACCTAATTCTTGGCCCTCAGCCGCTTATTTTGTTTGTTACTTATGTCTATGTCACTCATTTGTTTGTTAAAGCTTTGCGCGTGCTTGCCCTGCTAAACGCTCTCTGCCAGCTCGCTCTTCGCTATCTCCGCTTTGCGTCTGCCTACCGACGTCAGCCGAGCGAAGCTGCGCTCAGCGATCGGAGCGGCAATGTAAAGGGCAGGCAAGCCACACTTGCAATTTGGATGTCACGCATTAAAGAACATATCGTAATTTTATTTCTGCGCCGAGTTTTATTTAATTCGAAATAATTATTCGGCCGATTGGGGATAAAAAACATTATCTCCACACCTCGTTTGTGATATTCCGTGGAATATTACTAGATATATAGAACATTTAGCCATGCCCACATCATTTTGGCCGATTAGGGAATCTATTTTCTAATTGACTGGTTTATTTTACACACTTGCTTTTGATGCATTTTGCGTAAATAGAGGTTTTAGCGAAAATTGTGAAACAAAACAAACGAAAGAGGATAGTCAATCAATTTAGAGATTCCGTTGAATAATTCTGGTTAACTAAAACCCTTAGTTCTGCCAACATAATTTTAGGCCGTTGATGAATAAATTTTCTTCAAGATTGGCTAGTTTTTAGTCCTTGCTTTTATTGTATTTGAGCTAAAACAAGGCTTAAACAAAATAGTTCAACAAAAGAGTCGCAGTGTTGCTGGTATTTAAGGACATGATGCGTGTATAGGCCTTTGTATACCCTATTTCGTTAATTTAATATGAATATATGAAGATAAAAAGTAATTAATAAAGACCGTTTCTCAAATTTATATGTTATAGACACATTTATGAATATGATTGGTATCTTGCATGTATATATCTCGATCCTGATACCCATTCTTGGTCTCTGTAATACAATAAACTGCAAAAAATGATATTTAAAACAGAGACTACGTTGTTTTTGCCATCTTTGGAGACTGGGATCACAAACATTTTGTCAAATCTGAAACACCTATTTCCCGCAGGGTATGCGCAGAAACATTTCGCGTGAAATAGCAATGAGACTCATTGTTGTCAACCGGGTTATTCCCGATTCAAAAAATTCGACAAATTCCTCGAGTTTGATCTTCCATCGAATATTACGAGCTATATAGAACATTTTGCCATGCCCACATAATTTTGTCCGATTGGTGAATCTATTTTCTACTTGACTGGCTTAATTTAAATAATTGCTTTTGTTGCATTTTGTTTAAAAAAGTGTTTTAGCAAAAAAAGGTCAAAGAAAATGCAATTTTTCTCATTGAGAGCGAAGTTAACCGGTTCGGAGAGTGACAGCGCTGCCTCAGGGCTCCTCAGACAAATTCTGCTGAGGAGCATCTTGCCGAAATCGATCATCAGTATAAAAAATAAAATATATATAAAACTATTATACAAAAGCTATTAATAAATAAAACAGAACTGTGGCGGTATATTTACAGCATATCGGTAAAAGTCAGTATATTTAATCATTTTATTAATATACATTATTCATGGTAGCATTCATATCCCGGTCCCTCATCCACTTTCAAACAATTCCACTTTGGCGCGCACCCGTAGCGATTATTCAGTCCATAGTATCGATGGTAGTTTTTTTTGCTATCCGTTTGATTAACTTAACCCATTGTCGACCCTGAAATTTATGAAACTTGAAGAATTTTAGCGCAGTTCAGGTAAAAGATATCGTGAAAAAAATTGTTTGGGGTAAAGAAACCTCTTCAAGAAGAATTTACAAAAAGGCCTATTATCTGTGGATCATCTGCTTAAATTAGAGTGAGCTAGTTCGTTTAATCATCGGTATATATTTTAAATGAGACGGTATATTTCTGAGGTATATTTTATCACACTGATTTTCTTGCTCCATGTCTAGATAGTATTTTATACTAATTTCCATTTATTCCTGATCGCCTGGCATTCAAATCTCAATTTTTTCAAAAATGTCGGATAAAAGTGTATAAGCAGATTTTGCACACTGGCGCTTCGAGGGGGCTTATATGAAAGAAACCGGGAATAAATGTTTGAAACAAACACATTTCCCCTTGAGATGTCGCTTTTGGTAATTACATAAACATGTAGTTAATATGTAGCAGATGTGTAGATTCAATGATACAGTTATGATTACAAATAATTCGTCAGTATACTTACGGTATATCTTGAAAATTGTGACGTATTTTTGGTCACACTGTCCACAGAGCAGGCGACGAAGGTTTTTGAGAGAGTTTTAAAATTAAAATTAAACAGAAGGCTATGGCGTTGTGCTAAGGCCAACACTTTCACTTGCCCGCCCATCTGGGAAAGAAAGCATTAGTGTGGTTCTTTAGCAGATTTTCGTAAAGGCCTTCGTCTCATATCTATGAGTTTTTGTGTTTGGCAATTAGCTTCCCAGTGAATCACAAAAAAAGTTAATAACAACACTCAGCGAAGATAAGAAAGAGTGCGTTTCACCCCGCTCCCGCCCCCGCACCAGCCGCCGCCTAACCGCAGACCTTTGCGACCATTGCGTAGAGCAGCCCCACAAGTTGTCCCCACGACCGAAGACAACTGGGCCATCGAGGTAGTGTAGTGGCAGCCAACGTATTTGGTTGCATCAATAGAATGGGCAACGACGATCACCGGCGGAGGAAGACACCTTGCGGATTCTGCATGGCTGTGTTCAAGTGGATTCCGGTTGTATTCATAACCGCCGTCATTGCCTGGTCCTACTATGCCTATGTGGTGGAGCTCTGCATACGTGAGTAGCCTCGATCTAATTGGATTGTCCCTGATTCATTAATTGCATTGGATCGGATTGGTCTTCTTTCAGGCAACTCCGAGAACCTCGTTGGGATGATTTTAATGCTGTTCTTCTACCACATTGCCCTGATACTGTTCATGTGGTCCTACTGGAGAACCATAATGACATCGGTTGGTCGAGTGCCAGATCAAGTGAGTTCTGTATGTGTGATTCACACGCTCCGCTCTTATCGGCGGCAGCCTACCAAAAGCAGTTTTGTTTTGCGATAGTGCATTGGGGAGGGGAGGGCTGGGCTTACCCGTTTTCCCCGTTCAAGTTTATCATAAATTTGACCAGAAATTGATGTCTGATTGTTTCTAGTGGCGGATACCAGACGAGGAACTGACGCGCCTGTTTCGTGCCGACAACCCAGAGACGCAGAAACGCATTTTGAACAGCTTTGCCCGCAGTTTGCCAGTAACCAATCGGTGAGGAAGGAGGTTTCTACTTGGAATCGTATCATCACAAGCGAACTAACGACGAAATCTGTATTTTGTAGCACAATGAACGGCTCTGTCCGGTTTTGTGAAAAGTGTAAGATCATTAAGCCGGACAGAGCGCATCATTGCAGCGTGTGCAATAGCTGCGTGCTCAAGATGGATCATCACTGCCCCTGGGTGAACAATTGCGTCAACTTTTACAATTACAAATTCTTTGTATTGTTTCTGGGGTACGCGCTCATCTATTGCTTGTACGTTGCAGTCACCACTCTGCATGATTTCGTTCAGTTCTGGAAGGTAGGTGCCGTAAGTTTCGACCTCTTAGACTTTTTATTATCCTTGCATGCATCCGTGCCGTGCATACTGCATGAAGAGCCCGTAGTTAATGAATGAATTTTTCCGTTTTACTGTACTGTACTGTCTACATATTACCTGTACTTACTGATAAAAAGTACGAAAATAATGGTTACTCGGAACAGGGCCAATTGAACGGCAGTGTTGTGGGCCGTTTTCACATCTTGTTCCTGTTCTTCATATCCATCATGTTTGCCATTAGTTTGGTGAGTCTGTTTGGCTATCACATCTATTTGGTTCTGGTCAATCGCACCACTTTAGGTGAGTAGAGAACCAGGAGTGATTAAACTAAGACTATAACTGCCCATTAATCCCTCTATACAGAGTCTTTTCGAGCACCAGTCTTTCGCGTCGGCGGCCCCGACAAGAACGGCTTCAATTTGAGCCGCTATGCCAACTTCTGTGAGGTGTTTGGCGACGACTGGCAGTACTGGCCTTTGCCCATCTTCACCAGGTATGTTGGCGTCGCATCGAGTCTCCATTTTTTTCTATTCCCATCTAAGACTAGTCTCCGGGCTGGCACTCGCACATTCTCATTTGCATTTTTATACCCGATACTCAAAATGAGTATTGGGGTATATTAGATTTGTGGTAAAAGTGGATGTGTGTAACGTCCAGAAGGAATCGTTTCCGACCCCATAAAGTATATATATGCTTGATCAGCATCAATAGCCGAGTCGATTGAGCCATGTCTGTCCGTCCGTCCGTCTGTCCGTCTGTCCGTCCCCTTCAGCGCCTAGTGCTCAAAGACTATAAGAGCTAGAGCAACGTTGTTTTGGATCCAGACTTCTGTGATATGTCACTGCTACAAAAATATTTCAAAACTTCGCCCCGCCCACTTCCGCCCTCACAAAGGACGAAAATCTGTGGCATCTACATTTTTAAAGATAGTATAAAACTAAAAACTCAGAATCGTAGAGGATGACTGTATCTTCTAGAGTGCAAAATTATTATAGCCAGAATCAAGAAAACAATTTCATTCTTTCTCGCTCTGTCTCTCTCTAACACACAGGTTTCATGGTCGGTTTTGCCAATTGCAAAATATGAGTTCAAGCATCTCAGAACCTATAAGAGCCAGAGCAACCAAATTTAGTATCCACACTCCTGTGATATCGAACCTTGACCGTTTCGTGTCCAAATTTCGCCACACCCCCTTCCGCCCACGCAAAGGACGAAAATCTGGGGCATCCACAAATCTCAGAGACTATTAAGGCTAGAGTAACCAAATTTGGTATCCGCACTTCTGTTAGATCTCACTATAAAACGTATATCTCAGAATTTCGCCCCACCCCCTCCCGCCCCCACAAAGGCCGAAAATCTGTTGCATCCACAATATTGCAGATTCGCGAAAACTAAAAACGTTGTGAGTTGCTGCGGACGCCGCAACTCTACAGTTATACCCGATACTAAGTCAGTATGGCTCTCCTCCGGCAGACGCTGCTAATATTAAACGACACGACAAAGAGTGCGTGGGAGAGAGACAGAAAATCAGTCTGAGCGTGACGTCGGGCGCTGCGTAGCCAGTGCAAATTGATTTGTTCCTTTTGGCTATAAAAATTATCTGATCTGGTCCAGATTCAGCAATCTGATAGATATGGTCGTTATCTATGATTCTGCGTTATTAGTTTTCTCGAATGTGCAATATTGTGGATGCAACAGATTTTCGTCCTTTGTGGGGCGGAAGGGGTGGGGCGAAATTCTGAGATATACGTTTTATAGTGAGATCTAACAGAAGTGCGGATACCAAATTTGGTTACTCTAGCCTTAATAGTCTCTGAGATTTGTGGATGCCCCAGATTTTCGTCCTTTGCGTGGGCGGAAGGGGGTGTGGCGAAATTTGGACACGAAACGGTCAAGGTTCGATATCACAGGAGTGTGGATACCAAATTTGGTTGCTCTGGCTCTTATAGGTTCTGAGATCCTTGAACTCATATTTTGCAATTGGCAAAACCGACCATGAAACCTGTGTGTTAGAGAGAGACAGAGCGGGAAAGAATGAAATTGTTTTCTTGATTCTGTTTTCTGGCTATAATAATTATACGATCTGGATCAGATTTTGCACTCTAGAAGATACAGTCATCCTCTACGATTCTGAGTTTTTAGTTTTATACTATCTTTAAAAATGTAGATGCCACAGATTTTCGTCCTTTGTGGGGGCGGAAGTGGGCGGGGCGAAGTTTTGAAATATTTTTGTAGCAGTGACATATCACAGAAGTCTGGATCCAAAATATCGTTGCTCTAGCTCTTATAGTCTTTGAGCACTAGGCGCTGAAGGGGACGGACGGACGGACGGACGGACGGACGGACGGACGGACGGACGGACGGACGGACGGACGGACGGACAGACGGACAGACAGACAGGGCTCAATCGACTCGGCTATTGATGCTGATCAAGAATATATATACTTTATGAGGTCGGAAACGATTCCTTCTGGACGTTACACACATTCACTTTTACCACAAATCTAATATACCCCAATACTCATTTTGAGTATCGGGTATAAAAAATTAGATGCGAGTTCTTTGGAATAATAACTCATTTTAAATATCGCGCCTAATGCTATTAACGGCTGCTTGAAATTCTGACTACTGCTTGAGGGATTAGACTTTGCAAGCAGTGCTCTCACACACTAGTTGACTCTGTCTAGCTAATTGTATTCCCCTTCGATCAGTGGAATTTCAATTTCAAGCAGTTGTTTACAAAATGCTGAGCGCTCCACAAAGCTTACTAAAAAAGTCAGCCAAACGCCTCACAAAAATCAGACGAATTCGTTTTAACACATACACACACACACACCACCTGTGCAAAATTATAACTATATAATAAAACAACATCAGCAACAATTACAACAACAGCAACTGTACAAAAGCTAAACTGTAATCAACGCCAAACCAAACAACAACAAAAAAACTCACATTTCTGTTTGCAACTTTCGTTTAACAAATTACCAAAACCTTCTACTTATCCACAATTTATGGAAAACGACTTTTACGAACTAGTCGTGGTGATGGCTTCAGCTATCCAACATCCACCGATCAAAGCGGCGAGGCGCCCCCCGCCCAGCGATACGCTGCCATGGGCGACACAACCACCAACAGGTTAGATGGCAATCCAACAGATAAGTTGATTGACGCTATACCCCTCGTCACCACACCCAATAACCATGTTCAACCACCTCAACAACAACATCCACATCAAGTAAGAAGCCAGAACCAGGCGCAGTCGCAGCGCCAGGCCCGTCCAAAGTCGTTAAATCTGCAACCCGCACTGGAACTGCCCTTGGCAAACGGCCAATCATCAAGCTGCAACACGGCAGCAGTCCCGTCTAGTGAGGTGGTCGTTGTCAATTTTAGCACCCTGCCAGAGGATGCCAATGGCGATGCGGTCATCATCGATATGGTGGGCGATCATAGTGGAGCTGCTGCTGTTGTTGCCGCTCCCAAGGATGCCTGCCGCCAGCCGAATGGTGATGTCCCTCTCAACTAGACCCTGTAACTTTCGCTACGAAACCTTTTTAGATACGTATCTCTATGTATGTTTGTTGTATATCTGTGTAAACTGCCAGAATGGTTGCACTTGTGCCCTGTCATCATTGCAGTGCTTTTCTTAAATGTATGTTATATACCACTAAGTTACCTCTATATACACAAATGTATGTGGCCTTTGTGGCTGCTGGGAAACACATTGGGGGCACCATATCACACAAAAAACTAGAAACAAAAAACATTACAACTATTACAAATAGACAACTAAGTAAATGTTTAAGCAATACGTTTAGTATGCATTTGTGTTTTACATTCATATGAGAGCCATCGCAGTTTTTATGGAAATGTACTGGATCAGAACGTATACTATTCCGAAGGGAATACCGGGCAATATAGTGTAGTGCAGGGATGAACGCGAGACCTGAATGTAGGCAAATTCCTAGAAAGGACCAATCAAGATTCACTTAATCGATGGTGACCCCGTTTAGAGTTAGTTTTATTATTGAAAGAACATTTATTTGAAGCACCCGCCACGCCACCACCACCCATGTAGAAGATATCAGCCAATCTCAAAGACTTAACCTGAGATTTCAGCGAGCCCAACCCAATCGAAACATGCACCACAAAGAGAATTTTATCTACGACTTAGGCATTTCTTATTGCTTTTAATTAATGTAGTTAGTTGGTAACTTATTGCAAGTTGATTTGGGTAGAGTTCTTTTTATACTTTTGATATGATGTTTAGTTTATTTTTGCTATAATTTTACCTAAATATGTTCGCTTTTATTGAATTTCTGTAAGAAGGGGTAAAACGAACTGAAGAAGTATGGAAACTATATTTAAAAGAGCCACAAAGAATTGTTTTTAATTTTCCAAAAATCTATAGTTCTCTCCCATGGCTTTGCTTCTGTTGCACGGCACCGAGTCAATCTATCAATCCATCATGCAATCAAATATTACACCAACGCACACACACACACGCACAAACTACTACTAATCGTGCTCGAATATTTCCACCCACACCCACCCCCACATTTCCATTTTTATTTATTTATTAAAATTAACAAATTATCTGTTAATAATGGTACTTAGTTACTAAACGCGGAAAAAGATAAGTTAAAAGTTAGCTAAATTTAAATGATTATAAATATTGCATGCAATTAGTTTAAGAGATAGTTCAGGGGATAGGGTTTGACAGAGGGAGTTATAATTATGGCATAAAACCCTAAAAGGTTCATGATCAGCATAATTAGACCTACATATTCGTAGACGGATAGGCCTAAAAGTACGGGTAGGTCTGGATGGAACGGCCAAGTCAATCTGACCCAAGAGAGTTTGGGAGTCAACAGTCCCAAGAAGGAGCTTGTGCACGAACTTTACGCCATTGCATATTCTGCGATGGTGCAACGACGGCAGGTCAATAAGATTTAGCCTAGACCGGTAGGGTGGCAAGATTCTACCCGAGTCCCAGTTAAAGTTCCGAAGGGCAAAAATTAACGAGGGGAACGTTGTGAGTTGCTGCGCACACCGCAACTCTACAGTTATACCCGATTCTAAGTCAGTATGGCTCTCCTCCGGCAGACGCCGCTAATATTAAACGACACGACAAAGAGTGCGTGCGAGAGAGACAGAAAATCAGTCTGAGCGTGACGTTGGGCGCTGCGTAGCCACTGCAAATTGATTTGTTCCTTTTGGCTATAAAAATTATCTGATCTGGTCCAGATTCAGCAATCTGATATATATGGTCGTTATCTATGATTCTGCGTTTTTAGTTTTCTCGAATCTGCATTATTGTGGATGCAACAGATTTTCGTCCTTTGTGGGGCGGAAGGGGGTGGGGCGAAATTCTGAGATATACGTTTTATAGTGAGATCTAACAGAAGTGCGGATACCAAATTTGGTTACTCTAGCCTTAATAGTCTCTGAGATTTGTGGATGCCCCAGATTTTCGTCCTTTGCGTGGGCGGAAGGGGGTGTGGCGAAATTTGGACACGAAACGGTCAAGGTCCGATATCACAGGAGTGTGGATACCAAATTTGGTTGCTCTGGCTCTTATAGGTTCTGAGATCCTTGAACTCATATTTTGCAATTGGCAAAACCGACCATGAAACCGGTGTGTTAGAGAGAGACAGAGCGAGAAAGAATGAAATTGTTTTCTTGATTCTGGCTATAATAATTATACGATCTGGTTGAGATCTTACATTCTAAAACATATAGTCATCCTCTACGATTCTGCGTTTTTGGTTTTATCGTATCTTTAAAAATGTGGATGCCACAGATTTTCGTCCTTTGTGGGAGCGGAAGTGGGCGGGGCGAAGTTTTGAAATATTTTTGTAGCAGTGACATATCACAGAAGTCTGGATCCAAAACATCGTTACTCTAGCTCTTATAGTCTTTGAGCACTAGGCGCTGAAGGGGACGGACAGACGGACGGACGGACAGACAGACATGGCTCAATCGACTCGGCTATTGATGCTGATCAAGAATATATATACTTTATGGGGTCGGAAACGATTCCTTCTGGACGTTACACACATCCACTTTTACCACAAATCTAATATACCCCAATACTCATTTTGAGTATCGGGTATAAAAATTGCTTTTGCACGGATTCAATAACAACCTGCTGCTCTTTATACTGCGGGCTCCACACACAAGAACAATACTCCAATATAGGACGTACTAACGAGATGTACAGTTGTTTCGTAACGTACGGGTCGTCAAACTCATTGGACCAACGCTTGATGAACGCTAAAACACCCTTAGCTTTATTTACAGTTGCGGCTATATGGGTGTTAAAACACATCTTATGATCAAAAAGGACTCCGAGGTCATTTGAACTCGAAATTCGCTCAAGGACATGATTTCCTAGAACATATGGGACAAAATGAGGAGCGCGACGGTAAAATGTCATAAGTTTGCATTTGGAAAGGTTCAGAAAAAGAAGATTAGTTGAACACCACAATAGTAGTTCACTTAGATCAAGTTGAAGGCTTGTGTGCAAATACCAATCAGAGTAAGAAAGACAGATTTTGACATCATCAGCATACATTAGTGTAGTAGAGTATGTTATAACTTGAGGAAGGTCATTCACAAATAAAATAAACAGAAGCGGGCCCAGATGACTTCCCTGTGGCACACCTGAAGTAACATTAACAGTATTTGACAACACGTTAGAAAACAAAACGCGTTGAGTACGGTTAGAGAGATAGGACAAAATCCAATCTAGAAGATTCGTTGGGAACCCTTGCTGAAGTCCGTAAAAACTACATCCGTCAGCAAACCAATTTAAAAACCACGGTGGATTAAGTTAGAAAACTCAAGAAGGTTAGTCGATGTTGAACGATGTCTGAAAAAACCGTGTTGCGACGGAGATATCAAGCTACAACAAAGATGTTGCAGTTGCCGGGTGACCAGGAACTCAAGAAGCTTCGGGATGGCGGAAAGCTTTGCGATACCACGATAGTTTTCAATGCTTGATCTTGAACCTTTTTTGTGAAGCGGAATGATGTAGGACTCATTCCAAATTACTGGGAGACAAGACTGTTCCAAGGAGAGGTTGAAGAGAAAGGTCAAGGGTTTGCAAAGGGACTGGGCACAGTGTTTTAAGATGCAACTTGGTACCTTATCTGGACCCGCAGAAAACGATATGTCCATAGACGTTTGACTTGCGCTTAGTGTTAACGAACGAATAGAATTTTTTAGGATCACTACGAAAGTTACTACTACATTGTGAAAGGTAAGATTATAACACTGACTATTGACGGCAAGGAACAGAGAGCGAGCGGAGGAGTATAGAGCTAAGGCCAACGTGGAGCCCGACTTCTGGTACTTTTTATAGAGCCGGGATTTATTATTATACCCGATACTCAAAATGAGTATTGGGGTATATTAGATTTGTGGTAAAAGTGGATGTGTGTAACGTCCAAAAGGAATCGTTTCCGACCCCATAAAGTATATATATTCTTGATCAGCATCAATAGCCGAGTCGATTGAGCCATGTCTGTCTGTCCGTCTGTCCGTCCGTCCGTCTGTCCGTCTGTCCGTCCCCTTCAGCGCCTAGTGCTCAAAGACTATAAGAGCGAGAGCAACGATGTTTTGGATCCAGACTTCTGTGATATGTCACTGCTACAAGAATATTTCAAAACTTTGCCCCGCCCACTCCGCAGAATCGTAGAAGATGACTATATGTTTTAGAATGTCAGATCTCAACCAGATCGTATAATTATTATAGCCAGAATCAAGAAAACAATTTAATTTTTTCTCGCCCTGTCTCTCTCTAACACACACGTAGCATAGCCGGCTTTGCTTAGAGTAGAACATTAGCGCCTAGATCTCAGAGACTATAAAAGCTAGAGCAACCAAATTTGGTATCCACACTCCTAATATATCGGACCGAGACGAGTTTGTTTCAAAATTTCGCCACACCCCCTTCCGCCCCCGCAAAGGATGAAAATCTGGGGATATTCACAAATCTCAGAGACTATTAAGGCTAGAGTAACCAAATTTGGTATCCGCACTCCTGTTAGATCTCACTATAAAACGTATATCTCAAAATTTCGCCCCACCCCCTAACGCCCCCACAAAGGACGAAAATCTGTTGCATCCACAATATTGAGGATACGAGAAAACTAAAAACGCAGAATCATAGATAATGATCATATATATCAGATTGCTGAATCTGGATCAGATCAGATCATTTTTATAGCCAAAAGGAACAAATCAATTTGCACTGGCTACGCAGCACCCGACGTCACGCTCAGATTGATTTTCTGTCTCTCTCACACGCACTCCTTGTCGTGTCGTTTAATATTAGCGGCGTCTGCCGGAGGAGAGCCATACTGACTTAGTATCGGGTATAACTGTAGAGTTGCGGTGTCCGCAGCAACTCACAACGTTCCCCCTCGTTTTTTAAGTATGACAAATACTTGGAGAACCAGGGAGGCTTGGACGATACAAGTACAGTGATATCTGGAACAAACGTATTAAGGGCGGAGTAAATAGAACTATAAAACGAGTTAACAGTTGCATCTATGTTCGGTAATGAATAAAGAAACGACCAATCAACACGCGAGAGATGTAGATCTAAATCGATAAAGTTTGTTTTGCGAAAACACTTTATGTGACAAGGAGCCATGGAACTGTCAGCACCTCCAGATTGTGTACAGTCCAGTGATATCAACAAAGTTGGATGGTAAGGATCTTCAGGGAGGGATATTGGGCTTGCTCTAGATACCGTAGCAAGAGAACCATCGTTAACAAAAACGAGGTCAAGAAGTCTGTCCCTAATTGATAAAGTCATTATGGCAATTGGGAAACAACAGGTTAGCGTCATCACAAGGCAGCCAAGAAAGAAATGGGAGGTTAAAGTCCCCCATGACAATAATTCGATCATTGCACCCTAATGTTGAAACAACAGTATTAATTGCTGAGAGGTGGTGTAAGTAAAGCTCAGCATCAGACCTGGGAGGAATGTAAGAGCAGGTTAAATAGAAAAATGCTGATCCAACACGAACTTTGACTGCAACAAATTCAATTCCATGAATGTTATTGAATGGGAATAACTCAGATGAGAAAACAGATTTAACTGCAATCAGAACCCCACCTGCAAAAGATGGGCGGTCCATTCTATAAATAGTGTAACTATCAATGAAAATTTCATGATCATTGACAGAGCAGTTAAGCCAGGTTTCGGCAAACGCGATGGCATCGAAATTAAAGGACGCGCTATTAGTATGAATTTGACGCAATTTTCCCAGAAAACTGCGAACGTTCTGATAGTGCATTTAAAAATAGTACATCAGTTTTTTGGAGCATGTTCGGTAATTCTTGGATTCGAGTTCGAATCTTTGAGAAGGAACTCATGCACAATTGTATGCTCAGGCCATATTGACGGTTCTAGCGAACTGGATAGTAAAGAATCAGGGAGAAGAATTTTAAAGGATGATATGTTGCGCTTATTTATAAATGTAAATTTAGTCACAACTATATCAACAGGCGAAGTGTTAAGTTTAGAGGAAAGATGTTGTTTAACATCCTCCGTTGTAGCCTCAGGAATAAGACGAGAAACAAATATTGCTTTCCGAGGGACCACTGCTTTAAGTTGAAGTCCCGAGCGAGATCGAGATGGTGGAGCCACTCCTAAAAGAGATCTCGGTCCAAGGGCAGAGGAATTGGAAGCAATGGCTGTAGCAGGAATTGGAGTAGGAATTGGAGCAGGAATTGGAGCAGGAATTGGCAAGACGTCGTCAGCAACCAGCACACCCGCACTAGGAGCACTCACCGCGTCAGAAGTGACGGCCACAGAAACTGCAGGGATGGGATTGATGCTGTTGGGAAGTTGGGTGCTCGAAGGAAGCACATTGCTCGGTGTAAAGAACTCCGGAGCCACCGTTGGCGGATTTACAGACAACGGCGTGGCCTGACTACACGGAAATGCTTCCGATGGATGAAGGTGGGAGGCAGGCGTACCAATCGGATTAGGTTGCAAGAGATTGGTATCATTATGCGGCATTTTCCGTCTAGGCGATTCGCTCCAGAGTTTGAGCCCAAGAAACTGTGATTCAAGGGCAAGAAATTTCTCGTTGAGAGCCACAAATTGTTTCCGGACATCCAGAAACCCAGTTCGAGTCTGTCTCATAAATGTGCGCATTTCGGCCTCAATCTCCCGACAAGCCAGACATGACCAAGACAGGCCCATGCGTTTCGAGATCAGATAATTCAGCCGCCAAAATTTCCACCACCAGCACATTTTATGTGGGCAAAATTGTCGCACAGCCAGCAGCTAAGAAATGAATCACCAATGATAACACCACCGAATTCATATTTCGTTGCACTGCAAACAATTGCCATTATGGACATTCGTAGAATCACTGTGCACGAATAAAAAAAGAACGGAGTGAGATCGCAGGTAAAGTAGGAGAGCGGACAGCAGAGCGAGCCAGACAATCAGCTGCAGCGGCAATAATTCAAAGCAGATGATCTAACGAAGTGCAGAAAACGAGCAGTAAACTCACCAAAGCAGAGACACAAAAGAAAAGTCCACAGAGAGGGAGAGTATAGGCAATCCAGAGAGAGTGAGAGCAACAATGCGAGCCCCGCTTATGCTCACGAGAGAGTGTGGGCGATGCAAACGCTGATGCGCGAGAACAGTGCACACCGAAGAAGCGATAACGAAAAGCAGACTGGGCAAAAAACAATAACAAATTGCCTGCACGAGTCCGATGCGTTACGTTGCAATATTGAATTTATATTAAACACTTGTTTACAAACAAAACACTGGTGGTTAACACAAAGTAGAATCAAATTAAAGAGATGCGATAATATATCAAAACAAAGTCACAACAATGTTGTTTGATATTTAGGCAAAGGGCGGAGAATGCGGGAGCAAGAAAAACACAGCCGGCTTAAGCAAGAGCCCATCACTCTTAAACATTATTTGTATTGTATTGTATGTATATACTGTACCGGAAGCCTGCTCAAATATAATGCCAACATCTCTTAGCTTTGGCGATGGCATTAGCTATCCCATACGACATCTTGAGGACGACTCCGAAACCCTGTTGGGCTACCACAGCGACACACGCATCGAGCTGGACGAGGACTGCCTGCCGGAGTCGCGTTTCCTGCACTCGATTCCATAGCCAATCATGACAAGCGACAATGTGGCCACGTATTATATTTAATGATTTAATTTACCGCTTATGTTTTTGTTATTTGTAAATACGAGCAGTAAGAGTGGCAGATGGACAGAGAGCCAGACACGACAGTATGTCCAGGGATTAGATTGGAAACTTTAAACTGTATTCAATTAGTGTTTAAGTAGAAACTTATTAGAACATAACCATTCGATCAAAGACGATGTCTGTCGGCATACTAGTTATGCAACACAAAACAAAGCACTGCAATATCCTGAACAGTATACACACACGAGTACATGAATATATACATAAATATATATATACATATCTAGAGTACATAATATGGTTAACAACTTAGTGGAAAAACAATAAAATCAAATGCAAATTTAGGCTTTGGATGCATATGCGAGTCGAGTACATATTCATATGTGTGGAGTAAAAGCAATACGGTTCAATATATTTACAAATATAAAATTCCAAATATTTAACTCAATCGAAACGACTTAAATCATCATCGCTGTCGCTGGCGTTTGTTTTCCTGGTGGATGCGGGTCCTGCGGTTGTTGTGGGTACCACTTCAAAGTCGTCCTCCACGGAGGTTTTTGTCGCCGAAGGATCGCCAAACGGATTTGCCGACAGCCTTGCTGGTGTGGGAGGAGCTGGAACAATTTTCTTTGGAGATGGAGACGCTTCCTTTGGAGCCGGTTCATCTGCCACCGTTTCATCAGGCGCTTCTAGGAGCTTCCGCTTCTTTTGCTTTTTGCTAATCAATGCATCCCGTCTCATTGGAATGCCGGTGTCTTCACTGCGCGGCAGCAAATCACTTATATCAGTCTCCACGTCAGCCAGTTCCGGTTGCAGCTTCTCCTGCAGTGACGCCAACGCAATCAGCAGTGCCTCTTCGGTGCGAATGGTGCGTGAGCCTTGGCGCGGCAGGACATTCACGTAATGGTCGAACAGCATTTCGGGATCGTCCACAGTCAATTTGTCATCGTTGGCCAGCGCTTCTTCGAGACCTTGCAGGCCCCCAAACACGATGAGCAGGTGTTTGTACTGAATTGAACGGTTGGGTACCTTATGGACGTTGGTGCCGCGATCAGAGGTGCCAAGAGTTACATCGTAGCTGCTCTCGTATGGCGATTTCGTGAATATGTCCGACAGCGAATGGGCGATGCGTACCTGGTAGCCCCAGTAGACGCCCGTCTCCCGACGCGGCTCATCCGCACTAACCAGGGTTCCGCGCTGCTTTCTGCTTGTGTCTGTAGGGGTAGGGAAAATACAAATTTAGTATCTTTTACCTGTTGATAGTTAAAACTGAAACATACCACTAGCTGGATCCATTTTGACCGTCACTCGTACCCCTGGCTCAATGGCCTTGTCCACGAGGACATCGTTCAGGAGTCCCACATTGGCGTAACTTTGTCCGTCCTTGGCCTTCTTGTTGCTAATAACGCCCTCGCGATAGCGAAACTTGCTTTGCTGCCTGAGGTGATGGGGAGTGTCCAGGGGATTGAGCAGACCAGAGTACTTCAAGTCCTTGTGCAGCGGAAAGAAGTACTTTCGCAAATACTGCGGGCACTCCAGATACTGCAAGATTCGGGCCAATTGGAGCGAGCTGCTGCGCACTGTGCCCGTCGCATTTCCCTCCGCGTCCTGCTCGTAGCTGCGCTTGGTCTCACGGGCCGTCGCCACGCCCACATCATCGAAGACTATCACCTCGTTGACACGGAATATGCAGGCGGCCCGAGCAATCTGGCCCGCAACATAGGCCCTCAGCTCCGCGGACTGGGCGTACTCCAGAATAGATCCCGGCACTGCTATGCTCAGAGTGGATGTATTGGGCTTGTTCATCCTTGCTTGCGCTGCACTTGCGGCAGCATCTGCCTTGGCTTCCGACTCTTTGGTCTGGGTTATCTGTTTGAGGAGCTTCTCCTGCTTACGCTCTCTTTTCAGTGCCTTTCGCTCTTTGTTTACTTTCTTCCACGACTTGTGCGGCTCCGTGGGCCTGCCATTTCTCACGGCTGCTGGGGCGGCTGGCATGGCTTTCATTTAGGTCTGGCTAAAATTAGTTAAACAACAAACTCTGCACGTGCGAAACCATCGAAGGAACTGTCGATAGCATCGATTTTTTCTGAGCTAGATTTTTCACAATTTATCGTACATTCAGAAACGATAGATGTCATCTAAGACATCGGGTTTTCCCCTGCAATTGAGAGGACGCAGTTCTTGTAGAATATTTTCCAACGAAATGAGCCGCGAAGCTCTGGAGCCTCCTGTGCTAGGCATGAGCAACTTACAGTAACTAACATACATACATAGATGTGCCAGTTCATACAACGAAAGCGTCACACACTGGCTAGCGCGTTCCGTACACCAGAGTGACGTCATCATGAGAGAGAAAGCGCAGAGAGAACATCTTTGCATGTGTTAGTACACACGCAATATATTTCGACAAAAATATGTGATTGTATGCTTTTTCAGATTTTTTTGAACTCTCTCAGGTCTGGTTCTGTTTTGCCACCAGCATGTTTTAGTGTATGAGTGCACATGCATTCTCACGTACTTTGCGTGTGTGTGTTTAGGATTGCTGGCCGCAAGAACTGAAATTTGAGTTTGGTTCTTGTTTTGGGACTTTTGATGAGCTGACCCACCGCCACAAAATAAATGAAGAATGGGCAGGGGGTGGGGGTATGGTACACTAGGGCGCGGGAAATAAAATAAAAGCTGTTATTTGTTTGATTTATACCACAAAATATAAAATATTACAATAATATAATTACACATTTATTTCCTTATTTTAAACAGCTTGATTATAAATTATAAAAATTATGTAAACGCCGTCGGTTCTCGACTTTATAAGTAGAGGATATACCTTAAGAATGTTCATATATGTAACTACATATGTATACGTAAATACATACAGTGCCGCTCAACTGAATAGGTTCAACAATTTTCAAATGTTAAACCGCTATATCTTTTTAACCAACTTACCGATTTATATGAAATAATTTTTTTTGCATAGATTGATTCATTATTAATATAGCAAGAAAGTTTCCAGAACACGTTTTTAAAGGCTATTTAATAATTTTTTCAAAAACATTACAAACGAGGGGGAACGTTGTGAGTTGCTGCGGACACCGCAACTCTACAGTTATACCCGATACTAAGTCAGTATGGCTCTCCTCCGGCAGACGCCGCTAATATTCAACGACACGACAAAGAGTGCGTGCGAGAGAGACAGAAAATCAGTCTGAGCGTGACGTCGCGCGCTGCGTAGCCAGTGCAAATTGATTTATTCCTTTTGGCTATAAAAATTATATGATCTGATCCAGATTCAGCAATCGGATAGATATGGTCGTTATCTATGATTCTGCGTTTTTAGTTTTCTCGAATCTGCAATATTGTGGATGCAACAGATTTTCGTCCTTTGTGTGAGCGGAAGGGGGTGGGGCGAAATTTTGAGATATACGTTTTATAGTGAGATCTAACAGGAGTGCGGATACCAAATTTGGTTACTCTAGCGTTAATAGTCTCGGAGATTTGTGGATGCCCCAGATTTTCGTCCTTTGCGGGGGCGAAAGGGGGTGTGGCGAAATTTTGACACAAAACGGTCAAGGTCCGATATCACAGGAGTGTGGATACCAAATTTGGTTGCTCTAGCTCTTATGGGTTCTGAGATCCTTGAACTCATATTTTGCAATTGGCAAAACCGACCATGAAACCTGTGTGTTAGAGAGAGACAGAGCGAGAAAGAATGAAATTGTTTTCTTGATTCTGGCTATAATAATTCTACGATCTGGTTCAGATTTTGCACTCTAGAACATATAGTCATCCTCTACGATTCTGCGTTTTTGGTTTTCTCGTATCTTTAAAATTGTGGATGCCACAGATTTTCGTCCTTTGTGGGGGCGGAAGGGGGTGGGGCGAAATATTGAGATATACGTTTTATAGTGAGATCTAACAGAAGTGCGGATACCAAATTTGGTTACTCTAGCGTTAATAGTCTCTGAGATTTGTGGATGCCCCAGATTTTCGTCCTTTGCGTGGGCGAAAGGGGGTAGCAGTATATACAAGAATATTTCAAAACTGCATAAACCCATCTTCATCCAATGGACTTTTTCCCGCTAGGCAATTTATTAAGCGACCACGTGCCGTTCTTCACGAGAGATTCGTACTCGTCCTTCATTGATGCTTTCCATATCTCGCCTTCAGTAGACCGTTCAGCTTGTGCGTAGTTTTGTGGAACTTGTACGTCTGCTGCCAGTATCGCATTGAGCATATGATACTGCTTCCTTTGTCGTTCTGGTTTGCCCGTCCGTACTATGGTTGGGCGTCCTGGTCCTCTTATTGGTTCTGGAAATACAAGAATGTCATTACTAGACCTAATCTCCTCCTGATTTTCTGGCTCATTTTCTGGATCTTTAAATTGCTCGCTATCCATTTCGGGTTCAGAGTCCTGGTTTTGTTGAACCTCAATTGATGCCATGTCATTGGAACATGATGCATCTAGTTTGCCCCCTTCAGGTTCTACAAAAATTACATCCCTACTCTCTACGAGTTTCCTGGTTTCTTTACTGACCAAACGGTATGCTTTGGCTGTATCCGAGTAGCCCACCATTATATACTCTAAGCCTTTCTGTGCGAACTTTGATTTCTTTGTTTTATCTAGAGCTATCGCTACTGAGCCAAAAACTCTTAAATGCGATACCACTGGCTTTCTACCTGTCCATATTTCAAAAGGTGTCACCCCGCTCAAGCAGCTGCTTGCCACTCTATTTCGCAAATACGTGGCAGTTCGAATCGCTTCTGCCCAATAGCATTCACTTAACCCAGCATGCAGCAGCATACTTCTTGCCATTTCTACCAATGTTCTGTTGGCCCTTTCTGCAACTCCGTTTTGTTGAGGTGTATATGGCACTGTTAAGTTTCGCTTTATTCCATTTTGGTTTAGGTAATTATCAAAAACGTTTGATATGTATTCTCGACCAATGTCACATCGTAAAACCTTGACTTTTCTCCCAGTTTGGCACTCATCTTGACTTTTAAATTCTTTAAAAGCCTCGAAAACCTGATCTTTGGTTTTTAGGAAACTTACTGATACATATCTTGAACAATCATCAATAAATGTGGCGAAATATCTATTGCCTCCCATTGACTGCTTTTGCATTGGACCGCATACATCAGTATGTATTAAGTCTAGAACGACCTTTGACCTGTTTGTGCTCGATTGAAATGGTTGCACGCAAATTTTACTTTTTGCGCATGTTGCACACACTTGTTTTGGCTTGTATATGCCCTTGAGACCTATTACCATCTCCTTGTTAACCATTTCCTTTAATGCGTCAAAATGTACAAGGCCGAACCTATTGTGCCATTTGAATGCATCTGCCTCAACATTTACAATGTTCATACACTTTTCCTGATTGTCCTGAACCATAAACAATCCATTTTCCAGATGTGCCTTTATAACTATTTTTCCGTTTTCAAAAATCATCGCTTGATTTTTCTCAAACACAACTTTTTTTTCCATGTTTTAATAGTTTTGTGACCGATATAAAATTGTACTGCAAATCTGGTACCAAGATAACCTTTTCCAGCGTAACGGATCTATCACCGAACTTTACTTGAACAGTTCCATGCCCTTCAGCAATAAGTGATTTACCGCCGGCTAAAAATACTTTTTGATTATCTTCCGTGAACGACACAAAGCGTTCCTTGTCACAACATAGATGCGCCGTTGCGCCACTGTCTATGCACCATGCATTTAACATCTGGTCATTTGGCTTAGCTAAACTTAGGATTGGTACATATTTTTCTGGTTCAACTTTGGCATATTCGGTTACGCAAAGCATTGTACCCAATCTTTCCCCGCTTTTACTGTTTGTGCCCTTGTTGTTTGCTCCTTCCTGCTTGCTTTTAGCACGGCATTCCGATTTAAAATGCCCTTCCTTTCCGCACTTAAAACACTTTTTGCCCTTCTTAAAGTTTTTCTTAAAATTGTTGTTGTCATAACTGACGTGTAGTTCCGCGCTACTTGTAATTTCCTTGCTAATGCTATCTTCCTGCATATTCGCTTCTTCAGAAATTTTTATTTTTAGCATGCTCAAGCTCGGCAAATCATCTCGCGTCTCAATCGCAACAACAAAACTTTCATACGACTTAGGCAAACCATTTAGCAACACAACTGATAAGATCTTTTCATCAACCTTTATGTTGACCTCTGCTAAAGCCTCGTGTACCACCTGGAATTTCCGCAAATATTCCTGTGCACTTATACCATCCGACATTTTTAACGTCAACAATTGTTTAATTAAAAGCACTACCCTTGCTGGTCCGCTTGGCCTGTGGATTTTGTTTAGCTTTTGCCATGCCTTTGACGACGATACACAATTTTTAATATTGTTTAGTTTGGTCGATTTAACACAAAGTAAAATTGACGCCAACGCCTTTTGATCCTTTAGTTCAAAAGCTGCACGTTGCTCATTTGTTGCACTTTCACTAAGCTCAATTTTACCACTGACGATTGGCCACAAATCATTTTGTATGAGAACACTTCTCATCAAAACTTCCCATGTGCTATAATTGTTTTCGTCCAGTTTCTTAATATTGAAATTCATATTTCCACTCATTTTTTATACTTATTGTCCCACAGTGCAAAATTTGTAACTGTCGATCGTCTCATGCACAAAGCAACTACGACGACAATACTGTTGTCCGTGTCTTTCTTTTGTTTTTTCGTTTTCTCTTAAGTATCCCTCCGAGTTGCTATTTACACACACACACTCGGGATTTTCTAAGTCTTGGTATACACACTTTTGGGTATACACACTCGCGGTTTTGTGCGGCTTGGCATACGCACTTTTTGGTATACACACTTGAGTCTCTGTTCGCTTTTGTGTTTCTTGATCCGTTGGGACTGCTTTATTTTGGACTTTAAACCACGGCAACGGTCCGATTCGCTGCAAAATTCTAATCAAAAAAACATAATGCGAATCTCCGTTGAATTTGTTCAACTTGTTCTTTTGCCTTTCTATGTACACACATACAGTTCTTTCCATACATTCGTCGAAGACGGACGTGTCGCGCATTGAAGTTTCTAAATAATCGCAAAGAGCATTCTGTGTGCTTATCTCGCACGAGAATCTATTTTTAGACACTGCGTAGCGGTGTCGGTAACACGAGAACAACAAAGAACAGTAAGCGAAGTAAGCTGTCGTACAGCGGGCAAGCTTTTGCCCTCGCCCTGCGCGCAGCCGCAAACGAAGGGCAACAAAAGCTCAACTTTTCTTAGTAGCAAGAATTCTTGATGCTAGGCAATCACAAATTTGTAACAAGCAAATTTCGTGAAGTGCCAAAAAATGGACGTAGACTCACCTGATCATTCCCAGCTTAGTGATAAGCTTTCAGCGACTGATAAGATGAGGAAAATAGCTGGTGCACCTGCAGAATTCCGTGCCAGCTTGGCTAAAGACCTATATAAGGCAATTGGAACGCCTAACTACAATAGTAGCTTGATCGCAACGACTACAAGCACTATTACCACGAGCACACTATCTTTTTCAACAGGGAAATGTCCAGCGAATTACTCAATGGCAAATACCGTAACTGGCAGCATATGTTCAGTACCGAGCACTTCGAGAGCTGAGGCGTCTACTTCAAGCTTAGCCAAAAAAGTATCCCAAGGAAAAGATTGTAGCTTTCAGATGCCGATGGTCTCTATTAGTAAAAAGCAAAAAAGAGCTGATAAAGTCTCAAAAACAATTAAAAAAACTACACACCCAGCTATTCCAAAAAATCACCCATTCAAGGGCCGCCAAAATTTTACACCTGTTACTACCCCTTCAGTAGCACTTCTAAATAATCGCTATGCAGCGCTATCTGAAGAAGCTGAATCTGTCATGGAACTGGACGAAGAAGAGCAACATGGGCTAGTAGCAAACGAAGCTAGCAATGAGCAGCAGCCAAGCATAGTGCCAAGCTATTTGCGTGCCGCAAGTGAATAAAATGGACAAACTCGAAGACGCCCTCAATTCTGTAATTCCAGCTGATGAGTATGACATTCGCACATCCAGATTTGGAGTTTCGCGTATATATGCAAAAAATTCCCAAGCTTTTCGAACAGTTCTTGATATGCTGACGAAGCAAAACTGTGAATTCTGGCACCATCAGTTGAGAGAGGATACGCCGTACAGATTGATTATTCGAGATATCCATCCAAATGTACCAAAACACTTAATTGAGCACACTTTCACCGACAAGGGTTTCACAGTCATGAACATCTACTGCCCCAGGAAGCCAAACTGGCGTAATATTGAAATAAATGAAGAGGATGATCATGAAATAAATAACTTAAAAACAAGACAGAGTATGTTCTACGTGAACCTAAAGAAAACACCAAATATTGCAGAGGCACTTAAGATTACTCAAATTGGAAGGCACAGAGTAACAGTAATTAAGGCAAAGCACAGTAAAGAATTGGTGCAGTGCTTTAGATGCCAAGATTTTGGACATACGCGAAACTACTGCCTTAAAAAGCCAGTCTGTGGAAAATGCTCTGGCGACCACTATACTGGATCAAAATCGTGCGAACTAAGTCTTAGTAACAAATCCATTTGTGCAAACTGCGGCGAAGATCACCTATCTAGCTATAAAAGTTGTTCAGTCCGAATTGAACTCAGCAAGAAGCTCAAGCCGACAGCCAGACTACCAGAAGATGGAATGCCTGCCAGTAGCAAAAATAAAAATCACCCAGTCGGATCGCAAGTCATCTCAAATGCCAATGTGAGGAGTGGGTTCTCCTATGCAGACATAACAAGACCGCGTGCAGAGAAAAATATTAACGTGAACACATTACATGACAGCTCCCGGTTGTTTAATGGTGCTGAAGATCAACATTTTAGTAGCAAATTCAAAATATTAGAAAAAGCTATAAACGACCTTAATAGTAGAATGGATCAAATGTTCAAACTAATACAGGATACGATGGAGGCAAACAAAGCCTTCCGCGACCTGGTACAGAAGCTTATTTCAAAATGAACAAGCTTCAATTAAAAATCGGATTATGGAATGCACGAGGGCTAGTCAAGAACATTGAAGAACTTAGACTTTTCCTTAATGCTAATAAAATCGATGTAATGTTGATAACAGAGACACATATGCGCCCTGGTCGGAGAGCATTCGTACCAGGATACGATCAATATTACGCTGATCATCCCAGCGGAACATCGAAAAGTGGCTCTGCTCTGTTCAAACGATCGTCCATTGCCCATACTCAGAACGAACCTATGTCCAGGATAAACATACAAGTTGCCAGCGTGAGTGTGCCGACTAATGTTGGATGCATCAAGATCTCCTCAATATACCTGCCACCCAACCAACCTTGGAGTACAACTGATTTTGAGCAACTTTTTCTTAGCCTGGGGAACAGATTCATCGCAGGCGGTGACTTTAACGCAAAGCACCCATGGTGGGGTAACGTCAAATCATGCTGTCGAGGGAAGCGATTGCAAGAGGCCATCGTCAGTAGCACATGCGAAATCCTTGCCACTGGCGAGGCAACTTTCTTCTCATACAACACTCGCCTTACACCTTCTGCTCTCGACTTTTTCATTGTCAACGGGATTGCGCAAAACAAGCTGTCAGTCGAAACTAAATATGAACTCTCCTCGGATCACCTGCCAATTGTAGCATCAGTGCATCATTCTCCTCAAATCAAAACTATGAAGCAACAAATTCTCCCTCGAGGCTCTTGCGTTGAAGTATTTCAAGCCGAACTAGATAGTAGAATCAACCTCAACACGGAAATAAAAAGTCCCGATGATATAGAAGATGCAATCTCGATATTTATGAGAAACGTAATATTGGCTGCATCTTCTGCTGCGCCTGTAAACCAATGTTCACCAAGCCAACGACGACAAGATACTCTTCCCCCAAGTGCCGTAGCTCTCCTGCGCCTGAAAAGAAGAGTAAGAAGAGAGTATGCGAGAACGGGTGATACTCGAGTTCATCAAATCTACTTGAGACTATCAAACCGTTTGCAAAAGGTACTTGCAAAAGTCAAGCAGACGAGCATTGATAACATTTTAGAAAAAGCTGGCCCCCCATCTTTCAACTATACTCTCTGGAAGCTTACAAGCCGATTTAAAAGAGTAGTCATGCCTAAATCGCCAATTAAAAATCCAGCAGGCGGTTGGTGCTACTCCAGTCAGCAAAAGGCTGATATCTTCGCAGACAGTTTAGAGCAAAGATTTAAGCCATTTAATCTTACGTCTGCTGTTACACGAAGGGCCGTCGAGCTACAATTGGAAATGCCATTTCAAATGTCCTTGCCAGCAAGCCCAGTCACATTTCAAGAGGTGGTGCAGCAAATTAAGAAGCTGAAGGCCAAAAAATCCCCTGGTGAGGACCTGCTGGACAACAGGACTTTAAAACTTCTGCCTAAAAAAGCGCTGCTATTTATAGTGCTGCTCCTCAACAGCATTCTTAGGATAGGACACTTTCCTACCTGCTGGAAGATGGCGCTAATCTCCATGGTACCTAAGCCAGAAAAACAACACACAGAAGTCGATGGCTACAGACCAATTAGCCTGCTCTCAGCGCTAGGGAAGATGGCGGAAAGAATGATACTGAACCGCATCATGCAGCTTGAACCTGTAAAGAAAAGAATTCCAAAGTGGCAGTTTGGATTTAGACAAGGTCACGGCACGCCAGAACAACTTCATCGAGTGGTCAACTTCGCGCTTGATGCAATGGAGCAAAAAATGTATTCGGTAGCTGTGTTTATGGACATTCAACAAGCGTTTGACAGGGTGTGGCATGATGGCCTCCTCTTTAAGCTGAGAAACATATTGCCGCCGCAGCTATTCCAGCTGGTGAGTAGCTTTCTAATGGACAGAAGTTTTAGAGTTGTTGTAAATGGAGCAAAATCATCGAAGCGTCCAATCTGTGCAGGCGTCCCACAAGGCAGCGTTCTTGGACCAACGTTATATACCCTATATACAGCCGATATGCCTTCCTCAAGGGTAATAACTGGGTTGGACGAGGACGATGTGTTGATAGCAACCTACGCGGATGACACTGCAGTGCTGACCAGAAGTCCAAGCATAAATCTAGCTACGGAAGCTCTGCAACAATATGTGAGCAGCTTTGAGGTCTGGGCTCAGAAATGGAACATAGGCATCAACAGCAGCAAATGTGCTAATGTTACTTTTGCTACGAGAACACTTTCTTGCGGAGGCATTAATATGCTGGGCTCCACACTTACGCACAAGAGCTCGTACAAATACCTGGGTGTTGTACTCGACAGGTAACTAAATTTCAAAACCCATACCATGGTTCGACAGTCTGTGATGGCGAAAGCGGGAAAGATGGCGTGGCTACTTGCACCAAGAAATAAGCTATCGCTGTACAGCAAAGTCACGATATACAAGTCCATCCTCAGCCCCATATGGAAATACGCACTTCAAGTTTACGGCATCGCGTCAAAAACCAACTTAAATAAAATTAGAGTTGCTCAGTCAAAAATTCTACGACGAATATGCAATGCTCCATGGTACATACGAAACAGCGACATCGAGAGGGACCTAAAGGTTCCCAAAGTGGGCGATGTTATACAATTACATGCAGCAAGGTACTTGCAACGACTTGGTGGTCACCCTAATGCGCTAGCCAGACGTCTAATTAACCCGCCAAGGAAAAGAAGACTCAAAAGGAGTCATCCACTGGATCTCCCTACTAGATCCCTCCTATAACATCTCATTAACTTTTTGTAAATATTCTAAATAATGTATGTACCTACTCCATATATGTAACATTAAGTTTAAGTATGTATCTCCTGTGATCAATTGTTTTTCCCCTTAAATGTAAAACTAGATTAAGTTGCCACGAAAGGTAGCAGTAAACTTGTTTACAATAAAATACAAATTTTCCAAATGAAAAAAAAAAAAAAAAAAAAAAATATGTACACACATACACTAATGAGTCTATGCCATTTTTTTAGCACTGCTTTTCACTAAGCACCAAACAATGTTTATTGTTTCTCACTGTCTCTGTTTTATACTGTTTCTGGGTGAATTGGTGTCTGGGCCCATAACCTGTTAAAGTTATTTTATTTGTAAGACAGCAGAAGGTCAGTATACAGAATTATATGTGCTTCCGAGTAACATACGCAAGAGACAGACGCCGAAAGAAGAATATCGATATGAGAACATCGTTATGCAGCAGGGCACATGCGCAGTGTTGTTAGAGATCAATATCTAATTATCGTGGCGGTCACTTTGAACAGGTACACACATAGATGTCACTATAAAACGTATATCTCAAAATTTCGCCCACCCCCTTCCGCCCCCACAAAGGACGAAAATCTATTGCATCCACAATATTGAAGATTCGAGAAAACTAAAAACGCAGAATCATAGATAATGACCATATCTATCAGATTGCTGAATCTGGATCAGATCAGATAATTTTTATAGCCAAAAGGAACAAATCAATTTGCAGTGGCTACGCAGCGCCCGACGTCACGCTCAGACCGATTTTCTGTCTCTCTCGCACGCACTCTTTGTCGTGTCGTTTAATATTAGCGGCGTCTGCCGGAGTTGTGAGTTGCTGCGGACACCGCAACTCTACAGTTATACCCGATACTAAGTCAGTATGGCTCTCCTCCGGCAGACGCCGCTAATATTAAACGACACGACAAAGAGTGCGTGCGAGAGAGACAGAAATCAGTCTGAGCGTGACGTCGGGCGCTGCGTAGCCACTGCAAATTGATTTCTTGCTTTTGGCTACAAAAATGATCCGATCTAATCCAGATTCAGCAATCTGATAGATATGGTCATTATCTATGATTTTGCGTTTTTATACCCGATACTCAAAATGAGTATTGGGGTATATTAGATTTTTGGTAAAAGTGGATGTGTGTAAGTCCAGAAGGAATCGTTTCCGACCCCATAAAGTATATATATTCTTGATCAGCATCAATAGCCGAGTCGATTGAGCCATGTCTGTCTGTCCGTCTGTCCGTCCGTCCGTCCGTCCGTCCGTCCGTCCGTCCCCTTCAGCGCCTAGTGCTCAAAGACTATAAGAGCTAGAGCAGCGATGTTTTGGATCCAGACTTCTGTGATATGTCACTGCTACAAAAATATTTCAAAACTTCGCCCCGCCCACTTCCGCCCCCACAAAGGACGAAAATCTGTAGCATCCACATTTTTAAAGATACGATAAAACCAAAAATGCAGAATCGTAGAAGATGACTATATGTTCTAGAGTGTAAAATCTCAACCAGATCGTATAATTATTATAGCCAGAATCAAGAAAACAATTTCATTCTTTCTCGCTCTGTCTCTCTCTAACACACAGGTTTCATGGTCGGTTTTGCCAATTGCAAAATATGAGTTCAAGGATCTCAGAACCTATAAGAGCCAGAGCAACCAAATTTGGTATCCACACTCCTGTGATATCTGACCATGACCGTTTCGTGTCCAAATTTCGCCACACCCCCTTCCGCCCCCGCAAAGGACGAAAATCTGGGGCATCCACAAATCTCAGAGACTATTAAGGCTAGAGTAACCAAATTTGGTATCCGCACTCCTGTTAGATCTCACTATAAAACGTATATCTCAGAATTTCGCCCCACCCCCTTCCGCCCCCACAAAGAACGAAAATCTGTTGCATCCACAATATTGCACATTCGAGAAAACTCAAGGAGTGGCACGACGTCGTGTTTTCCGATGAAAAAAATTTTAACCTGGATGGACCGGATGGCTATAACTACTATTACCATGACCTACGAAAGGAGGAATGTGTTTTGAGCCGAAACCACAGCTGAGGGGGAGGCATAATGGTATGGGGTGCGATTCCCTATTATGGGACTTGTGAGCTACAGTTTCTTTCATCGAAAATGAATGCAAATGTGTACAAAACTGTCATACAAAAGGCATTCCCACATTTTTCTAATATTTTTGGATCGAAACCATGGATATACCAGCACGACAATGCACCCATTCATACTGCTAGAGTGGTAAAAGAGTGGATAAGTCAACAAAATGTGAAATTGCTAGCAAAAACGAGGGGGAACGTTGTGAGTTGCTGCGGACACCGCAACTCTACATTTATACCCGATACTTAGTCAGTATGGCTCTCCTCCGGCAGACGCCGCTAATATTAAACGACACGACAAAGAGTGCGTGCGAGAGAGACAGAAATCAGTCTGAGCGTGACGTCGGGCGCTGCGTAGCCACTGCAAATTGATCTCTTGCTTTTGGCTACAAAAATAATCCGATCTGATCCAGATTTAGCAATCTGATAGATATGGTCATTATCTATGATATTGCGTTTTTAGTTTTCTCGAATGTGCAATATTGTGGATGCAACAGATTTTCGTCGTTTGTGGGGGCGGAAAGGGGTGGGGCGAAATTCTGAGATATACGTTTTATAGTGAGATCTAACAGAAGTGCGGATACCAAATTTGGTTACTCTAGCCTTAATAGTCTCTGAGATTTGTGGATGCCCCAGATTTTCGTCCTTTGCGGGGGCGGAAGGGGGTGTGGCGAAATTTTGACACGAAACGGTCAAGGTCCGATATCACAGGAGTGTGGATACCAAATTTGGTTGCTCTGGCTCTTATAGGTTCTGAGATCCTTGAACTCATATTTTGCAATTGGCAAAACCTACCATGAAACCTGTGTGTTAGAGAGAGACAGAGCGAGAAAGAATGAAATTGTTTTCTTGATTCTGGCTATAATCATTATACGATCTGGTTCAGATTTTGCACTGTAGAAGATATAGTCATCTTCTACGATTCTGCGTTTTTGGTTTTATCGTATCTTTAAAAATGTGGATGCCACAGATTTTCGTCCTTTGTGGGGGCGGAAGTGGGCGGGGCGAAGTTTTGAAATATTTTTGTAGCAGTGACATATCACAGAAGTCTGGATCCAAAACATCGTTGCTCTAGCTCTTATAGTCTTTGAGCACTAGGCGCTGAAGGGGACGGACAGACGGACGGACGGACGGACAGACAGACATGGCTCAATCGACTCGGCTATTGATGCTGATCAAGAATATATATACTTTATGGGGTCGGAAACGATTCCTTCTGGACGTTACACACATCCACTTTTACCACAAATCTAATATACCCCAATACTCATTTTGAGTATCGGGTATAAAAAACCACCTCTCAATGATGCGCGTAAGGCTGCACGACTTCGTTTTGGAAAGGAACATATGACATGGAACAAGGAGTGGCACGACGTCGTGTTTTCCGATGAAAAAAATTTTAACCTGGATGGACCGGATGGCTATAACTACTATTACCATGACCTACGAAAGGAGGAATGTGCTTTGAGCCGAAACCACAGCTGCGCGGGAGGCATTATGGTATGGGGTGCGATTTCCTATTATGGGACTTGTGAGCTACAGTTTCTTTCATCGAAAATGAATGCAAATGTGTACAAAACTGTCATACAAAAGGCATTCCCACATTTTTCTAATATTTTTGGATCGAAACCATGGATATACCAGCACGACAATGCACCCATTCATACTGCTAGAGTGGTAAAACAGTGGATAAGTCAACAAAATGTGAAATTGCTAGAAAAAACGAGGGGGAACGTTGTGAGTTGCTGCGGACACCGCAACTCTACAGTTATACCCGATACTAAGTCAGTATGGCTCTCCTGCGGCAGACGCCGCTAATATTAAACGACACGACAAAGAGTGCGTGCGAGAGAGACAGAAAATCAGTCTGAGCGTGACGTCGGGAGCTGCGTAGCCAATGCAAATTTATTTGTTCCTTTTGGCTATAAAAATGATCTGATCTGATCCAGATTCAGCAATCTGATAGATATGGTCGTTATCTATGATTCTGCGTTTTTAGTTTTCTCGAATCTGCAATATTGTGGATGCAACAGATTTTCGTCCTTTGTGGGGGCGGAAGGGGGTGGGGCGAAATTCGGAGATATACGTTTTATAGTGAGATCTAACAGAAGTGCGGATACCAAATTTGGTTACTCTAGCCTTAATAGTCTCTGAGATTTGTGGATCTTTAAAATTGTGGATGCCACAGATTTTCGTCCTTTGCTGGGGGCGGAAGTGGGCGGGGCGAAGTTTTGAAATATTCTTGTATATACTGCTACAAGAATATTTCAAAACTTTGCCCCGCCCACTTCCGCCCCCACAAAAGTCGAAAATCTGTGGCATCCACAATTTCGACGATACGAGAAAACTAAATCGCAGAATCGTAGAAGATGACTATATCTTCTAGAGTGAAAAATCTGAACCAGATCGTATAATTATTATAGCCAGAATCAAAAAAACCATTTCATTCTTTCTCGCTCTGTCTCTCTCTAACACACAGGTTTCATGGTCGGTTTTGCCAATTGCAAAATATGAGTTCAAGGATCTCAGAACCTATAACAGCCAGAGCAACCAAACTTGGTATCCACACTCCTTGGATATCGGACCTTGACCATTTTGTGTCAAAATTTCGCCACACCCCCTTCCGCAACCGCAAAGGACGAAAATCTGAGGCATCCACAAATCTCAGATTTTGCACTGTAGAAGATATAGTCATCTTCTACGATTCTGCGTTTTTGGTTTTATCGTATTTTTAAAAATGTGGATGCCACAGATTTTCGTCCTTTGTGGGTGCGGAAGTGGGCGGGGCGAAGTTCTGAAATATTTTTGTAGCAGTGACATATCACAGAAGTCTGGATCCAAAACATCGTTGCTCTAGCTCTTATAGTCTTTGAGCACTAGGCGCTGAAGGGGACGGACAGACGGACAGACGGACGGACGGACGGACGGACAGACGGACAGACAGACATGGCTCAATCGACTCGGCTATTGATGCTGATCAAGAATATATATACTTTATGGGGTCGGAAACGATTCCTTCTGGACGTTACACACATCCACTTTTACCACAAATCTAATATACCCCAATACTCATTTTGAGTATCGGGTATAAAAAACCACCTCTCAATGATGCGCGTAAGGCTGCACGACTTAGTTTTGGAAAGGAACATATGACATGGAACAAGGAGTGGCACGACGTCGTGTTTTCCGATGAAAAAAATTTTAACCTGGATGGACCGGATGGCTATAACTACTATTACCATGACCTACGAAAGGAGGAATGTGTTTTGAGCCGAAACCACAGCTGAGCGGGAGGCATAATGGTATGGGGTGCGATTTCCTATTATGGGACTTGTGAGCTACAGTTTCTTTCATCGAAAATGAATGCCAATGTGTACAAAACTGTCATACAACATTTTTCTAATATTTTTGGATCGAAACCATGGATATACCAGCACGACAATGCACCCATTCATACTGCTAGAGTGGTAAAAAAGTGGATAAGTCAACAAAATGTGAAATTGCTAGAAAAAACGAGGGGGAACGTTGTGAGTTGCTGCGGACACCGCAACTCTACAGATATACCCGATACTAAGTCAGTATGGCTCTCCTGCGGCAGACGCCGCTAATATTAAACGACACGACAAAGAGTGCGTGCGAGAGAGACAGAAAATCAGTCTGAGCGTGACGTCGGGCGCTGCGTAGCCACTGCAAATTGATTTGTTCCTTTTGGCTATACAAATTATCTGATCTGATCCAGATTCAGCAATCTGATAGATATGGTCGTTATCTATGATTCTGCGTTTTTAGTTTTCTCGAATCTGCAATATTGTGGATGCAACAGATTTTCGTCCTTTGTGGGGGCGGAAGGGGGTGGGGCGAAAAATCTGAGATATATTCTCATTATAATATACCCCAATACTCATTTTGAGTATCGGGTATAAAAAACCACCTCTCAATGATGCGCGTAAGGCTGCACGACTTCGTTTTGGAAAGGAACATATGACATGGAACAAGGAGCGGCACGACGTCGTGTTTTCCGATGAAAAAAATTTTAACCTGGATGGACCGGATGGCTATAACTACTATTACCATGACCTACGAAAGGAGGAATGTGTTTTGAGCCGAAACCACAGCTGAGCGGGAGGCATAATGGTATGGGGTGCGATTTCCTATTATGGGACTTGTGAGCTACAGTTTCTTTCATCGAAAATGAATGCCAATGTGTACAAAACTGTCATACAACATTTTTCTAATATTTTTGGATCGAAACCATGGATATACCAGCACGACAATGCACCCATTCATACTGCTAGAGTGGTAAAACAGTGGATAAGTCAACAAAATGTGAAATTGCTAGAAAAAACGAGGGGGAACGTTGTGAGTTGCTGCGGACACCGCAACTCTACAGATATACCCGATACTAAGTCAGTATGGCTCTCCTGCGGCAGACGCCGCTAATATTAAACGACACGACAAAGAGTGCGTGCGACAGAGACAGAAAATCAGTCTGAGCGTGACGTCGGGCGCTGCGTAGCCACTGCAAATTGATTTGTTCCTTTTGGCTATAAAAATTATCTGATCTGATCCAGATTCAGCAATCTGATAGATATGGTCGTTATCTATGATTCTGCGTTTTTAGTTTTCTCGAATCTGCAATATTGTGGATGCAACAGATTTTCGTCCTTTGTGGGGGCGGAAGGGGGTGGGGCGAAATTCTGAGATATACGTTTTATAGTGAGATCTAACAGAAGTGCGGATACCAAATTTGGTTACTCTAGCCTTAATAGTCTCTGAGATTTGTGGATGCCCCAGATTTTCGTCCTTTGCGGGGGCGGAAGGGGGTGTGGCGAAATTTGGACACGAAACGGTCAAGGTCCGATATCACAGGAGTGTGGAAACCAAATTTGGTTGCTCTGGCTCTTATAGGTTCTGAGATCCTTCTGAGATAAAACGTATATCTCTAAATTTCGCCCACCCCCTTCCGACCCCACAAAGGACGAAAATCTATTGCATCCACAATATTGCAGATTCGAGAAAACTAAAAACGCAGGATCATAGATAATGACCATATCTATCAGATTGCTGAATCTGGATCAGATCAGATAATTTTTATAGCCAAAAGGAACAAATCAATTTGCAGTGGCTACGCAGCGCCCGACGTCACGCTCAGACCGATTTTCTGTCTCTCTCGCACGCACTCTTTGTCGTGTCGTTTAATATTAGCGGCGTCTGCCGGAGGAGAGCCATACTGACTTAGTATCGGGTATAACTGTAGAGTTGTGGAGTCCGCAGCAACTCACAACGTTCCCCCTCGTTTTTAGCTCAACTGAATAAGTTCAAGTGCATTATTGCATTTTGACGTCTATATCTTAGTAAACAATGTAATTTTTATACCCGATACTCAAAATGAGTATTGGGGTATATTAGATTTGTGGTAAAAGTGGATGTGTGTAACGTCCAGAAGGAATCGTTTCCGACCCCATAAAGTATATATATTCTTGATCAGCATCAATAGCCGAGTCGATTGAGCCATGTCTATCTGTCCGTCCGTCCGTCTGTCCGTACCCTTCAGCGCCTAGTGCTCAAAGACTATAAGAGCTAGAGCAACGATGTTTTGGATCCAGACTTCTGTGATATGTCACTGCTACAAAAATATTTCAAAACTTCGCCCCGCCCACTTCCGCCCCCACAAAGGACGAAAATCTGTGGCATCCACATTTTTAAAGATACGATAAAACCAAAAATGCAGAATCGTAGAAGATGACTATATGTTCTAGAGTGTAAAATCTCAACCAGATCGTATAATTATTATAGCCAGAATCAAGAAAACAATTTCATTCTTTCTCGCTCTGTCTCTCTCTAACACACAGGTTTCATGGTCGGCTTTGCCAATTGCAAAATATGAGTTCAAGGATCTCAGAACCTATAAGAGCCAGAGCAACCAAATTTGGTATCCACACTCCTGTGATATCTGACCTTGACCGTTTCGTGTCCAAATTTCGCCACACCCCCTTCCGCCCCCGCAAAGGACGAAAATCTGGGGCATCCACAAATCTCAGAGACTATTAAGGCTAGAGTAACCAAATTTGGTATCCGCACTCCTGTTAGATCTCACTATAAAACGTATATCTCAGAATTTCGCCCCACCCCCTTCCGCCCCCACAAACGACGAAAATCTGTTGCATCCACAATATTGCACATTCGAGAAAACTAAAAACGCAATATCATAGATAATGACCATATCTATCAGATTGCTAAATCTGGATCAGATCGGATTATTTTTGTAGCCAAAAGCAAGAAATCAATTTGCAGTGGCTACGCAGCGCCCGACGTCACGCTCAGACTGATTTCTGTCTCTCTCGCACGCACTCTTTGTCGTGTCGTTTAATATTAGCGGCGTCTGCCGGAGGAGAGCCATACTGACTTAGAATCGGGTATAACTGTAGAGTTGCGGTGTGCGCAGCAACTCACAACGTTCCCCCTCGTTAATTTTTGCCCTTCGGAACTTTAACTGGGACTCGGGTAGAATCTTGCCACCCTACCGGTCTAGGCTAAATCTTATTGACCTGCCGTCGTTGCACCATCGCAGAATATGCAATGGCGTAAAGTTCGTGCACAAGCTCCTTCTTGGGACTGTTGACTCCCAAACTCTCTTGGGTCAGATTGACTTGGCCGTTCCATCCAGACCTACCCGTACTTTTAGGCCTATCCGTCTACGAATATGTAGGTCTAATTATGCTGATCATGAACCTTTTAGGGTTTTATGCCATAATTATAACTCCCTCTGTCAAACCCTATCCCCTGAACTATCTCTTAAACTAATTGCATGCAATATTTATAATCATTTAAATTTAGCTAACTTTTAACTTATCTTTTTCCGCGTTTAGTAACTAAGTACCATTATTAACAGATAATTTGTTAATTTTAATAAATAAATAAAAATGGAAATGTGGGGGTGGGTGTGGGTGGAAATATTCGAGCACGATTAGTAGTAGTTTGTGCGTGTGTGTGTGTGTGCGTTGGTGTAATATTTGATTGCATGATGGATTGATAGATTGACTCGGTGCCGTGCAACAGAAGCAAAGCCATGGGAGAGAACTATAGATTTTTGGAAAATTAAAAACAATTCTTTGTGGCTCTTTTAAATATATTTTCCATACTTCTTCAGTTCGTTTTACCCCTTCTTACAGAAATTCAATAAAAGCGAACATATTTAGGTAAAATTATAGCAAAAATAAACTAAACATCATATCAAAAGTATAAAAAGAACTCTACCCAAATCAACTTGCAATAAGTTACCAACTAACTACATTAATTAAAAGCAATAAGAAATGCCTAAGTCGTAGATAAAATTCTCTTTGTGGTGCATGTTTCGATTGGGTTGGGCTCGCTGAAATCTCAGGTTAAGTCTTTGAGATTGGCTGATATCTTCTACATGGGTGGTGGTGGCGTGGCGGGTGCTTCAAATAAATGTTCTTTCAATAATAAAACTAACTCTAAACGGGGTCACCATCGATTAAGTGAATCTTGATTGGTCCTTTCTAGGAATTTGCCTACATTCAGGTCTCGCGTTCATCCCTGCACTACACTATATTGCCCGGTATTCCCTTCGGAATAGTATACGTTCTGATCCAGTACATTTCCATAAAAACTGCGATGGCTCTCATATGAATGTAAAACACAAATGCATACTAAACGTATTGCTTAAACATTTTCTTAGTTGTCTATTTGTAATAGTTGTAATGTTTTTTGTTTCTTGTTTTTTGTGTGATATGGTGCCCCCAATGTGTTTCCCAGCAGCCACAAAGGCCACATACATTTGTGTATATAGAGGTAACTTAGTGGTATATAACATACATTTAAGAAAAGCACTGCAATGATGACAGGGCACAAGTGCAACCATTCTGGCAGTTTACACAGATATACAACAAACATACATAGAGATACGTATCTAAAAAGGTTTCGTAGCGAAAGTTACAGGGTCTAGTTGAGAGGGACATCACCATTCGGCTGGCGGCAGGCATCCTTGGGAGCGGCAACAACAGCAGCAGCTCCACTATGATCGCCCACCATATCGATGATGACCGCATCGCCATTGGCATCCTCTGGCAGGGTGCTAAAATTGACAACGACCACCTCACTAGACGGGACTGCTGCCGTGTTGCAGCTTGATGATTGGCCGTTTGCCAAGGGCAGTTCCAGTGCGGGTTGCAGATTTAACGACTTTGGACGGGCCTGGCGCTGCGACTGCGCCTGGTTCTGGCTTCTTACTTGATGTGGATGTTGTTGTTGAGGTGGTTGAACATGGTTATTGGGTGTGGTGACGAGGGGTATAGCGTCAATCAACTTATCTGTTGGATTGCCATCTAACCTGTTGGTGGTTGTGTCGCCCATGGCAGCGTATCGCTGGGCGGGGGGCGCCTCGCCGCTTTGATCGGTGGATGTTGGATAGCTGAAGCCATCACCACGACTAGTTGGTAAAGGGCGTTTTCCATAATTTGGGGTTTGGAAGAGGGTTTTGGTAATTTGTTAAACGAAAGTTGCAAACAGAAATGTGAGTTTTTTTGTTGTTGTTTGGTTTGGCGTTGATTACAGTTTAGCTTTTGTACAGTTGCTGTTGTTGTAATTGTTGCTGATGTTGTTTTATTATATAGTTATAATTTTGCACAGGTGGTGTGTGTGTGTGTATGTGTTAAAACGAATTCGTCTGATTTTTGTGAGGCGTTTGGCTGACTTTTTTAGTAAGCTTTGGTGAGCGCTCAGCATTTTGTAAACAACTGCTTGAAATTGAAATTCCACTGATCGAAGGGGAATACAATTAGCTAGACAGAGTCAACTAGTGTGTGAGAGCACTGCTTGCAAAGTCTAATCCCTCAAGCAGTAGTCAGAATTTCAAGCAGCCGTTAATGGCATTAGGCGCGATATTTAAAATGAGTTATTATTCCAAAGAACTCGCATCTAATTTTTTATACCCGATACTCAAAATGAGTATTGGGGTATATTAGATTTGTGGTAAAAGTGGATGTGTGTAACGTCCAGAAGGAATCGTTTCCGACCTCATAAAGTATATATATTCTTGATCAGCATCAATAGCCGAGTCGATTGAGCCCTGTCTGTCTGTCCGTCTGTCCGTCCGTCCGTCCGTCCGTCCGTCCCCTTCAGCGCCTAGTGCTCAAAGACTATAAGAGCTAGAGCAACGATATTTTGGATCCAGACTTCTGTGATATGTCACTGCTACAAAAATATTTCAAAACTTCGCCCCGCCCACTTCCGCCCCCACAAAGGACGAAAATCTGTGGCATCTACATTTTTAAAGATAGTATAAAACTAAAAACTCAGAATCGTAGAGGATGACTGTATCTTCTAGAGTGCAAAATCTGAACCAGATCGTATAATTATTATAGCCAGAAAACAGAATCAAGAAAACAATTTCATTCTTTCTCGCTCTGTCTCTCTCTAACACACAGGTTTCATGGTCGGTTTTGCCAATTGCAAAATATGAGTTCAAGGATCTCAGAACCTATAAGAGCCAGAGCAACCAAATTTGGTATCCACACTCCTGTGATATCGAACCTTGACCGTTTCGTGTCCAAATTTCGCCACACCCCCTTCCGCCCACGCAAAGGACGAAAATCTGGGGCATCCACAAATCTCAGAGACTATTAAGGCTAGAGTAACCAAATTTGGTATCCGCACTTCTGTTAGATCTCACTATAAAACGTATATCTCAGAATTTCGCCCCACCCCCTTCCGCCCCCACAAAGGACGAAAATCTGTTGCATCCACAATATTGCACATTCGAGAAAACTAAAAACGCAGAATCATAGATAACGACCATATCTATCAGATTGCTGAATCTGGACCAGATCAGATAATTTTTATAGCCAAAAGGAACAAATCAATTTGCACTGGCTACGCAGCGCCCGACGTCACGCTCAGACTGATTTTCTGTCTCTCTCGCACGCACTCTTTGTCGTGTCGTTTAATATTAGCAGCGTCTGCCGGAGGAGAGCCATACTGACTTAGTATCGGGTATAACTGTAGAGTTGCGGTGTCCGCAGCAACTCACAACGTTCCCCCTCGTTACTAATACTGTGCTGCACCCGAGATCTCAAAAATCTGACTCGCTTAATCATTAGTTGTTGTTTTTGTGCGCTTTTGCTTTATTTGATTTATCTGATTTGGCAAATTAAAGGCATGCCCCATTTCCAAGTCCCAAGTTCATGCATAAGTAGATAATCCACCACTTGACACCCAACCCAATTCTGAATCTAAAACGTGTGTTCTGTGTTCAATGTTCAAAAGCAACCAACAGGCAAAAGACAAAATCTGCCTAACAAGAAATTTACACAAATTGTAGACTAAACAAAACGTTGTATGTCTCTTCTATACCTTAAAAATATAGAGAATAAAAAGCAACAATTGAATGTTGTCCTATCCTCTTGTAATTTAATTGTAAGAAAAATCCAAAATTAACATCTCGTTTCCCCTCCCCACGATTCTCTCTGGTTTGTGATTTTGTAAATAACGAGATGTCCAGTGATATAAAAAGAGCTTACACCCTTACTAAAAAAAAACGAGGTGGAACGTTGTGAGTTGCTGCGGACACCGCAACTCTACAGTTATACCCGATACTAAGTCAGTATGGCTCTCTCCGGCAGACGCCGCTAATATTGAACGACACGACAAAGAGTGCGTGCGAGAGAGACAGAAAATCTGTCTGAGCGTGACGTCGGGCGCTGCGTAGCCAGTGCAAATTGATTTGTTCCTTTTGGCTATAAAAATGATCCGATCTGATCCAGATTCAGCAGTCTGATAGATATGGTCATTATCTATGATTCTGCGTTTTTAGTTTTCTCGAATCTGAGATATTGTGGATGCAACAGATTTTCGTCCTTTGTGGGGGCGGAAGGGGGTGGGGCGAAATTTTGAGATATACGTTTTATAGTGAGATCTAACAGGAGTGCGGATACCAAATTTGGTTACTCTAGCCTTAATAGTCTCTGAGATTTGTGAATATCCCCAGATTTTCATCCTTTGCGGGGGCGGAAGGGGGTGTGGCGAAATTTTGAAACAAACTCGTCTCGGTCCGATATATTAGGAGTGTGGATACCAAATTTGGTTGCTCTAGCTTTTATAGTCTCTGAGATCTAGGCGCTAATGTTTTACTCTAAGCAAAGCCGGCTATGCTACGTGGGTGTTAGAGAGAGACAGGGCGAGAAAAAATGAAATTGTTTTCTTGATTCTGGCTATAATAATTATACGATCTGGTTCAGATTTTGCACTCTAGAAGATATAGTCATCTTCTACGATTCTGCGTTTTTAGTTTTCTCGTATCGTCGAAATTGTGGATGCCACAGATTTTCGCCTTTTGTGGGGGCGGAAGTGGGCGGGCCAAAGTTTTGAAATATTCTTGTAGCAGTGACATATCACAAAAGTCTGGATCCAAAACATCGTTGCTCTAGCTCTTATAGTCTTTGAGCACTAGGCGCTGAAGGGGACGGACAGACGGACAGACGGACGGACGGACAGACGGACAGACAGACATGGCTCAATCGACTCGGCTATTGATGCTGATCAAGAATATATATACTTTACCACTTTTACCACAAATCTAATATACCCCAATACTCATTTTGAGTATCGGGTATAAAAAACCACCTCTCAATGATGCGCGTAAGGCTGCACGACTTCGTTTTGGAAAGGAACATATGACATGGAACAAGGAGTGGCACGACGTCGTGTTTTCCAAAGAAAAAAATTTTAACCTGGATGGACCGGATGGCTATAACTACTATTACCATGACCTACGAAAGGAGGAATGTGTTTTGAGCCGAAACCACAGCTGAGGGGGAGGCATAATGGTATGGGGTGCGATTCCCTATTATGGGACTTGTGAGCTACAGTTTCTTTCATCGAAAATGAATGCAAATGTGTACAAAACTGTCATACAAAAGGCATTCCCACATTTTTCTAATATTTTTGGATCGAAACCATGGATATACCAGCACGACAATGCACCCATTCATACTGCTAGAGTGGTAAAAGAGTGGATAAGTCAACAAAATGTGAAATTGCTAGAAAAAACGAGGGGGAACGTTGTGAGTTGCTGCGGACACCGCAACTCTACATTTATACCCGATACTTAGTCAGTATGGCTCTCCTCCGGCAGACGCCGCTAATATTAAACGACACGACAAAGAGTGCGTGCGAGAGAGACAGAAATCAGTCTGAGCGTGACGTCGGGCGCTGCGTAGCCACTGCAAATTGATTTCTTGCTTTTGGCTACAAAAATGATCTGATCTGATCCAGATTCAGCAATCTGATAGATATGGTCATTATCTATGATTCTGCGTTTTTAGTTTTCTCGAATCTGCAATATTGTGGATGCAACAGATTTTCGTCCTTTGTGCGGGCGGAAGGGGGTGGGGCGAAATTCTGAGATATACGTTTTATAGTGAGATCTAACAGAAGTACGGATACCAAATTTGGTTACTCTAGCCTTCATAGTCTCTGAGATTTGTGGATGCCCCAGATTTTCGTCCTTTGCGGGGGCGGAAGGGGGTGTGGCGAAATTTGGACACGAAACGGTCAAGGTCCGATATCACAGGAGTGTGGATACCAAATTTGGTTGCTCTGGCTCTTATAGGTTCTGAGATCCTTGAACTCATATTTTGCAATTGGCAAAACCGACTATGAAACCTGTGTGTTAGAGAGAGACAGAGCGAGAAAGAATGAAATTGTTTTCTTGATTCTGGCTATAATCATTATACGATCTGGTTCAGATTTTGCACTGTAGAAGATATAGTAAACTTCTACGATTCTGCGTTTTTGGTTTTATCGTATCTTTAAAAATGTGGATGCCACAGATGTTCGTCCTTTGTGGGGGCGGAAGTGGGCGGGGCGAAGTTTTGAAATATTTTTGTAGCAGTGACATATCACAGAAGTCTGGATCCAAAACATCGTTGCTCTAGCTCTTATAGTATTTGAGCACTAGGCGCTGAAGGGGACGGACAGACGGACGGACGGACGGACGGACGGACGGACAGACGGACAGACAGACATGGCTCAATCGACTCGGCTATTGATGCTGATCAAGAATATATATACTTTATGGGGTCGGAAACGATTCCTTCTGGACGTTACACACATCCACTTTTACCACAAATCTAATATACACCAATACTCATTTTGAGTATCGGGTATAAAAAACCACCTCTCAATGATGCGCGTAAGGCTGCACGACTTCGTTTTGGAAAGGAACATATGACATGGAACAAGGAGTGGCACGACGTCGTGTTTTCCAAAGAAAAAAATTTTAACCTGGATGGACCGGATGGCTATAACTACTATTACCATGACCTACGAAAGGAGGAATGTGTTTTGAGCCGAAACCACAGCTGAGGGGGAGGCATAATGGTATGGGGTGCGATTCCCTATTATGGGACTTGTGAGCTACAGTTTCTTTCATCGAAAATGAATGCAAATGTGTACAAAACTGTCATACAAAAGGCATTCCCACATTTTTCTAATATTTTTGGATCGAAACCATGGATATACCAGCACGACAATGCACCCATTCATACTGCTAGAGTGGTAAAAGAGTGGATAAGTCAACAAAATGTGAAATTGCTAGAAAAAACGAGGGGAACGTTGTGAGTTGCTGCGGACACCGCAACTCTACAGTTATACCCGATACTAAGTCAGTATGGCTCTCCTGCGGCAGACGCCGCTAATAATAAACGACACGACAAAGAGTGCGTGCGAGAGAGACAGAAAATCAGTCTGAGCGTGACGTCGGGCGCTGCGTAGCCAGTGCAAATTGATTTGTTCCTTTTGGCTATAAATACAGATTTTCGTCCTTTGTGGGGGCGGAAGGGGGTGGCGCGAAATTCTGAGATATACGTTTTATAGTGAGATCTAACAGAAGTGCGGATACCAAATTTGGTTACTCTAGATTACTCTGAGATTTGTGGATGCCCCAGATTTTCGTCCTTTGCGGGGGCGGAAGGGGGTGTGGCGAAATTTGGACACGAAACGGTCAAGGTCCGATATCACAGGAGTGTGGATACCAAATTTGGTTGCTCTGGCTCTTATAGGTTCTGAGATCCTTGAACTCATATTTTGCAATTGGCAAAACCGACCATGAAACCTGTGTGTTAGAGAGAGACAGAGCGAGAAAGAATGAAATTGTTTTCTTGATTCTGGCTATAATAATTATACGATCTGGTTGAGATTTTACACTCTAGAACATATAGTCATCCTCTACGATTCTGCGTGTTTGGTTTTATCGTATCTTTAAAAATGTGGATGCCACAGATTTTCGTCCTTTGTGGGGGCGGAAGTGGGCGGGGCGAATTTTTGAAATATTTTTGTAGCAGTGACACATCACAGAAGTCTGGATCCAAAACATCGTTGCTCTAGCTCTTATAGTCTTTGAGCACTAGGCGCTGAAGGGGACGGACAGACGGACAGACAGACAGGGCTCAATCGACTCGGCTATTGATGCTGATCAAGAATATATATACTTTATGGGGTCGGAAACGATTCCTTCTGGACGTTACACACATCCACTTTTACCACAAATCTAATATATCCCAATACTCATTTTGAGTATCGGGTATAATGAAGGTCAAATATGCTGTGGAGATAATGTTTTTTATCCCCAATCGGCCGACTAATTATTTCGAATTAAATAAAACTCGGCGCAGAAATAAAATTACGATATGTTCTTTAATGCGTGACATCCAAATTGCAAGTGTGGCTTGCCTGCCCTTTACATTGCCGCTCCGATCGCTAAGCGCAGCTTCGCTCGGCCGACGTCGGTAGGCAGACGCAAAGCGGAGATAGCGAAGAGCGAGCTGGCAGAGAGCGTTTAGCAGGGCAAGCAAGCGCAGAGCTTTAACAAACAAATGAGTGACATAGACATAAGTAACAAACAAAATAAGCGGCTGAGGGCCAAGAATTAGGTGCTATTTGGCAAGCAGCTAATCGGCTGGGTTCTGCTCCGAACATTCACCCCCCGTTGGAAGGCAAAGGCTTTCAACAGATCCATCCTGAAGGGGCAGAACCGCTATTTTTCCAACGGCCCTCTTGAAAAGGCCTTTTTGAGTGCGGATGACGGCTACTCTGATGGTTCCATCTTTTCCTGGGATGACGCTCTCAATGCGGCCAAGCGGCCACCTTAATGGTGGCAGCGTTTCCTCCTTGATCATGACGAGCGCTCCTAGCTTGATGTTTGGAGACGATGACCGCCACTTGCTCCGCTCCTGAAGAATCGAAAGATACGCCGTGCTCCATTTTCTCCAAAACGCCTGCTTCATTTGACACAGCCGCTGCCATCGACTAAGTAGGTTGACCCGGAGATGCGCCACATCTGGCTCGTCGAATGCAGCTTTCGGGGCTCCATTGAGAAAGTGGTTTGGCGTGAGCACATCTAGATCATCGGGACTTTCTGTAATTGCATAAAGCGGACGGGAATTTAACAAAGCAGAGATTTCACAAGCCAAGGTCTGAATTTCATCAAGAGTAAAAATGTAGGTCCCGACGATGCGATGAAAATGATATTTAGCTGCTTTAACAGCCGCCTCCCACAAACCCCCAAAATGAGGTGAGCGAGGGGGATGAATTTCCAGTCGATTCCACTAGAAACGCAGAGATGTGACACAGCCGACGTATGAGGATCGCTGAGGAACATTTGCCGAAGCTCCAAAAGCTCATTTTTTGCTCCTACAAAATTTGTAGCGTTGTCTGACCAGATGATTCGAGGTTTGGGACGTAGACTTATAAAACGCCTTAATGCTGCCAGAAAGGATTCTGTAGATAGATCCCGAACGACTTCCAAATGAGTTGCTTTGGTGCTAAAGCATACGAAGACAGCGATGTAACATTTGATAGGAGGCCTGCTTCTGACTTCCGACTTGTGATAAAAGGGTCCGCAAAAATCAACGCCCGTTGTGTGGAATGCTGGATTAGTCCTTACGCGATCCGCAGGCAAGTTTCCCATGATATGTTCCCTCAGCACTGGCTTCAAACGAAAGCATCTAACACATTTGCGAATGATTCCCGCAACATATTTGCGTCCGCCAATAGGCCAGAATTTTTGCCGAAGCAGTCCGAGCAATCCTTGAGCTCCTGCGTGGAGAAACCTTTCGTGAAAGAAGATAATAATAGAGACAGTGACAGGATGTCCCTTAGGAAGCAGGATCGGGTGCTTCGCGTCGTAGTCCAATTCGGCATTTTGGAGGCGGCCTCCAACACGCAGCAATCCAAAGCTATCCAGAAATGGATTCAGTGAGGCCATCGTGCTTTTTGGGGGTAGGGCCTGTTTGCTGGCGAGGGCCCTTATCTCTTCCGAAAATTGTTGCTGCTGTATTGCCCTTATGAGCAAATGCGTACCATTTTTGATGTCGATTACGGTAAGTTGACCCTTCGACCGCGCTATGCCTTTGTCCTTGAGAATGTAGAATCGATATATGTAAGCAAAGACGCGCTGCATGGATCCGAATGAGTTTTGAAATTTGCAATCGTACGATACATCCCTTTCGTTTGAAACAACCAATGCTGCATGACGACGTTCTGGTACATCGGTCGGCAATTGCAAGCCTGCAGGCCACTCTGAGCTCTCAAGACGCAAGAATGGTGGTCCAGAGATCCAAAGGCTGCTATCCATTAGTTCAGCGGGCGTGGCTCCACGTGATATGATGTCGGCAGGATTCAACTTTGTGGGCACGTGATGCCAAGTCATTCCAGCGGTGAGCTCCTGAATCCGCTGAACTCGATTAGAAACAAATATATTAAAATTCAATGGTGATTCTCGAATCCAGGCAAGGGCTATGGACGAATCCGACCAGCAATGTATTTGGCATGGAGCTGATAATCCCTTAACTATGGTGGACACTAGTTCGGCTAATACGAGGGCAGCGGACAGCTCAAGCTTGGGGATAGTCATACTTTTCAAGGGCGCGACTCTGGATTTAGAGCATAAGAGATGACTTTGCACAATGCCAAGAGCTTCCGAACGCATGTATACACAGGCGCCATATGCTGCTTGGCTCGCATCACAAAACGCGTGCATTTCTAATCTGGCTTGCTGCCGAAGCACGTAACGTGGAAACTTAAAGTTTTTAACCATCGACAACTGCGAAGTCAGCTCAATCCAAGTCGTATGTAGATCCTGGGGCAGGCTTTCGTCCCAATTCAATTTTAGGCTTTCGTTCCATAGCGACTGCATAAATATTTTAGCTTTTGTGATGATGGGAGAGATGAGCCCTAGAGGATCGTAGAACCTAGCTAGTGTAGACAGGACCGAACGCTTCGATATTGGGCCTGCAGCGGTTCCGACGTGAGCGAAGCTAAACAGAAGATTGTCCGTGGTGGGATCCCAAACTAGACCAAGCGCCTTGGTTACTTCAGTCCCGTCATGAAAGGTAAGGAACTTTTCGCGATCCGCCTCCGATACGCCTTCCAAAGCAGCGGGTTCATTGGAACACCATTTACGTATGGGAAAACATCCTTTCGAAAGTAGCTCCTTTACCTGCTGACGAATTTTGATGACAGAATCAATGCTGTCCCCTCCAGATATGAGATCATCGACATAGAAATCTCTTCGAACAACATCAGCGCCAAGCGGACAACGCAACTCTTCATCATTTGCCAATTGATGCATAGCACGAATTGCTAAGAAAGCGGCAGGTTTGGTTCCGTAAGTAACAGTCTCCAACTTGAACACCTGAATCTCCTCCTTCGGGTCATTGCGCCATAGGATGCACTGCACGTGCGTATCGGGATGGGAAACGCGTACACAGCGGTACATTTTGCAGATATCGCCACACAAGGCGACTTTAAAAAAGCGGAAACGAAGCAGAGTTATCAGAATTTTAGGTTGGATGGTGGGTCCAGCCATAAGCGCATCATTCAGTGATACTCCAGACGCTGTTTTGGCAGATCCATCGAACACTACGCGTAATTTGGTGGTTGTACTATCCTGCTTGTGGACGCAATGGTGAGGCAAGAAGTACTGCGGGAGGTCTGACTGCCGCGAAGCTGGCGACATGTGTCCTAAATCACGATACTCCTGAAGAAACTCCATATATTTTGCCTTAAGCTGTGCATTTTTTGCTAGCTTCCTCTCCAAATTGAGAAATCTACGTAGCGCCTGCTGATACGATTCTCCTAATTCCTCTAGACTGAATTTGGTTGGCAAACGCACGGAGTAAGCTCCGGACTCTAGGCGAATGCAGTTTGTGACGAAATGCTGTTCGCAATGAACATCTTCCTCCGAAATTGATGAGGGCGAATAATCTCCATCGACTTCCCAAAACCGCCTTACAATATCGCACAAATTAGTCTCGCAAGCGGAGATGACAGGGGGATCTTCAACGGCTGCTAGCGCCGCACGGGCTTTCTCAGAGTTTTTAATACTTCCTGACACTATCCAGCCAAGTTTCGTCTTCTGCAATGTTGGCAATTGGTCTGACAGTCGAATCTGTCCAACGCACATTAATTCGAAAAACAAACCAGCACCTATCAACAGATCGACACGCTGGGCTTGGCGAAATTAGGATCAGCTAGTTTTAGGTTATTTGGCATTGGCCAATCCTTTGCGTCTAGGCCGAAGTTAGGCTGCATTCCTGTGATTGAGGCAGTGATAATTGCAGAGAGGAAACCGCGATAGCTTTCGTCTTGAGATTGCAGGACGATGTCCACAGCCTTGCTGGATGGTAGAATTGACTCTCCAATACCGGCGATTTTAACGTGAGACGGGTGAGGATCTAACTGCAGCTGATTGGCGAGTCTCGATGTTATAAAGTTAACCTGAGAAGCGGAATCTAAAATGGCACGACATGGAATAAGCGATCCAAAACGGCCCCTGACATATACGATTGCAGTAGCTAGCAGCACGTTTTGGCTAGGCAGAGATTTTTGACTCGAGGGGGGAGGGCTAATATATTTGCTTGCTACTAGGGCACTTGCAGGATCATGCTGGGTCGATTCCGTGCTCGGCGACGGCAACTCAGCGTCAGCGCCCGACTGCATGTGGAGCAGTGTGTGATGCTTGGCTTGGCAATTTCTACATGCCCCTGACTTGCAGCGTTGTAATGAATGGCCTTTGTTGAGGCAGTTTAGACATAAATGGCGCTTCTTCACCTCCTTGTATCGAGAAAAAACAGGGAGATCTATAAATGCCTGGCATCGGGATATGTAGTGATCGGAGGATTTGCAATACTTGCATGTTGAGCTATTATGATCGTTAATGGAGGTGATTAGGGTGCTAGGTTTACTTTCTCCCACCTGCTGGCTAGGAATTGTTACCATAGCCGATCCCAAATTTTCCAGCATCCGACATCTTGCTTCCAAGAATGAGGCCATGCTTGACCACCGAGGCAATCCTGACGTCGGCAAGTTCTCTTCCCATTTCTCCTTGGTCTTGTGGTCCAATTTCGTGCCTATGATGAAGATCAGCAACCCATCGGAAATCTCCTGCGGGGTCGCCAAGGTCTGAAGTGCACGCAAGTGCGAATTGATTTTATCGCTGAGCGCGCGCAAGCCGATAGCCGAGCCCTTCTCCACCCCTTGCAGCCCGAAAATAGCCTTGACGTGTGCCTGAAAATGTAACAGTTTATTATCGAATCGCAACATTAGTAAATTCAACGCCTTGTCGTAATTCTCCTCAGAAAGTTCCAAGGAACGAATCGTATCCAGCGCAGCACCATCTAGACATCCACGAAGATATTGGAATTTTTCGATGATTGGTATACGATGGTCTTTGTGCACCATTGTCGAAAACATCGCGTGGAATTCTGGCCAATCCATGTAGCTCCCACTGAATCGCGGAAGCTGCAACTCGGGCATTCGAGAACGGCCTGTACTATTATAGGCGAACAACGACGAATTCCCCTCGAGAGTATGCCGAGCCGTTGAATTGGCAACATTTACCGTGCGAGCAGCCATCAACTCCCGCGACAGCCTGGACCTAACCTTGACATAAACATTCGAAAAGTCTAGCCGGGCATCATGGGCTAACTGCAGGAAATCCAGCCTTTCAAGGCTCGTTTGAGCGGCATCGAAATCCGCATTCATTCGCTCGATTTGCTCTAAGCGAGCTTGAAGTTCTGCCTCATCTAACTCGGCAAGCTCTTCCTTGGTAAGAAAGCGATCCATGGCCTTTAGTTGGCGCGCGATGGACTCGGCCTTGTGCTTGTAGAAATCTACATCACTCGGCATTGCTGCGTTCGCGACATTGGTAGGCTCAGGTGCTGCCATGTTGAGGTTTTAAAAGAGTCACTCAGCACGACCGAAAAAGACACCCTGTATACGTATAAACGTGGGAACCGAAAGCAAAGGGATTACAGCTAATGCCTTTAGCTGTGCGGCTGTGCGAGCTGTCCGATTCCGCTTTGTACTCCGCTTGTGTGTATTAGTGAGTTCGCTGCACTGCCTACCGCACTGCACTGACCGAATTGTCGCGACAGATAAATTAATAGCCAGCAATGCGTGTATGTAGGTGTATGTAAGTGTGTTTTAGCACCGAATTGTGCTTAACCGCCGAAAATTTGCTAGGGCTAACGAATGTCGATCGCGAATGATTATTAATTGACACTGCAACTCTTCGATCACGTCGGGGTCACCAAATTTTATGTGGAGATAATGTTTTTTATCCCCAATCGGCCGACTAATTATTTCGAATTAAATAAAACTCGGCGCAGAAATAAAATTACGATATGTTCTTTAATGCGTGACATCCAAATTGCAAGTGTGGCTTGCCTGCCCTTTACATTGCCGCTCCGATCGCTAAGCGCAGCTTCGCTCGGCCGACGTCGGTAGGCAGACGCAAAGCGGAGATAGCGAAGAGCGAGCTGGCAGAGAGCGTTTAGCAGGGCAAGCAAGCGCAGAGCTTTAACAAACAAATGAGTGACATAGACATAAGTAACAAACAAAATAAGCGGCTGAGGGCCAAGAATTAGGTGCTATTTGGCAAGCAGCTAATCGGCTGGGTTCTGCTCCGAACATTCCCCCCCCGTTGGAAGGCAAAGGCTTTCAACAGATCCATCCTGAAGGGGCAGAACCGCTATTTTTCCAACGGCCCTCTTGAAAAGGCCTTTTTGAGTGCGGATGACGGCTACTCTGATGGTTCCATCTGGGATGACGCTCTCAATGCGGCCAAGCGGCCACCTTAATGGTGGCAGCGTTTCCTCCTTGATCATGACGAGCGCTCCTAGCTTGATGTTTGGAGACGATGACCGCCACTTGCTCCGCTCCTGAAGAATCGAAAGATACGCCGTGCTCCATTTTCTCCAAAACGCCTGCTTCATTTGACACAGCCGCTGCCATCGACTAAGTAGGTTGACCCGGAGATGCGCCACATCTGGCTCGTCGAATGCAGCTTTCGGGGCTCCATTGAGAAAGTGGTTTGGCGTGAGCACATCTAGATCATCGGGACTTTCTGTAATTGCATAAAGCGGACGGGAATTTAACAAAGCAGAGATTTCACAAGCCAAGGTCTGAATTTCATCAAGAGTAAAAATGTAGGTCCCGACGATGCGATGAAAATGATATTTAGCTGCTTTAACAGCCGCCTCCCACAAACCCCCAAAATGAGGTGAGCGAGGGGGGATGAATTTCCAGTCGATTCCACTAGAAACGCAGAGATGTGACACAGCCGACGTATGAGGATCGCTGAGGAACATTTGCCGAAGCTCCAAAAGCTCATTTTTTGCTCCTACAAAATTTGTAGCGTTGTCTGACCAGATGATTCGAGGTTTGGGACGTAGACTTATAAAACGCCTTAATGCTGCCAGAAAGGATTCTGTAGATAGATCCCGAACGACTTCCAAATGAGTTGCTTTGGTGCTAAAGCATACGAAGACAGCGATGTAACATTTGATAGGAGGCCTGCTTCTGACTTCCGACTTGTGATAAAAGGGTCCGCAAAAATCAACGCCCGTTGTGTGGAATGCTGGATTAGTCCTTACGCGATCCGCAGGCAAGTTTCCCATGATATGTTCCCTCAGCACTGGCTTCAAACGAAAGCATCTAACACATTTGCGAATGATTCCCGCAACATATTTGCGTCCGCCAATAGGCCAGAATTTTTGCCGAAGCAGTCCGAGCAATCCTTGAGCTCCTGCGTGGAGAAACCTTTCGTGAAAGAAGATAATAATAGAGACAGTGACAGGATGTCCCTTAGGAAGCAGGATCGGGTGCTTCGCGTCGTAGTCCAATTCGGCATTTTGGAGGCGGCCTCCAACACGCAGCAATCCAAAGCTATCCAGAAATGGATTCAGTGAGGCCATCGTGCTTTTTGGGGGTAGGGCCTGTTTGCTGGCGAGGGCCCTTATCTCTTCCGAAAATTGTTGCTGCTGTATTGCCCTTATGAGCAAATGCGTACCATTTTTGATGTCGATTACGGTAAGTTGACCCTTCGACCGCGCTATGCCTTTGTCCTTGAGAATGTAGAATCGATATATGTAAGCAAAGACGCGCTGCATGGATCCGAATGAGTTTTGAAATTTGCAATCGTACGATACATCCCTTTCGTTTGAAACAACCAATGCTGCATGACGACGTTCTGGTACATCGGTCGGCAATTGCAAGCCTGCAGGCCACTCTGAGCTCTCAAGACGCAAGAATGGTGGTCCAGAGATCCAAAGGCTGCTATCCATTAGTTCAGCGGGCGTGGCTCCACGTGATATGATGTCGGCAGGATTCAACTTTGTGGGCACGTGATGCCAAGTCATTCCAGCGGTGAGCTCCTGAATCCGCTGAACTCGATTAGAAACAAATATATTAAAATTCAATGGTGATTCTCGAATCCAGGCAAGGGCTATGGACGAATCCGACCAGCAATGTATTTGGCATGGAGCTGATAATCCCTTAACTATGGTGGACACTAGTTCGGCTAATACGAGGGCAGCGGACAGCTCAAGCTTGGGGATAGTCATACTTTTCAAGGGCGCGACTCTGGATTTAGAGCATAAGAGATGACTTTGCACAATGCCAAGAGCTTCCGAACGCATGTATACACAGGCGCCATATGCTGCTTGGCTCGCATCACAAAACGCGTGCATTTCTAATCTGGCTTGCTGCCGAAGCACGTAACGTGGAAACTTAAAGTTTTTAACCATCGACAACTGCGAAGTCAGCTCAATCCAAGTCGTATGTAGATCCTGGGGCAGGCTTTCGTCCCAATTCAATTTTAGGCTTTCGTTCCATAGCGACTGCATAAATATTTTAGCTTTTGTGATGATGGGAGAGATGAGCCCTAGAGGATCGTAGAACCTAGCTAGTGTAGACAGGACCGAACGCTTCGATATTGGGCCTGCAGCGGTTCCGACGTGAGCGAAGCTAAACAGAAGATTGTCCGTGGTGGGATCCCAAACTAGACCAAGCGCCTTGGTTACTTCAGTCCCGTCATGAAAGGTAAGGAACTTTTCGCGATCCGCCTCCGATACGCCTTCCAAAGCAGCGGGTTCATTGGAACACCATTTACGTATGGGAAAACATCCTTTCGAAAGTAGCTCCTTTACCTGCTGACGAATTTTGATGACAGAATCAATGCTGTCCCCTCCAGATATGAGATCATCGACATAGAAATCTCTTCGAACAACATCAGCGCCAAGCGGAAAACGCAACTCTTCATCATTTGCCAATTGATGCATAGCACGAATTGCTAAGAAAGCGGCAGGTTTGGTTCCGTAAGTAACAGTCTCCAACTTGAACACCTGAATCTCCTCCTTCGGGTCATTGCGCCATAGGATGCACTGCACGTGCGTATCGGGATGGGAAACGCGTACACAGCGGTACATTTTGCAGATATCGCCACACAAGGCGACTTTAAAAAAGCGGAAACGAAGCAGAGTTATCAGAATTTTAGGTTGGATGGTGGGTCCAGCCATAAGCGCATCATTCAGTGATACTCCAGACGCTGTTTTGGCAGATCCATCGAACACTACGCGTAATTTGGTGGTTGTACTATCCTGCTTGTGGACGCAATGGTGAGGCAAGAAGTACTGCGGGAGGTCTGACTGCCGCGAAGCTGGCGACATGTGTCCTAAATCACGATACTCCTGAAGAAACTCCATATATTTTGCCTTAAGCTGTGCATTTTTTGCTAGCTTCCTCTCCAAATTGAGAAATCTACGTAGCGCCTGCTGATACGATTCTCCTAATTCCTCTAGACTGAATTTGGTTGGCAAACGCACGGAGTAAGCTCCGGACTCTAGGCGAATGCAGTTTGTGACGAAATGCTGTTCGCAATGAACATCTTCCTCCGAAATTGATGAGGGCGAATAATCTCCATCGACTTCCCAAAACCGCCTTACAATATCGCACAAATTAGTCTCGCAAGCGGAGATGACAGGGGGATCTTCAACGGCTGCTAGCGCCGCACGGGCTTTCTCAGAGTTTTTAATACTTCCTGACACTATCCAGCCAAGTTTCGTCTTCTGCAATGTTGGCAATTGGTCTGACAGTCGAATCTGTCCAACGCACATTAATTCGAAAAACAAACCAGCACCTATCAACAGATCGACACGCTGGGGCTTGGCGAAATTAGGATCAGCTAGTTTTAGGTTATTTGGCATTGGCCAATCCTTTGCGTCTAGGCCGAAGTTAGGCTGCATTCCTGTGATTGAGGCAGTGATAATTGCAGAGAGGAAACCGCGATAGCTTTCGTCTTGAGATTGCAGGACGATGTCCACAGCCTTGCTGGATGGTAGAATTGACTCTCCAATACCGGCGATTTTAACGTGAGACGGGTGAGGATCTAACTGCAGCTGATTGGCGAGTCTCGATGTTATAAAGTTAACCTGAGAAGCGGAATCTAAAATGGCACGACATGGAATAAGCGATCCAAAACGGCCCCTGACATATACGATTGCAGTAGCTAGCAGCACGTTTTGGCTAGGCAGAGATTTTTGACTCGAGGGGGGAGGGCTAATATATTTGCTTGCTACTAGGGCACTTGCAGGATCATGCTGGGTCGATTCCGTGCTCGGCGACGGCAACTCAGCGTCAGCGCCCGACTGCATGTGGAGCAGTGTGTGATGCTTGGCTTGGCAATTTCTACATGCCCCTGACTTGCAGCGTTGTAATGAATGGCCTTTGTTGAGGCAGTTTAGACATAAATGGCGCTTCTTCACCTCCTTGTATCGAGAAAAAACAGGGAGATCTATAAATGCCTGGCATCGGGATATGTAGTGATCGGAGGATTTGCAATACTTGCATGTTGAGCTATTATGATCGTTAATGGAGGTGATTAGGGTGCTAGGTTTACTTTCTCCCACCTGCTGGCTAGGAATTGTTACCATAGCCGATCCCAAATTTTCCAGCATCCGACATCTTGCTTCCAAGAATGAGGCCATGCTTGACCACCGAGGCAATCCTGACGTCGGCAAGTTCTCTTCCCATTTCTCCTTGGTCTTGTGGTCCAATTTCGTGCCTATGATGAAGATCAGCAACCCATCGGAAATCTCCTGCGGGGTCGCCAAGGTCTGAAGTGCACGCAAGTGCGAATTGATTTTATCGCTGAGCGCGCGCAAGCCGATAGCCGAGCCCTTCTCCACCCCTTGCAGCCCGAAAATAGCCTTGACGTGTGCCTGAAAATGTAACAGTTTATTATCGAATCGCAACATTAGTAAATTCAACGCCTTGTCGTAATTCTCCTCAGAAAGTTCCAAGGAACGAATCGTATCCAGCGCAGCACCATCTAGACATCCACGAAGATATTGGAATTTTTCGATGATTGGTATACGATGGTCTTTGTGCACCATTGTCGAAAACATCGCGTGGAATTCTGGCCAATCCATGTAGCTCCCACTGAATCGCGGAAGCTGCAACTCGGGCATTCGAGAACGGCCTGTACTATTATAGGCGAACAACGACGAATTCCCCTCGAGAGTATGCCGAGCCGTTGAATTGGCAACATTTACCGTGCGAGCAGCCATCAACTCCCGCGACAGCCTGGACCTAACCTTGACATAAACATTCGAAAAGTCTAGCCGGGCATCATGGGCTAACTGCAGGAAATCCAGCCTTTCAAGGCTCGTTTGAGCGGCATCGAAATCCGCATTCATTCGCTCGATTTGCTCTAAGCGAGCTTGAAGTTCTGCCTCATCTAACTCGGCAAGCTCTTCCTTGGTAAGAAAGCGATCCATGGCCTTTAGTTGGCGCGCGATGGACTCGGCCTTGTGCTTGTAGAAATCTACATCACTCGGCATTGCTGCGTTCGCGACATTGGTAGGCTCAGGTGCTGCCATGTTGAGGTTTTAAAAGAGTCACTCAGCACGACCGAAAAAGACACCCTGTATACGTATAAACGTGGGAACCGAAAGCAAAGGGATTACAGCTAATGCCTTTAGCTGTGCGGCTGTGCGAGCTGTCCGATTCCGCTTTGTACTCCGCTTGTGTGTATTAGTGAGTTCGCTGCACTGCCTACCGCACTGCACTGACCGAATTGTCGCGACAGAGAAATTAATAGCCAGCAATGCGTGTATGTAGGTGTATGTAAGTGTGTTTTAGCACCGAATTGTGCTTAACCGCCGAAAATTTGCTAGGGCTAACGAATGTCGATCGCGAATGATTATTAATTGACACTGCAACTCTTCGATCACGTCGGGGTCACCAAATTTTATGTGGAGATAATGTTTTTTATCCCCAATCGGCCGACTAATTATTTCGAATTAAATAAAACTCGGCGCAGAAATAAAATTACGATATGTTCTTTAATGCGTGACATCCAAATTGCAAGTGTGGCTTGCCTGCCCTTTACATTGCCGATCCGATCGCTAAGCGCAGCTTCGCTCGGCCGACGTCGGTAGGCAGACGCAAAGCGGAGATAGCGAAGAGCGAGCTGGCAGAGAGCGTTTAGCAGGGCAAGCAAGCGCAGAGCTTTAACAAACAAATGAGTGACATAGACATAAGTAACAAACAAAATAAGCGGCTGAGGGCCAAGAATTAGGTGCTATTTGGCAAGCAGCTAATCGGCTGGGTTCTGCTCCGAACATATGCCACTCAAGTGTTTAGCCATAGTGTGGCCGCTGCTCTTTGAACAATGATTAGTTCTGGAGGCTTCTTAAAGTGCAAAGAAAATGCAGAAGCGACGGCTACATTTATTGAAAAAATTAATAGATTATTCGACTGTCTAAATAGTCTTGTCCTCTACGACAAAAACCCATTTAGGAGTGCACTGCAAGACAAAAGTCTTGTCAATGAGACCCTGTCGGATATGCGAAAATATTTTGACGAATTTAAATATCCACAGGAAGTCTACTGCATAAAGGGTATGATTTGAACAATTAACTACATACTTTCATTGGCCCAAAATGTTTGGAGTGAAAGTGCTGAAGTTTTTTATATTGCTACATCCAAATTAAACCAAGACCCATTAGAAAATGTATTTTATTTAATCAGATCTCGCGGTGTTACCAACAATAATCCAACTATGTATGAATTTAATGTAATTATTAGTAAAATGCTTTCTATGAAAATTCTAAATTCCACTACAGTATCTGTGAACTGTTCGCCCGATGAAGATACGATGTTAATTAACATTATAAAAGATAATGTGTCAAGTGAGTCGGCATCAGAGTCTAAAACTTTTGATGACGATATCTTGATTTCCACTAACGAGTTAGAACTTTCGATAGAAGCAACAGATTTAAGTATCCAAGCCGCATTTAATGAGAATGCATTAAGATATTATGCCGGGTATTTATTGCATAAGCTGCTGAAAAAGTATGACTGCAATAAATGCTCTGAACTCTTAAAATCGTCCGATGAGGTCCGATGTTCTTCCGAGTATTTAATACTCAATAAAAATTTTGGCTATGTCAGCAGTAGTTTGAAACTTAAAGCTACTTCTGAAGATTTTTTTTGATTAGTTTAAATTTATTTTGATATATTTAATCGGCATTTCGAGACAAAGTCTCACAGATTCAATTTAAAAAGAAGCATAGTCCAAAAATGTATAATTTTAACGTCAAAAATAGATAAATATGCAGACTGGTTTAAATTTTCCGATCCGTGCTTTGTACACCGAAATCATCTGTTCGATCAGTTTGTATTGATTTTGATTAGAAAAAATTGTAAATGGTTAACAGATAGGATAATAGGGAATCAAAATGCAAAATCATACGAGAAGAAGCTCAATATTTTGCGGCAGTAGGATTTTTTTTTTCATTTTGTAAAATTTATGCATGGATGTGACTTAATTACTTAAAAGTCTTGAAATTAAGTCCTATCAAGTCGACTCAAAGGACAGTTTAATTTTTTACCCCATTTAATATATAATGGCCTCCTCGTGGCGTTCCCTGGGTACCGATCTTCAATCGGGAGCCAATTTGAGCGGCGACTTTAAGTACATAGTATGTATGTATTTACGTATATATATGTAGTTACATATACATATGAGCATGCTTAAGGTATATCCTCTATTTATAGAAGGAAATATATATATTTATGCATATTTATTTTAGTATACATATGTATACATATATATTTTTTCTTATATTGTATATTTAGATACATCATTGTTTTAGTTATAATAAACAAAAAAGTCGAGAACCGACGGCGTTTATATAATTTTTTTAATTTATAATCAACCTGTTTAAAATAAGGAAATAAATGTGCAATTATATTATTGTAATATTTTATATTTTGTGGTATAAATCAAACAAATAACAGCTTTTATTTTATTTCCCGCGCCCTAGTGTACCATACCCCCACCCCCTGCCGGTTCATCATTTTTTTTTTGTGGCGGTAGGTCAGTCCATCAAAAGACCCAAAACAAGAACCAAACTCAAATTTCAGTTCTAGCGGCCAGCAATACTAAACACACACACGCAAAGTACGTGAGAATGCATGTGCACCCATACACTAAAACATGCTGGTGGCAAAGCAGAACCAGACCTGAGAGAGTTCAAAAAATCTGAAATACAATCACATATTTTTGTCGAAACATATTGCGTGTGTACTAACACATGCAAAGATGTTCTCTCTGCGCTCTCTCTCTCATGATGACGTCACTCTGGTGTACGGAACGCGCTAGCCAGTGTGTGACGCTTTCGTTGTATGAACTGGCACATCTATATACTGTATGGTTAGTGGCAGGAGCCAGAACCGCCGCTATCGCGTTAATGTAGTACACGTAGATTTCGGCGGCGACAAGTGGAATGGCGGCAACAAACAAGGCCGCTCAGTGTCCAAGGGCTATGAAGAGCCCGGTATGTGAGAACCGTAGAGTATTTGGCAGAATTACAATTCCTGTTCACAGATCTTTACGGCGAAGATGATGACGAGGAGGACCCGGACGCCGCCAAGATAGAAGATAATGTTTCTGGCGGCTATAAACTTTCTGTTCAGGCCAGCAGCAGATGAGTGCCGCGCACTGTGCCAACTTCGTGCGCTCCGGTCCCAACTCGCTCTCGCGCGCTCGGAGGGGCGCTCGGGAGATTTTACGACCCACGCTCCACCCGGCGCTCAAGCCATCATGGAGCATAGATCGTAAGGCCTAGTTTAGTGACGTTTCAACCCCCGTTTCAAACGCACGATCTACCGCTCGACCCCCGAAATAAATACTACACATTTACCACAAAGCAACCCGGCATTTTCTTTTCTTGCGACGGCTACAGGAGGTTTCACTTCATCATCCATATCGTCGTTGGAGTTTTGAGCTTCGTCCGCCCCCGTACAAACATTGGTCCTTCGAGCCGGATCTTCGCCTAAACAAAAGGAGAAGTCCACACCAGCAAGCACCGGCGGACAATTCCCAACCTCCAAGATAAGTACGGATTCCCCATCTGCCAATCTCCAGTGGTTCCTCACCTGGTCCCATTCGGCTGGACATATATACATATATGTATATACGTGCCGCGTCTTTCCTTTCACCGTTCTATCGACGGCGCCATATTCTTGGCAATTCCGGGCGCTCTCCGCTTCTTCGAGTGCTCGTATATACCCACATCTACATACCCAATACAACGGTCGTGCTTATAGTTCCGTTGTCTGTGCAATCAGTTGTGCCACAGTGAAATAAAAAGAATTCACCTGCAGCGGGTCCAATTTTATCCGCCTCCGATCCAGCGCTTACATTCATACACATATGTACATATGTATGCATATCTGTCGGTAACTCATCTGCCTTCCTCTCCCAGCTACCAGCTGAGTTTCGCGGCTGACAAACGTACATATGTATGTATGTATGTACATATGCACATACATATTCTGCACAGTTTTTTGGTTTTATAATTACACACATATATAAACCAACACGGGTCACTACGTCGCCCCTTTCTTAACTAATTATATTGTCCATAACCTAATACACGATTTCATACGCCCGGCACATATTTATTTACATATACATACATAAGTACGCATTCCTTTTAAAGTAGAATATTCTTGCATATCTATATACATACATACACACATCTTGTATTTAAAACGGTTACCGTTTTGTACCCGTTGTTCAATTGCGTTAACTCAAGGCACCGTACCTAGCACTTACATCCATACACACACACACATGCAAGCAACAGCAGCGGTGCATTCTTTTCGTCTTTCCTTTCGCTTTCGCTTCTCCACCGTTTTGCTTGCTTTGTTGTTGGTGGAAGAATATTTTTCGGTGCCGCGCTTGACCGTAACGGAGCGTCAAGTTACGCGCTACCCTGCATTTCGAGGGCATATTGTTTTAGACGGCCGTTTGCAACCGACTCTATATATTGATACCTCGTGCCTCAATATTATTGTTCATCCTCAATTTTCATCCTAATCTCCGTATCTCCTAATCTCCTAATCTCCAGGGTTGTGGCAATTCGCCCCACACTTCCTCATCCGAGTTGGAGTTTGTTCTCCTTTCTTCGTGTGATTTCCGAATATGCCAACAGGGCGTGAAGAGAACAAAAAACTTTTGTCAGAAGACCTCGCAGCTCGTCCGCCCCAGAAACACCCACCTCGGTGACTCGCAAAGTTAAGTCATCCAGTACTCCCGGGCCCACCACAAGCTCCGCGGGTGCGAAGACCAGATCGGTCCTATTCCCGTCGCCGGTCACGCTTAAGGTGCCAGCGCGTACGCAAAGCAGTCCAAGCCATTCTCGACCCTCCCACACAATGGCTCATTCCGCCGCCACTACAGCAATGGCTAAATTTGAAGCAGCCTCACGCAAACTTATGCATTTCGGAGAGCGAATAAACCTTCCGAATCCCCGCACTCCATCTGCCTCTCTTGCCACGGTACGCCGTGACCAAATCCGAAGCATGTGGGCGGAGGTTGAGGCAAAGAAAAAAAATTGTTTCGCGGTTGTGGCTGAAGACGGGGCGCAGGCTGAAGCGGACCTTCAATCGAAGTTCGATGACTGTTTTACAGTGTACGAATTGTGCTTTGCTGATCTCACTGATCAGCTCCAACAACCAGCAGTCCGTCCCGCCGCACAGCCAGATTTCCACGGCGGCTGCAGACTCCCCCCATGCGACATCGAAGTTTTCGCTGGGGATTACGTACGCTGGCCTACGTTCCGAGACCTGTTTACTGCGATCTACATACAGAATCCCAGGCTGTCTCCCGTGGAGAAGCTGTACCACCTCACCACTAAGACCAGTGGTGATCCGAAGGCCATAGTGGAAAAGTCCCCACTCACAAATGACGGCTTCGAGGCTGCCTGGAATGCCCTTCGGGACCGGTACGAAAATAACAGGCTCCTGGTGACTAACCAAATAAATATCCTCCTTTCATTGGCTTCCGTTGGTACCGAGTCCAGTCGTGCGCTAAAGGAGCTTCTCAGCACCATCCAAGGGTTTTAACCGCACTGGCCCACTCAAAGGTCTCCACCGAAAACTGGGACAGCTTGCTGGTGACTATTTGTGCCTCCAAATTACCGAAGTTGACCCGGGCTTTGTGGGAAGATTCCGTCACAACAAAGAAAGAGATGCCTTCGTGGAAGGAGATGGAATCCTTCCTCAGCAAGAGATACCTGACGCTCGAAGCCCTCGAGAGCGACCCGTCCGCTTCACACAGTCCGAAAGGTGATCCGAATCCGCCACCTTCCCGAAGCAACCCGTTCCGTTCCCAAGGGAGTCCTGTTCCTCGGAGGGTTCACTCCTTCGAGACAACCGTAAGTCCGAACCGGAGAACGTGTGATCTTTGCGGGAAAGAGAGTCACCCAATCCGGCTATGCCCGCACTTTATCCAAATGAACGCTGATGCTCGTTCCAGCTGCATCAAACAAAAGCAGCTTTGTCTCAACTGTTTCGCACGAGGCCATCAGATCCGGGAATGCCAAAGTGCCCATAACTGCAGTACTTGTGGGGACCGACACCACACGCTGCTGCACCGTGGCACTCCAATCGCCCGTGATTCCACTTCCCCAGTCGTACCGAGTCCAAGTATTTCCGACGCGCCACCCAGCGTTCAAAATTATTTCGCCTCCGGCCAAAGAGCTATCCTTCTGGGAACAGCAATCATTAATATTTGCCACCTGGGGACAAATTTCCGCGCCCGCGCTCTAATCGACCCGGGATCCGAGGCAACGTTTATCACGGAACGTCTTTTTAACATAATCAAGTTGCCGTTCCGACTCATCCAGGCACACGTCGCGGGCCTCAATCGGACAGTATCCGCTCAATCCACGAAGATCTGTCATTTTGCCATCCATTCCACGACGAGGCCGGACTTGACTTAAACGCCACGGCCTATGTTCTGCCGGAACTGTCGGGTCACCTGCCATCCTATCCGATTCCGCAAACTTCGTTGCGAGACCTGCCGGGCCTTGCATGGGCAGACCCGAGCGGATATCCTTCCGTCCATCCTGTTAAGCGGCTCACAGACCAACATCTGTGGCTCTCTCCTCGGGCAGGAAACCATTTTCGGGTGGGTACTTTCCGGCCCAGTGCCCAATACTGTACAAAGCAGTATTTCATCCTTCTCTACGCAAGTTTCGAACGAGCTAGAGGCTCCCTTAGACCAGCTTCTTACCAAGTTTTGGGAGGTGGAGACACTACCGGTGAAAATCGTAGGCGAGTCGGATGCCTACTGCGAAAGCAATTTCCTCCGAACCACTTCGAGAACGTCGAACGGAAAGTACGTTGTCGCGTCTCGGATCGTCTCGGATCCGATCTGGGGCATTCAAGGTCGATTGCCCTGACTCAGTTTCTGCGGAACGAAAATCGTTTAAAAAGAGACTCTACGTTACAAGCGCAATACGACTCCGTGATCACATGACAGAAGTTCCTCCGATTCATGGGTCCTCAACCTACTACCTGCCGCACCACGCTGTCTTCAAGCCTGATAGCACCACCACGAAAGTCCGCGTTGTATTTAACGCATCTAGCCCGTCGACTAACGGTATCAGCTTGAATGATCTTCTGCACCCCGGCCCTGTTCTCCAGTCCGACTTTACCCTTCAGATCCTGAAGTGGCGCTACTACCGGTACGTCTTCAATGCTGACATCACCAAGATGTATCGGCAGATTTGGGTAGATCCGAAGCACACCCCCTTCCAGCGAATATTGTTTCGCAACAAGGAGGGCGAGATACGCGACTATGAGTTGCAAACTGTTACCTTTGGAGTCAATTGTGCTCCCTTTCTCGCCATCCGGGTGTTGCAACGGCTTGCAGACGATGCCCAGTCCCGATTCCCGAGAGCCAGTCACATCATTCGGTCCTGTATGTATGTCGACGACGTCCAAGCGGGTGCAGACTCTCCCACTGAGGCTCAACTAGCTATCCGCGAGTTACAGGCCGCCCAGAGTTCTGCCGGGTTTCCACTGAGAAAATGGACGTCCAACCACAAGGATATCGTGACTACCATTCCGAATGACCATCTCCTTCACACCGACTTCCTTGAAATTGAGGCAGAAAGCACAGCCAAGACTCTCGGAATTCGCTGGAAGGCGACAACAGACGATTTCTTCTTCGTTCCGCCAGAGCTGGCATCCTATACCAAGCGAGCGGTGCTTTCCCAGATAGCAAGGTTGTTCGACCCTACGGGCTGGTTGGCTCCTTTCATTGTCCGGTCAAAGATCTTCATGCAAGAGATCTGGTTGCAAGAAGTGGGATGGGACGAAGATCTTCCGACCGAGATGCGTCAGCGCTGGCAGAGTTTTCTGCAGAGCTACTCCGCTCTCGACCAGATCCGCATTCCAAGGTGGATTGGCTCCGAACCAAGGGTCGAGCATCACGGATTTTACGATGCGTCCGAAAAGGCGTACGGTGCGGCGATCTACGTACGCATCGAGACTGACCACCTGGTCAAGGTGCAGTTGCTCACCGCGAAAACACGAGTCGCACCCGTTAAGACTGTATCGCTCCCCCGGTTAGAGCTATGCGGCGCCGTGCTACTGTCCGAAATGGCGACGGCTATCCTGCCAAATATTCCAAGCGCACCTACAACCTGTTACTTCTGGACAGATTCCGCTATGGTCCTGTCCTGGCTGAAAAAGCCTGCTTGCCACTGGACTACCTTCGTGGCCAACCGAGTGACCTGAATTTCCCAAGCCATCGAGGTCGAGAATTGGGGTCACGTTCCGTCCGCACAAAATCCCGCCGACCTCGCCAGCAGGGGCGTATCCTTACAGGAGCCCGTCGAGAACCAACTCTGGTGGCACGGACCAGCGTGGTTGCAAGGGCCGCGGCATCAATGGCCAGCCCAAGGCGGGGACGATCCCGTGATAACCCTCGAGCAACGTGCTATGAAGGTTCATTTTGCACCGAGCCCATCCGAAGACTTCCTCGATCGGTTCTCCAATCTGGAGAGAGCCCTGCGAGTCCGTGCTTATGTCCTTCGCTTCACAAAACGCTGCCGGAAGCTGGTCACCGGACAAGAGGACCACCTTGCAAGCGAAGACATTACCGAAGCTGAGCGCACTCTTATCCTAGAGACTCAGCGCAGGGAATACTCCCAAGAGTATCACTGCCTAAGCGAGAAGCGGCCAGTGCCAAGGTCAAGTTCTATCCCGAATTTGAACCCGTTCCTAGAGCAACATATCGCAACTATACATACATATATATACGCATACATATATACGCATACATATTCTGCACAGTTTTTTGGTTTTATAATTACACACATATATAAACCAACACGGGTCACTACGTCGCCCCTTTCTTAACTAATTATATTGTCCATAACCTAATACACGATTTCATACGCCCGGCACATATTTATTTACATATACATACATAAGTACGCATTCCTTTTAAAGTAGAATATTCTTGCATATCTATATACATACATACACACATCTTGTATTTAAAACGGTTACCGTTTTGTACCCGTTGTTCAATTGCGTTAACTCAAGGCACCGTACCTAGCACTTACATCCATACACACACACACATGCAAGCAACAGCAGCGGTGCATTCTTTTCGTCTTTCCTTTCGCTTTCGCTTCTCCACCGTTTTGCTTGCTTTGTTGTTGGTGGAAGAATATTTTTCGGTGCCGCGCTTGACCGTAACGGAGCGTCAAGTTACGCGCTACCCTGCATTTCGAGGGCATATTGTTTTAGACGGCCGTTTGCAACCGACTCTATATATTGATACCTCGTGCCTCAATATTATTGTTCATCCTCAATTTTCATCCTAATCTCCGTATCTCCTAATCTCCTAATCTCCAGGGTTGTGGCAATTCGCCCCACACTTCCTCATCCGAGTTGGAGTTTGTTCTCCTTTCTTCGTGTGATTTCCGAATATGCCAACAGGGCGTGAAGAGAACAAAAAACTTTTGTCAGAAGACCTCGCAGCTCGTCCGCCCCAGAAACACCCACCTCGGTGACTCGCAAAGTTAAGTCATCCAGTACTCCCGGGCCCACCACAAGCTCCGCGGGTGCGAAGACCAGATCGGTCCTATTCCCGTCGCCGGTCACGCTTAAGGTGCCAGCGCGTACGCAAAGCAGTCCAAGCCATTCTCGACCCTCCCACACAATGGCTCATTCCGCCGCCACTACAGCAATGGCTAAATTTGAAGCAGCCTCACGCAAACTTATGCATTTCGGAGAGCGAATAAACCTTCCGAATCCCCGCACTCCATCTGCCTCTCTTGCCACGGTACGCCGTGACCAAATCCGAAGCATGTGGGCGGAGGTTGAGGCAAAGAAAAAAAATTGTTTCGCGGTTGTGGCTGAAGACGGTGCGCAGGCTGAAGCGGACCTTCAAACGAAGTTCGATGACTGTTTTACAGTGTACGAATTGTGCTTTGCTGATCTCACTGATCAGCTCCAACAACCAGCAGTCCGTCCCGCCGCACAGCCAGATTTCCACGGCGGCTGCAGACTCCCCCCATGCGACATCGAAGTTTTCGCTGGGGATTACGTACGCTGGCCTACGTTCCGAGACCTGTTTACTGCGATCTACATACAGAATCCCAGGCTGTCTCCCGTGGAGAAGCTGTACCACCTCACCACTAAGACCAGTGGTGATCCGAAGGCCATAGTGGAAAAGTCCCCACTCACAAATGACGGCTTCGAGGCTGCCTGGAATGCCCTTCGGGACCGGTACGAAAATAACAGGCTCCTGGTGACTAACCAAATAAATATCCTCCTTTCATTGGCTTCCGTTGGTACCGAGTCCAGTCGTGCGCTAAAGGAGCTTCTCAGCACCATCCAAGGGGTTTTAACCGCACTGGCCCACTCAAAGGTCTCCACCGAAAACTGGGACAGCTTGCTGGTGACTATTTGTGCCTCCAAATTACCGAAGTTGACCCGGGCTTTGTGGGAAGATTCCGTCACAACAAAGAAAGAGATGCCTTCGTGGAAGGAGATGGAATCCTTCCTCAGCCAGAGATACCTGACGCTCGAAGCCATCGAGAGCGACCCGTCCGCTTCACACAGTCCGAAAGGTGATCCGAATCCGCCACCTTCCCGAAGCAACCCGTTCCGTTCCCAAGGGAGTCCTGTTCCTCGGAGGGTTCACTCCTTCGAGACAACCGTAAGTCCGAACCGGAGAACGTGTGATCTTTGCGGGAAAGAGAGTCACCCAATCCGGCTATGCCCGCACTTTATCCAAATGAACGCTGATGCTCGTTCCAGCTGCATCAAACAAAAGCAGCTTTGTCTCAACTGTTTCGCACGAGGCCATCAGATCCGGGAATGCCAAAGTGCCCATAACTGCAGTACTTGTGGGGACCGACACCACACGCTGCTGCACCGTGGCACTCCAATCGCCCGTGATTCCACTTCCCCAGTCGTACCGAGTCCAAGTATTTCCGACGCGCCACCCAGCGTTCAAAATTATTTCGCCTCCGGCCAAAGAGCTATCCTTCTGGGAACAGCAATCATTAATATTTGCCACCTGGGGACAAATTTCCGCGCCCGCGCTCTAATCGACCCGGGATCCGAGGCAACGTTTATCACGGAACGTCTTTTTAACATAATCAAGTTGCCGTTCCGACTCATCCAGGCACAAGTCTCGGGCCTCAATCGGACAGTATCCGCTCAATCCACGAAGATCTGTCATTTTGCCATCCATTCCACGACGAGGCCGGACTTGACTTAAACGCCACGGCCTATGTTCTGCCGGAACTGTCGGGTCACCTGCCATCCTATCCGATTCCGCAAACTTCGTTGCGAGACCTGCCGGGCCTTGCATGGGCAGACCCGAGCGGATATCCTTCCGTCCATCCTGTTAAGCGGCTCACAGACCAACATCTGTGGCTCTCTCCTCGGGCAGGAAACCATTTTCGGGTGGGTACTTTCCGGCCCAGTGCCCAATACTGTACAAAGCAGTATTTCATCCTTCTCTACGCAAGTTTCGAACGAGCTAGAGGCTCCCTTAGACCAGCTTCTTACCAAGTTTTGGGAGGTGGAGACACTACCGGTGAAAATCGTAGGCGAGTCGGATGCCTACTGCGAAAGCAATTTCCTCCGAACCACTTCGAGAACGTCGAACGGAAAGTACGTTGTCGCGTCTCGGATCGTCTCGGATCCGATCTGGGGCATTCAAGGTCGATTGCCCTGACTCAGTTTCTGCGGAACGAAAATCGTTTAAAAAGAGACTCTACGTTACAAGCGCAATACGACTCCGTGATCACATGACAGAAGTTCCTCCGATTCATGGGTCCTCAACCTACTACCTGCCGCACCACGCTGTCTTCAAGCCTGATAGCACCACCACGAAAGTCCGCGTTGTATTTAACGCATCTAGCCCGTCGACTAACGGTATCAGCTTGAATGATCTTCTGCACCCCGGCCCTGTTCTCCAGTCCGACTTTACCCTTCAGATCCTGAAGTGGCGCTACTACCGGTACGTCTTCAATGCTGACATCACCAAGATGTATCGGCAGATTTGGGTAGATCCGAAGCACACCCCCTTCCAGCGAATATTGTTTCGCAACAAGGAGGGCGAGATACGCGACTATGAGTTGCAAACTGTTACCTTTGGAGTCAATTGTGCTCCCTTTCTCGCCATCCGGGTGTTGCAACGGCTTGCAGACGATGCCCAGTCCCGATTCCCGAGAGCCAGTCACATCATTCGGTCCTGTATGTATGTCGACGACGTCCAAGCGGGTGCAGACTCTCCCACTGAGGCTCAACTAGCTATCCGCGAGTTACAGGCCGCCCAGAGTTCTGCCGGGTTTCCACTGAGAAAATGGACGTCCAACCACAAGGATATCGTGACTACCATTCCGAATGACCATCTCCTTCACACCGACTTCCTTGAAATTGAGGCAGAAAGCACAGCCAAGACTCTCGGAATTCGCTGGAAGGCGACAACAGACGATTTCTTCTTCGTTCCGCCAGAGCTGGCATCCTATACCAAGCGAGCGGTGCTTTCCCAGATAGCAAGGTTGTTCGACCCTACGGGCTGGTTGGCTCCTTTCATTGTCCGGTCAAAGATCTTCATGCAAGAGATCTGGTTGCAAGAAGTGGGATGGGACGAAGATCTTCCGACCGAGATGCGTCAGCGCTGGCAGAGTTTTCTGCAGAGCTACTCCGCTCTCGACCAGATCCGCATTCCAAGGTGGATTGGCTCCGAACCAAGGGTCGAGCATCACGGATTTTACGATGCGTCCGAAAAGGCGTACGGTGCGGCGATCTACGTACGCATCGAGACTGACCACCTGGTCAAGGTGCAGTTGCTCACCGCGAAAACACGAGTCGCACCCGTTAAGACTGTATCGCTCCCCCGGTTAGAGCTATGCGGCGCCGTGCTACTGTCCGAAATGGCGACGGCTATCCTGCCAAATATTCCAAGCGCACCTACAACCTGTTACTTCTGGACAGATTCCGCTATGGTCCTGTCCTGGCTGAAAAAGCCTGCTTGCCACTGGACTACCTTCGTGGCCAACCGAGTGACCTGAATTTCCCAAGCCATCGAGGTCGAGAATTGGGGTCACGTTCCGTCCGCACAAAATCCCGCCGACCTCGCCAGCAGGGGCGTATCCTTACAGGAGCCCGTCGAGAACCAACTCTGGTGGCACGGACCAGCGTGGTTGCAAGGGCCGCGGCATCAATGGCCAGCCCAAGGCGGGGACGATCCCGTGATAACCCTCGAGCAACGTGCTATGAAGGTTCATTTTGCACCGAGCCCATCCGAAGACTTCCTCGATCGGTTCTCCAATCTGGAGAGAGCCCTGCGAGTCCGTGCTTATGTCCTTCGCTTCACAAAACGCTGCCGGAAGCTGGTCACCGGACAAGAGGACCACCTTGCAAGCGAAGACATTACCGAAGCTGAGCGCACTCTTATCCTAGAGACTCAGCGCAGGGAATACTCCCAAGAGTATCACTGCCTAAGCGAGAAGCGGCCAGTGCCAAGGTCAAGTTCTATCCCGAATTTGAACCCGTTCCTAGAGCAACATATCGCAACTTCTACCTTTCTGAAGTACGACGAACGGCATCCCATTATTCTGCCGCACCGCTGCCGGCTATCCCGCCTTCTCGCGCAATTCACCCACCGGCGGGAACCAACTAATGGTGCGACTTATCCGATCCAAGTTCTGGATTCCCAAGGTTCATAAACTCATGAAGGGGGTGGTAAACTCATAAACTCATGGTAAACTGACGCATACCTTCATCCACAGACAGAAGTTGCAAGCCCAAATGATGGGTGATCTTCCTACGGAACGAACGTCCTTTTCCAGACCGTTCACGCACTCCGGAATTGACTACGCGGGTCCCTTCGAAATACGGAATTACACAGGCAGAGCGTGATAACCAAGGGGTATGTGTGTGTGTTCGTGTGTTTTTCCACGAAGGCGATCCATTTGGAGCCCACGTCGGATCTCATGACCGAGAAATTTCTTGCAGCCTTCGCTCGTTTCGTCGCACGACGAGAGTGTCCGCAGCGCATTCACTCCGACAATGGCAAAACTTTCGTTGGTGCCGCCAAGGTGCTTTCCCGTGACTTCCTAGAAGCATTCAAGGGCTCGATAACTGATGCGTAGAGCCATCACCGGGTTTCGTGGCGTTTTATCCCACCAGGAGCTCCACACATGGGAGGTCTGTGGGAAGCCGGGGTGAAGAGTTTCAAAACTCTCTTCTTCAAAGCCACGCCCACTCGGAAGTACACTTTCGAAGAGCTTTCCACGCTTCTCGCAAAGATCGAAGCATGCCTTAATTTCAGGCCGCTCTCGCCGATGTCCGAAGATCCAACTGAGTTGCTGGCCCTTACTCCCGGGCACTTCCTTACCGGGGGACCCTTGATGTCTACGGCCGAACCCGAAATAAAGGGTGACCTTAAATCAATAATCAATCGATGGCAGCATTTAAAGGCCCTCACCCAACAGTTTTGCCAGCGGTGGAAAGAGGAATACCTCAAAGAGTTCCACAAGCGCACTAAGTGGCAGACGCCGACGCCAAACCTCCAGGTTGGGGATATGGTTGTCGTCACAGAAGACAACCTGCCCTCCAATGAATACCGGCTCGGGAGAGTCCAGTCCGTGTATCCCGGCCCTGACGATAGAGTCCGTGTGGTAGATATCCTTACTGCCCGCAGTTTCCTTAAAAGGCCTGTTGTAAAGGTCGTTCTCCTCCCAGTAGAACGCCCTAGTTCCGTCCAACAATAACGCGAATGTACCTTCCAAAGCTCCAAGTTTCATTACTAATACTTCTTCGACCACTTTCCTTCCTCCTAGCTCATCGTATCCAGACATGGCCCCACGCTCACGCGCCATCCGCACCGGGGAGAGCCGGCGTCCACGGGGTAGAAGCACCTACCGTTGCCGAGTCTGCTCAGGAATACACCCGCTACAGACCTGCCACGTGTTTCTGCGCCTGAGCCCTGAGAAGAGGCTCACCAGCACTCCGGAAAGGTGTAGCAGTGACATATCACAGAAGTCTGGATCCAAAACAACGTTGCTCTAGCTCTTATAGTCTTTGAGCACTAGGCGCTGAAGGGGACGGACAGACGGACAGACGGACGGACGGACAGACAGACAGGGCTCAATCGACTCGGCTATTGATGCTGATCAAGAATATATATACTTTATGGGGTCGGAAACGATTTCTTCTGGACGTTACACACATCCACTTTTACCACAAATCTAATATACCCCAATACTCATTTTGAGTATCGGGTATAATGAAGGTCAAATATGCCACTCAAGTGTTTAGACATAGTGTGGCCGCTGCTCTTCGAACAATGATTAGTTCTGGAGGCTTCTTAAAGTGCAAAGAAAATGCAGAAGCGACGGCTACATTTATTGAAAAAATTAATAGATTATTCGACTGTCTAAATAGTCTTGTCCTCTACGATAAAAACCCATTTAGGAGTGCACTGCAAGACAAAACTCTTGTCAATGAGACCCTGTCGGATATGCGAAAATATTTTGACGAATTTAAATATCCACAGGAAGTCTACTGCATAAAGGGTATGATTTGAACAATCAACTACATACTTTCATTGGCCCAAAATGTTTGGAGTGAAAGTGCTGAAGTTTTTTATATTGCTACATCCAAATTAAACCAAGACCCATTAGAAAATGTATTTTATTTAATCAGATCTCGCGGTGTTACCAACAATAATCCAACTATGTATGAATTTAATGTAATTATTAGTAAAATGCTTTCTATGAAAATTCTAAATTCCACTACAGTATCTGGGAACTGTTCGCCCGATGAAGATACGATGTTAATTAACATTTTAAAAGATAATGTGTCAAGTGAGTCGGCATCAGAGTCTAAAACTTTTGATGACGATATCTTGATTTCCACTAACGAGTTAGAACTTTCGATAGAAGCAACAGATTTAAGTATCCAAGCCGCATTTAATGAGAATGCATTAAGATATTATGCCGGGTATTTATTGCATAAGCTGCTGAAAAAGTATGACTGCAATAAATGCTCTGAACTTTTAAAATCGTCCGATGAGGTCCGATGTTCTTCCGAGTATTTAATACTCAATAAAAATTTTGGCTATGTCAGCAGTAGTTTAAAACTTAAAGCTACTTCAGAAGATTTTTTTAGATTAGTTTAAATTTATTTTGATATATTTAATCGGCATTTCGAGACAAAGTCTCACAGATTCAATTTAAAAACGAGGGGGAACGTTGTGAGTTGCTGCGGACACCGCAACTCTACAGTTATACCCGATACTAAGTCAGTATGGCTCTCCTCCGGCAGATGCCGCTAATATTAAACGACACGACAAAGAGTGCGTGCGAGAGAGACAGAAAATCAGTCTGAGCGTGACGTCGGGCGCTGCGTGGCCACTGCAAATTGATTTGTTCCTATTGGCTATAAAAATGGTCTGATCTGATCCAGATTCAGCAATCTCATATATATGATCATTATCTATGATTCTGCGTTTTTAGTTTTCTCGTATCCTCAATATTGTGGATGCAACAGATTTTCGTCCTTTGTGGGGGCGAAAGGGGGTGGGGCGAAATTTTGAGATAACCGTTTTATAGTGAGATCTAACAGGAGTGCGGATACCAAATTTGGTTACACTAGCCTTAATAGTCTCTGAGATTTGTGAATATCCCCAGATTTTCGTCCCTTGCGGGGATGGAAGGGGGTGTGGCGAAATTTTGAAACAAACTCGTCTCGGTCCGATATATTAGGAGTGTGGATACCAAATTTGGTTGCTCTAGCTTTTATAGTCTCTGAGATCTAGGCGCTAATGTTTTACTCTAAGCAAAGCCGGCTATGCTACGTGTGTGTTAGAGAGAGACAGGGCGAGAAAAAATTAAATTGTTTTCTTGATTCTGGCTATAATAATTATACGATCTGGTTCAGATTTTGCACCCTACAAGATATAGTCATCTTCTACGATTCTGCGTTTTTAGTTTTCTCGTATCGTCGAAATTGTGGATGCCACAGATTTTCGCCCTTTGTGGGGGCGGAAGTGGGCGGGGCAAAGTTTTGAAATATTCTTGTAGCAGTGACATATCACAGAAGTCTGGATCCAAAACATCGTTGCTCTCGCTCTTATAGTCTTTGAGCACTAGGCGCTGAAGGGGACGGACAGACGGACGGACGGACAGACGGACAGACAGACATGGCTCAATCGACTCGGCTATTGATGCTGATCAAGATTATATATACTTTATGGGGTCGGAAACGATTCCTTCTGGACGTTACACACATCCACTTTTACCACAAATCTAATATACCCCAATACTCATTTTGAGTATCGGGTATAAAAATAGATAAATATGCAGACTGGTTTAAATTTTCCGATCCTTGCTTTGTACACCGAAATCATCTGCTCAATCAGTTTGTATTGATTTTGATTAGAAAAAATTGTAAATGGTTAACAGATAGGATAATAGGGAATCAAAATGCAAAATCATACGAGAAGAAGCTCAATATTTTGCGGCAGTAGGATTTTTTGTTTCATTTTGTAAAATTTATGCATGGATGTGACTTAATTACTTAAAAGTCTTGAAATTAAGTCATATCAAGTCGACTCAAAGAACGGTTTAATTTTTTACCCCATTTAATATATAATGGCCTCCTCGTGGTGTTGCCTGGGTACCGATCTTCAATCGGGAGCCAATTTGAGCGGCGACTTTAAGTACATAGTATGTATGTATTTACGTATATATATGTAGTTACATATACATATGAGCATGCTTAAGGTATATCCTCTATTTATAGAAGGAAATATATATATTTATGCATATTTATTTTAGTATACATATGTATATATATTTTTTCTTATATTGTATATTTAGATACATCATTGTTTTTGTTATAATAAACAAAAATGTCGAGAACCGACGGCGTGTACATAATTTTTATACCCGATACTCAAACTGAGTATTGGGGTATATTAGATTTGTGGTAAAAGTGGATGTGTGTAACATCCAGAAGGAATCGTTTCCGACCCCATAAAGTATATATATTCTTGATCAGCATCAATAGCCGAGTCGATTGAGCCATGTCTGTCTGTCCGTCTGTCCGTCCGTCCGTCCGTCCGTCTGTCCGTCTGTCCGTCCCCTTCAGCGCCTAGTGCTCAAAGACTATAAGAGCTAGAGCAACGATGTTTTGGATCCAGACTTCTGTGATATGTCACTGCTACAAAAATATTTCAGAACTTCGCCCCGCCCACTTCCGCCCCCACAAAGGACGAAAATCTGTGGCATCCACATTTTGAAATATACGATAAAACCAAAAACGCAGAATCGTAGAGGATGACTATATGTTCTAGAGTGTAAAATCTCAACCAGATCGTATAGTTATTATAGCCAGAATCAAGAAAACAATTTCATTCTTTCTCGCTCTGTCTCTCTCTAACACACAGGTTTCATGGTCGGCTTTGCCAATTGCAAAATATGAGTTCAAGGATCTCAGAACCTATTAGAGCCAGAGCAACCAAATTTGGTATCCACACTCCTGTGATATCGGACCTTGACCGTTGCGTGTCCAAATTTCGTCACACCCCTTCCGCCCCCGCAAAGGACGAAAATCTGGGGCATCCACAAATCTCAGAGACTATTAAGGCTAGAGTAACCAAATTTGGTATCCGCACTTCTGTTAGATCTCACTATAAAACGTATATCTCAGAATTTCGCCCCACACTTTTCCGCCCCCACAAAGGACGAAAATCTGTTGCCTCCCCAATATTGCACATTCGAGAAAACTAAAAACGCAGAATCATAGATAATGACCATATCTATCAGATTGCTGAATCTTGATCAGATCGAATCTATTTTATAGCCAAAAGCAACAAATCAATTTGCAGTGGCTACGCAGCGACTGGCGACACGCTCAGACTGATTTTCTGTCTCTCTCGCACGCACTAATTGTCGTGTCGTTTAATATTAGCGGCGTCTGCCGGAGGAGAGCCACACTGACTAAGTATCGGGTATAAATGTAGAGTTGCGGTCTCCGCAGCAACTCACAACGTTACCCCTCGTTATAATTTATAATCAACCTGTTTAAAATAAGGAAATAAATGTGCAATTATATTATTGTAATATTTTATATTTTGTGGTATAAATCAAACAAATAACAGCTTTTATTTTATTTCCCGCGCCCTAGTGTACCATACCCCCACCCCCTGCCCGTTCTTCATTTTTTTTGTGGCGGTAGGTCAGTCCATCAAAAGACCCAAAACAAGAACCAAACTCAAATTTCAGTTCTAGCGGCGGGCAATACTAAGCACACACACGCAAAGTACGTGAGAATGCATGTGCACCCATACACTAAAACATGCTGGTGGCAAAACAGAACCAGACCTGAGAGAGTTCAAAAAATCTGAAATACAATCACATATTTTTGTCGAAACATATTGCGTGTGTACTAACACATGCAAAGATGTTCTCTCTGCGCTCTCTCTCTCATGATGACGTCACTCTGGTGTACGGAACGCGCTAGCCAGTGTGTGACGCTTTCGTTGTATGAACTGGCACATCTATATACTGTATGGTTAGTGGCATGAGCCAGAACCGCCGCTATCGCGTTAATGTAGTACACGTAGATTTCGGCGGCGACAAGTGGAATGGCGGCAACAAACAAGGCCGCTCAGTGTCCAAGGGCTATGAAGAGCCCGGTATGTGAGAACCGTAGAGTATTTGGCAGAATTACAATTCCTGTTCACAGATCTTTACGGCGAAGATGATGACGAGGAGGACCCGGACGCCGCCAAGATAGAAGATAATGTTTCTGGCGGCTATAAACTTTCTGTTCAGGCCAGCAGCAGATACATAAGTGCCGCGCACTGTGCCAACTTCGTGCGCTCCGGTCCCAACTCGCTCTCGCGCGCTCGGAGGGGCGCTCGGGAGATTTTACGACCCACGCTCCACCCGGCGCTCAAGCCATCATGGAGCATAGATCGTAAGGCCTAGTTTAGGGACGTTTCAACCCCCGATTCAAACGCACGATCTACCGCTCGACCCCCGAAATAAATACTACACATTTACCACAAAGCAACACGGCATTTTCTTTTCTTGCGACGGCTACAGGAGGTTTCACTTCATCATCCATATCGTCGTTGGAGTTTTGAGCTTCGTCCGCCCCCCTACAAACATTGGTCCTTCGAGCCGGATCTTCGCCTAAACAAAAGGAGAAGTCCACACCAGCAAGCACCGGCGGACAATTCCCAACCTCCAAGATAAGTACGGATTCCCCATCTGCCAATCTCCAGTGGTTCCTCACCTGGTCCCATTCGGCTGGACATATATACATATATGTATATACGTGCCGCGTCTTTCCTTTCACCGTTCTATCGACGGTGCCATATTCTTGGCAATTCCGGGCGCTCTCCGCTTCTTCGAGTGCTCGTATATACCCACATCTACATACCCAATACAACGGTCGTGCTTATAGTTCCGTTGTCTGTGCAATCAGTTGTGCCACAGTGAAATAAAAAGAATTCACCTGCAGCGGGACCAATTTTATCCGCCTCCGATCCAGCGCTTACATTCATACACATATGTACATATGTATGCATATCTGTCGGTAACTCATCTGCCTTCCTCTCCCAGCTACCAGCTGAGTTTCGCGGCTGACAAACGTACATATGTATGTATGTACATATGCACATACATATTCTGCACAGTTTTTTGGTTTTATAATTACACACATATATAAACCAACACGGGTCACTACGTCGCCCCTTTCTTAACTAATTATATTGTCCATAACCTAATACACGATTTCATACGCCCGGCACATATTTATTTACATATACATACATAAGTACGCATTCCTTTTAAAGTAGAATATTCTTGCATATCTATATACATACATACACACATCTTGTATTTAAAACGGTTACCGTTTTGTACCCGTTGTTCAATTGCGTTAACTCAAGGCACCGTACCTAGCACTTACATCCATACACACACACACATGCAAGCAACAGCAGCGGTGCATTCTTTTCGTCTTTCCTTTCGCTTTCGCTTCTCCACCGTTTTGCTTGCTTTGTTGTTGGTGGAAGAATATTTTTCGGTGCCGCGCTTGACCGTAACGGAGCGTCAAGTTACGCGCTACCCTGCATTTCGAGGGCATATTGTTTTAGACGGCCGTTTGCAACCGACTCTATATATTGATACCTCGTGCCTCAATATTATTGTTCATCCTCAATTTTCATCCTAATCTCCGTATCTCCTAATCTCCTAATCTCCAGGGTTGTGGCAATTCGCCCACACTTCCTCATCCGAGTTGGAGTTTGTTCTCCTTTCTTCGTGTGATTTCCGAATATGCCAACAGGGCGTGAAGAGAACAAAAAACTTTTGTACGTGACCTCTCCAAGTGTCAGAAGACCTCGCAGCTCATCCGCCCCAGAAACACCCACCTCGGTGACTCGCAAAGTTAAGTCATCCAGTACTCCCAGGCCCACCACAAGCTCTGCGGGTGCGAAGACCAGATCGGTCCTATTCCCGTCGCCGGTCACGCTTAAGGTGCCAGCGCGTACGCAAAGCAGTCCAAGCACCGTGGCACTCCAATCGCCCGTGATTCCACTTCCCCAGTCGTACCGAGTCCAAGTATTTCCGACGCGCCACCCAGCGTTCAAAATTATTTCGCCTCCGGCCAAAGAGCTATCCTTCTGGGAACAGCAATCATTAATATTTGCCACCTGGGGACAAATTTCCGCGCCCGCGCTCTAATCGACCCGGGATCCGAGGCAACGTTTATCACGGAACGTCTTTTTAACATAATCAAGTTGCCGTTCCGACTCATCCAGGCACAAGTCTCGGGCCTCAATCGGACAGTATCCGCTCAATCCACGAAGATCTGTAATTTTGCCATCCATTCCACGACGAGGCCGGACTTGACTTAAACGCCACGGCCTATGTTCTGCCGGAACTGTCGGGTCACCTGCCATCCTATCCGATTCCGCAAACTTCGTTGCGAGACCTGCCGGGCCTTGCATGGGCAGACCCGAGCGGATATCCTTCCGTCCATCCTGTTAAGCGGCTCACAGACCAACATCTGTGGCTCTCTCCTCGGGCAGGAAACCATTTTCGGGTGGGTACTTTCCGGCCCAGTGCCCAATACTGTACAAAGCAGTATTTCATCCTTCTCTACGCAAGTTTCGAACGGGCTAGAGGCTCCCTTAGACCAGCTTCTTACCAAGTTTTGGGAGGTGGAGACACTACCGGTGAAAATCGTAGGCGAGTCGGATGCCTACTGCGAAAGCAATTTCCTCCGAACCACTTCGAGAACGTCGAACGGAAAGTACGTTGTCGCGTCTCGGATCGTCTCGGATCCGATCTGGGGCATTCAAGGTCGATTGCCCTGACTCAGTTTCTGCGGAACGAAAATCGTTTAAAAAGAGACTCTACGTTACAAGCGCAATACGACTCCGTGATCACATGACAGAAGTTCCTCCGATTCATGGGTCTTCAACCTACTACCTGCCGCACCACGCTGTCTTCAAGCCTGATAGCACCACCACGAAAGTCCGCGTTGTATTTAACGCATCTAGCCCGTCGACTAACGGTATCAGCTTGAATGATCTTCTGCACCCCGGCCCTGTTCTCCAGTCAATTGTGCTCCCTTTCTCGCCATCCGGGTGTTGCAACGGCTTGCAGACGATGTCCAGTCCCGATTCCCGAGAGCCAGTCACATCATTCGGTCCTGTATGTATGTCGACGACGTCCAAGCGGGTGTAGACTCTCCCACTGAGGCTCAACTAGCTATCCGCGAGTTACAGGCCGCCCAGAGTTCTGCCGGGTTTCCACTGAGAAAATGGACGTCCAACCACAAGGATATCCTGACTACCATTCCGAATGACCATCTCCTTCACACCGACTTCCTTGAAATTGAGGCAGAAAGCACAGCCAAGACTCTCGGAATTCGCTGGAAGGCGACAACAGACGACAACAGCACCGCCAAGGTGCTTTCCCGTGACTTCCTAGAAGCATTCAAGGGCTCGATAACTGATGCGTAGAGCCATCACCGGGTTTCGTGGCGTTTTATCCCACCAGGAGCTCCACACATGGGAGGTCTGTGGGAAGCCAGGGTGAAGAGTTTCAAAACTCTCTTCTTCAAAGCCACGTCCACTCGGAAGTACACTTTCGAAGAGCTTTCCACGCTTCTCGCAAAGATCGAAGCATGCCTTAATTTCAGGCCGCTCTCGCCGATGTCCGAAGATCCAACTGAGTTGCTGGCCCTTACTCCCGGGCACTTCCTTACCGGGGGACCCTTGATGTCTACGGCCGAACCCGAAATAAAGGGTGACCTTAAATCAATAATCAATCGATGGCAGCATTTAAAGGCCCTCACCCAACAGTTTTGCCAGCGGTGGAAAGAGGAATACCTCAAAGAGTTCCACAAGCGCACTAAGTGGCAGACGCCGACGCCAAACCTCCAGGTTGGGGATATGGTTGTCGTCACAGAAGACAACCTGCCCTCCAATGAATACCGGCTCGGGAGAGTCCAGTCCGTGTATCCCGGCCCTGACGATAGAGTCCGTGTGGTAGATATCCTTACTGCCCGCGGTTTCCTTAAAAGGCCTGTTGTAAAGGTCGTTCTCCTCCCAGTAGAACGCCCTAGTTCCGTCCAACAATAACGCGAATGTACCTTCCAAAGCTCCAAGTTTCATTACTAATACTTCTTCGACCACTTTCCTTCCTCCTAGCTCATCGTATCCAGACATGGCCCCACGCTCACGCGCCATCCGCACCGGGGAGAGCCGGCGTCCACGGGGTAGAAGCACCTACCGTTGCCGAGTCTGCTCAGGAATACACCCGCTACAGACCTGCCACGTGTTTCTGCGCCTGAGCCCTGAGAAGAGGCTCACCAGCACTCCGGAAAGGTGTAGCAGTGACATATCACAGAAGTCTGGATCCAAAACAACGTTGCTCTAGCTCTTATAGTCTTTGAGCACTAGGCGCTGAAGGGGACGGACAGACGGACAGACGGACGGACGGACAGACAGACAGGGCTCAATCGACTCGGCTATTGATGCTGATCAAGAATATATATACTTTATGGGGTCGGAAACGATTTCTTCTGGACGTTACACACATCCACTTTTACCACAAATCTAATATACCCCAATACTCATTTTGAGTATCGGGTATAATGAAGGTCAAATATGCCACTCAAGTGTTTAGACATAGTGTGGCCGCTGCTCTTCGAACAATGATTAGTTCTGGAGGCTTCTTAAAGTGCAAAGAAAATGCAGAAGCGACGGCTACATTTATTGAAAAATTTAATAGATTATTCGACTGTCTAAATAGTCTTGTCCTCTACGATAAAAACCCATTTAGGAGTGCACTGCAAGACAAAACTCTTGTCAATGAGACCCTGTCGGATATGCGAAAATATTTTGACGAATTTAAATATCCACAGGAAGTCTACTGCATAAAGGGTATGATTTGAACAATCAACTACATACTTTCATTGGCCCAAAATGTTTGGAGTGAAAGTGCTGAAGTTTTTTATATTGCTACATCCAAATTAAACCAAGACCCATTAGAAAATGTATTTTATTTAATCAGATCTCGCGGTGTTACCAACAATAATCCAACTATGTATGAATTTAATGTAATTATTAGTAAAATGCTTTCTATGAAAATTCTAAATTCCACTACAGTATCTGGGAACTGTTCGCCCGATGAAGATACGATGTTAATTAACATTATAAAAGATAATGTGTCAAGTGAGTCGGCATCAGAGTCTAAAACTTTTGATGACGATATCTTGATTTCCACTAACGAGTTAGAACTTTCGATAGAAGCAACAGATTTAAGTATCCAAGCCGCATTTAATGAGAATGCATTAAGATATTATGCCGGGTATTTATTGCATAAGCTGCTGAAAAAGTATGACTGCAATAAATGCTCTGAACTCTTAAAATCGTCCGATGAGGTCCGATGTTCTTCCGAGTATTTAATACTCAATAAAAATTTTGGCTATGTCAGCAGTAGTTTGAAACTTAAAGCTACTTCTGAAGATTTTTTTTGATTAGTTTAAATTTATTTTGATATATTTAATCGGCATTTCGAGACAAAGTCTCACAGATTAAATTTAAAAAGAAGCATAGTCCAAAAATGTATAATTTTAACGTCAAAAATAGATAAATATGCAGACTGGTTTAAATTTTCCGATCCGTGCTTTGTACACCGAAATCATCTGCTCAATCAGTTTGTATTGATTTTGATTAGAAAAAATTGTAAATGGTTAACAGATAGGATAATAGGAAATCAAAATGCAAAATCATACGAGAAGAAGCTCAATATTTTGCGGCAGTAGGATTTTTTGTTTCATTTTGTAAAATTTATGCATGGATGTGACTTAATTACTTAAAAGTCTTGAAATTAAGTCATATCAAGTCGACTCAAAGGACAGTTTAATTTTTTACCCCATTTAATATATAATGGCCTCCTCGTGGCGTTCCCTGGGTACCGATCTTCAATCGGGAGCCAATTTGAGCGGCGACTTTAAGTACATAGTATGTATGTATTTACGTATATATATGTAGTTACATATACATATGAGCATGCTTAAGGTATATCCTCTATTTATAGAAGGAAATATATATATTTATGCATATTTATTTTAGTATACATATGTATATATATTTTTTCTTATATTGTATATTTAGATACATCATTGTTTTAGTTATAATAAACAAAAAAGTCGAGAACCGACGGCGTTTACATAATTTTTATAATTTATAATCAACCTGTTTAAAATAAGGAAATAAATGTGCAATTATATTATTGTAATATTTTATATTTTGTGGTATAAATCAAACAAATAACAGCTTTTATTTTATTTCCCGCGCCCTAGTGTACCATACCCCCACCCCCTGCCGGTTCATCATTTTTTTTTGTGGCGGTAGGTCAGTCCATCAAAAGACCCAAAACAAGAACCAAACTCAAATTTCAGTTCTAGCGGCCAGCAATACTAAACACACACACGCAAAGTACGTGAGAATGCATGTGCACCCATACACTAAAACATGCTGGTGGCAAAGCAGAACCAGACCTGAGAGAGTTCAAAAAATCTGAAATACAATCACATATTTTTGTCGAAACATATTGCGTGTGTACTAACACATGCAAAGATGTTCTCTCTGCGCTCTCTCTCTCATGATGACGTCACTCTGGTGTACGGAACGCGCTAGCCAGTGTGTGACGCTTTCGTTGTATGAACTGGCACATCTATATACTGTATGGTTAGTGGCATGAGCCAGAACCGCCGCTATCGCGTTAATGTAGTACACGTAGATTTCGGCGGCGACAAGTGGAATGGCGGCAACAAACAAGGCCGCTCAGTGTCCAAGGGCTATGAAGAGCCCGGTATGTGAGAACCGTAGAGTATTTGGCAGAATTACAATTCCTGTTCACAGATCTTTACGGCGAAGATGATGACGAGGAGGACCCGGACGCCGCCAAGATAGAAGATAATGTTTCTGGCGGCTATAAACTTTCTGTTCAGGCCAGCAGCAGATGAGTGCCGCGCACTGTGCCAACTTCGTGCGCTCCGGTCCCAACTCGCTCTCGCGCGCTCGGAGGGGCGCTCGGGAGATTTTACGACCCACGCTCCACCCGGCGCTCAAGCCATCATGGAGCATAGATCGTAAGGCCTAGTTTAGGGACGTTTCAACCCCCGTTTCAAACGCACGATCTACCGCTCGACCCCCGAAATAAATACTACACATTTACCACAAAGCAACACGGCATTTTCTTTTCTTGCGACGGCTACAGGAGGTTTCACTTCATCATCCATATCGTCGTTGGAGTTTTGAGCTTCGTCCGCCCCCCTACAAACATTGGTCCTTCGAGCCGGATCTTCGCCTAAACAAAAGGAGAAGTCCACACCAGCAAGCACCGGCGGACAATTCCCAACCTCCAAGATAAGTACGGATTCCCCATCTGCCAATCTCCAGTGGTTCCTCACCTGGTCCCATTCGGCTGGACATATATACATATATGTATATACGTGCCGCGTCTTTCCTTTCACCGTTCTATCGACGGCGCCATATTCTTGGCAATTCCGGGCGCTCTCCGCTTCTTCGAGTGCTCGTATATACCCACATCTACATACCCAATACAACGGTCGTGCTTATAGTTCCGTTGTCTGTGCAATCAGTTGTGCCACAGTGAAATAAAAAGAATTCACCTGCAGCGGGACCAATTTTATCCGCCTCCGATCCAGCGCTTACATTCATACACATATGTACATATGTATGCATATCTGTCGGTAACTCATCTGCCTTCCTCTCCCAGCTACCAGCTGAGTTTCGCGGCTGACAAACGTACATATGTATGTATGTACATATGCACATACATATTCTGCACAGTTTTTTGGTTTTATAATTACACACATATATAAACCAACACGGGTCACTACGTCGCCCCTTTCTTAACTAAATTTATTGCCCATAACCTAATACACGATTTCATACGCCCGGCACATATTTATTTACATATACATACATAAGTACGCATTCCTTTTAAAGTAGAATATTCTTGCATATCTATATACATACATACACACATCTTGTATTTAAAACGGTTACCGTTTTGTACCCGTTGTTCAATTGCGTTAACTCAAGGCACCGTACCTAGCACTTACATCCATACACACACACACATACAAGCAACAGCAGCGGTGCATTCTTTTCGTCTTTCCTTTCGCTTTCGCTTCTCCACCGTTTTGCTTGCTTTGTTGTTGGTGGAAGAATATTTTTCGGTGCCGCGCTTGACCGTAACGGAGCGTCAAGTTACGCGCTACCCTGCATTTCGAGGGCATATTGTTTTAGACGGCCGTTTGCAACCGACTCTATATATTGATACCTCGTGCCTCAATATTATTGTTCATCCTCAATTTTCATCCTAATCTCCGTATACAACCAGGGTTGTGGCAATTCGCCCCACACTTCCTCATCCGAGTTGGAGTTTGTTCTCCTTTCTTCGTGTGATTTCCGAATATGCCAACAGGGCGTGAAGAGAACAAAAAACTTTTGTACGTGACCTCTCCAAGTGTCAGAAGACCTCGCAGCTCGTCCGCCCCAGAAACACCCACCTCGGTGACTCGCAAAGTTAAGTCATCCAGTACTCCCGGGCCCACCACAAGCTCCGCGGGTGCGAAGACCAGATCGGTCCTATTCCCGTCGCCGGTCACGCTTAAGGTGCCAGCGCGTACGCAAAGCAGTCCAAGCCATTCTCGACCCTCCCACACAATGGCTCATTCCGCCGCCACTACAGCAATGGCTAAATTTGAAGCAGCCTCACGCAAACTTATGCATTTCGGAGAGCGAATAAACCTTCCGAATCCCCGCACTCCATCTGCCTCTCTTGCCACGGTACGCCGTGACCAAATCCGAAGCATGTGGGCGGAGGTTGAGGCAGAGAAAAAAAATTGTTTCGCGGTTGTGGCTGAAGACGGTGCGCAGGCTGAAGCGGACCTTCAATCGAAGTTCGATGACTGTTTTACAGTGTACGAATTGTGCTTTGCTGATCTCACTGATCAGCTCCAACAACCAGCAGTCCGTCCCGCCGCACAGCCAGATTTCCACGGCGGCTGCAGACTCCCCCCATGCGACATCGAAGTTTTCGCTGGGGATTACGTACGCTGGCCTACGTTCCGAGTCCTGTTAACTGCGATCTACATACAGAATCCCAGGCTGTCTCCCGTGGAGAAGCTGTACCACCTCACCACTAAGACCAGTGGTGATCCGAAGGCCATAGTGGAAAAGTCCCCACTCACAAATGACGGCTTCGAGGCTGCCTGGAATGCCCTTCGGGACCGGTACGAAAATAACAGGCTCCTGGTGACTAACCAAATAAATATCCTCCTTTCATTGGCTTCCGTTGGTACCGAGTCCAGTCGTGCGCTAAAGGAGCTTCTCAGCACCATCCAAGGGGTTTTAACCGCACTGGCCCACTCAAAGGTCTCCACCGAAAACTGGGACAGCTTGCTGGTGACTATTTGTGCCTCCAAATTACCGAAGTTGACCCGGGCTTTGTGGGAAGATTCCGTCATCACAAAGAAAGAGATGCCTTCGTGGAAGGAGATGGAATCCTTCCTCAGCCAGAGATACCTGACGCTCGAAGCCATCGAGAGCAACCCGTCCGCTTCACACAGTCCGAAAGGTGATCCGAATCCGCCACCTTCCCGAAGCAACCCGTTCCGTTCCCAAGGGAGTCCTGTTCCTCGGAGGGTTCACTCCTTCGAGACAACCGTAAATCCGAACCGGAGAACGTGTGATCTTTGCGGGAAAGAGAGTCACCCAATCCGGCTATGCCCGCACTTTCTCCAAATGAACGCTGATGCTCGTTCCAGCTGCATCAAACAAAAGCAGCTTTGTCTCAACTGTTTCGCAAGAGGCCATCAGATCCGGGAATGCCAAAGTGCCCATAACTGCAGTACTTGTGGGGACCGACACCACACGCTGCTGCACCGTGGCACTCCAATCGCCCGTGATTCCACTTCCCCAGTCGTACCGAGTCCAAGTATTTCCGACGCGCCACCCAGCGTTCAAAATTATTTCGCCTCCGGCCAAAGAGCTATCCTTCTGGGAACAGCAATCATTAATATTTGCCACCTGGGGACAAATTTCCGCGCCCGCGCTCTAATCGACCCGGGATCCGAGGCAACGTTTATCACGGAACGTCTTTTTAACATAATCAAGTTGCCGTTCCGACTCATCCAGGCACAAGTCTCGGGCCTCAATCGGACAGTATCCGCTCAATCCACGAAGATCTGTAATTTTGCCATCCATTCCACGACGAGGCCGGACTTGACTTAAACGCCACGGCCTATGTTCTGCCGGAACTGTCGGGTCACCTGCCATCCTATCCGATTCCGCAAACTTCGTTGCGAGACCTGCCGGGCCTTGCATGGGCAGACCCGAGCGGATATCCTTCCGTCCATCCTGTTAAGCGGCTCACAGACCAACATCTGTGGCTCTCTCCTCGGGCAGGAAACCATTTTCGGGTGGGTACTTTCCGGCCCAGTGCCCAATACTGTACAAAGCAGTATTTCATCCTTCTCTACGCAAGTTTCGAACGGGCTAGAGGCTCCCTTAGACCAGCTTCTTACCAAGTTTTGGGAGGTGGAGACACTACCGGTGAAAATCGTAGGCGAGTCGGATGCCTACTGCGAAAGCAATTTCCTCCGAACCACTTCGAGAACGTCGAACGGAAAGTACGTTGTCGCGTCTCGGATCGTCTCGGATCCGATCTGGGGCATTCAAGGTCGATTGCCCTGACTCAGTTTCTGCGGAACGAAAATCGTTTAAAAAGAGACTCTACGTTACAAGCGCAATACGACTCCGTGATCACATGACAGAAGTTCCTCCGATTCATGGGTCCTCAACCTACTACCTGCCGCACCACGCTGTCTTCAAGCCTGATAGCACCACCACGAAAGTCCGCGTTGTATTTAACGCATCTAGCCCGTCGACTAACGGTATCAGCTTGAATGATCTTCTGCACCCCGGCCCTGTTCTCCAGTCCGACTTTACCCTTCAGATCCTGAAGTGGCGCTACTACCGGTACGTCTTCAATGCTGACATCACCAAGATGTATCGGCAGATTTGGGTAGATCCGAAGCACACCCCCTTCCAGCGAATATTGTTTCGCAACAAGGAGGGCGAGATACGCGACTATGAGTTGCAAACTGTTACCTTTGGAGTCAATTGTGCTCCCTTTCTCGCCATCCGGGTGTTGCAACGGCTTGCAGACGATGTCCAGTCCCGATTCCCGAGAGCCAGTCACATCATTCGGTCCTGTATGTATGTCGACGACGTCCAAGCGGGTGCAGACTCTCCCACTGAGGCTCAACTAGCTATCCGCGAGTTACAGGCCGCCCAGAGTTCTGCCGGGTTTCCACTGAGAAAATGGACGTCCAACCACAAGGATATCCTGACTACCATTCCGAATGACCATCTCCTTCACACCGACTTCCTTGAAATTGAGGCAGAAAGCACAGCCAAGACTCTCGGAATTCGCTGGAAGGCGACAACAGACGATTCCTTCTTCGTTCCGCCAGAACTGGCATCCTATACCAAGCGAGCGGTGCTTTCCCAGAGAGCAAGGTTGTTCGCCCCTACGGGCTGGTTGGCTCCTTTCATTGTCCGGTCAAAGATCTTCATGCAAGAGATCTGGTTGCAAGAAGTGGGATGGGACGAAGATCTTCCGACCGAGATGCGTCAGCGCTGGCAGAGTTTTCTGCAGAGCTACTCCGCTCTCGACCAGATCCGCATTCCAAGGTGGATTGGCTCCGAACCAAGGGTCGAGCATCACGGATTTTACGATGCGTCCGAAAAGGCGTACGGTGCGGCGATCTACGTACGCATCGAGACTGACCACCTGGTCAAGGTGCAGTTGCTCACCGCGAAAACACGAGTCGCACCCGTTAAGACTGTATCGCTCCCCCGGTTAGAGCTATGCGGCGCCGTGCTACTGTCCGAAATGGCGACGGCTATCCTGCCAAATATTCCAAGCGCACCTACAACCTGTTACTTCTGGACAGATTCCGCTATGGTCCTGTCCTGGCTGAAAAAGCCTGCTTGCCACTGGACTACCTTCGTGGCCAACCGAGTGACCTGAATTTCCCAAGCCACCGAGGTCGAGAATTGGGGTCACGTTCCGTCCGCACAAAATCCCGCCGACCTCGCCAGCAGGGGCGTATCCTTACAGGCGCTCGTCGAGAACCAACTCTGGTGGCACGGACCAGCGTGGTTGCAAGGGCCGCGGCATCAATGGCCAGCCCAAGGCGGGGACGATCCCGTGATAACCCTCGAGCAACGTGCTATGAAGGTTCATTTTGCACCGAGCCCATCCGAAGACTTCCTCGATCGGTTCTCCAATCTGGAGAGAGCCCTGCGAGTCCGTGCTTATGTCCTTCGCTTCACAAAACGCTGCCGGAAGCTGGTCACCGGACAAGAGGACCACCTTGCAAGCGAAGACATTACCGAAGCTGAGCGCACTCTTATCCTAGAGACTCAGCGCAGGGAATACTCCCAAGAGTATCACTGCCTAAGCGAGAAGCGGCCAGTGCCAAGGTCAAGTTCTATCCCGAATTTGAACCCGTTCCTAGAGCAACATATCGCAACTTCTACCTTTCTGAAGTACGACGAACGGCATCCCATTATTCTGCCGCACCGCTGCCGGCTATCCCGCCTTCTCGCGCAATTCACCCACCGGATAACTCTTCATGGCGGGAACCAACTAATGGTGCGACTTATCCGATCCAAGTTCTGGATTCCCAAGGTTCATAAACTCATGAAGGGGGTGGTAAACTCCTGCAAGGTATGCGTCATCCACAGACAGAAGTTGCAAGCCCAAATGATGGGTGATCTTCCTACGGAACGAACGTCCTTTTCCAGACCGTTCACGCACTCCGGAATTGACTACGCGGGTCCCTTCGAAATACGGAATTACACAGGCAGAGCGTGATAGCCAAGGGGTATGTGTGTGTGTTCGTGTGTTTTTCCACGAAGGCGATCCATTTGGAGCCCACGTCGGATCTCATGACCGAGAAATTTCTTGCAGCCTTCGCTCGTTTCGTCGCACGACGAGGGTGTCCGCAGCGCATTCACTCCGACAATGGCAAAACTTTCGTTGGTGCCGCCAAGGTGCTTTCCCGTGACTTCCTAGAAGCATTCAAGGGCTCGATAACTGATGCGTAGAGCCATCACCGGGTTTCGTGGCGTTTTATCCCACCAGGAGCTCCACACATGGGAGGTCTGTGGGAAGCCGGGGTGAAGAGTTTTAAAACTCTCTTCTTCAAAGCCACGTCCACTCGGAAGTACACTTTCGAAGAGCTTTCCACGCTTCTCGCAAAGATCGAAGCATGCCTTAATTTCAGGCCACTCTCGCCGATGTCCGAAGATCCAACTGAGTTGCTGGCCCTTACTCCCGGGCACTTCCTTACCGGGGGACCCTTGATGTCTACGGCCGAACCCGAAATAAAGGGTGACCTTAAATCAATAATCAATCGATGGCAGCATTTAAAGGCCCTCACCCAACAGTTTTGCCAGCGGTGGAAAGAGGAATACCTCAAAGAGTTCCACAAGCGCACTAAGTGGCAGACGCCGACGCCAAACCTCCAGGTTGGGGATATGGTTGTCGTCACAGAAGACAACCTGCCCTCCAATGAATACCGGCTCGGGAGAGTCCAGTCCGTGTATCCCGGCCCTGACGATAGAGTCCATGTGGTAGATATCCTTACTGCCCGCGGTGTCCTTAAAAGGCCTGTTGTAAAGGTCGTTCTCCTCCCAGTAGAACGCCCTAGTTCCGTCCAACAATAACGCGAATGTACCTTCCAAAGCTCCAAGTTTCATTACTAATACTTCTTCGACCACTTTCCTTCCTCCTAGCTCATCGTATCCAGACATGGCCCCACGCTCACGCGCCATCCGCACCGGGGAGAGCCGGCGTCCACGGGGTAGAAGCACCTACCGTTGCCGAGTCTGCTCAGGAATACACCCGCTACAGACCTGCCACGTGTTTCTGCGCCTGAGCCCTGAGAAGAGGCTCACCAGCACTCCGGAAAGGTGTAGCAGTGACATATCACAGAAGTCTGGATCCAAAACAACGTTGCTCTAGCTCTTATAGTCGTCGAGCACTACGCGCTGAAGGGGACGGACAGACGGACGGACGGACAGACAGACAGGGCTCAATCGACTCGGCTATTGATGCTGATCAAGAATATATATACTTTATGGGGTCGGAAACGATTCCTTCTGGACGTTACACACATCCACTTTTACCACAAATCTAATATACCCCAATACTCATTTTGAGTATCGGGTATAATGAAGGTCAAATATGCCACTCAAGTGTTTAGCCATAGTGTGGCCGCTGCTCTTCGAACAATGATTAGTTCTGGAGGCTTCTTAAAGTGCAAAGAAAATGCAGAAGCGACGGCTAAATTTATTGAAAAAATTAATAGATTATTCGACTGTCTAAATAGTCTTGTCCTCTACGATAAAAACCCATTTAGGAGTGCACTGCAAGACAAAACTCTTGTCAATGATGCGACAAGATGCGCATATCCTGTCGGATATGCGAAAATATTTTGACGAATTTAAATATCCACAGGAAGTCTACTGCATAAAGGGTATGATTTGAACAATCAACTACATACTTTCATTGGCCCAAAATGTTTGGAGTGAAAGTGCTGAAGTTTTTTATATTGCTACATCCAAATTAAACCAAGACCCATTAGAAAATGTATTTTATTTAATCAGATCTCGCGGTGTTACCAACAATAATCCAACTATGTATGAATTCAATGTAATTATTAGTAAAATGCTTTCTATGAAAATTCTAAATTCCACTACAGTATCTGGGAACTGTTCGCCCGATGAAGATACGATGTTAATTAACATTATAAAAGATAATGTGTCAAGTGAGTCGGCATCAGAGTCTAAAACTTTTGATGACGATATCTTGATTTCCACTAACGAAGATGCAGAGTTAGAACTTTCGATAGAAGCAACAGATTTAAGTATCCAAGCCGCATTTAATGAGAATGCATTAAGATATTATGCCGGGTATTTATTGCATAAGCTGCTGAAAAAGTATGACTGCAATAAATGCTCTGAACTTTTAAAATCGTCCGATGAGGTTCGATGTTCTTCCGAGTATTTAATACTCAATAAAAATGTTGGCTATGTCAGCAGTAGTTTGAAACTTAAAGCTACTTCTGAAGATTTTTTTAGATTAGTTTAAATTTATTTTGATATATTTAATCGGCATTTCGAGACAAAGTCTCACAGATTCAATTTAAAAAGAAGCATAGTCCAAAAATGTATAATTTTAACGTCAAAAATAGATAAATATGCAGACTGGTTTAAATTTTCCGATCCGTGCTTTGTACACCGCAATCATCTGCTCAATCAGTTTGTATTGATTTTGATTAGAAAAAATTGTAAATGGTTAACAGATAGGATAATAGGGAATCAAAATGCAAAATCATACGAGAAGAAGCTCAATATTTTGCGGCAGTAAGATTTTTTGTTTCATTTTGTAAAATTACTTAATTACTTAAAAGTCTTGAAATTAAGTCATATCAAGTCGACTCAAAGGACAGTTTAATTTTTTACCCCATTTAATATATAATGGCCTCCTCGTGGTGTTCCCTGGGTACCGATCTTCAATCGGGAGCAAATTTGAGCGGCGACTTTAAGTACATAGTATGTATGTATTTACGTATATATATGTAGTTACATATACATATGAGCATGCTTAAGGTATATCCTCTATTTATAGAAGGAAATATATATATTTATGCATATTACTTTTAGTATACATATGTATATATATTTTTTCTTATATTGTATATTTAGATACATCATTGTTTTAGTTATAATAAACAAAAAAGTCGAGAACCGACGGCGTTTACATAATTTTTATAATTTATAATCAACCTGTTTAAAATAAATAAATAAATGTGCAATTATATTATTGTAATATTTTATATTTTGTGGTATAAATCAAACAAATAACAGCTTTTATTTTATTTCCCGCGCCCTAGTGTACCATACCCCCAGCCCCTGCCCGTTTCTTCATTTTTTTTGTGGCGGTAGGTCAGTCCATCAAAAGCCCCAAAACAAGAACCAAACTCAAATTTCAGTTCTAGCGGCCAGCAATACTAAACACACACACGCAAAGTACGTGAGAATGCATGTGCACCCATACACTAAAACATGCTGGTGGCAAAGCAGAACCAGACCTGAGAGAGTTCAAAAAATCTGAAATACAATCACATATTTTTGTCGAAACATATTGCGTGTGTACTAACACATGCAAAGATGTTCTCTCTGCGCTCTCTCTCTCATGATGACGTCACTCTGGTGTACGGAACGCGCTAGCCAGTGTGTGACGCTTTCGTTGTATGAACTGGCACATCTATATACTGTATGGTTAGTGGCATGAGCCAGAACCGCCGCTATCGCGTTAATGTAGTACACGTAGATTTCGGCGGCGACAAGTGGAATGGCGGCAACAAACAAGGCCGCTCAGTGTCCAAGGGCTATGAAGAGCCCGGTATGTGAGAACCGTAGAGTATTTGGCAGAATTACAATTCCTGTTCACAGATCTTTACGGCGAAGATGATGACGAGGAGGACCCGGACGCCGCCAAGATAGAAGATAATGTTTCTGGCGGCTATAAACTTTCTGTTCAGGCCAGCAGCAGATGAGTCCGGTCCCAACTCGCTCTCGCGCGCTCGGAGGGGCGCTCGGGAGATTTTACGACCCACGCTCCACCCGGCGCTCAAGCCATCATGGAGCATAGATCGTAAGGCCTAGTTTAGGGACGTTTCAACCCCCGTTTCAAACGCACGATCTACCGCTCGACCCCCGAAATAAATACTACACATTTACCACAAAGCAACACGGCATTTTCTTTTCTTGCGACGGCTACAGGAGGTTTCACTTCATCATCCATATCGTCGTTGGAGTTTTGAGCTTCGTCCGCCCCCCTACAAACATTGGTCCTTCGAGCCGGATCTTCGCCTAAACAAAAGGAGAAGTCCACACCAGCAAGCACCGGCGGACAATTCCCAACCTCCAAGATAAGTACGGATTCCCCATCTGCCAATCTCCAGTGGTTCCTCACCTGGTCCCATTCGGCTGGACATATATACATATATGTATATACGTGCCGCGTCTTTCCTTTCACCGTTCTATCGACGGCGCCATATTCTTGGCAATTCCGGGCGCTCTCCGCTTCTTCGAGTGCTCGTATATACCCACATCTACATACCCAATACAACGGTCGTGCTTATAGTTCCGTTGTCTGTGCAATCAGTTGTGCCACAGTGAAATAAAAAGAATTCACCTGCAGCGGGACCAATTTTATCCGCCTCCGATCCAGCGCTTACATTCATACACATATGTACATATGTATGCATATCTGTCGGTAACTCATCTGCCTTCCTCTCCCAGCTACCAGCTGAGTTTCGCGGCTGACAAACGTACATATGTATGTATGTACATATGCACATACATATTCTGCACAGTTTTTTGGTTTTATAATTACACACATATATAAACCAACACGGGTCACTACGTCGCCCCTTTCTTAACTAATTATATTGTCCATAACCTAATACACGATTTCATACGCCCGGCACATATTTATTTACATATACATACATAAGTACGCATTCCTTTTAAAGTAGAATATTCTTGCATATCTATATACATACATACACACATCTTGTATTTAAAACGGTTACCGTTTTGTACCCGTTGTTCAATTGCGTTAACTCAAGGCACCGTACCTAGCACTTACATCCATACACACACACACATACAAGCAACAGCAGCGGTGCATTCTTTTCGTCTTTCCTTTCGCTTTCGCTTCTCCACCGTTTTGCTTGCTTTGTTGTTGGTGGAAGAATATTTTTCGGTGCCGCGCTTGACCGTAACGGAGCGTCAAGTTACGCGCTACCCTGCATTTCGAGGGCATATTGTTTTAGACGGCCGTTTGCAACCGACTCTATATATTGATACCTCGTGCCTCAATATTATTGTTCATCCTCAATTTTCATCCTAATCTCCGTATACAACCAGGGTTGTGGCAATTCGCCCCACACTTCCTCATCCGAGTTGGAGTTTGTTCTCCTTTCTTCGTGTGATTTCCGAATATGCCAACAGGGCGTGAAGAGAACAAAAAACTTTTGTACGTGACCTCTCCAAGTGTCAGAAGACCTCGCAGCTCGTCCGCCCCAGAAACACCCACCTCGGTGACTCGCAAAGTTAAGTCATCCAGTACTCCCGGGCCCACCACAAGCTCCGCGGGTGCGAAGACCAGATCGGTCCTATTCCCGTCGCCGGTCACGCTTAAGGTGCCAGCGCGTACGCAAAGCAGTCCAAGCCATTCTCGACCCTCCCACACAATGGCTCATTCCGCCGCCACTACAGCAATGGCTAAATTTGAAGCAGCCTCACGCAAACTTATGCATTTCGGAGAGCGAATAAACCTTCCGAATCCCCGCACTCCATCTGCCTCTCTTGCCACGGTACGCCGTGACCAAATCCGAAGCATGTGGGCGGAGGTTGAGGCAGAGAAAAAAAAATTGTTTCGCGGTTGTGGCAGAAGACGGTGCGCAGGCTGAAGCGGACCTTCAATCGAAGTTCGATGACTGTTTTACAGTGTACGAATTGTGCTTTGCTGATCTCACTGATCAGCTCCAACAACCAGCAGTCCGTCCCGCCGCACAGCCAGATTTCCACGGCGGCTGCAGACTCCCCCCATGCGACATCGAAGTTTTCGCTGGGGATTACGTACGCTGGCCTACGTTCCGAGACCTGTTAACTGCGATCTACATACAGAATCCCAGGCTGTCTCCCGTGGAGAAGTTGTACCACCTCACCACTAAGACCAGTGGTGATCCGAAGGCCATAGTGGAAAAGTCCCCACTCACAAATGACGGCTTCGAGGCTGCCTGGAATGCCCTTCGGGACCGGTACGAAAATAACAGGCTCCTGGTGACTAACCAAATAAATATCCTCCTTTCATTGGCTTCCGTTGGTACCGAGTCCAGTCGTGCGCTAAAGGAGCTTCTCAGCACCATCCAAGGGGTTTTAACCGCACTGGCCCACTCAAAGGTCTCCACCGAAAACTGGGACAGCTTGCTGGTGACTATTTGTGCCTCCAAATTACCGAAGTTGACCCGGGCTTTGTGGGAAGATTCCGTCACCACAAAGAAAGAGATGCCTTCGTGGAAGGAGATGGAATCCTTCCTCAGCCAGAGATACCTGACGCTCGAAGCCATCGAGAGCAACCCGTCCGCTTCACACAGTCCGAAAGGTGATCCGAATCCGCCACCTTCCCGAAGCAACCCGTTCCGTTCCCAAGGGAGTCCTGTTCCTCGGAGGGTTCACTCCTTCGAGACAACCGTAAATCCGAACCGGAGAACGTGTGATCTTTGCGGGAAAGAGAGTCACCCAATCCGGCTATGCCCGCACTTTCTCCAAATGAACGCTGATGCTCGTTCCAGCTGCATCAAACAAAAGCAGCTTTGTCTCAACTGTTTCGCAAGAGGCCATCAGATCCGGGAATGCCAAAGTGCCCATAACTGCAGTACTTGTGGGGACCGACACCACACGCTGCTGCACCGTGGCACTCCAATCGCCCGTGATTCCACTTCCCCAGTCGTACCGAGTCCAAGTATTTCCGACGCGCCACCCAGCGTTCAAAATTATTTCGCCTCCGGCCAAAGAGCTATCCTTCTGGGAACAGCAATCATTAATATTTGCCACCTGGGGACAAATTTCCGCGCCCGCGCTCTAATCGACCCGGGATCCGAGGCAACGTTTATCACGGAACGTCTTTTTAACATAATCAAGTTGCCGTTCCGACTCATCCAGGCACAAGTCTCGGGCCTCAATCGGACAGTATCCGCTCAATCCACGAAGATCTGTAATTTTGCCATCCATTCCACGACGAGGCCGGACTTGACTTAAACGCCACGGCCTATGTTCTGCCGGAACTGTCGGGTCACCTGCCATCCTATCCGATTCCGCAAACTTCGTTGCGAGACCTGCCGGGCCTTGCATGGGCAGACCCGAGCGGATATCCTTCCGTCCATCCTGTTAAGCGGCTCACAGACCAACATCTGTGGCTCTCTCCTCGGGCAGGAAACCATTTTCGGGTGGGTACTTTCCGGCCCAGTGCCCAATACTGTACAAAGCAGTATTTCATCCTTCTCTACGCAAGTTTCGAACGGGCTAGAGGCTCCCTTAGACCAGCTTCTTACCAAGTTTTGGGAGGTGGAGACACTACCGGTGAAAATCGTAGGCGAGTCGGATGCCTACTGCGAAAGCAATTTCCTCCGAACCACTTCGAGAACGTCGAACGGAAAGTACGTTGTCGCGTCTCGGATCGTCTCGGATCCGATCTGGGGCATTCAAGGTCGATTGCCCTGACTCAGTTTCTGCGGAACGAAAATCGTTTAAAAAGAGACTCTACGTTACAAGCGCAATACGACTCCGTGATCACATGACAGAAGTTCCTCCGATTCATGGGTCTTCAACCTACTACCTGCCGCACCACGCTGTCTTCAAGCCTGATAGCACCACCACGAAAGTCCGCGTTGTATTTAACGCATCTAGCCCGTCGACTAACGGTATCAGCTTGAATGATCTTCTGCACCCCGGCCCTGTTCTCCAGTCCGACTTTACCCTTCAGATCCTGAAGTGGCGCTACTACCGGTACGTCTTCAATGCTGACATCACCAAGATGTATCGGCAGATTTGGGTAGATCCGAAGCACACCCCCTTCCAGCGAATATTGTTTCGCAACAAGGAGGGCGAGATACGCGACTATGAGTTGCAAACTGTTACCTTTGGAGTCAATTGTGCTCCCTTTCTCGCCATCCGGGTGTTGCAACGGCTTGCAGACGATGTCCAGTCCCGATTCCCGAGAGCCAGTCACATCATTCGGTCCTGTATGTATGTCGACGACGTCCAAGCGGGTGCAGACTCTCCCACTGAGGCTCAACTAGCTATCCGCGAGTTACAGGCCGCCCAGAGTTCTGCCGGGTTTCCACTGAGAAAATGGACGTCCAACCACAAGGATATCCTGACTACCATTCCGAATGACCATCTCCTTCACACCGACTTCCTTGAAATTGAGGCAGAAAGCACAGCCAAGACTCTCGGAATTCGCTGGAAGGCGACAACAGACGATTTCTTCTTCGTTCCGCCAGAGCTGGCATCCTATACCAAGCGAGCGGTGCTTTCCCAGATAGCAAGGTTGTTCGACCCTACGGGCTGGTTGGCTCCTTTCATTGTCCGGTCAAAGATCTTCATGCAAGAGATCTGGTTGCAAGAAGTGGGATGGGACGAAGATCTTCCGACCGAGATGCGTCAGCGCTGGCAGAGTTTTCTGCAGAGCTACTCCGCTCTCGACCAGATCCGCATTCCAAGGTGGATTGGCTCCGAACCAAGGGTCGAGCATCACGGATTTTACGATGCGTCCGAAAAGGCGTACGGTGCGGCGATCTACGTACGCATCGAGACTGACCACCTGGTCAAGGTGCAGTTGCTCACCGCGAAAACACGAGTCGCACCCGTTAAGACTGTATCGCTCCCCCGGTTAGAGCTATGCGGCGCCGTGCTACTGTCCGAAATGGCGACGGCTATCCTGCCAAATATTCCAAGCGCACCTACAACCTGTTACTTCTGGACAGATTCCGCTATGGTCCTGTCCTGGCTGAAAAAGCCTGCTTGCCACTGGACTACCTTCGTGGCCAACCGAGTGACCTGAATTTCCCAAGCCACCGAGGTCGAGAATTGGGGTCACGTTCCGTCCGCACAAAATCCCGCCGACCTCGCCAGCAGGGGCGTATCCTTACAGGAGCTCGTCGAGAACCAACTCTGGTGGCACGGACCAGCGTGGTTCCAAGGGCCGCGGCATCAATGGCCAGCCCAAGGCGGGGACGATCCCGTGATAACCCTCGAGCAACGTGCTATGAAGGTTCATTTTGCACCGAGCCCATCCGAAGACTTCCTCGATCGGTTCTCCAATCTGGAGAGAGCCCTGCGAGTCCGTGCTTATGTCCTTCGCTTCACAAAACGCTGCCGGAAGCTGGTCACCGGACAAGAGGACCACCTTGCAAGCGAAGACATTACCGAAGCTGAGCGCACTCTTATCCTAGAGACTCAGCGCAGGGAATACTCCCAAGAGTATCACTGCCTAAGCGAGAAGCGGCCAGTGCCAAGGTCAAGTTCTATCCCGAATTTGAACCCGTTCCTAGAGCAACATATCGCAACTTCTACCTTTCTGAAGTACGACGAACGGCATCCCATTATTCTGCCGCACCGCTGCCGGCTATCCCGCCTTCTCGCGCAATTCACCCACCGGATAACTCTTCATGGCGGGAACCAACTAATGGTGCGACTTATCCGATCCAAGTTCTGGATTCCCAAGGTTCATAAACTCATGAAGGGGGTGGTAAACTCCTGCAAGGTATGCGTCATCCACAGACAGAAGTTGCAAGCCCAAATGATGGGTGATCTTCCTACGGAACGAACGTCCTTTTCCAGACCGTTCACGCACTCCGGAATTGACTACGCGGGTCCCTTCGAAATACGGAATTACACAGGCAGAGCGTGATAGCCAAGGGGTATGTGTGTGTGTTCGTGTGTTTTTCCACGAAGGCGATCCATTTGGAGCCCACGTCGGATCTCATGACCGAGAAATTTCTTGCAGCCTTCGCTCGTTTCGTCGCACGACGAGGGTGTCCGCAGCGCATTCACTCCGACAATGGCAAAACTTTCGTTGGTGCCGCCAAGGTGCTTTCCCGTGACTTCCTAGAAGCATTCAAGGGCTCGATAACTGATGCGTAGAGCCATCACCGGGTTTCGTGGCGTTTTATCCCACCAGGAGCTCCACACATGGGAGGTCTGTGGGAAGCCGGGGTGAAGAGTTTTAAAACTCTCTTCTTCAAAGCCACGTCCACTCGGAAGTACACTTTCGAAGAGCTTTCCACGCTTCTCGCAAAGATCGAAGCATGCCTTAATTTCAGGCCACTCTCGCCGATGTCCGAAGATCCAACTGAGTTGCTGGCCCTTACTCCCGGGCACTTCCTTACCGGGGGACCCTTGATGTCTACGGCCGAACCCGAAATAAAGGGTGACCTTAAATCAATAATCAATCGATGGCAGCATTTAAAGGCCCTCACCCAACAGTTTTGCCAGCGGTGGAAAGAGGAATACCTCAAAGAGTTCCACAAGCGCACTAAGTGGCAGACGCCGACGCCAAACCTCCAGGTTGGGGATATGGTTGTCGTCACAGAAGACAACCTGCCCTCCAATGAATACCGGCTCGGGAGAGTCCAGTCCGTGTATCCCGGCCCTGACGATAGAGTCCATGTGGTAGATATCCTTACTGCCCGCGGTGTCCTTAAAAGGCCTGTTGTAAAGGTCGTTCTCCTCCCAGTAGAACGCCCTAGTTCCGTCCAACAATAACGCGAATGTACCTTCCAAAGCTCCAAGTTTCATTACTAATACTTCTTCGACCACTTTCCTTCCTCCTAGCTCATCGTATCCAGACATGGCCCCACGCTCACGCGCCATCCGCACCGGGGAGAGCCGGCGTCCACGGGGTAGAAGCACCTACCGTTGCCGAGTCTGCTCAGGAATACACCCGCTACAGACCTGCCACGTGTTTCTGCGCCTGAGCCCTGAGAAGAGGCTCACCAGCACTCCGGAAAGGTGTAGCAGTGACATATCACAGAAGTCATGATCCAAAACAACGTTGCTCTAGCTCTTATAGTCTTCGAGCACTAGGCGCTGAAGGGGACGGACAGACGGACGGACGGACAGACAGACAGGGCTCAATCGACTCGGCTATTGATGCTGATCAAGAATATATATACTTTATGGGGTCGGAAACGATTCCTTCTGGACGTTACACACATCCACTTTTACCACAAATCTAATATACCCCAATACTCATTTTGAGTATCGGGTATAATGAAGGTCAAATATGCCACTCAAGTGTTTAGCCATAGTGTGGCCGCTGCTCTTCGAACAATGATTAGTTCTGGAGGCTTCTTAAAGTGCAAAGAAAATGCAGAAGCGACGGCTAAATTTATTGAAAAAATTAATAGATTATTCGACTGTCTAAATAGTCTTGTCCTCTACGATAAAAACCCATTTAGGAGTGCACTGCAAGACAAAACTCTTGTCAATGATGCGACAAGATGCGCATATCCTGTCGGATATGCGAAAATATTTTGACGAATTTAAATATCCACAGGAAGTCTACTGCATAAAGGGTATGATTTGAACAATCAACTACATACTTTCATTGGCCCAAAATGTTTGGAGTGAAAGTGCTGAAGTTTTTTATATTGCTACATCCAAATTAAACCAAGACCCATTAGAAAATGTATTTTATTTAATCAGATCTCGCGGTGTTACCAACAATAATCCAACTATGTATGAATTCAATGTAATTATTAGTAAAATGCTTTCTATGAAAATTCTAAATTCCACTACAGTATCTGGGAACTGTTCGCCCGATGAAGATACGATGTTAATTAACATTATAAAAGATAATGTGTCAAGTGAGTCGGCATCAGAGTCTAAAACTTTTGATGACGATATCTTGATTTCCACTAACGAAGATGCAGAGTTAGAACTTTCGATAGAAGCAACAGATTTAAGTATCCAAGCCGCATTTAATGAGAATGCATTAAGATATTATGCCGGGTATTTATTGCATAAGCTGCTGAAAAAGTATGACTGCAATAAATGCTCTGAACTTTTAAAATCGTCCGATGAGGTCCGATGTTCTTCCGAGTATTTAATACTCAATAAAAATTTTGGCTATGTCAGCAGTAGTTTGAAACTTAAAGCTACTTCTGAAGATTTTTTTAGATTAGTTTAAATTTATTTTGATATATTTAATCGGCATTTCGAGACAAAGTCTCACAGATTCAATTTAAAAAGAAGCATAGTCCAAAAATGTATAATTTTAACGTCAAAAATAGATAAATATGCAGACTGGTTTAAATTTTCCGATCCGTGCTTTGTACCCCGCAATCATCTGCTCAATCAGTTTGTATTGATTTTGATTAGAAAAAATTGTAAATGGTTAACAGATAGGATAATAGGGAATCAAAATGCAAAATCATACGAGAAGAAGCTCAATATTTTGCGGCAGTAAGATTTTTTGTTTCATTTTGTAAAATTACTTAATTACTTAAAAGTCTTGAAATTAAGTCATATCAAGTCGACTCAAAGGACAGTTTAATTTTTTACCCCATTTAATATATAATGGCCTCCTCGTGGTGTTCCCTGGGTACCGATCTTCAATCGGGAGCAAATTTGAGCGGCGACTTTAAGTACATAGTATGTATGTATTTACGTATATATATGTAGTTACATATACATATGAGCATGCTTAAGGTATATCCTCTATTTATAGAAGGAAATATATATATTTATGCATATTACTTTTAGTATACATATGTATATATATTTTTTCTTATATTGTATATTTAGATACATCATTGTTTTAGTTATAATAAACAAAAAAGTCGAGAACCGACGGCGTTTACATAATTTTTATAATTTATAATCAACCTGTTTAAAATAAATAAATAAATGTGCAATTATATTATTGTAATATTTTATATTTTGTGGTATAAATCAAACAAATAACAGCTTTTATTTTATTGCCCGCGCCCTAGTGTACCATACCCCCACCCCCTGCCCGTTCTTCATTTTTTTTGTGGCGGTAGGTCAGTCCATCAAAAGACCCAAAACAAGAACCAAACTCAAATTTCAGTTCTAGCGGCCAGCAATACTAAACACACACACGCAAAGTACGTGAGAATGCATGTGCACCCATACACTAAAACATGCTGGTGGCAAAGCAGAACCAGACCTGAGAGAGTTCAAAAAATCTGAAATACAATCACATATTTTTGTCGAAACATATTGCGTGTGTACTAACACATGCAAAGATGTTCTCTCTGCGCTCTCTCTCTCATGATGACGTCACTCTGGTGTACGGAACGCGCTAGCCAGTGTGTGACGCTTTCGTTGTATGAACTGGCACATCTATATACTGTATGGTTAGTGGCATGAGCCAGAACCGCCGCTATCGCGTTAATGTAGTACACGTAGATTTCGGCGGCGACAAGTGGAATGGCGGCAACAAACAAGGCCGCTCAGTGTCCAAGGGCTATGAAGAGCCCGGTATGTGAGAACCGTAGAGTATTTGGCAGAATTACAATTCCTGTTCACAGATCTTTACGGCGAAGATGATGACGAGGAGGACCCGGACGCCGCCAAGATAGAAGATAATGTTTCTGGCGGCTATAAACTTTCTGTTCAGGCCAGCAGCAGATGAGTGCCGCGCACTGTGCCAACTTCGTGCGCTCCGGTCCCAACTCGCTCTCGCGCGCTCGGAGGGGCGCTCGGGAGATTTTACGACCCACGCTCCACCCGGCGCTCAAGCCATCATGGAGCATAGATCGTAAGGCCTAGTTTAGGGACGTTTCAACCCCCGTTTCAAACGCACGATCTACCGCTCGACCCCCGAAATAAATACTACACATTTACCACAAAGCAACACGGCATTTTCTTTTCTTGCGACGGCTACAGGAGGTTTCACTTCATCATCCATATCGTCGTTGGAGTTTTGAGCTTCGTCCGCCCCCCTACAAACATTGGTCCTTCGAGCCGGATCTTCGCCTAAACAAAAGGAGAAGTCCACACCAGCAAGCACCGGCGGACAATTCCCAACCTCCAAGATAAGTACGGATTCCCCATCTGCCAATCTCCAGTGGTTCCTCACCTGGTCCCATTCGGCTGGACATATATACATATATGTATATACGTGCCGCGTCTTTCCTTTCACCGTTCTATCGACGGCGCCATATTCTTGGCAATTCCGGGCGCTCTCCGCTTCTTCGAGTGCTCGTATATACCCACATCTACATACCCAATACAACGGTCGTGCTTATAGTTCCGTTGTCTGTGCAATCAGTTGTGCCACAGTGAAATAAAAAGAATTCACCTGCAGCGGGACCAATTTTATCCGCCTCCGATCCAGCGCTTACATTCATACACATATGTACATATGTATGCATGTAACTCATCTGCCTTCCTCTCCCAGCTACCAGCTGAGTTTCGCGGCTGACAAACGTACATATGTATGTATGTACATATGCACATACATATTCTGCACAGTTTTTTGGTTTTATAATTACACACATATATAAACCAACACGGGTCACTACGTCGCCCCTTTCTTAACTAATTATATTGTCCATAACCTAATACACGATTTCATACGCCCGGCACATATTTATTTACATATACATACATAAGTACGCATTCCTTTTAAAGTAGAATATTCTTGCATATCTATATACATACATACACACATCTTGTATTTAAAACGGTTACCGTTTTGTACCCGTTGTTCAATTGCGTTAACTCAAGGCACCGTACCTAGCACTTACATCCATACACACACACACATACAAGCAACAGCAGCGGTGCATTCTTTTCGTCTTTCCTTTCGCTTTCGCTTCTCCACCGTTTTGCTTGCTTTGTTGTTGGTGGAAGAATATTTTTCGGTGCCGCGCTTGACCGTAACGGAGCGTCAAGTTACGCGCTACCCTGCATTTCGAGGGCATATTGTTTTAGACGGCCGTTTGCAACCGACTCTATATATTGATACCTCGTGCCTCAATATTATTGTTCATCCTCAATTTTCATCCTAATCTCCGTATACAACCAGGGTTGTGGCAATTCGCCCCACACTTCCTCATCCGAGTTGGAGTTTGTTCTCCTTTCTTCGTGTGATTTCCGAATATGCCAACAGGGCGTGAAGAGAACAAAAAACTTTTGTACGTGACCTCTCCAAGTGTCAGAAGACCTCGCAGCTCGTCCGCCCCAGAAACACCCACCTCGGTGACTCGCAAAGTTAAGTCATCCAGTACTCCCGGGCCCACCACAAGCTCCGCGGGTGCGAAGACCAGATCGGTCCTATTCCCGTCGCCGGTCACGCTTAAGGTGCCAGCGCGTACGCAAAGCAGTCCAAGCCATTCTCGACCCTCCCACACAATGGCTCATTCCGCCGCCACTACAGCAATGGCTAAATTTGAAGCAGCCTCACGCAAACTTATGCATTTCGGAGAGCGAATAAACCTTCCGAATCCCCGCACTCCATCTGCCTCTCTTGCCACGGTACGCCGTGACCAAATCCGAAGCATGTGGGCGGAGGTTGAGGCAGAGAAAAAAAATTGTTTCGCGGTTGTGGCAGAAGACGGTGCGCAGGCTGAAGCGGACCTTCAATCGAAGTTCGATGACTGTTTTACAGTGTACGAATTGTGCTTTGCTGATCTCACTGATCAGCTCCAACAACCAGCAGTCCGTCCCGCCGCACAGCCAGATTTCCACGGCGGCTGCAGACTCCCCCCATGCGACATCGAAGTTTTCGCTGGGGATTACGTACGCTGGCCTACGTTCCGAGACCTGTTAACTGCGATCTACATACAGAATCCCAGGCTGTCTCCCGTGGAGAAGTTGTACCACCTCACCACTAAGACCAGTGGTGATCCGAAGGCCATAGTGGAAAAGTCCCCACTCACAAATGACGGCTTCGAGGCTGCCTGGAATGCCCTTCGGGACCGGTACGAGAATAACAGGCTCCTGGTGACTAACCAAATAAATATCCTCCTTTCATTGGCTTCCGTTGGTACCGAGTCCAGTCGTGCGCTAAAGGAGCTTCTCAGCACCATCCAAGGGGTTTTAACCGCACTGGCCCACTCAAAGGTCTCCACCGAAAACTGGGACAGCTTGCTGGTGACTATTTGTGCCTCCAAATTACCGAAGTTGACCCGGGCTTTGTGGGAAGATTCCGTCACCACAAAGAAAGAGATGCCTTCGTGGAAGGAGATGGAATCCTTCCTCAGCCAGAGATACCTGACGCTCGAAGCCATCGAGAGCAACCCGTCCGCTTCACACAGTCCGAAAGGTGATCCGAATCCGCCACCTTCCCGAAGCAACCCGTTCCGTTCCCAAGGGAGTCCTGTTCCTCGGAGGGTTCACTCCTTCGAGACAACCGTAAATCCGAACCGGAGAACGTGTGATCTTTGCGGGAAAGAGAGTCACCCAATCCGGCTATGCCCGCACTTTCTCCAAATGAACGCTGATGCTCGTTCCAGCTGCATCAAACAAAAGCAGCTTTGTCTCAACTGTTTCGCAAGAGGCCATCAGATCCGGGAATGCCAAAGTGCCCATAACTGCATTACTTGTGGGGACCGACACCACACGCTGCTGCACCGTGGCACTCCAATCGCCCGTGATTCCACTTCCCCAGTCGTACCGAGTCCAAGTATTTCCGACGCGCCACCCAGCGTTCAAAATTATTTCGCCTCCGGCCAAAGAGCTATCCTTCTGGGAACAGCAATCATTAATATTTGCCACCTGGGGACAAATTTCCGCGCCCGCGCTCTAATCGACCCGGGATCCGAGGCAACGTTTATCACGGAACGTCTTTTTAACATAATCAAGTTGCCGTTCCGACTCATCCAGGCACAAGTCTCGGGCCTCAATCGGACAGTATCCGCTCAATCCACGAAGATCTGTAATTTTGCCATCCATTCCACGACGAGGCCGGACTTGACTTAAACGCCACGGCCTATGTTCTGCCGGAACTGTCGGGTCACCTGCCATCCTATCCGATTCCGCAAACTTCGTTGCGAGACCTGCCGGGCCTTGCATGGGCAGACCCGAGCGGATATCCTTCCGTCCATCCTGTTAAGCGGCTCACAGACCAACATCTGTGGCTCTCTCCTCGGGCAGGAAACCATTTTCGGGTGGGTACTTTCCGGCCCAGTGCCCAATACTGGACAAAGCAGTATTTCATCCTTCTCTACGCAAGTTTCGAACGGGCTAGAGGCTCCCTTAGACCAGCTTCTTACCAAGTTTTGGGAGGTGGAGACACTACCGGTGAAAATCGTAGGCGAGTCGGATGCCTACTGCGAAAGCAATTTCCTCCGAACCACTTCGAGAACGTCGAACGGAAAGTACGTTGTCGCGTCTCGGATCGTCTCGGATCCGATCTGGGGCATTCAAGGTCGATTGCCCTGACTCAGTTTCTGCGGAACGAAAATCGTTTAAAAAGAGACTCTACGTTACAAGCGCAATACGACTCCGTGATCACATGACAGAAGTTCCTCCGATTCATGGGTCTTCAACCTACTACCTGCCGCACCACGCTGTCTTCAAGCCTGATAGCACCACCACGAAAGTCCGCGTTGTATTTAACGCATCTAGCCCGTCGACTAACGGTATCAGCTTGAATGATCTTCTGCACCCCGGCCCTGTTCTCCAGTCCGACTTTACCCTTCAGATCCTGAAGTGGCGCTACTACCGGTACGTCTTCAATGCTGACATCACCAAGATGTATCGGCAGATTTGGGTAGATCCGAAGCACACCCCCTTCCAGCGAATATTGTTTCGCAACAAGGAGGGCGAGATACGCGACTATGAGTTGCAAACTGTTACCTTTGGAGTCAATTGTGCTCCCTTTCTCGCCATCCGGGTGTTGCAACGGCTTGCAGACGATGTCCAGTCCCGATTCCCGAGAGCCAGTCACATCATTCGGTCCTGTATGTATGTCGACGACGTCCAAGCGGGTGCAGACTCTTCCGAATGACCATCTCCTTCACACCGACTTCCTTGAAATTGAGGCAGAAAGCACAGCCAAGACTCTCGGAATTCGCTGGAAGGCGACAACAGACGATTTCTTCTTCGTTCCGCCAGAGCTGGCATCCTATACCAAGCGAGCGGTGCTTTCCCAGATAGCAAGGTTGTTCGACCCTACGGGCTGGTTGGCTCCTTTCATTGTCCGGTCAAAGATCTTCATGCAAGAGATCTGGTTGCAAGAAGTGGGATGTGACGAAGATCTTCCGACCGAGATGCGTCAGCGCTGGCAGAGTTTTCTGCAGAGCTACTCCGCTCTCGACCAGATCCGCATTCCAAGGTGGATTGGCTCCGAACCAAGGGTCGAGCATCACGGATTTTACGATGCGTCCGAAAAGGCGTACGGTGCGGCGATCTACGTACGCATCGAGACTGACCACCTGGTCAAGGTGCAGTTGCTCACCGCGAAAACACGAGTCGCACCCGTTAAGACTGTATCGCTCCCCCGGTTAGAGCTATGCGGCGCCGTGCTACTGTCCGAAATGGCGACGGCTATCCTGCCAAATATTCCAAGCGCACCTACAACCTGTTACTTCTGGACAGATTCCGCTATGGTCCTGTCCTGGCTGAAAAAGCCTGCTTGCCACTGGACTACCTTCGTGGCCAACCGAGTGACCTGAATTTCCCAAGCCACCGAGGTCGAGAATTGGGGTCACGTTCCGTCCGCACAAAATCCCGCCGACCTCGCCAGCAGGGGCGTATCCTTACAGGAGCTCGTCGAGAACCAACTCTGGTGGCACGGACCAGCGTGGTTGCAAGGGCCGCGGCATCAATGGCCAGCCCAAGGCGGGGACGATCCCGTGATAACCCTCGAGCAACGTGCTATGAAGGTTCATTTTGCACCGAGCCCATCCGAAGACTTCCTCGATCGGTTCTCCAATCTGGAGAGAGCCCTGCGAGTCCGTGCTTATGTCCTTCGCTTCACAAAACGCTGCCGGAAGCTGGTCACCGGACAAGAGGACCACCTTGCAAGCGAAGACATTACCGAAGCTGAGCGCACTCTTATCCTAGAGACTCAGCGCAGGGAATACTCCCAAGAGTATCACTGCCTAAGCGAGAAGCGGCCAGTGCCAAGGTCAAGTTCTATCCCGAATTTGAACCCGTTCCTAGAGCAACATATCGCAACTTCTACCTTTCTGAAGTACGACGAACGGCATCCCATTATTCTGCCGCACCGCTGCCGGCTATCCCGCCTTCTCGCGCAATTCACCCACCGGATAACTCTTCATGGCGGGAACAAACTAATGGTGCGACTTATCCGATCCAAGTTCTGGATTCCCAAGGTTCATAAACTCATGAAGGGGGTGGTAAACTCCTGCAAGGTATGCGTCATCCACAGACAGAAGTTGCAAGCCCAAATGATGGGAGATCTTCCTACGGAACGAACGTCCTTTTCCAGACCGTTCACGCACTCCGGAATTGACTACGCGGGTCCCTTCGAAATACGGAATTACACAGGCAGAGCGTGATAACCAAGGGGTATGTGTGTGTGTTCGTGTGTTTTTCCACGAAGGCGATCCATTTGGAGCCCACGTCGGATCTCATGACCGAGAAATTTCTTGCAGCCTTTGCTCGTTTCGTCGCACGACGAGGGTGTCCGCAGCGCATTCACTCCGACAATGGCAAAACTTTCGTTGGTGCCGCCAAGGTGCTTTCCCGTGACTTCCTAGAAGCATTCAAGGGCTCGATAACTGATGCGTAGAGCCATCACCGGGTTTCGTGGCGTTTTATCCCACCAGGAGCTCCACACATGGGAGGTCTGTGGGAAGCCGGGGTGAAGAGTTTCAAAACTCTCTTCTTCAAAGCCACGTCCACTCGGAAGTACACTTTCGAAGAGCTTTCCACGCTTCTCGCAAAGATCGAAGCATGCCTTAATTTCAGGCCGCTCTCGCCGATGTCCGAAGATCCAACTGAGTTGCTGGCCCTTACTCCCGGGCACTTCCTTACCGGGGGACCCTTGATGTCTACGGCCGAACCCGAAGTAAAGGGTGACCTTAAATCAATAATCAATCGATGGCAGCATTTAAAGGCCCTCACCCAACAGTTTTGCCAGCGGTGGAAAGAGGAATACCTCAAAGAGTTCCACAAGCGCACTAAGTGGCAGACGCCGACGCCAAACCTCCAGGTTGGGGATATGGTTGTCGTCACAGAAGACAACCTGCCCTCCAATGAATACCGGCTCGGGAGAGTCCAGTCCGTGTATCCCGGCCCTGACGATAGAGTCCGTGTGGTAGATATCCTTACTGCCCGCGGTGTCCTTAAAAGGCCTGTTGTAAAGGTCGTTCTCCTCCCAGTAGAACGCCCTAGTTCCGTCCAACAATAACGCGAATGTACCTTCCAAAGCTCCAAGTTTCATTACTAATACTTCTTCGACCACTTTCCTTCCTCCTAGCTCATCGTATCCAGACATGGCCCCACGCTCACGGGCCATCCGCACCGGGGAGAGCCGGCGTCCACGGGGTAGAAGCACCTACCGTTGCCGAGTCTGCTCAGGAATACACCCGCTACAGACCTGCCACGTGTTTCTGCGCCTGAGCCCTGAGAAGAGGCTCCGAGCCGTCCTGAGAAACAAATACTGCGCCAACTGCCTGGCGCACCAGCACTCCGGAAAGGACTGCCTTTCGGGCGAAACGGGCGCGCTCATCGACCCATGCACGCCGGTGAGCTGCATTGACGACTCATTGGCCTCCGCCTTCAAGCTACCTACTACGCGCGTCGGCAACGAGAAGGTGTGCACCGCGGTCATTCGTACCAAGACGGGCGAATTCCGACTGGAAGCCATCCTGAAGGTCGAGCCCCGTTTGCGCATCCGCACGCCGATCCGACCTTTGAGCGATACGATCCGGGCTCCATTTGACGATCTGAAGCTCGCAGATGCGCAATTCCATCGACCAGCCACCATCTCTCTGGTCTTAGGCGCCGACGTTTACCCGAAAGTGATCCAACCCGGGTTCTTGGCACGCGAGGACGGCCTATCTTCCCAGAGCACGGTGTTCGGATGGATCGTATCCGGTGCATGCACACAGCCATAGACACCGATTGGGCTTTGCATCCTGCAGAGGGGGAGGATGTTCAGGCCAGCAGCAGATGAGTGCCGCGCACTGTGCCAACTTCGTGCGCTCCGGTCCCAACTCGCTCTCGCGCGCTCGGAGGGGCGCTCGGGAGATTTTACGACCCACGATCCACCCGGCGCTTAAGCCATCATGGAGCATAGATCGTAAGGCCTAGTTTAGTGACGTTTCAACCCTCGTTTCAAACGCACGATCTACCGCGCGACCCCCGAAATAAATACTACACATTTACCACAAAGCACCACGGCATTTTCTTTTCTTGCGACGGCTACAGGAGGTTTCACTTCATCATCCATATCGTCGTTGGAGACTTGAGCTTCGTCCGCCCCCTACAAACACTTTCGTTCCATGTGTCCAAGTGAGTGCCCAAACAGGTGTACATGAACTATGTTTCATTAGAATCAATTTCCTTGCAGATCATTTTATGGCGGACTGATTGGTGTCAAGGGATCGACCAAGCGTCGCATCGAGGAAGAAACCCCATCGGAAATTTACATTCCACGTCAGCACGAGGCGTCATCGAATGTGACGATCAAGGCCAAGGAGCGCAGCCAGGTGTGTGCTGCCTTGCGCCAGATCCGCTCACTTGTTGGCTCGCTGCGCAGGAAGATGCGTCCAACGCATTTTCTTGCTGTTCCATTGAACTTTGGCGAAGTGCAGAATCGCTTCTTGGAGCTTAAGGTAACAAGGACGATAGGACACCAGAGCAGCCATTTATTGTGCATTTACTTTCCAGACAAGCATTTTGGAGGCTCAGCTCCCAGGCATCGATAAGGAACTCTTCACTCCCGAGATCCCGAGATCCCACCTAACTTTGGGTGTCTATGTGCTGCTGGATGACGACGAGCGTAAGAAAGCATTGGAGGAGCTCGAGTCCTGTCGCTCCATGCTGGCAGATCTAGCTACTCCATTCGAGATGAAAGTAAAGGGTCTGGAGATCATGAATGATGATCCAAGCTCCATTCGCATTGTGTGTACGGCTGCGTTGAGGCTCCCGAGCTGCAGAAGTTTGCCGACCGGTGCCTGGCCCATTTTCAAACGACTGGATTTTCGGCCTCGGATAACAACGATCGCGATTTTTTGTATATTTGCTCTTGGACTGCATTTGCTGAATGTACTTGTATATAGTGTTTGGGCTCTCAAATGTGGCCTTTCTGTGCATTTCAGGGCTTTCGCTTGGCATTAATCATTCTCCGCCAAGCGAAAGAGTTCTTCTATTGGAAAGTGGTTTTTCTGTTACTGTTTCGCCTTCCCTTCTTGTCATTTGTATTACAATAAATATAAAAAAATATATATTTACTCGTATATGTATATGTGAGGATTTGTGGGGTTTATTGAATTAACAAAAATATGCAATGGGTAAAACAAGATAATAGGTTATAAAAGGTGTGTGCTTAAGAGCTATAGAGTAGGAAGTCATACACAAGTGTAGGACTGGACATGAGCAGATCTCTGAGGAAAACCAGGTGGCATGGCCGGGCCTGGCAAGGAGGATTATACGAGTACATATGATTATAGATATGCTGGATATATCCCTTTCACACACACACAAAAATTCGCACACTCGTAAAAAATTAATCAAATTGAGTGTAAACGAGGGGGAACGTTGTGAGTTGCTGCGGACACCGCAACTCTACGGCTATACCCGATACTAAGTCAGTATGGCTCTCCTCCGGCAGACGCCGCTAATATTAACACGACAAAGAGTGCGTGCGAGAGAGACAGAAAATCAGTCTGAGCGTGACGTCGGGCGCTGCGTAGCCAGTGCAAATTGATTTGTTCCTTTTGGCTATAAAAACAGATTTTCGTCCTTTGTGGGGGCGGAAGGGGGTGGGGCGATATTCTGAGATATACGTTTTATAGTGAGATCTAACAGAAGTGCGGATACCAAATTTGGTTACTCTAGATTACTCTGAGATTTGTGGATGCCCCAGATTTTCGTCCTTTGCGGGGGCGGAAGGGGGTGTGGCGAAATTTGGACACGAAACGGTCAAGGTCCGATATCACAGGAGTGTGGATACCAAATTTGGTTGCTCTGGCTCTTATAGGTTCTGAGATCCTTGAATTGGCATATTTTGCAATTGGCAAAACCGACCATGAAACCTGTGTGTTAGAGAGAGACAGAGCGAGAAAGTATGAAATTGTTTTCTTGATTCTGGCTATAATCATTATACGATCTGGTTCAGATTTTGCACTGTAGAATATATAGTCATCTTCTACGATTCTGCACTAGGCGCTGAAGGGGACGGACAGACGGACGGACGGACAGACAGACAGGGCTCAATCGACTCGGCTATTGATGCTGATCAAGAATATATATACTTTATGGGGTCGGAAACGATTTCTTCTGGACGTTACACACATCCACTTTTACCACAAATCTAATATACCCCAATACTCATTTTGAGTATCGGGTATAAAAACAACATTCTGTCTTACTTACTAACTTCGCACTACGCACGATTTGTGTTTGTTCTGGTTATGTCGCCTTGGCTTAGTTTATTTTTTTCAATATAGCTTCAGTCTAAAGTTAAGTTTTGGTTGACTTTTTCTTGTATTTTAGCTTTAAGAGGATATCATTGGTTCTACTTGTTACACGTCTTGTTTGGTTTAGTACTTAGGGCGGGATTCGCACTTCAATAATAATGATTTTATAAATTGATTTACTGGCTGGTACATAGACCATATGGAAAACACGCAAACATTTGCTTTAGTATATCTGATTTCTGCACTGTTTGGTGCATAGTGTATAGCGTATAGTGCACTGTATAGTGGAATAGTTCTTAATTAAACGACCCAGTCGTACAGTGCGTCCCAAAGCTATGGCAGACAGTTTGGAAGTGTATAGGATCGAGGCTTCTGGTCGATTTCAGTCAGTTGTCGAATAGTTTATGAAGGTGAATCGTATATTGAAGAAGATGCGGGATATGTGTACAACTGTGTCATCGTTTTGAAACGCACTGTAGGCCGCTCTGTGGCGGGACTTTTAACAATCAGATATAGGAGTAAATTGTTTAACAACAAATAGACTTTCGGAACACACTTAGATACAATAAATATTCTCAGTAGGTTCGTTTTCTTGCCAGATCGAATGTACATACATGTATAAATAACCTTTACCTACATATTTATTATCTGGCTAGTCCCCTTTAAAAAGTTACCTGAGTTCAAACAATTTGTATTCAATTCGATCAAAGATCTAAACTTAAAAAACACACTTCCTTGCACTGAAACCAAAAAATGTGTTCATTGTGTATCTGGATCTGTGTCTGCGTCTGCATCTCCGTCTACATTTGAGTGTGTTTGTGTGTGTTGTGTGCGTATTTGATAAATCAATCAGGTCTATCCATGGCCCTACTCTGTTTCCCTTCCCTGCCGTGGCATTCCTTTCGTTCGTCATAGTCATCGTTGTTATTGGTGCTGGTTATCAGTTTCTCCACAATTTCTAGCGGTCGCTGATACTATTTGGCATGACCATTACTGAGCACCGCTGGGAGGACGTTGGCCTGCTGCACCACCGCATTGATCACTTCAATCTCTTTCTTGAGGAAGGCGGCGCTGTTCTCCTCCGCGGCATGGTCGGCGGTAGCGCCACCTGAAGCATCGGTGCACTGTCGATTCTCGTGCACAGAGGATATGTAGCGCTTGCGGAGTCCCACTGAAGTTGCAGCCGCTTCCAGTGGCGTGGAAATGGCGCCGCCGACCGGCAATTTCAATTTGGGAAACTCGATGTCGCGCATCAGATCGTTCTTGAACTCCACAATGCCGCTGACGGTATCCGTTACAGTCTTATCAATAAATTCCTCAATGTTTTTGGTCTCGGCCTCGAACTTTTCCTTCAATTTGCTGGACAGCTGGTCCATCTCGCACTGGTCGTGTGGCACGCTAATCGCGTCGCGGGCGTTGGTCGGCGGCTTTGGACTCTTCGGTTGCTGCTGCTGCTTCTGTTGCTGCTGTGGGTGATGTGAGGTCTGTGATTGGAGTATTACATTGTTCTGTTGCTCTTTCTGCTGTTGCTGTTGCTCTGTCAAAAGCTGCTGTGGTGTGTTGTCTTTACATTTAGCATGCTTATCCTCGTCCCCATCCTCGTTGAGATCATTGCCGCCGGCCAGTGCCGCCCTGGCGGCCTGGGGCACCCGGGTCGGTGATGAGTCCCTGACACTGCCGCTGGCAGCAACGCTGTCGCTACTCTTGGGCGAGCTGTCTCTCCTCTCGCCGCGTATATGTTGTGGTAAAATAAATATGGTAACTAGTGAAATGATGTGAAGGCACAAATAAAATCTCAGGTACAATTTGATGCTGCCCTGTAATTGAGAAACGAAATAGAAAATTCCGTTTAGGGATCACCTCCTTCACGGCGCATACAAGAGTCAGGAGTACTCACCATAAATTCAAGCAGAACGAATGGGAATGTGGCATAGCCCATCACAATGCGTGTGATTAGGCAGGTGAGAATGTCGTAGAACATTCGCGTGAGCTGTGTGCTCTGGAAGCGATGACGGAAGAGTCTGCGTCCCATTCGCGCGGCGGTAACCGTCACGGCTCCGGTGGCAAAGGTCAGATAGTAGCCCGGATAGAAGCCATGCCACACGGCGCTCAATGCAAAGGTGAGCAGTGTGCCATACCGCTTCGGTACACGCTCGTAGACGAGCGTGCGGAGCCAGCGATTGGTGCCGCAGTTCCAGTTGTTGATAGTATCGCGCATGTTCGACGAAAACTGCCATGGGACAATGCGATAAAAACTATTTACGGATTCCAGATCAAAACAAAGATATGCCTACCTCGAACGACAGGACATTGATGTTGGATATTAGATCCCATTTAGCATTGCCGTCCTTGTCGTAGCCGGCAAAGCCTATACCAGCGTTATTGCATATCGCATCGGCCAGCAGCCATGCGTGATAATACTTGAAGCGTATGCAGGTGGTTGCCATCATGGCATACCAGTATTTATAGGCCATGCTGGTGTTCTCCAGGAAGTCATCCTCCTTCATGTTCTTCACTGGATAGAGCTTCACGAACTTCATGAATATGAAGGCGCACACGAGGCTGCCAATCACCTTGCGTATCACCGTTTTCGTTGGCGATGGCTCCAGCACCAGTTCCCTTTTGCCATTGTCCAGAGAGCCCTGTAGCGGACAGGAGTAATTAATGTGGCAGGCAATGCGGAGAAGCTACTGCTTCCAACCAGGTAGAAGGAAGGACAGCGGGGGGGAGGTCAATTTGTGGCCACTAATGAAATCATTGCAGCTTCCATTAGTTGCGACTGCAGTGACTCAGAGACCTGACCACAAAATGCACTTACATTGGTGGAAGGACGCTTCAGCAGATTGTAGCCCTCTAAAAACTCAATGTAGTCCTTGTAAAATACCAGTGGGCCGGCCAGGATGCTTTGGAAATGCCACACATACGAGAAGTACTCCAATACCGATGGCATTTTGCGAATGGCATGATACTGCTGAGCCTTTGTCAGGTCCTATTAATGACATACAAAATAAGTTTAGTTTTTGGCATTGCTGGGAAGTGCACCTCAATTTGATGAACTCACCTCCTCCTCCCGCACGAAACCGTCGTGTATGCTGAAGGCCAGGCTCGTAACCTTCTGTGTGATGATCATCAGTGGCCCGGTAATGTCCAGAACATAGGATCCATAGTCGTAGAGTTGTCGCATCAGGTGCACGCACAGCAAATAGCTCATGGCCACCAGCAAGACCGCTCTGCAATCTCAGTAAATTAGCGAGAGTTCAAATCAATCAGCGATTCTATGTGTATTCTTTACCTCTGCACAATGCGCGGATCTTGGGTGCGTATGACTATGTAGCATATTGCCGGAAGACCGGCAATGTGTATCGCCTGCTGGCCAAAGCAAAAGTAGCCAAAGGCCAGACCTATCGACAGTGCGAATGTGTGGCGCAACTTGCTCGACACCTTCGAGGGGTGCAGCATCGAGCGGAAGAGGGAGGCCAGGAAGAGCGCTGATATTTGGCATAGTAAAAAGTTTACCTGCAATGCAAAAGAAGAACATGTTTTTAAATTGAGTGAAAGAAAAAGAATACATTTGAATTACGCCTATATTAAACGTCGAGAAGACGTCACACAATTTACACGTATGCATATCTAGGGGAATTGCACCCCTAGTATGCACACGTAATTGGCATCAGCGAAGAGCATTCCTCTCCGCCAACATTGATCAAGATCAAGCATCAACGATCACGATCACACGTTGTGATCAATGTTGGCATGGGTTGGTTTTGGCATGGGTGGGTTGGCTTTCTTTCGGTGCAAATGCTTTGCTTGCAAACCGATCCCCTCGCACAGATCGTTCCCGCAAAGCCCTTTGCCAGCTTCCAGCTGACATTGAGCACCGAACCCTGGCAAATATATAATTTATGATTCTCTCTCGTGCCGGCAATGCATAAACAGCGAGTTTAATAGGGCTACAGGCCCCGCTGAACTGGGTTTCGTAACGGGGTCGGTCGAGACAAGCACATGATATAAAGCCTATAATTTATATCAATTGCTTACCACTCGCTCAATTAGATTTTGAGCGGTTTGAAAACGCATTTACTTTATACCCGATAAGGAACAAGCACCTCCAAGAACCTCAGGACCCCCAGTCGATTCGTTGAATGAAGGCCAAGCGGATGCGGCCATTGTCACCGGCCTTATCAGGGACAATGTTGTGCCGACGCACTTATGATTTATATAACCATACATATGTACACATGTGTACTTAAATGGGTATTATTGTAGAAACAGAACAGTTCCAGACTGTAATCAGCGCTACATCAGAATACATTTTGAACGTGTTCATAGTTTCTGATGTTCTGTTTTCGAATGTTTTTGGTGTAGCAGAAGTACGGGTTTTTCTTGGTGTTGTAGATGAGGATGAGATGAGTTTACATATCCCTGATACCGTCGATAAACCTTTTATTAAGTGTTAGCCAGACGCTGAGATAGGCTCTCCTCTATGCCAGAGACTCTCGCGTATCTGGAATGGATTGCTGTACCTTCAAAGCTACCCTTCTATTTCGAAATGAATTGTCATCGTAAACAACTCCAGGCGGACACTTACTATTCCCAGTAAATACGGCCGGATAGACCACCAATTCGTTGCAAAATTTATGTATGTTGCTTTTTGAAGCGGATAAGTTGTAGGCAGATCCTGGAACCTCAAAAGAACAAAAATGGAGCGACGACACAGTAGGATAAGTTGAGTTGGTAATAAGTTTGAATTGCTATTGCTATTTATTGAGTGGATTACTGTTGGTTAGGATAAACGTTAATATACATGTTGCACGTATCATATCCGCCGATCGTGTCATCTTCAGTTGCGCTGTGCAGGACAGTTCAGCACCAGGCTGCGACGGCGGCACTTGCCCTTATCCAGGTCGAACCACTGGCCGGCTCTGCATTTGTGCAGAACGCGGTTTCCGTTGAGGCACTCGTAGTAGCGGCGGCAGTGCTTCTCGTCCTTCAGGTAGGTACCGTCAGCTCTTCCGCTGCACTCGAGGTCGCCAGCAATGGAGATGCTGGAGCCGGAGAAGAGATCTAGCAGAGGCCTGGGAATGAGCTTCTCGATCAGGCTGGCAGCTTGAGGGGCATCAGTTGCACAGGGTGTGGTTGAGGGAGGTGTAGTTGAGGTGTCACAGGGTTGTTCAGGTGTCGGAGTTGTTGTTGTGTCACAGGGTGGTGACGGAGTAGTTGTCGTGTCACAGGGTGGATCTCGTGGAGGTGTACGGGTGCAAGGGGGGGGTGGTGACGGAGTAGTTGTCGTGTCACAGGGTGGCTCCTGCGGAGGTGTACGGGTGCACGGAGGGGGTGGCGATGGAGTTGTTGTCGTGTCACAGGGTGGTGACGGAGTAGTTGTCGTGTCACGGGGTGGAGTTGTTGTCGTGTCAAAGGGTGGTGACGGAGTAGTTGTCGTGTCACGGGGTGGCTCTTGCGGAGGTGTACGGGTGCACGGGGGGGGTGGCGATGGAGTTGTTGTCGTGTCACAGGGTGGTGACGAAGTAGTTGTCGTGTCACGGGGTGGCTCTTGCGGAGGTGTACGGGTGCACGGGGGGGGTGGCGATGGAGTTGTTGTCGTGTCACAGGGTGTTGACGGAGTAGTTGTCGTGTCACAGGGTGGATCTGGCGGAGGTGTACGTGTGCACGGGGGTGGCGATCGAGTTGTTGTCGTGTCACAGGGTGGTGACGGAGTAGTTGTCGTGTCACAGAGTGGATCTGGCGGAGGTGTACGGGTGCACGGAGGGGATGGCGACGGAGTTGTTGTCGTGTCACAGGGTGGTGACGGAGTTGTTGTCGTGTCACAGGGTGGATCTGGTGGGGGTGTACGGGTGCACGGTGGGGGTGGTGACGGAGTCGTTGTCCGTTCACATGGCGGCTGGCGGGTGTAGGTGCTGCACGGCTCCTGGGGGGCTGCAAGCGGCTGAGCGATTCTGTGCGAGTCTGCTACTACTGCCACGAGGGCCAGCAGAAGAAGGCTTACTGTAAATTGGATCGGTTAACTCTGAGGACTTTCGTGCACCTGCCCCTACGACACTTACAAAAATTCATTGATAACTTCAGGCAGCTCGAAAGGATAACTAACTGCAGTTGGTTACTTTACCTCTTTCGGTTCGGGGCTGTAACATCTTCTCTGTTGCAGCGCTCTTATATAGTCATCCGGCCAACGCTCGACTCAAGTGGTCTCCGTGTAACTGCGGGAACCGATACATTTCCTGATAATTTCCGACTAATTTGCAAAGTGCATTCCTGACCAGAGAAGATGTTCCTCCCTTGGCTATTATCCGGACCAACGTTCTACGGCTTCAATATATGAAAGCAGCTAGACACAGTACAGCGCAAAACCGTAAAACCAACGATATATCACAGATTTTAAGCTGAACTTTATTTGGCCAACTATAGATAATGTCTCAATTGAATATTCAATAGCGAAATCAATTCAAATTGTGCCATACTTATGCATATGGTAAACGCACTGTACTTGCTGCTCTTTATTTCAGATATCTTGTCAACAAACTTTGTTAGCATCTTTGCTCTCTAATTTCGTAATTGCCAAGGTACATGTCAGACTGTCGATAAGAGCCAGTAGTATACTTAAAATGTTTGTATTTGTGCACATATGTACTTAGATATCTAAGATATAGTACACATTATCTAGATCCATATAAAAAAGTAGTAGTAGCCACGTCATATGTAGTTATCTACCTCCTCGCGCCATGGGTCAAAGACAAAGCGACAATGGCCTGATGGGCGAGGGCCTCCGTCATAGCGATAAGCTACATACAATACTGTGGGACGATAAATTCGTTTGAGGTGTTGTTTTCATAAATGCCGAGTAGAGAGGTTGTATTACAGATCTGATTAGAAGGTATATAGGTGTGTATTGACCGACCAATGTGCATGCACACCGCAGAAATGCCACAGAGGAAAAAGTCTCCCCATACAAATACGCAGTGTTGTAATCATCATCCATCCATCCAGCCATCCAAAGAGCTCATGCGCAATTATTCGAGTTGGCAATACGCTGGCGAAAACCGGTTAGCCAGCAAAAGCAAACGAAAGGAAAATCTTGCTAAAGAATAATATTTCAAGTCGAAATACAGTGGAATCAGCATTCGGATGGGATTAGGCCCCAACAAGTGGGTGGGCGGCGACTTGTTGGAATTGGAATTAGAGCAGGAGAGCACCAACAGCTGCGTAAGGGCCCGAGCCCAAGCCAACCCGAGTTGATGAAAAATGCCGGATATGCGGAAGGCAATCATCAGCTTGCTTGGTGCCGTGGATGGTTTCAGCTTTTGTTTCAGATTGAAGGGGAAGGGGTGGTGCCAAACCAAGCTCACATACATAGTACCTCTCTGAGGGCCTCTCTGGCGACAAGGTGAAATAAGTAAATTGAGCATAAACTCAGGTGAGCCAATCGAATTTCAACACTGATATTGAATTTCTGGGCACGCAGAGACAAGGAAGCCCCCAGTGTTTCGATTGTCAGATTTTTTTGACACGCTGCAATCGGAGGGCAGCATTTGAACACGATTTCATGCATTGGTATAGCAAACAGTTTAAAGGCAAATCTTGACCCCTCTTTCGCGGCTTGTCTCCGTCCCTTTTCAGTGCGCAAATTATGGAGAGCTTGATGTCAAGATAAGACGTTGCTATAGTTCCAGGCCAACGGACGGAGCACAATGCAGCTTGGATGAATGTGTACGCACGAAGGCAGCAACCCCATTGTTCTCTGGCGTACTTTAGAGCTTCAGACAAGGGCCTTGTAGGGCTGTCAAGGGCTTAAATTGTAGCAGAATGTTGTACAAGAGCTGCCAATGTAGAAACCCATCAGCCAACTAAAATGTTTATGGGTAAATCACGAATGCAAGCTAACACGCAACAAACATGCACCTCAAATGGAAATATAAGCATAAATCATTTGAAAAAACCCCAAAAGCGTTTTGGGGCGGCTGTGTGCCAAACAAGCGCGTACCGAAAAGTGGCGTGATCACTATAAATAAACAAAAAACAATAAAAGCAGCAACAATATCGTTCCCAATGCGAACATACGATAAAAAGCAAGATTACGAGTAGAAGACAAGAAGGTGAGGACAAAGAACAAAGAATCAAGAACGCACTACGTTATCGTTAAGCATCAAAAAAAATGTTCCACTGTGGAACAAAAGCGAGAGTGAAAGATTGTTAAATTTATTATAATATATGCATATGGAGGGAGAGTGGGAGTTAGAAAGAGTGTGCATAGAGAGCAATGCGCAACAATTAGCCACTCTCCCGCCCTCTCTATTCGTCACTCTCTTTGTCAACTTACCGGTGCGCTCCTCTTTTAACCCTTTTGGCCCGTCGCCATGCATTAAAATTTTCAATTTACATATTAATTTCAATTGGTTTACACTTTGCTTTTTGATCGAACAGACCGGTTCCAGTGCTGCGCATATGTATGTATATACAAGTTGTGAAATATTAAATATATTTGCAACAACAAACATGAGTTGTTTATTGCTGTTTATTAATAAAAGCAAATACATATGTATGTACACATAGACAGCGTCGTGCATGTAGGGGAGGCCGACCCCGTGGGAGGCGAGTTGAGAGTGAGAAGAGCGAGAGAGCAAATGAAAACAAAAAGTTTTATGGGCTGAGAAAATATGCCGCCATTGGCTGGCCGGGCCTGCAGCAACAGCTCATTAGCACCAATAAATACTGCATGCAGTACAATAGAAAGACATACACAAACTCGTTATAAATGATCTCGGCATGAGGCAATTTCTCGAACAATTGGCCAATTCACCGGCATTCGCTTTCCGTGCTTCAGCCTTCATAATAAAACTAATAAAACATTTCTTGCTAATAGCCCGCCGTCTAATAGTGAACTATTGCTAATTTCCAAATGTGTCATACACCCAAGGACCCAACCCACCCACTGACATCACAAAAAAGTTAAATGGTTCCCAAGTCACCCTGTCACTATGAGTCATGAGCGGTTCTGAGGAGGGGTCTAGGGAGGCGACAATATCAGCTGAGCCAAACAGAGGCGCGAAAGAGAGCACACACACATATGTACGTATATTCATATACGTATGTATGTCGCTGACGCTCGCTCACAACTACACAACTACAGCTGTCGCTGCCGTTTGTTTGCAAGCAAAAACAGCGCTAAAAATTCAATTATCGTGGAGCTCTTCGCGGAGGGAGTGGAGTGGAGTGTAGGAGCCATGAAAAAAGTCGGTTAAATTGAATTTCAAGTATGTTTTGATAAAGACAACGGGCAATCAACCATTTTGTGCAAGTATGTGTCTATGTGTCTAGCAGCCAAATTCGCACTATATAAGCGGACTTCATACACATCCACACACATGTGTGGACGGACGGCTTTACATCGGATGTTGGTATTAGGTCATCAGCATTGAAAATATTACTACTGAGTAGAGTAGATTACGTGTATGCCATCATTTTTGCTGGGCCAGCGGATATGTCTTAAACGGATTTGGGCCAGGCCGTAACCGCTGCAGGTAAATGCATACAAATGCATTAATGAATCACTTTTGTATCCCTCTCGCTCTTTACCTATGTAGTTGCCGTTATGCAAATGACATTGCAGCCATCGTGTTAGAGAACAATCAGACACATGTAGAGACTGTAAATATATTAGTGAGACACTCAGGCGATCAATTTCCCATGACATCCTCGCACTCATGAAGCAAAAATCTTTGACTATGCCGAAACAAACGATGCGTCAAGACGAGTCCAATGTACAAAATGTAACGGCTGTGCATATTGTAAAGTTGACTTTTGTTCTAAATTGAAAGCGTACAGCGTGGAAAATTACACAGATTATTCTGGGCGACGCGACTGTCAGCAGCTGCACCTCCCCTGATAAGAAAGTGGGACACCGAAAATCATACACATTTTGCATGAATCTAACTTTAATTTACACAAGTAGTTGTAGCTTCTTTCAAACGGCAGTCCAATTGAGGAAGGCGTACACTATGGAGCACAGCAAAAATTCAATTAGTTGTCAATTTCGCGCTCAAATAACCTCGAACAAGCAAGTAACTAAACGCCCAAAATTTTCCAAAACTTTGACGGCTCCACCTTTTTTGGACCATAACCGGGATATTGGGCCTTCGTTTTGATTGACACTTTCTTTATTTCGTTGCTAAGACAATGCATTACGTCAAGAACACTGCAGCCGATACAAATACCTTTTAAGTATCAATATTGTAGGCGTAAATTATGCAAAAGATACTAGGCTTTGTCTGGATTATTAACACACAAACACACTTACACTTTTATGCACGTATATAAGCATAGATAAACACGCACACGTGCACACACCCGTTTGATTTAGAAGGCATGTGAGGAACGGAGCGGAGAGTTATAAGAACTTACCAAATCAACAGAGAGCCCCACCATGTCGGCCAGCCAGGTAAAGGCATGGCTCCCATTATATAAATCATTCCCAATAAATTTGGGCGATTCGAGCATTTTGCCAGTGTTCTCCTTGTTGTCTTGTTGCTGTCTTGTCTGTTACTCTACTCCTCACTGCTTCATTTGTGCGATTGTCACAGTAAATCGGTGTTTCTTGCGAATGGAAAAATTCTATATGTAGCGATTCACAGACTCTTTGCGCGACCGCCCCGAACGATGGGACCCTCTAACTGGGCCGCGTGTATATGCCGACGCTGCGGAACGTTCACTTATAATTTTGTGCAATAATTTCGAATTTATTTATGTTTGCTATATGTATGATTTCGTCCGTCAAAATGGCCGCTCTACAACATTCGATTGTTTTTGCCTCAACAACAATACAGCGTCTCGTATATCGATAAGAAATCGAGCTTAGCCCACCTAACCCCGATCTTTTGAAACAGTTCAACGACTTGAGGTAAATAGCGGCAAATATTACTGAATTTTAATTCTTCTTGCAGATCTATACAATATTTCCTCTTAAAAAAAAAACGATATCTTTCACCCGAACTGCGCTAAAATTATTATATTTTTATTATTTTCGGTGAAGCATTAAAATACCCCCTTGGCTTACAAGGGGTTAATCGTTCTTCGTCAAGGATTGGACGCCATATTCATCGGTTTTGATATTCCGAGGAATATTACTAGTTAGATAGAACATTTAGCCATGCCCACATAGTTTTATCCAATTAATGAAACTATTTTCTACATGACTGGTTTCTTTTAAATACTTGCTTTTATTGCGTTTTGCGTAAAAAGAGGTTTTAGCGGAAAAGGTCAAACAAATAAAACTGAAGTGTGTAATCACTCCTATTGCTCAATATCGATCTTCGCAAGATCGCAATTCTATAATATCCTTTTCCCTAGGGTATGCAGAATGTTGCCATTTTGCGTGAAATTCTGCTCTTTTTTTCTCGGCACATGAGTCTGGCCCATACAAATTGAATGTTATCTTTATTTTGTGCAGTGTATAATTTAGATAGTATTGAAGCTATCGATACAGTAAATACCTCTCTCTAATTTGCGCACCACAAACAGCGAGTTCTGTGTTTCTGAAATTTTTACTTGAAAAATTTAAATATCAAAATTGTAAACTTTTAATAGCACGGTTTTATTATATGTTCTTCTTTCTTGATCGGCGTATTCGAATGAATGTGTGTTGGCATATCGATACTTGTCGATGACAAGTATCGATATATCGAGTACATTGGTATTTCTTATAATACTATCGATGAGTAAATCTTAAACTAATATTCAAATCTTATAAACTAATATTCATATCTTACATTCGGGCAACCTGACTACAGATCGCCCACGATCTACACACTAAGGCATACAGTTGGTTAAACATTTCTTATTCGGTATTGTCTTACTTAACATACTATTTCATCGATTAACAACATGAGACCATGGTTTTATCCTTGCACTCTACCCAGGGTTTAAGCCTTGCTGGTTCTAATATACTTCGGAATGGCATTTGCGTCAACTGACAGTCCTCAATGTCGACAACCTCATAACGATCATTATCCAATACTCTATTGATCCTGTACGGTCCTCGATACTTTGGTGCGAACTTCTTATTGATCCCCGGTGTTGTGTCCACATGCCGGACTGCTACATAGTCACCAGGTTCATACTTTAATGGGGCTCTATGTTTATGGGCATACATCTTCTCATTTCTTTTCTGCGACAACCGTATGTTCTCACTTGCTATTTCTCTTATAGTTTCCAACTCTCTAAGTTCTGACGGTAACTTCTCCTCTAGGTATTCGGTTAATTCATCTACAACGGGTCCTTTCTGGGGTATTCCAAATAACAATGTGCTAGGTGTCTTTTTCGTACTGCTGTTAACGGAGTTATTAATGGCGTGCTCTACCTTGCTCATCAACCTATACCAATCGGCTTGCTCAAGGGGCTCTGACAGTTTTCCTAACATAGGAGTAAGAACAGGATTCACCCGCTCCACTTGGCCATTCGCCTGCGGTGCACCTGTAGCTACCTTAATGTGCTCTATCCCTCTCTCCTGCAGAAAACTAGAGAACTCTAACGAGGTGGAACAGGTCCCACGATCTGATATTATCCTAGTAGGGCGACTTTTTATTTATTTATTAAATTAACAAATTAACAAATTATCTGTTAATAATGGTACTTAGTTACTAAAGGCAGAAAAAGTTAAGTTAAAAGTTAGCTAAATTTAAATGATTATAAATATTGCATGCAATTAGTTTAAGAGACAGTTCAGGGGATAGGGTTAGACAGAGGGAGTTATAATTATGGCATAAAACCCTAAAAGGTTCATGATCAGCATAATTAGACCTACATATGGGTAGACGGATAGGCCTAAAAGTACGGGTAGGTCTGGATGGAACGGCCAAGTCAATCTGACCCAAGAGAGTTTGGGAGTCAACAGTCCCAAGAAGGAGCTTGTGCACGAACATTACGCCATTGCATATTCTGCGATGGTGCAACGACGGCAGGTCAATAAGATTTAGCCTAGACCGGTAGGGTGGCAAGATTCTACCCGAGTCCCAGTTAAAGTTCCGAAGGGCAAAAATTAAAAATTGCTTTTGCACGGATTCAATAACAGCCTGGTGCTCTTTATACTGCGGGCTCCACACACAAGAACAATACTCCAATATAGGACGTACTAACGAGATGTACAATTGTTTCGTAACGTACGGGTCGTCAAACTCCTTGGACCAACGCTTGATGAACGCTAAAACACCCTTAGCTTTATTTACAGTTGCAGCTATATGGGTGTTGAAACACATCTTATGATCAAAAAGGACTCCGAGGTCATTTGAACTCGAAATTCGCTCAAGGACATGATTTCCTAGAACATATGAGACAAAATGAGGAACGCGACGGTAAAATGTCATAAGTTTGCATTTGGAAAGGTTCAGAAAAAGAAGATTAGTTGAACACCACAATAGTAGTTCACTTAGATCAAGTTGAAGGCGTGTGTGCAAATACCAATCAGAGTAAGAAAGACAGATTTTGACATCATCAGCATACATTAGTGTAGTAGAGTATGTTATAACTTGAGGAAGGTCGTTCACAAATAAAATAAACAGAAGCGGGCCCAGATGACTTCCCTGTGGCACACCTGAAGTAACATTAACAGTATTTGACAACACGTTAGAAAACAAAACACGTTGAGTACGGTTAGAGAGATAGGACAAAATCCAATCTAGAAGATTCGTTGGGAACCCTAATAAGGAGAGCTTTTGAATAAGCAGAGCATGGTTCACAGAATCGAATGCCTTGCTGAAGTCCGTAAAAACTACATCCGTCTGCAAACCAATTTGAAAACCACGGTGGATTAGGTTAGAAAACTCAAGAAGGTTAGTCGATGTTGAACGATGTCTGAAAAAACCGTGTTGCGACGGAGATATCAAGCTGCAACAAAGATGTTGCAGTTGCCGGGTGACCAGGAACTCAAGAAGCTTCGGGATGGCGGAAAGCTTTGCGATACCACGATAGTTTTCAATGTTTGATCTTGAACCTTTTTTGTGAAGCGGAATGATGTAGGACTCATTCCAAATTACTGGGAGACAAGACTGTGCCAAGGAGAGGTTGAAGAGAAAGGTCAAGGGTTTGCAAAGGGACTGGGCACAGTGTTTTAAGATGCAACTTGGTACCTTATCTGGACCCGCAGAAAACGATATGTCCATAGATGACAAACCTTCAAGAACAACGCTTTCCTCGAAAAAGGGCAGAAAAATACTGTTAGCTTGAGGTAGCTGGTACGGATACGGAGTGGATGCGTTGTAAATATGAGACGAGTACGTTGTTTGGAAAAAGTTAGCGAATAAATTTGCAATACCAACAGCAGAAGCTTCTGTTTTGTTCTGGTAATGAAGGGACGGAGGAAAAACGTTTGACTTGCGCTTAGAATTAACGAACGAATAGAATTTTTTAGGATCACTACGAAAATTACTACTACATTGTGAAAGGTAATGATTATAACACTGACTATTGACGGCAAGGAACAGAGAGCGAGCGGAGGAGTATAGAGCTAAGGCCAACGTGGAGCCCGACTTCTGGTACTTTTTATAGAGCCGGGATTTATTATTTTTTAAGTATGACAAATACTTGGAGAACCAGGGAGGCTTGGACGATACAGGTACAGTGATATCTGGAACAAACGTATTAAGGGCGGAGTAAATAGAACTATAAAACGAGTTAACAGTTGCATCTATGTTCGGTAATGAATAAAGAAACGACCAATCAACACGCGAGAGATGTAGATCTAAATCAATAAAGTTTGTTTTGCGAAAACACTTTATGTGACAAGGAGCCATGGAACTGTCAGCACCTCCAGATTGTGTACACTCCAGTGATATCAACAAAGTTGGATGGTAAGGATCTTCAGGGAGAGATATTGGGCTTGCTCTAGATACAGTAGCAAGAGAACCATCGTTAACAAAAACGAGGTCAAGAAGTCTGTCCCTAATGTTTTTAACGGCATTAATTTGGACGAGGGAAATATCCGTTAGCCCATTGATAAAGTCATTATGGCAATTGGGAAACAACAGGTTAGCGTCATTACAAGGCAGCCAAGAAAGAAATGGGAGGTTAAAGTCCCCCATGACAATAATTCGATCATTGCACCCTAATGTAGAAACAACATTATTAATTGCTGAAAGGTGGTGTAAGTAAAGCTCAGCATCAGACCTGGGAGGAATGTAAGAGCAGGTTAAATAGAAAAATGCGGAGCCAACACGAACTTTGACTGCAACAAATTCAATTCCATGAATGTTATTGAATGGGAATAACTCAGATGAGAAAACAGATTTAACTGCAATCAGAACCCCACCTGCAAAAGATGGGCGGTCCATTCTATAAATAGTGTAACTATCAATGAAAATTTCGTGATCATTGACAGAGGAGTTAAGCCAGGTTTCGGTAAACGCGATGGCATCGAAATCAAAGGACGCGCTATTAGTATGAATTTGACGCAACTTTCCCAGCAAACTGCGAACGTTCTGATAGTGCATGGAAAAATAGTACATCAGTTTTTTGGAGCATGTTCGGTAATTCTTGGATTCGAGTTCGAATCTTTGAGAAGGAACTCATGCACAATTGTATGCTCAGGCCATATTGACGGTTCTAGAGAACAGGATAGTAAAGAATCAGGGAGAAGAATTTTAAATGATGATATGTTGCGCTTATGTTTAAATGAAAATTTAGTCACAACTATATCAACAGGCGAAGTGTTAAGTTTAGTGGCAAGATGTTGTTTAACATCCTCCGTTGTAGCCTCAGGAATAAGACGAGAAACAAATATTGCTTTCCGAGGGACCACTGCTTTAAGTTGAAGTCCCGAGCGAGATCGAGATGGTGGAGCCACACCTAAAAGAGATCTCGGTACAAGGGCAGAGGAATTGGCAGCAATGGCTGTAGCAGGAATTGGAGTAGGAATTGCAGCAGGAATTGGAGCAGGAATTGGAGCAGGAATTGGCAAGACGTCGTCAGCAACCAGCACACGCGCAATAGGAGCACTCACCGCGTCAGAAGTGACGGCCACAGAAACTGCAGGGATGGGATTGATGCTGTTGGGGAGTTGGGTGCTCGAAGGAAGCACATTGCTCGGTGTAAAAAAAAAAAAAAAAATCAAAATATTTACTTAAGGCATCCTTCGCTTCCCGCGTGCTGGTACTATTAACCGGGAACAATTTGACAAACTTAGTGAATGCATCTATTACCACAAGGAGGTGTTTTCGCTTAGATCTAATACTCGGCAACGGACCCAAATGATCAACATGTAGGGTATGAAAAGGAACACACGACTTAGGGATACTATGGAGCGTTCTGTTATGGATTGTTTTAGGCATCGAGTGTAGTATACACGGTAGACAGTTTCTGATGAACCTTCCCACTTTACTTCTCATTGACGGAAACCAGTAGGTCCTCAAAAGGTCACTCACGCACTTCTCTGCGGCCAGATGTCCTAGTTTTTCGTGTGACCGCCTTATCAACTGCTCTTCCATACACATTGGTACATAGAAACATAGTTTGTTTTCACAACTCCTCTTGTAAACAATACCATCTATCATTTTAAAATCTACTTCAATTCCATCCTCTAGCATTTTTCGAATCCTAACTACTTCCTTGTCTCGCATCTGTTCTGTTCGCAATATCAAATCAACAGCGTCTGGCGTTGCACCTACTACCCCAACTATCAATGATTTTAGTAATCTTTCCTCCTGAAACTCTAACTTGTCCCTCTCTACTGTATCCTCAACACATTTTTTCTCTTTATCTGAATTCCTACTACTAATGTACTTTACTCCCCCCACCACATCGTTAACGCTTCCTCTACATTGGCTCAAATCTCTAATTTCAATCTTCCATCCATCCTCTTCCCTATATTCACTATTCTCTATGTTATCTCTACAATCACCACCAAGGTTCTCTCTATCATCAGACTTCCACCTATTTCCCAATCTACTTCCTACTGCACTTGATTCTCCACACTCAATCTCAGGGTTCTGTACGGTACTACTACGCTCTCTATTGATATTTAATTCTCTACACTTAATCACAGGGTTCTCTACGGTACCTCTATGCTCACTACCAGTGTTGTCTCTACTTACATTATTCCTTGTATATTGCTTTCTACTCTCATCTTTTTCTAAATTAGACTTTTCTAAACCGTATTTGACTCTATAACCATGCTCTAACATATTCGTCACTTGATCTTGTCTGCTCAGCGCATCAACGTGCGCCATACTGGCCCCAGGTCTGTGCATAATGGAGTAATCATAGTTCTCTAACTCTAGGGACCACCGTGCTATCTTAGGACTAATTGACTTTCTGGTTAACGTCTGTACTAACGAATTACAATCCGTGATTATTTTGAAGGACCTAGCTCCAAATATGCTCTAAAACGCCTCAATGCATAAATTTTATCCAATGTCTCTAGTTCGAAACTATGATAACGTGATTCTCTTTCTGTTGTTTTGCCGGAATAATAGGACAGAGGGTGCATCTTCCCATCATCTTGTCTTTGCATCAGTATTGCGCCATAACCGTATGAACTTGCGTCTGTATGTAATTCCGTTTCTCTATTTGGGCTAAAAATGGCTAATACCGGAGGATTTGCCAACGCATTCTTAAGAGTTTCAAACGTCTTCACCTGTTCTCTATTCATGGGAAACGGACCACCTTCTTTTAACAACTGCACCAAGGGCTTAGCTGTCGTCGCAAATGACAACATGAAACGTCGAAAATACGAAAAGAATCCCAAGCATGAGTGCAGTGCTTTTACATTTTGAGGTATTTTTTCAAGGCCTCAATATGGGAATCACTAGGAACTATTCCGTTTTGATTAACTTTATACCCCAGGAAATCGATGTTTCGATTGACAAACCTACACTTTTTTAGATTTATCTCTAAATTTTGCTCGCTAAACCGAATGCATAGTCTTTTTAATATATCCATGTGTTCTTCAACTGTTTTAGTCGCTACTAATATATCATCCATGTACACTACAATGCTTTTGTTCCTAATAAAGTCTCTCAAGAGCTCCGAAATAAATCTCTGAAAAATAGCGGATCCATTTTTTAACCCAAAGGGCATTCTCAAGTACTCATACTGTCCGGTGTCACAAACGATGTATACGGAACTGATTTTTCTTCTACGCCTATTTGATGATACCCACTTTTCAAATCTATAATGGAAAAACAGCACTTGTTTTCTAAAAACTCAAGACAGTCCTCAATAAGGGGCAATGGGAAATTATCTTTAACAATTCGTTTGTTCAGACCACGGTAATCGACACACATTCGAAGTTCTCCTGATTTTTTTTTTACTAGGACCAACGGGGAAGCATAAGGAGACTCACTATGACGGATTACTTTCTTTTCTAACAGATCATCTACTATTTCAGCTACTTTCTCTCTCTCATGGTAGGATAAACGACGCGGAGTACAATGAAATGGTGTTGTTTCTGTTACACGAATCTGCATCTGATACTTTGGTGGTGCTTTAAAGTCAAATTCTTTGTGTAAATAGTATGTCTTAATAACTTCCCTACACTTTTCTGCAAGAGTGAGGCCAAATGCGAAACCTACGTTAATATGTTCCTCTTCATCAATCTCTACCGACGCACAAAAGTTACTGAATTCGTCGCCTTGATTCATATTCTCGATGGCCATTTTGTCTCATTCCTTGAGTTTTCTTGTGTCTGATTTTTAAATGAATTAGAACGTTTGATTAGCTCGCTTCTTTCTGATTGATTACCATCTAACTCATCATATAGTCTTATGTTAATATTATTTTTACGTTCGGTGAATAAAGACGCGCAGGTTAAACTAATAGCTTTTTGCTTTAACGAACTTAATGATGTGTGTTGCTTCGCATTGATATTTTTCTTATGAACTAATTTTACTTCAATAACTTTAAGGGCATTGCGTCCCAACAATACCGGCAAAGGCAGCATGTTATCATCTACGATGTTTAATAAAACGATATATTTCTTTGTGCAAAATTCAATATGGCACTTAAATTTTCCCCATACGGGAATTGGTTGTCCCCCTAGTCCATAGTATTTCCTAACTTCATTATAGGCTTCAACTATAGCCGACTTCGGTATCAAAGACTTATGAATAAAACTTACAGGGCTACCTGTATCAAATAGACTAAAAATACTGACGCCTCTTTGTTCACCAAACGGAAGTCATAAAGTGATTAACAGCCGCTAAATCGTCGTTGTTTTTTTCTCCTGGTCGCTCCTCATCTTGAACTGCAGCTACCCTAGTGGCCATCTTTCGTTTCGGGCACTGCGAATATAGGTGGCTGGTACTCCAACAGTTAAAACATGCCCCATCCGGTCTCTTTGGCTGACTGAATTCCTTCATAACGTGCACAAATTGCCGACAGTTGTAGCAACGCATTGCGCCACCACCTTGCTGCTGCCCAACTGCCATACTCACATTTAGTTTTCCCTTTGTCATACCTTCGCTACGAATTGCTACGACGCCAGGAGCTGACCTTATCATAGGTGACCATCTTGTCACGCAACTCGTTGAGTGTGCTGCAATATAGCATGGATGCTGCCATGCCCGTCTTGTCCTGCAGTCCCTCTACGATGAATTTGACCACATCGCTCGTGGCCATGTCTGCTTGCGACGCTATGCTGCACATTGCGACGAAATATTGCAATGCGCTTTCATTATTTGCAATTTTCCGTGCCTCCAGTCGCTTTCCAATGTCCCACGCTGTCACTTTCTGCTCAAAGACGTTGAGCAATTCTGCTCGCATCAATTGCCAAGTCAAAGGCGCCACATGGTCGATGTACGCCTTCGCCGATCCGCCTAGCAGCCGCTTCGCTAATATCCAGCATTTGGACTCGGATACACCATGGAAATTCATAATGTCCTCAAAGTTACTTATCCAACTGGTTACAGCCTGGTCGTCATCTCCAGAAAATGGACGCATCAACGCCTCAATGTGTGTCAAGTCGATGCAATCTCTCGGCGTTTCCAACTCCATAGCCTCTTTCTCCGTTTTCAATATGCTTAATTTGAGATCAGCTAAGCGCTTGCGAGAAACGTACAATTGTTCCAACTGCTGCAAACGGCGCGATTCTTCTTCGTAATCATCTGATCGCATGGTCAATTTCGAACAAGCGTTGTCTTGTCGCGGCATGAATGCTTCTTCAGCCTTCTGCACATTTTCACCATATTCTTCTGGCGCCGCTTTTACTGCGTGTTGTGCACTACGGTTGTCTCTATCTATCTCGCGCTCAACCGGGACTGCAAAAATGTCTGCCTGCATAGTCTCGTCTGCGTTTGGCGCCGTATTTCCTAGCTCATGCGTGTCTTCCATGATTTTTTTCACTGCTGTACGTAATTGGTGTATGTTGGCATCTTGATCAAAATATACGTTATGTCGCTACGCAATATGTCGCTAAGTTCACTTTTGGTTTTCGCTCTTATGTCTGCATTGTTCATCGCAGAGTTTTTTTTTTTTTTTTTTGGTCAAACCCCACACCTGATATGTAAACTTTTAATAGCACGGTTTTATTATATGTTCTTCTTTCTTGATCGGCGTATTCGAATGAATGTGTGTTGGCATATCGATACTTGTCGAGGACAAGTATCGATATATCGAGTACATTGGTATTTCTTATAATACTATCGATGAGTAAATCTTAAACTAATATTCAAATCTTATAAACTAATATTCATATCTTACAAAATGTTGGGCCGCAGCAGTGTCATTGCACGCAACTTCTCGCAATCTATGGTCCGCTTCAGCGGCCATGGTGGCGTTCCCGGCGAGGTGAGAACATGAATTCAATAAAATCCATCGGTTACATAATTTTCGGAAAATCAATCATCGGAAAATTCTCATTGAATTCCAGAATCTGCCCTTCGGCCTGACAAACAAGTACAGGATCACCGCCCTGTTTACCATCGGCTGTGTTCTGGGCTTCGGCTCCCCCTTCCTGATCGTCAGACACCAACTGCTGAAGAAGTAGGGCGCTCCCCAGTGGCCGTCGCGCAGCCAGCAGCAGCAACAAATGTAAGGTTAGTTGTTTCAACTGCAAAAAATTCGCTAAAATATGTGTTCTTCCAGATGTAAGATGCTTTGAAGGTCCAGCCAGGCGGTGCAGTGTGTTACAGCTTAAATTTAAGTGGAAAGTGGAAACGGAGTAAAGTTGCCTTAAACTGTAAACCAAGCGGATACATTTTTTCTTTAGCCTTAAGTAGTAGGCCTGGCCTTTTGCTCTCGACGCTTGTCATTTGGCAGACGCTTCAAATAATAGTTAGTGCTCGTCAGCAAGCAGTCGTCTTTTTCATAAAAACTAAACGTTTAAAGTTTGTAAAAACAAGAAATTTTATCATGTGGTCCACACTGCGTACCTCGGTGCGCAATATATGCAATCCGTTGAGTCGCTCTTGCCATCACGGCTATCCTGGCGGTTGTCCGGGTGCTGTAAGTAGGAAGGGTTTCTGTGTTTATCCGAATTTTCTACAAGCCTGGCTGCCCATAGAATTTGCCCTGGTCGAAGGGAATGCATAGCCCGATGCGATTCACAATATTCTGGGTTGTTATTGGCACTGTGGGCTTTGGTGCTCCATGGCTGGTTGTGCGTCACCAGATGCTCCGTAACACAGGTGGACCTCCACCGGAACCGTAAGTACTACCAGATCGAAATAAACAACTACTAAACATTTGTGTTGCAGCAAACCGGAGTAGAAAAAGATGAAGAAACGAACAACAAATTGCCCATAGAACACACATCAAACAGTCTGCCTAACTAAAACTCCATAAAATTATACCACTTAAGTTTTACATTCATCGTGCAGCGAATAAAACCACACAAGACTTTTATGGAGGTTATGCACATTAATTTGATTTATATTGTATCTAGTTGTTTAGCACTGGCGTAGTCTATACAATATATATATTAGTTTTATTTGAAAGTTCAGTACGGATCAGCGCCGGCCATTGGCAAGCATAACACAGTGGTGATGATCGTGGAAATTCGTTAGTGGAATTGACTAGGATAACTACATCTCTACAGCTCCTCCTTTTCGCCAAAGTCGTATTCATCCTGTACGGGCGCCTCGTCACAGTACTTGGCCTGCTCTGAGCAGATTTTAATGTCCAAATCCTTGCCCAGTTCCTCGGCTTGGAATGCCTTCAGGAAGATTTCATCATTGTCCTCCAGGACCTCGTTGCAAAAGTGGCCCAGGCTCTTGTTGAGATCACCGTCTTGCACGAAATCGACCAACGATGATTCAGGATTCATCTGACCATTGACTATCATCTTCAGCAGTGTGAATTTGCCGTTGCTCTTGTAGGTGGCCTTCAGGTAGTCATCCATTTTTTCACCTGCCAGGAAGGAATTGAATCATTAGTTGTTGCAAAGACTTGATGTGCTGGCACTTACAGATCTTCTCCATAAGTTCGGTGAGGAACATCTCAGACTTGATCAAGCGTACACGCTTGCTCACCGAATTGCCCTTGGCATCCAAACGGAAGCCACTCACATCGACCTTCTTATTGGCATCCTCCTTGGCAATGGCTTCTTCCAGCTCTATCACCGTGGCCTTGCAAACTGCAAATAACAGATAGGGTCGATTTAGGAGAGTACTAACAGGTCCGAATCAGCCTGTTGCTGCCTCTTACCGTGGCACTTGACTTCCTTCGAGGTAAAACTGTAACCTTGCGCCAGCACCACCAGGCAGCACAATACCAGAGCCTTTGTCAGCATGTTTTAGAACTATTTAACAATAATTTAATTAAAGGAGAATAAAAGTAGCTCCTGGGACACGTCAGCACAGCGCGAGCGGTTTGAAAATGCGCGAACAGATAATGTCTGCTCTGGGATATACGACTTTAGAGCTACGTGGACTATGTGGCTCCAATTACTCTAATCAGCAGTGTATTTAAATATGCTGTGGGCGGAGAGAGGGTGGCGCGACGCGACAGAAAGTCTAGTAAACAATAAATAATTCGAGTACAATGTTTGTGACACTAAGCAGCAGTGTGACCGACCCTCAGAAATATATCGACATATACCGTCTCTTTTTAAAAATATACCGTAAATATACTGACGAAGTCAAGTTCTGTTATACATATTTCTCGTTTTTGATGTTCCGTTCAATATTACTAGCTATATAGAATATTTAGCCATGCCCACATAATTTTTTCTGATTAGTGAATCAACTTTCTATTTAACTGGTGTATTCTTAATACTTGCTTTTATTGCATTTTGCGTAAAGGAGGTTTTAGCGAAATAAGTCAAACAAAAAACAAGTAGCGACATAGGTCAATCAAGACAAACGAAAAAGGAAATTGCTCAATTTTGATAATCCATTGAATAATGCTGACTAAGTAAATCTCTCAGCAATGCCCACATAGTTTTATCCCATTTATGAATAAATTTTCTACAAGATTGTGTAACAGATAACGAAGCAGGAGGCTAGGATCTGAAACGGTAGACGAGCAGATGGAGGGTATGATCGAGATCCATGCACGCGTTGCTGCCGGTCTCATGGTTAGTCGGGTAGAGTGGGGGTGGGGTAGGGAGAGATCGCGTCACGAGCTCGAGCATTAGGAGCAAAGTCAATAACAATAAGTTTCGCGTGCGGTTCAAGGTTCAGACGGAAGAAATTTACAGAGAAATGACAGTGTAGGGAGATGAGTCAGCGGAACTAATTCGAGCGGGAGTTGCTTGCGGTGTCATTGCAACTCGGTATGCCCACCCTTCCTTGATCGCACCGGTCCAAATAGGCTGAGAAATGGGTAACGATCCCTAAAATAAACGCTCTACTTCTGCTAGGTTACGTCATCTCGGCCCCACATGATCCTTAATAACGGCAACAATTAACGGGAATTCATTACAAACAGTTTATTCATTAAACTTTCCTACAAGCTCTCATGGCCGCTAAGAGGGTAGATATATATAGTGACATATCCATAATTCCCCACATCCCATACACATTATGTTTATGTACAATTCATCCACCCCATCCACGCAAGTAACAGGACCCCACTCAAGAATCAATAACTGTTTCTTCCCATACTCCAAGCTAGGGCCCCCCATAATATAAACAATGGACCACATTGTTTCATCAACATTAGAATCACGCCCCTCTCGAGAAATCGATTCTTTAGAATCACGCCACTCATGAGGACCAATCAAAGCTAGACATAAAACCAAGGATTATCACATTCCTAGCTCCGTCATGTAATGCAACACCGATCGCCAGCAGTGGATGCCTTTCATCAAAGCCGACGCATCCCCAAATATCGATCCAGGCACGTACGCCACCGACACGAAGATGCAGCCGAGGAAAGCAACGCCCGAAGCCAGAGTCGGGAGTTCCAAGAGAAGGGCTCATGGAAACTAGCCAGCAGCAGAGAGAGATCAGTTCCGTTTGAGAAAAGCAGACGTAAAGTTAAGTCGGCGAATTCAACCAATCTTGTGACATAAAGAAATTAAGTACTAAAAATAAAATCTTTTTTAAAAACTAAATTTCGAGTTGCGGATATTTAACTGGCGCAGTCGGTAGGATTTCGTTTGAAATTAACTCCTATATTTCGGTAATGGTCAGCTTGTGTAATTTCTAATTACTGTGATCACGTAATCCCGGAATCGTTAATAAAATTGTGAAATCCGCCAAAGAACCTATGTGTTACGAGCACATACGATTTGCAAAACTAAAATTAAGTGAACTGAAGTAAGCGGAGATAGTGATCCACCAAGAACAGTGAAACACTAAATACAAAATCAAAAAACTTACAAGTGAACCAAAATAAAGTTAAAAACTACTGAAAACAAAACAAAACCCAATCAACACCAACAACATGGCGTTACCACCACTATCATTGAGCCACTTGAACCAGGCACTGCTGTCGATCAGACAAATACCTGCCTATGACGGTTCATCTGGACAGCTAAGCACATTGATCAAACGAATCGAATATGTATGCGGATTATATCCAACTGAAGATCTTCGCCAACAAAGGATCCTATTTGGAGCGACCGAGATCCAACTGTCAGGAGAGGCTCAACGCATATCGCAAATGATACAACCCAACACGTGGCTCGAACTGAAGACGGTGCTGATCAACGAGTTCAAAAATCACACACCATATGAAGAACTCTTACGACAACTATACACCACCAGATTCAACGGCAGTCTTCGTAAGTTTATAGAAGAATTAGAGATAAAAGCATTATTAATAAACAATAAGCTAAACTTAGAAAACATACCAGAAAATAATGTCATTTATAAAAACGCAAGAAAAGATATTACCACATTGTCTAATCTTAAGAAGGCAGCACAAGAAGAAGGATTGTACGAAGCTAGTACAACAGATTCAGGTACAAATAAAGATCAATCGAAATCGTCTCAATCAAATCGAAAGAATGTTGGAAACTATTATCCAAATTATAATACTACTAACTATCACAATCAAACTCAGAGTTCATCTGGAACAGGTCAGACTAATCGAACAAATCAAAATCAAAATTCCCAAAATCCTGGATTATACAATGAGTTCAAAAATTCCTTGAATCAAGGTAGGGCTCAGAATCCATTCAATCAGCAAATATCTCAAAACCAAGCTAGTGGGAGTGGACCCAACCAACCTATTAAAAGAGGGAGGGAGAGCCAGAGTGGCCAAACGAAGATGGACGTAAATTTTCATCAAGCCGCCTCGGAAGAAACCGAGGAGGACCCTATATAAACATTACCATTAATAAAAGAATATTAAGGTGTATCGCTGACTCGGGATCATCGATCAACATCATGAAAGAAAATTATACAGATTCCGAGATAAAAGACGATAACCTTACGGTCCATACCATCAATGGACCTGTCCGTTTAACTAAGAGTATAATGAGGAATGCGAACAAAACATGTCCGTCCGAACAAAAGTTCTACATACATAACTTTTCCGAAAATTATGATAGGATTATTAGGAAGAGAATACTTGATGGCAAGTAAAGCCGTCATCGATTACAGAAATGACACTGTAACACTAGGAGCTAGGTCGTACCCAATCATTCAGAGTGGAGAAGCTATTGAAGCCGGCAAGACCGCACAGAAGTGCACTGATCCCTCTACAAAAGAAGAGAAGATCGCACCTAAGTGCCTTGACCCATCTCCAGAGGGAGATCAATACTTCGCTTCCGCTCTAGACAGTGAATTAAGGGAATGTAATCAATTACGATTGGAACACTTAAACGACGAAGAGAGGGAAGAGTTAAAGAAGGTCTTATATGAGTTTAAGGATGTGCAGTACAGAGAAGGTGGCAATTTGACTTTCACAAGTACAATCAAGCACGAGATCAAAACTCAACATGAAGACCCGGTCTACAGACGACCATACAAATATGCCCAGATACATGATGAGGAGGTAAACCAGCAAATCAAAGATATGATAAGGCAGGGAATAATTCGAAAGTCGAATTCTCCTTACTGCTCGCCCATATCTATGTTTCCGAAGAAGATAGATGCTTCAGGAAAGCAAAAATATCGAATGGTAGTAGACTATAGAAGTCTAAATGAAATAACAGTTAAGGACAAATTCCCAACTCCACGAATGGATGAAATCCTAGACAAACTAGGTAAATGTCAGTATTTTACGACAATCGATTTAGCAAAAGGTTTCCATCAAATACCCATGGAACCTAGCTCAATCCCCAAAACTGCGTTCTCCACTAAGCATGGACATTACGAGTACACTCGTATGCCCTTTGGGCTAACCACTGCCCCAGCTACCTTCCAAAGATGTATGAACAATCTGCTAGAAGAGTTAATCTTCAAAGATTGCTTTGTATACTTAGATGACATCATTATATTTTCCACTTCATTGGAAGAACACTTGTTGTCACTAAGGAGAGTATTTGGAAAGTTGAGAGACGCCAACTTGAAGCTACAAATGGATAAATGTGAATTCATGAAAAAGGAAACTGAATTCCTAGGTCATGTAGTCACTACTGAAGGAATAGTACCAAATCCAGGCAAAATCTCTGCCATTGTCAAATTTCCAATACCAGAAACGACTAAACAAATAAAGTCATTCTTAGGTCTGTGCGGGTTCTACAGGAAATTCATTCCTAATTTTGCAAACATAGCAAAACCCATGACACTCAAACTAAAGAAAGGAGCTGTCATAGACCCCAAGGAAGAAAAGTACGTCGAGGCATTTGAGAGACTAAAAGTACTCATCACCTCAGACCCTATCCTTGCGTTCCCAGACTTTGACAAAATGTTCACGTTAACAACCGACGCTAGTAACATAGCATTGGGAGCGGTTTTGTCACAAGAACACAAACCGATCTGCTACGCTAGCAGAACCCTAAATGAACATGAAATAAACTATTCAGCCATCGAAAAGGAATTATTAGCGATCGTATGGGCAACCAAGTATTTCCGTTCATACCTGTTCGGTAGAACATTCGAGATACAAAGCGATCATAAACCCTTGATTTGGTTGAACAACCTCAAGGAGCCAAATATGAAATTACAAAGGTGGAAAATAAAACTGAATGAGTTTGATTTTAAAATGAAATATCTACCAGGCAAAGAAAATCATGTAGCTGATGCCTTATCAAGGGTAAAGATTAATGAAAATCTCCTTGGAGAAGCTTCCAATAGCGTTGGTGCAACTGTACATAGCGCACAGGAAGACAATCGAAATCACATTGCTATCACGGAAAGACCAATTAACTATTACAATCGGCAAATTGAGCTAATAAAAGGCAATGAAGATAAGGTAGAAACAATTCGTTATTTTCACAAGCTAATCATCAAGATCACGTATAAGGAAATGACTAACACCTTAGCGAAGGATATAATAAAGGAATATCTATGCACCAAAAAGAGCGCATTATATTTCCATAACGAAATAGATTTTCCTCCATTCCAAAAAGCCTATTTAGAAATCATTAATTCTAACAATATAACCAAAGCTATTAAATCAAGCACGAAACTCCTAGATATTCAGAATTACGCTGAATTTAAAGAAACCATATTAAAGAATCATAAAGGTTTACTCCATCCAGGGATAGAGAAAACCGTCAATTGGTTTAGGGGAAAATACTATTACCCGGATTATCAAAAACTAATCCAAAACATCATAAACGAATGTCCTACTTGTAATATTGCCAAAACAGAGCATAGAAATACGAAGTTGGCATTCGAAACTACACCGGAAATACTGAACATCAGAGAGAAATACGTCATAGATTTCTTTATGGTTGGTAACCAACAGTTCCTATCATGTATTGACGTATACTCGAAGTTTGCCACTCTTGTAGAAGTAAAAAGTCGTGACTGGTTAGAAGCAAAAAGAGCCATCATGAAAGTTTTTAACGAGATGGGCAAACCAATCGAAATCAAAGCCGATAAAGATTCAGCTTTTATGTGCACAGCATTGCAAGCATGGCTGAATGCGGAAAACGTCAAAATAGAGATCACTTCCAGCAAAAATGGAATATCTGACGTAGAAAGATTTCATAAAACAGTAAATGAAAAATTAAGAATAATATCTAGCGAGGATAACCCAGAAGATAGATTCACGAAGTTTGAATTAATTCTTTATACTTATAATCATAAAACCAAACATAATACCACAAATAGGACACCAGCTGATATATTCATTTATGCAGGCTCACCTGATTATGACACCCAACTAAATAAAGTGAATAAAATCACTCAATTAAATAAAAACCGCATAGAGTATGAAGTAGATACCCGCTATAAACTATCACCTCTAGTTAAGTCTAAGGTAACAAATCCTTTCAAAAGGACGGGCGAAATTAGACAGGTAGACGAAAAACATTATGAAGAAAAGAATAGGGGTAGGAAAATAACTCATTATAAATCAAAATTCAAGAAAAAGAATAAATCTAATAGAAGCAAATATAATAATTCCAGAGAAACCGAGGAAGTTAATGGAATCGGTGAACTTCAACACAATTAAAATCCTCATCTTCCTCATAATTACCATCGTAATGGCACAGGGCCAAAACATAGAAATAAATCCTATAAAATCCCAAAACGGATATATGATATTCAAAACTGGATCGATTAACATACCTATCAATTACGAATACCATTATCTAACTGTTAATGTAACTAAAACCGAAGAACTATACCAAAATTTATTAATGCAAGCCACTAAATTCCAGGACATAATCCAAATAAAATATCTAGTAGACAAATTGCAAAGAGAAATGAACGGGCTAAAAATAACCAAAAGAAATAAAAGAGGCCTAATCAATATAGTAGGAACAGCCTACAAATATCTCTTTGGAACACTAGATCAGGAAGATAAAGTCGATTTGGAACAAAATATAGAAAATTTAGCCAGCCATAGCATTCAAATGAATGAACTAAATTTTGTAATAGATGCAGTTAATAGCGGAATAAACGTTATAAACAAACTAAATGAAGAAAAAGACAGGAATCAACAAATAGAAATTTTGATATTCAATCTACAACATTTCACAGAATATATCGAAGATATAGAACAAGGTATGCAATTAACTAGGCTCGGTATATTTAATCCAAAATTATTAAAACAAGACTACCTGGAACAAATAAATTCTGAGAAAATACTAAATATAAAAACCTCCACATGGCTAAAATCCGATACCAACGAAATTCTAATAATTTCCAAAATTCCCAAAGACATTACAAAAGTACCAATCTATAAAATCATTCCGTATCCAGACGAATTAAATAACATGTTAACAGATATTGTTGAAGAATGACCATCTCTAGCAATGCACGCATGTATTGACAGACATATGAGTATGTAGACGTATGTATGAGTGAGAGACGTAACGAAGCGACGTTCTCTTATCTCCCTTTTTGTTCTCCCTTTCGTTTCGGTCTCTATCTGCCTGCGAGCAGAGCATTTATTAGTCACAAATAAACCTTACATATGAATGGTTGCGTTTTTACTTTTCGGTACAAGAACTTCCCTTGCAACGGCAGCGAAATTCTGTCCAACAGGTTATGGGCCCAGGTTCGGATTTTGTAAATTAAAAGTAAAGTGATTGTTTTAGTTACGAACTATTAACATCGGTGTGACTCAGAGACTAAACGATAATCAGCAATGAGCGGGATGTATCAAATAGACAAATTAGAGGAGGGAAATTATGACTCCTGGTGTATTCAAATGCGGTCTGTGTTGGTGCACGCTGAATTGTGGAGTGTGGCATCTGGTGACCTGCTACCAACGAATGTTCCCGAAGGTGTGAATTGGCAGGCCAAGGATGAAAAGGCGCTGGCCATGATCACATTGAGTGTGAAAACTTCACAGTTGGGATACATTAAAAATTGCAGTAAGTCGTCCGAAGCATGGAACAAATTAAAGAGTGTTCATCAACCAAGTGGACCTGTACGAAAGGTTCAACTGTACAAGAAATTGCTAAGCAAGCGCATGGACCAAAGGCAAAGCGTTTCAAGCTACATTAATGAGTTCGTGGATATTCTTGATGGCCTTGGGTCAGTAGGAATCGAGCTAAATGATGAACTGCGCTCAATTGTTTTGTTGTCAAGCCTTCCAGAACAATTCGAAAATTTCGTTGTCGCCATAGAGACGCGCGACAGTCTGCCGACTTTCGATGTTCTATGCGTAAAACTGAAGGAAGAAGGCGAACGAAAGGGAAACACAGAAGATCAAAAGGAATACGTAAAGGCATATACCGCAGTACATAAGCCGGCCGCGCACAGAGCGCTAAAGAAGAGAAACAATACAATGATATGAAGGCTCAGTGTAAGAAGGAGAGCGCAAATGTGGAAAGGGCAGCAAGAGTGGAGAACAAGCAGTGCAGTCTATTAAATGCGTTGGACGCAGATAATTTGAAAAAGAGTATGTGGTGTTTGAATAGTGGTGCCACAAGCCACATGTGTTGTGAGAAACAGTTATTCACAAAGTTCGAGAAACACACAGAAATGATTGGTCTGTCTGACTCCGGTTTCCTAAAAGCTGAAGGAAAAGGGGAAGTAGAGCTGAAGACAGAGATATGCACGCTGCTGTTAAAGAATGTTCTCTATGTGCCCGAAATGAATGGAAATTATTTCTCGGTGAGCAGCGCTGTACAGAATAAATGTGTCGTCACTTTTGGACAAGAATATGCACGAGTTATCCAAAATGGCGAATGCATTGTAAAGGCGAACAGAGTTGGAAACTTGTATATGTTTCGAGGAAAACAAAACAACTGTTTTGCGGCGGTTAAGGCTGATGGTGCCCTGTGGCATAAACGGTACGGCCACTTGAACATCAGTAGTATGAAAGATTTGATCAGCAAAGGAATGGTGCGCGGCATTGAAAATATGGTTTTCCCGGCGAATATGAATTGCAAAACATGTATGGTCAGCAAAATTCATGCGCAACCATTTCCTGTTGCAACCACCAGTAGAGCTCAAGATATATTGGAACTAGTTCATGCAGATGTGTGCGGGCCCTTTGGCACACAGTCGCTTGCTGGATCAAAGTATTTTCTAACCTTCATCGATGACAAATCAAGGCGTATATTTGTGTATTTCCTGCGGACAAAGGATGAAGTCTTCCAGAAGTTCGTCGAGTTCAAAACCCTGGTTGAACGGCAAACGGGAAAAAGTCTCAAATGTATCCGGAGCGACAATGGCGGTGAATTTGTCAACAAATCGTTTGATGAATTTCTGAAAACTAATGGGATTGAGAGGCAGCTGACAGTGGCGTACACTCCACAGCAAAACGGCGTTGCTGAGAGGGCAAACCGCACTCTGGTGGAAATGTCAAGATGTATGCTGGTCCAGTCAGGATTAGGCGAATCCTTGTGGGCTGAGGCAGTCAACGCAGCTGTGTATGTACGGAATCGGTCCCCGACCAAGGCGCTGACCAATATGACGCCTATGGAAGCGTGGACTGGTAAGAAACCTTTTGTTGGTCATCTAAAGGTTTTTGGCTCCGTTGCAGTAGCTTTGGACAAGGGTCCAAGGAAGAGTAAACTTCAACCAAAAGGCCAAGAATATCGCATGATTGGATATTCAGTAGCGGCTAAGGGCTATCGACTGTATGACCCAGTGTCTCATCAGGTGATTGAGAGGCGAGATGTTCTCTTTGACGAGATCCAAGACGACAAGGATACAGTCACATTCGAACTTCCGAAGGCAGAAGTTAGCATGCAGTCAGGCGGCGATACTGATGACATTGACAGCAGTGGTGGAGACAGCAGCCATGGTGCAAGCGTTGACGGGGAGAATCAAAGTAGCAGCGGTACTGATGGGTACGAGAGCGCAACAGAAAAGGTTGAGTCAGATGAGCCAGCTCCTCGCGTTGGACCTGGCAGACCAAGGCTGATTCGGACCGGCAAACCTGGCCGTCCGAGAAAGGAGTACAACATTCTTGGTGCTCTGGTTGCCAGCAACGTAAAGATTCCAGTATCCTACGAGGAGGCGTTGATCAGTATTCATGCATCACATTGGTCCGAAGCGATGCAACGCGAATATGAGGCATTAATGGCAAACGAGACATGGCAGTTGGCAGACTTACCGGCAGGACAACGAGCAGTTGGATGCAAATGGGTATATAGCCTGAAACGCGACAAAGATGGTCAAATCGAACGTTTCAAGGCGCGGCTGGTGGCAAAAGGTTGCTCCCAGCAGTACGGCATAAACTATGCGGAAACATTTTCTCCAGTCTGCAGACTGGAGAGCGTGCGATTTATTCTTGCGCTAGCAGCAGAATTGAAATTATATGTCAACCAAATGGATGTATGTACGGCATACCTCAACAGTGACCTGAGCGATACGGTGTACATGAAGCAACCACAAGGGTACATTGATCGAGCTTATCCAGCGAAGGCTATCCTGCTTAAAAAGGCAATATATGGATTGAAGCAGTCAGGAAGGGAATGGAATTCGAAGCTGAATGGCGTCCTGACTAATCTGGGTTTTGTTTCCTGTGACAACGAGCCGTGTCTCTACCAGCAGAGAGGGAAAGGTAACTTATCGTTAATCTTGGTATATGTTGACGATTTACTTATAGCATGCCAGTCCAAAGAGGACATGCTCGGTATCAAATCGGCTATTTCAAATGCGTTCGAATGTATCGACAAAGGTGTTCCAGAGCTGTTTTTAAGCATGGAGGTGCACCGTGAAGGTGAGCTTGGGCCTATCACCATAGGCCACTCGCAATACATCAAGGAACTATTGAAAGCTCACGACATGGACAAATGTAGACCAGTGGCTACTCCGTTGGATGCGGGGTTCCAGGTGGATTGTACTAATGAGCAGTGTCAAAAGGTTGATCCTGTCATGTATCAATCCATGATTGGTGAGCTGATGTGGCTGGCACTCACAACCAGACCGGACATTTTGCATTCAGTTGCAAAGTTCCCAGAGGAACAAAGATCCGCACGCAGAGCATCTGGCTGGTGTGAAGCACGTTCTGAGGTACTTGGCAGCGACGATGAACTTCAAACTATACTACAAAGGGTGTCACCAGCCACTTACTGGATATGTGGATGCGGATTGGGGCGGCGATCGAACTAACCGGAAGTCGTATACGGGCTATGTTTATTTTTTGGCAGGTGGCCCAATTTCTTGGCGATCTGAGAAACAACGCAGCGTGGCACTTATCAGCACGGAGGCAGAATACATGGCACTGTCGGCTGCGTGTAAGGAGTCCATATTCTTACGTCGCTTAATCATTGAAATTGGCTGTGGAGATGAAGCTACCTCAACTACCTTATATGGCGATAATCTGAGCGCACAAGAGCTGGCTAGGAACCCAGTGCATCACTCAAGGACCAAGCATATTGATATTAGATATCACTTTGTACGACAGATTGTAGAAGAAGGTCAAGCTAAGTTAAAGTATGCTAGTACAACAGATATGATTGCAGATATCTTGACCAAGAATCTCCCTAAGAGAAAGCATGTCGAATTTACAAAATTGTTAAGTTTAAATTGAGTTAAATGGAAGCATGCACGCATTGAGGAAGGGTGTTGAAGAATGACCATCTCTAGCAATGCACGCATGTATTGACAGACATATGAGTATGTAGACGTATGTATGAGTGAGAGACGTAACGAAGCGACGTTCTCTTATCTCCCTTTTTGTTCTCCCTTTCGTTTCGGTCTCTATCTGCCTGCGAGCAGAGCATTTATTAGTCACAAATAAACCTTACATATGAATGGTTGCGTTTTTACTTTTCGGTACAAGAACTTCCCTTGCAACGGCAGCGAAATTCTGTCCAACAGATATGACATACGACAAGTACTACATAAAAAATGAAGAAGTATTTGTTAAAGAAACTAGATTGAAAACCAATGACAATTGTATAAAAGGAATTTTAATGCAAAATCCCACTAAATGTCCATATTCCAAAACTTTTCAAAACTTTCAAATAAACTTTATTGAACCCAATATACTAATCACATGGAATCTTCCAAAAACAACGCTAAGCCAGAATTGTGTAAACCAAGAAATCATAGCGGAAGGAAATACCATTATAAAAATCTACAACTGTTCAATCCAATTAAATGAATTTACAATATCAAACACAATGTTAGATTTTGCCCAGAATGTTTATGTCAACAACAACATAACTAAAACGAGGGGGAACGTTCTGAGTTGCTGCGGAGACCGCAACTCTAAATTTATACCCGATTCTAAGTCAGTACGACTCTCCTCCGGCAGACGCCGCTATAATTAAACGACACGACAAAGAGTGCGTGCGAGAGAGACAGAAAATCAGTCTGAGCGTGACGTCGGGGGCTGCGTAGCCAGTGCAAATTGATTTGTTCCTTTTGGCTATAAAAATTATCTGATCTGATCCAGATTCAGCAATCTGATAGATATGGTCATTATCTATGATTCTGCGTTTTTAGTTTTCTCGAATGTGCAATATTGTGGATGCAACAGATTTTCGTCCTTTGTGGGGGCGGAAAAGGGTGGGGCGAAATTCTGAGATATACGTTTTATAGTGAGATCTAACAGAAGTGCGGATGCCAAATTTGGTTACTCTAGCCTTAATAGTCTCTGAGATTTGTGGATGCCCCAGATTTTCGTCCTTTGCGGGGGCGGAAGGGGGTGTGGCGAAATTTGGACACGAAACGGTCAAGGTCCGATATCACAGGAGTGTGGATACCAAATTTGGTTGTTCTGGCTCTTATAGGTTCTGAGATCCTTGAACTCATATTTTGCAATTGGCAAAACCGACCATGAAACCTGTGTGTTAGAGAGAGACAGAGCGAGAAAGAATGAAATTGTTTTCTTGATTCTGGCTATAATCATTATTCGATCTGGTTCAGATTTTGCACTGTAGAAGATATGGTCATCCTCACCGATTCTGCGTTTTTGGTTTTATCGTATCTTTAAAAATGTGGATGCCACAGATTTTCGTCCTTTGTGGGGGCGGAAGTGGGCGGGGCGAAGTTTTGAAATATTTTTGTAGCAGTGACATATCACAGAAGTCTGGATCCAAAACATCGTTGCTCTAGCTCTTATAGTCTTTGAGCACTAGGCGCTGAAGGGGACGGACGGACGGACGGACGGACGGACGGACAGACGGACAGACAGACAGGGCTCAATCGACTCGGCTATTGATGCTGATCAAGAATATATATACTTTATGGGGTCGGAAACGATTCCTTCTGGACGTTACACACATCCACTTTTACCACAAATCTAATATACCCCAATACTCATTTTGAGTATCGGGTATAATAAAACCACTGTCGTATGTCCAAACTAATGAAATAATTATGCAATACACCAAATATAGTAACCTATTACAAATACGTCTACTAATTTCATTTGTCATAATTATATTAGTACTACTAAGTTATGTAGCTATTAAATTTAAGAAAACTTCTAAAAGAGTCACGGTTAAATGTATTAACCCTATAATAGAAGCAGAAGAGGAACCAACCTCAGCCACCGCACTTGACACCCCGTCACTATACCCGAGGGTAATCGCCTAGGGACAGGCTAATAACAAACGTTGGGGGAGTGACATATCCATAATTCCCCACATCCCATACACATTATGTTTATGTACAATTCATCCACCCCATCCACACAAGTAACAGGACCCCACTCAAGAATCAATAACTGTTTCTTCCCATACTCCAAGCTAGGGCCCCCCATAATATAAACAATGGAACACATTGTTTCATTAACATTAGAATCACGCCACTCTCGAGAAATCGATTCTTTAGAATCACGCCACTCATGAGGACCAATCAAAGCTAGACATAAAACCAAGGGGTATCACATTCCTAGCTCCGTCATGTAATGCAACACCGATCGCCAGCAGTGGATGCCTTTCATCAAAGCCGACGCATCCCCAAATATCGATCCAGGCACGTACGCCACCGACACGAAGATGCAGCCGAGGAAAGCAACGCCCGAAGCCAGAGTCGGGAGTTCCAAGAGAAGGGCTCATGGAAACTAGCCAGCAGCAGAGAGATCAGTTCCGTTTGAGACAAGCAGACGTAAAGTTAAGTCGGGGAATTCAACCAATCTTGTGACATGACCCCCCCATGGGGGGTATGAACCGTCGCGGCAGTGTTTAGTGGGTTTTGAAGTCCTCGAGGATCGAGGTATTTTTCGCATAGGCCAGTAGTTGCTGTGGCGTCCTCTTGGAGGCATCTTCCAGTGATGCCAGCACTGGGGCGCCCAGGTATCTCCTCCTTGCCCTTAAGAGAGCAGGACAGTTGCAGATGAGATGTTCTAGGGTTTCGGTTGCCCCAGGTTCGTCACATTTCCTACAACTGTCTCTGTTTGTGATTCCTAGCTTTGTCGCATGCGCCGCAGCCAGGCAGTTTCCCGTTAATATTCCCACTAATAATCTGCAGTCCTTCCGTGGTAGGTGCAGCAGGTAGTGGCTGAGTTTGTCATTGCGTTCCTTGCACATGATTTTCGAGGTTCTGCAGGCGGTGGTACTCCTCCACCTACATTCGGTTTGTGATCCGGCCTGCTTTTCTAGATCGCTTTGCAGCGTTCTGAGGGAGACAGGCACGTTCTCGGTTCTCGTATTCGCCAGCCCGACGCCTTCCTTAGCTAGTACGTCCGCCGTCTCGTTCCCTTCGATGCCCTGGTGGCTGGGAATCGAGTAGATCCGCACTGACTTTGTCGTGCTTAGGGTATCTAGTGCCTCCCTGCTCGCCAAGACATTTCTGGAACTGACTGCGGACGACTGCATGGATCTTATCGCCGCTTGGCTGTCGACGAATAGGTTGACCGCATCGTGTGCTCTTTCAGTGAGAAGAGCGACTTCTGCTGCTTTCCTGGTGGCAAAAACCTCTGCCTGGAATATGCTACAATGGTCCGGTAGCTTATATGACAGCCTTATCTCAGGGTCTGTACAGTATAGGCCCGCTCCTACTCCTCCGTCCATCTTGGAGCCGTCCGTATATATATTGAGGTGCTCCGTTTGGTCTCTTCCGATTTTCCAGTCTTCAGGTCCCAAGGATGCAGTTGTTTTTACGTCGAGGCATGTTTGGGGGGTCATGTAATCAGTTGATCTGTTCATTTCCCTTCCAATTGAACTATGCCCGTATTCTTGTGGCGACATATTTCCTGAAGCGATGAGGCGTTGTGCTGCCTTTCCTGCAGTCAGACGGGCGTGGATGTCTAGGGGTTCGATTCCAAGTAGGGTTTCGAGTGCTTTTGTTGGGGTTGACCTAGGCGCCCCTGTAATACAGAGCAAAGCCTGTCGCTGAGTCCTTTCCATAAGCTTATGATACGTTTTCTTTCCAGTAGCTTGCCACCACACTAAGACTCCATACAGCAGAGTTGGTCGCACCACCGAGATGTAAATCCAATGCATCAGAGCCGGAGATAGGCCCCATGTGCTGCTGAGCATCTTCTTGGATGCATAAAGCGCAATGGTGGCCTTCTTCACCCTTTCCAATACATTGGGTTTCCATGCCAGTTTACTATCCAGTACTGTGCCCAGGTATTTGACTTGTGTTTTTGGGGTTAGCCTAGTTTGATTGATCTTCGGGGGGGTCCATATCGGTACCTTGTACCTCTTGGTAAAGAGGATGAGGTCCGTCCTGTCCGCGTTGATACTGAGTCCTACTTCTTCCGCCCACTCGCGTATCTTCCTGAGTGTTCGTTGCATTAGTGAGCTGAGGGTCGATGGGCAAACACCCGTAATAAGTATGCTTATGTCGTCCGCATAAGCTGTTATTATTGGGGCCTTCCTTTCGTATCTCTTGATGAGGTCGTCGACGACCAGATTCCACAGGAGGGGCGACAGGACTCCACCCTGGGGTGTGCCTCTGTGTGCCTCTTTTACCATGGAAGCGGTGCCCCACTCTGATTGCACCCGTCTGCAACCTAGGAGGTTCCTTATCCACAGGTTGATTGCTGGGTGTGTATTAGTTGCTACCAGGCAATTTGTTATTGCTTCCGTAGCCACGTTGTTGAATGCTCCGGAGATGTCCACGAATACTCCCAGTGCATACTTTTTATTGTGAAGGGCTTTCTCAATGGTAGCTACTACCGAATGTAGTGCGGTCTCCACCGATTTCCCTTTAGTATAGGCATGCTGGTTGGTTGACATCAGTCCCCCTACCTCATTCCTGATGTGTAAGTCCAGCAGCTTTTCTAGCGTTTTTAATATAAAGGAGGTAAGGCTTATCGGTCTATAGTCCTTGGGACTCGCATGGCTGCACTTTCCTGCCTTTGGGAGGAAGACAACTCTCGAGGTTCTCCATTGGATAGGGATATAGCCAGTACTTATACAAGCTGTGAATATTGCGGAGAGCCATGGGGTAATCGCCTCTTTGGTCACCTGCATCATGGCTGGGAATATCCCGTCAAGTCCTGGTGCTTTTGTGCCCGCAAAGGAGTCTATTGCCCAGTGGATTCGCTTGGTGTTTAACAAATCTGTTGGGGGGTGTTGTTCCTCGGTTGCTAGGTCCTGGTGCTCTTTGGCATCAGCGACCTCGGTGCAACCAGGGAAATGTTCCTCCATTAGTGCTGTTAGGGCTTCGTCACTGCCCTCTGTCCACTGTCCGTCATCTAGCTTTAATTGGCTTTGTATGGTAGGCTGCTTAGAGAGCAGCTTCCGTGGCCATGCGGTTTCTGGTACTTTCTCGATGTTGGAGCAGAAGGTCCTCCACGAGTTCCGTTGTGCTTTACGTATTTCCTTCTTGTAGCTCCTGAGTAGGAGTCTGTATTCCTCATAGACGATCCCTTCGTTCGCTTGTTTGGCGATCTTAAAGAATTCCTTGAGGTTGTCCCTTTGAAGAGAGAGATCCCGGCTCCACCAGAGTGGCTTGGACCTCTTCTTCGTCCTCGAGGGTTTGCACGATGTGTGGTAGGCGTCCAGCAACGCGTTGGATAGGGTCTCTAGAGACTTCTCTATGTCCTCCGCGGATTTCACTGTGCCCGGACTCGCGAGCTTCGAAGTAACTGTCTTTTTAAACTTTTCCCAGTTTGTATTCCGGGGGTTTCTATAGACTATTACCTTCGAAGAATGTTTGAAGTCGCACTTAAGCTGAATGTACTTGTGATCTGAAAAGAAGGGTCTTTCAAGGACCCTCCAGCTAGATACCGTAGTACTGTTTCCCGTTGCTAGTGTTAGGTCTAGCACGTTGGATGAAGTCGGACCTACGAAGGTGTGCTCCTCCCCGACGTTTGCTATATATAGATTAGTATAAAGTATAAAGTCTAAGAGTGACTCACCTCTATCATTGATGTCGGTGCTTCCCCACACATTGTGGTGGGCATTGGCATCCGTCCCGATGACGAGTTGATAGTTTTTGTTGCCGGCTTCTGTCACCAGGCTCCTGAGTTCGTCGGGTGGTGCGGGTCTGTCGTGAGCCATGTAGCAGGAAGCCACCAGAAGGCGCTTTTCCTCGCTTTCCAGCATCACAACCGTCAGGTCATCCGTGCTGTAATGAGACATAAGGTAAGCATGGATTCCCTTTCGTACGAGTACGACGGTTCTGTTCCTGCTTACCGATGTTGCGTAGAACAGGTTGTGATTTGAGGACTTTATTCCGGCCACTGAATTGCCTGTCGCAATCCAGGGCTCCTGGACTAGAGCTATGTCGGCGAGCCCTTGCTCCATGGCGATGAGGAGCTCCGCCGACGCTACCTTGCTTTTATGCAAGTTTAGCTGCAGCACACTGAGCATGGGTGGCTGGCTCACTTGCATCCGACGGGTTGACTACTAACGTCAGGTCACCGTCTTCCTCGTCTTCGTCCTCAAGCGCAAGACCCTGGGCGGCCTCCACGATGGACTCGAGACCTAAGTCCTTTTCCACCTCGCCTACCTGCAGGGTATGCGCGTCCTTGTCCTCAGGGTGGCGCTTTTTGAGGCGCAGGTAGACGCTACCCATGCCCCACGCCATCTTCCCGAACTTGGGATACAGCAGATCCTCTGCCTCCTTGTTTATTTGGAGGATCACACATTGGCCCCCCTCGTTGGGTAGTGGGCTACCAATGTGTAGGATCCTCCAATCGGTCGTTGGCACGTCCGCGTTTTGCCGCTGAAGGAGCTTCAGCGCTCGGTCTCCCTGGATTGTGATGGGGAAGAGTACCTTCGCCTTAGGCTTGGACGGGATAAGCTCCCGGTCCACAACCTCCAGCTTGGCCCCCTCCCACATCGCCTCCAGTTGGCAGACCGTACGCGTCATCCACCTTAGGGTTGGATCGTCGTTGCACTTTAGGATCTTAACCCCATTTAGCCACCCAGCACCATCGAACGTGGGCATAGGGGCCGCGGGGTCTTCTTCCATGTGTGCAAACAGTGCGTCGACGAGACGCGCGTGCACAAGCTTCCACTGTGCCGCTGACATCTTGCCGTTTTCCTCGCTCCGGTCGATGAGTGCCACGATCAAATGTCGTTTGGTCACATCGCTGACCTTCGCGTTCGATTTCGATGGCTTCTTGGCCACTTTCGGTGGAGTCTGCACTCTTGGGTCCGCGTTGCCGCTTGCTCGCCGGATTGTCTTTAATGGCACTCTCAGTCGAGCGTTGCCTCTTGGTGGCCATCATCTCCTCCACCTTATTGGCATATTCGCCATTCGACGCCCTCATCTGTGGCATCTGGGCGTAATGTAGTCGGCCCTCCTCTACTCGCTGCTCGGCCCAGGCTAGCTTGACCTTCTCCTCCTGGGAGATGTCTACTTTACCTTGCAGCCGGCTTTTGATATTGAGGGCCGCTTTGTAATGTGCTTTGGCCTTCATCCCCTCCTTGGAACGCTTCGGCCCTTCCCTACGCAGGGAGCTGGTGCCTGGTTCCGGTGAGCGGAGAAGGCTCTCTTCCTCCGTCCTGCTCATAGAGAGCACGCTCTCCAGATCCGTGTCTGTGTCGACTACGGCATCTGTGCGGCTCAACTTGCAGGCTGCGGAGTGAGTTGTTTTTGTTGTTGTTGTTGTGTGGACGTTGACATGCAATGACTGCATCTTTCAAGAGGCGATGCAGTTACTGCACCGTCAAGTGGCCCGTGTGACACCAGCAGAAGGCTGTTACGCGCGGATCCCAGGCAAAACGCAGCCCTCCTCCCGCCCAACCGACCGAGGGGCGCTGCCGCATGACGCGCGGTGCGTAGCCGAACCAAACGCGAACATGCAAGAAATATAGCTATTAGACTAACATTCGAGGAAAATTAGTACTAAACTTACTAAGAAACTAAGCATGCAATCAAAGTACAAATACCACTACAGTTACTAATTAATAGAAAGGTGTGTAAGGATTAATAATTTAATAAGAGGAAGAGAATTAGTGGTGGATATAATATGGTAGAGGGAATTATAATCCGAGCATAAGACCCTAAACGGTTCATGCAAGGAATAATTCGATCTACAAAGTGGAAGGAACAACGGTATAAAATTTCTAGTCAGTCTAATAGGAATCGTGAAGTTTATGCGGCTCAACAGATCAGGGCTGTCTATGTCACCCCTGATCAAGTTGTGCATAAATATCACACCAAGCATTTTTCTACGGTTAACTAAGGATGGGAGGTTTACTAATAGTAGTCTACTAGAGTAAGATGGGAGTCTTACACCCGCATCCCAGTTAAGGCCCCGCAGAGCAAAGAGTAAAAAGTTTTTCTGTACTGATTCTATACGGTCCTGGTGTACTTTGTACTGAGGGCACCATACACAGGAGCCGTATTCTAAGATCGGACGAACAAGCGAGGTATAGAGAGTCTTTGTTATATAGGGGTCGTCAAATTCCTTTGACCACCTCTTTATAAACCCAAGCACGCTCATGGCCTTATTTACCATGGTAGAAATGTGTTCGGAAAACTTTAACTTGGGGTCTAACATAACACCCAGATCATCCACCAGGGTAATTCTCTCAAGAGAACCACCAAATAGGGTGTAAGGAGCCAACAAAGGGCTAGAACGATGAAATGTCATAACTTTGCATTTCGAGGCATTAAGGTGTAACAAGTTTGCACAACACCATGACTGAAAGTTATTGAGATCGGATTGCAAGCGAGAATGAAATGAAATGTCCTTGTACTGGACACAGAGTTTAACATCATCCGCATACATAAGTACTCGAGAGTATGTTAATACTGAAGGTAAGTCATTAATAAAGAGTGTGAAGAGTAAGGGGCCTAGATGGCTGCCTTGTGGTACTCCCGAAGAAACCTTTACTGGGAAAGAGAGGGAGTTTTTGAAGAGGACTCTTTGAGACCTAGAACAAAGATAGCTAGAAATCCATCTCAGGAGGTTGGGCGGAAACCCTAAAAGGTCAAGTTTATGCGCTAAAAGGGAATGGTTTACAGAGTCGAATGCTTTACTAAAGTCGGTGTAAATAACATCCGTCTGTAAGTTACCTTGAAAGCCTTTAATAATGAAAGAGGTAAACTCTAACAAGTTCGTGGTGGTTGATCGCCGCCTTATAAATCCATGCTGAGTTGGAGATATAAGTGACTTGCAGAGATGTTGCAAGTGCGGAGTTAAAACCTTCTCAAACATTTTAGGAATAGCGGATAACTTTGCTATACCTCTATAATTTTTTGCATCAGACTTGCTACCTTTTTTATGGAGAGGAATTATAAACGATTCCTTCCAGATCGGGGGGAAGCAAGAAGAATCAATGGATAGGGTGAATAGTTTAACCAAAGGTCCACACAGAGCCTCGGCGCAGTACCTGAGTACACAACCTGGAACCCCGTCTGGACCCGGTGAAAACACCGGCTTAACTAGTCGAAGATCATGAAGTAGGGAACATTCATTTAACAAGGGACTAAAACTGCCGTTCGACCTCGGTAAACCGTATGGGTACGGGTGACCAGAGTAGCTTTCCTCAGAATAGGTGGTTTGGAAGAATTGGGCAAAAAGATCGGCAATTGCCTGATCATTATTTGCCGACGTATTACAAAATGATAGCGAGGATGGGTGTGCGGACGTTCTACGCTTACTGTTTACGAAGCTGTAAAACTGTTTAGGGTCCTGAGAAAAACGTATCCTGCATCGAGATAGGGAGTTCATATAGCATTGTGTATTAAGAACTGAAAAGTTTGACCGAGCTAATACATAGCGAGAGAGAGAAGTAGGAGAACCCACTTCTTGAAATTTTTTATATAGTCTTGATTTTAAGTTTTTTAGACTGGATAACTCTTTGGTAAACCAAGGGGGTTTTCCAGATCTAGTCGGACAAGAAAGCGGGACACAAGAATCGAAAAATGTGCCAAGAGCATTGTAAAAAATGTTTGTGCCTTTTATGATATCAGTGCACAAGTACAAAGCGGACCAATCAAAATCCCTAATGAGGTTATTAAGCTTCGCAAACTCGGCTTTACGAAAGCAGCGGACACGTTCGGGCAGCCTACTCGACCGATCCAATACAGTTGGTCCTATATCTAGCGACACCTCGAAAGTAGGGGGGATTGTGGCAGTAGCTTTACAACTGACTTGGCCTGCTCCCGCCAAGTCTGAGGTGTGACCGCTGGCGACACGCAGAGAGGATTGCTCCTCCCCGTGCCCGCCGGTGGTAGCAGTCACGCTTCCCACCGACGTTTGGGTTGACATCCCAACCCGTGCTTTATCCTTCTTCGCCTCAATATTTGGCCCGAGGGTCCATACTGGTTAATATTTTTCGGGGGGACCACCCCCTACCGTTTTAGGCCTGACCGCCAGGCACCTCTAGCCATGGCCCTGGTTCGGTTCCCCCGACTTTGAATCGGGAAGACGCCGGACCATAGCCTTAGCTAGACACTGCATTACCCCGGACAGAGCAAGCGACAGTGCATTACCCTTGTCCCGGGTAATGCAGTGTCCATTGCCCAGCCGGCACCCTCGTGGAGGGTTCAGCTAGAAGATTTTCGCCAGCCTAGGATTTCGTTTAAAATTAACTCCTATATTTCGGTAATGGTCAGCTTGTGTAATTTCTAATTACTGTGATCACGTAATCCCGGAATCGTTAATAAAATTGTGAAATCCGCCAAAGAACCTATGTGTTACGAGCACATACGATTTGCAAAACTAAAATTAAGTGAACTGAAGTAAGCGGAGATAGTGATCCACCAAGAACAGTGAAACACTAAATACAAAATCAAAAAAACTTACAAGTGAACCAAAATAAAGTTAAAAACTACTGAAAACAAAACAAAACCCAATCAACACCAACAACATGGCGTTACCACCACTATTATTGAGCGAAATCCACTTGAACCAGGCACTGCTTTCGATCAGACAAATACCTGCCTATGACGGTTCATCTGGACAGCTAAGCTCATTTATCAAACGAATCGAATATGTATGCGGATTATATCCAACTGAAGATCTTCGCCAACAAAGGATCCTATTTGGAGATCCGAGATCCAACTGTCAGGAGAGGCACAACGCATATCGCAAATAATACAACCCAACACGTGGCTCGAACTGAAGACGGCGCTGATCAACGAGTTCAAAAATCACACACCATATGAAGAACTCTTACGACAACTATACACCACCAGATTCAACGGCAGTCTTCGTAAGTTTATAGAAGAATTAGAGATAAAAGCATTATTAATAAACAATAAGCTAAACTTAGAAAACATACCAGAAAATAATGTCATTTATAAAAACGCTTTGAACAACACAATTAAAGATGTCATTACTCGAAAACTTCCTGACAGAATGTTCATGACCTTAGCAAGAAAAGATATTACCACATTGTCTAATCTTAAGAAGGCAGCACAAGAAGAAGGATTGTACGAAGCTAGTACAACAGATTCAGGTACAAATAAAGATCAATCGAAATCGTCTCAATCAAATCGAAAGAATGTTGGAAACTATTATCCAAATTATAATACTACTAACTATCACAATCAAACTCAGAGTTCATCTGGAACAGGTCAGACTAATCGAACAAATCAAAATCAAAATTCCCAAAATCCTGGATTATACAATGAGTTCAAAAATTCCTTGAATCAAGGTAGGGCTCAGAATCCATTCAACCAGCAAATATCTCAAAACCAAGCCAGTGGGAGTGGACCCAACCAACCTACTAAAAGAGGGAGGGAGAGCCAGAGTGGCCAAACGAAGATGGACGTAAATTTTCATCAAGCCGCCTCGGAAGAAACCGAGGAGGACCCTATATAAACATTACCATTAATAAAAGAATATTAAGGTGTATCGCTGACTCGGGATCATCGATCAACATCATGAAAGAAAATTATACAGATTCCGAGATAAAAGACGATAACCTTACGGTCCATACCATCAATGGACCTGTCCGTTTAACTAAGAGTATAATGAGGAATGCGAACAAAACATGTCCGTCCGAACAAAAGTTCTACATACATAACTTTTCCGAAAATTATGATATTTTATTAGGAAGAGAATACTTGATGGCAAGTAAAGCCGTCATCGATTACAGAAATGACACTGTAACACTAGGAGCTAGGTCGTACGCAATCATTCAGAGTGGAGAAGCTATTGAAGCCGGCAAGACCGCACAGAAGTGCACTGATCCCTCTACAAAAGAAGAGAAGATCGCACCTAAGTGCCTTGACCCATCTCCAGAAGGAGATCAATACTTCGCTTCTGCTCTAGACAGTGAATTAAGGGAATGTAATCAATTACGATTGGAACACTTAAACGACGAAGAGAGGGAAGAGTTAAAGAAGGTCTTATATGAGTTTAAGGATGTGCAGTACAGAGAAGGTGACAATTTGACTTTCACAAGTACAATCAAGCACGAGATCAAAACTCAACATGAAGACCCGGTCTACAGACGACCATACAAATATGCCCAGATACATGATCAGGAGGTAAACCAGCAAATCAAAGATATGATCAGGCAGGGAATAATTCGAAAGTCGAATTCTCCTTACTGCTCGCCCATATCTATGTTTCCGAAGAAGATAGATGCTTCAGGAAAGCAAAAATATCGAATGGTAGTAGACTATAGAAGTCTAAATGAAATAACAGTTAAGGACAAATTCCCAACTCCACGAATGGATGAAATCCTAGACAAACTAGGTAAATGTCAGTATTTTACGACAATCGATTTAGCAAAAGGTTTCCATCAAATACCCATGGAACCTAGCTCAATCCCCAAAACTGCGTTCTCCACTAAGCATGGACATTACGAGTACACTCGTATGCCCTTTAGGCTAACCACTGCCCCAGCTACCTTCCAAAGATGTATGAACAATCTGCTAGAAGAGTTAATCTTCAAAGATTGCTTTGTATACTTAGATGACATCATTATATTTTCCACTTAACTGGAAGAACACTTGTTGTCACTAAGGAGAGTATTTGGAAAGTTGACAGACGCCAACTTGAAGCTACAAATGGATAAATGTGAATTCATGAAAAAGGAAACTGAATTCCTAGGTCATGTAGTCACTACTGAAGGAATAGTACCAAATCCAGGCAAAATCTCTGCCATTGTCAAATTTCCAATACCAGAAACGACTAAACAAATAAAGTCATTCTTAGGTCTGTGCGGGTTCTACAGGAAATTCATTCCTAATTTTGCAAACATAGCAAAACCCATGACACTCAAACTAAAGAAAGGAGCTGTCATAGACCCCAAGGAAGAAAAGTACGTCGAGGCATTTGAGAGGCTAAAAGTACTCATCACCTCAGACCCTATCCTTGCGTTCCCAGACTTTGACAAAATGTTCACGGTAACAACCGACGCTAGTAACATAGCATTGGGAGCGGTTTTGTCACAAGAACACAAACCGATCTGCTACGCTAGCAGAACCCTAAATGAACATGAAATAAACTATTCAGCCATCGAAAAGGAATTATTAGCGATCGTATGGGCAACCAAGTATTTCCGTTCATACCTGTTCGGTAGAACATTCGAGATACAAAGCGATCATAAACCCTTGATTTGGTTGAACAACCTCAAGGAGCCAAATATGAAATTACAAAGGTGGAAAATAAAACTGAATGAGTTTGATTTTAAAATGAAATATCTACCAGGCAAAGAAAATCATGTAGCTGATGCCTTATCAAGGGTAAAGATTAATGAAAATCTCCTTGGAGAAGCTTCCAATAGCGTTGGTGCAACTGTACATAGCGCACAGGAAGACAATCTAAATCACATTGCTATCACGGAAAGACCAATTAACTATTACAATCGGCAAATTGAGCTAATAAAAGGCAATGAAGATAAGGTAGAAACAATTCGTTATTTTCACAAGCTAATCATCAAGATCACGTATAAGGAAATGACTAACACCTTAGCGAAGGATATAATAAAGGAATATCTATGCACCAAAAAGAGCGCATTATATTTCCATAACGAAATAGATTTTCCTCCATTCCAAAAAGCCTATTCAGAAATCATTAATTCTAACAATATAACCAAAGCTATTAAATCAAGCACGAAACTCCTAGATATTCAGAATTACGCTGAATTTAAAGAAACCATATTAAAGAATCATAAAGGCTTACTCCATCCAGGGATAGAGAAAACCGTCAATTGGTTTAGGGGAAAATACTATTACCCGGATTATCAAAAACTAATCCAAAACATCATAAACAAATGTCTTACTTGTAATATTGCCAAAACAGAGCATAGAAATACGAAGTTGGCATTCGAAACTACACCCGAAATACTGAACATCAGAGAGAAATACGTCATAGATTTCTATATGGTTGGTAACCAACCATGTATTGACGTATACTCGAAGTTTGCCACTCTTGTAGAAGTAAAAAGTCGTGACTGGTTAGAAGCAAAAAGAGCCATCATGAAAGTTTTTAACGAGATGGGCAAACCAATTGAAATCAAAGCCGATAAAGATTCAGCTTTTATGTGCACAGCATTGCAAGCATGGCTGAATGCGGAAAACGTCAAAATAGAGATCACTTCCAGCAAAAATGGAATATCTGACGTAGAAAGATTTCATAAAACAGTAAATGAAAAATTAAGAATAATATCTAGCGATGATAACCCAGAAGATAGATTCACGAAGTTTGAATTAATTCTTTATACTTATAATCATAAAACCAAACATAATATCACAAATAGGACACCAGCTGATATATTCATTTATGCAGGCTCACCTGATTATGACACCCAACTAAATAAAGTGAATAAAATCACTCAATTAAATAAAAACCGCATAGAGTATGAAGTAGATACCCGCTATAAACTATCACCTCTAGTTAAGTCTAAGGTAACAAATCCTTTCAAAAGGACGGGCGAAATTAGACAGGTAGACGAAAAACATTATGAAGAAAAGAATAGGGGTAGGAAAATAACTCATTATAAATCAAAATTCAAGAAAAAGAAGAAATCTAATCTAAATCTAAATCTAATAGAAGCAAATATAATAATTCCAGAGAAACCGAGGAAGTTAATGGAATCGGCAAACTTCAACACAATTAAAATCCTCATCTTCCTCATAATTACCATCGTAATGGCACAGGGCCAAAACATAGAAATAAATCCTATAAAATCCCAAAACGGATATATGATATTCAAAACTGGATCGATTAACATACCTATCAATTACGAATACCATTATCTAACTGTTAATGTAACTAAAACCGAAGAACTATACCAAAATTTATTAATGCAAGCCACTAAATTCCAGGACATAATCCAAATAAAATATCTAGTAGACAAATTGCAAAGAGAAATGAACGGGCTAAAAATAACCAAAAGAAATAAAAGAGGCCTAATCAATATAGTAGGAACAGCCTACAAATATCTCTTTGGAACACTAGATCAGGAAGATAAAGTCGATTTGGAACAAAATATAGAAAATTTAGCCAGCCATAGCATTCAAATGAATGAACTAAATTTGGTAATAGATGCAGTTAATAGCGGAATAAACGTTATAAACAAACTAAATGAAGAAAAAGACAGGAATCAACAAATAGAAATTTTGATATTCAATCTACAACATTTCACAGAATATATCGAAGATATAGAACTAGGTATGCAATTAACTAGGCTCGGTATATTTAATCCAAAATTATTAAAACAAGACTACCTGGAACAAATAAATTCTGAGAAAATACTAAATATAAAAACCTCCACATGGCTAAAATCCGATACCAACGAAATTCTAATAATTTCCAACATTCCCAAAGACATTACAAAAGTACCAATCTATAAAATCGTTCCGTATCCAGACGAATTAAATAACATGTTAACAGATATGACATACGACAAGTACTACATAAAAAATGAAGAAGTATTTGTTAAAGAAACTAGATTGAAAACCAATGACAATTGTATAAAAGGAATTTTAATGCAAATTCCCACTAAATGTCCATATTCCAAAACTTTTCAAAACTTTCAAATAAACTTTATTGAACCCAATATACTAATCACATAGAATCTTCCAAAAACAACGCTAAACCAGAATTGTGTAAACCAAGAAATCATAGCGGAAGGAAATACCATTATAAAAATCTACAACTGTTCAATCCAATTAAATGAATTTACAATATCAAACACAATGTTAGATTTTGCCCAGAATGTTTATGTCAACAACAACATAACTAAAATTAAACCACTGTCGTATGTCCAAAGTAATGAAATAATTATGCAATACACCAAATATAGTAACCTATTACAAATACGTCTACTAATTTCATTTGTCATAATTATATTAGTACTACTAAGTTATGTAGCTGTTAAATTTAAGAAAACTTCTAAAAGAGTTAAATGTATTAACCCTATAATAGAAGCAGAAGAGGAACCAACCTCAGCCACCGCACTTGACACCCCGTCACTATACCCGAGGGTAATCGCCTAGGGACAGGCTAATAACAAACGTTGGGGGAGTGACATATCCATAATTCCCCACATCCCATACACATTATGTTTATGTACAATTCATCCACCCCATCCACACAAGTAACAGGACCCCACTCAAGAATCAATAACTGTTTCTTCCCATACTGCAAGCTAGGGCCCCCCATAATATAAACAATGGACCACATTGTTTCATCAACATTAGAATCACGCCACTCTCGAGAAATCGATTCTTTAGAATCACGCCACTCATGAGGACCAATCAAAGCTAGACATAAAACCAATGAGTATCACATTCCTAGCTCCGTCATGTAATGCAACACCGATCGCCAGCAGTGGATGCCTTTCATCAAAGCCGACGCATCCCCAAATATCGATCCAGGCACGTACGCCACCGACACGAAGATGCAGCCGAGGAAAGCAACGCCCGAAGACAGAGTCGGGAGTTCCAAGAGAAGAGCTCATGGAAACTAGCCAGCAGCAGAGAGATCAGTTCCGTTTGAGACAAGCAGACGTAAAGTTAAGTCGGGGAATTCAACCAATCTTGTGACATAAAGAAATTAAGTACTAAAAATAAAATCTTTTTTAAAAACTAAATTTCGAGTTGCGGATATTTAACTGGCGCAGTCGGTAGGATTTCGTTTAAAATTAACTCCTATATTTCGGTAATGGTCAGCTTGTGTAATTTCTAATTACTGTGATCACGGAATCCCGGAATCGTTAATAAAATTGTGAAATCCGCCAAAGAACCTATGTGTTACGAGGACATACGATTTGCAAAACTAAAATTAAGTGAACTGAAGTAAGCGGAGATAGTGATCCACCAAGAACAGTGAAACACTAAATACAAAATCAAACGAGGTGGAACGTTGTGAGTTGCTGCGGACACCGCAACTCTACAGTTATACCCGATACTAAGTCAGTATGGCTCTCCTGCGGCAGACGCCGTTAATATTGAACCACACGACAAAGAGTGCGTGCGAGAGAGACAGAAAATCAGTCTGAGCGTGACGTCGGGCGCTGCGTAGCCACTGCAAATTGATTTGTTCCTTTTGGCTATACAAATGATCTGATCTGATCCAGATTCAGCAGTCTGATAGATATGGTCATTATCTATGATTCTGCGTTTTTAGTTTTCTCGAATGTGCAATATTGTGGATGCAACAGATTTTCGTCTTTTGTGGGGGCGGAAGGGGGTGGGGCGAAATTCTGAGATATACGTTTTGTAGTGAGATCTAACAGAAGTGCGGATACCAAATTTGGTTACTCTAGCTTTAATAGTCTCTGAGATTTGTGGATGCCCCAGATTTTCGTCCTTTGCGGGGGCGGAAGGGGGTGTGGCGAAATTTGGACACGAAACGGTCAAGGTCCGATATCACAGGAGTGTGGATACCAAATTTGGTTGCTCTGGCTCTTATAGGTTCTGAGATCCTTGAACTCATATTTTGCAATTGACAAAACCGACCATGAAACCTGTGTCATGAAAGAAAATTATACAGATTCCGAGATAAAAGACGATAACGTTACGGTCCATACCATCAATGGACCTGTCCGTTTAACTAAGAGTATAATGAGGAATGCGAACAAAACATGTCCGTCCGAACAAAAGTTCTACATACATAACTTTTCCGAAAATTATGATATTTTATTAGGAAGAGAATACTTGATGGCAAGTAAAGCCGTCATCGATTACAGAAAAGACACTGTAACACTAGGAGCTAGGTCGTACCTAATCATTCAGAGTGGAGAAGCTATTGAAGCCGGCAAGACCGCACAGAAGTGCACTGATCCCTCTACAAAAGAAGAGAAGATCGCACCTAAGTGCCTTGACCCATCTCCAGAGGGAGATCAATACTTCGCTTCCGCTCTAGACAGTGAATTAAGGGAATGTAATCAATTAAGATTGGAACACTTAAACGTCGAAGAGAGGGAAGAGTTAAAGAAGGTCTTATATGAGTTTAAGGATGTGCAGTACAGAGAAGGTGACAATTTGACTTTCACAAGTACAATCAAGCACGAGATCAAAACTCAACATGAAGACCCGGTCTACAGACGACCATACAAATATGCCCAGATACATGATCAGGAGGTAAACCAGCAAATCAAAGATATGATCAGGCAGGGAATAATTCGAAAGTCGAATTCTCCTTACTGCTCGCCCATATCTATGTTTCCGAAGAAGATAGATGCTTCAGAAAAGCAAAAATATCGAATGGTAGTAGACTATAGAAGTCTAAATGAAATAACAGTTAAGGACAAATTCCCAACTCCACGAATGGATGAAATCCTAGACAAACTAGGTAAATGTCAGTATTTTACGACAATCGATTTAGCAAAAGGTTTCCATCAAATACCCATGGAACCTAGCTCAATCCCCAAAACTGCGTTCTCCACTAAGCATGGACATTACGAGTACACTCGTATGCCCTTTGGGCTAACCACTGCCCCAGCTACCTTCCAAAGATGTATGAACAATCTGCTAGAAGAGTTAATCTTCAAAGATTGCTTTGTATACATAGATGACATCATTATATTTTCCACTTAACTGGAAGAACAATTGTTGTCACTAAGGAGAGTATTTGGAAAGTTGAGAGACGCCAACTTGAAGCTACAAATGGATAAATGTGAATTCATGAAAAAGGAAACTGAAACTCCTAATTTTGCAAACATAGCAAAACCCATGACACTCAAACTAAAGAAAGGAGCTGTCATAAACCCCAAGGAAGAAAAGTACGTCGAGGCATTTGAGAGGCTAAAAGTACTCATCACCTCAGACCCTATCCTTGCGTTCCCAGACTTTGACAAAATGTTCACGGTAACAACCGACGCTAGTAACATAGCATTGGGAGCGGTTTTGTCACAAGAACACAAACCGATCTGCTACGCTAGCAGAACCCTAAATGAACATGAAATAAACTATTCAGCCATCGAAAAGGAATTATTAGCGATCGTATGGGCAACCAAGTATTTCCGTTCATACCTGTTCGGTAGAACATTCGAGATACAAAGCGATCATAAACCCTTGATTTGGTTGAACAACCTCAAGGAGCCAAATATGAAATTACAAAGGTGGAAAATAAAACTGAATGAGTTTGATTTTAAAATGAAATATCTACCAGGCAAAGAAAATCATGTAGCTGATGCCTTATCAAGGGTAAAGATTAATGAAAATCTCCTTGGAGAAGCTTCCAATAGCGTTGGTGCAACTGTACATAGCGCACAGGAAGACCATCTAAATCACATTGCTATCACGGAAAGACCAATTAACTATTACAATCGGCAAATTGAGCTAATAAAAGGCAATGAAGATAAGGTAGAAACAATTCGTTATTTTCACAAGCTAATCATCAAGATCACGTATAAGGAAATGACTAACACCTTAGCGAAGGATATAATAAAGGAATATCTATGCACCAAAAAGAGCGCATTATATTTCCATAACGAAATAGATTTTCCTCCATTCCAAAAAGCCTATTCAGAAATCATTAATTCTAACAACGAGATGGGCAAACCAATTGAAATCAAAGCTGATAAAGATTCAGCTTTTATGTGCACAGCATTGCAAGCATGGCTGAATGCGGAAAACGTCAAAATAGAGATCACTTCCAGCAAAAATGGAATATCTGACGTAGAAAGATTTCATAAAACAGTAAATGAAAAATTAAGAATAATATCTAGCGAGGATAACCCAGAAGATAGATTCACGAAGTTTGAATTAATTCTTTATACTTATAATCATAAAACCAAACATAATACCACAAATAGGACACCAGCTGATATATTCATTTATGCAGGCTCACCTGATTATGACACCCAACTAAATAAAGTGAATAAAATCACTCAATTAAATAAAAACCGCATAGAGTATGAAGTAGATACCCGCTATAAACTATCACCTCTAGTTAAGTCTAAGGTAACAAAGCCTTTCAAAAGGACGGGCGAAATTAGACAGGTAGACGAAAAACATTATGAAGAAAATAATAGGGGTAGGAAAATAACTCATTATAAATCAAAATTCAAGAAAAAGAATAAATCTAATAGAAGCAAATATAATAATTCCAGAGAAACCGAGGAAGTTAATGGAATCGGTGAACTTCAACACAATTAAAATCCTCATCTTCCTCATAATTACCATCGTAATGGCACAGGGCCAAAACATAGAAATAAATCCTATAAAATCCCAAAACGGATATATGATATTCAAAACTGGATCGATTAACATACCTATCAATTACGAATACCATTATCTAACTGTTAATGTAACTAAAACCGAAGAACTATACCAAAATTTATTAATGCAAGCCACTAAATTCCAGGACATAATCCAAATAAAATATCTAGTAGACAAATTGCAAAGAGAAATGAACGGGCTAAAAATAACCAAAAGAAATAAAAGAGGCCTAATCAATATAGTAGGAACAGCCTACAAATATCTCTTTGGAACACTAGATCAGGAAGATAAAGTCGATTTGGAACAAAATATAGAAAATTTAGCCAGCCATAGCATTCAAATGAATGAACTAAATTTGGTAATAGATGCAGTTAATAGCGGAATAAACGTTATAAACAAACTAAATGAAGAAAAAGACAGGAATCAACAAATAGAAATTTTGATATTCAATCTACAACATTTCACAGAATATATCGAAGATATAGAACTAGGTATGCAATTAACTAGGCTCGGTATATTTAATCCAAAATTATTAAAACAAGACTACCTGGAACAAATAAATTCTGAGAAAATACTAAATATAAAAACCTCCACATGGCTAAAATCCGATACCAACGAAATTCTAATAATTTCCAACATTCCCAAAGACATTACAAAAGTACCAATCTATAAAATCGTTCCGTATCCAGACGAATTAAATAACATGTTAACAGATATGACATACGACAAGTACTACATAAAAAATGAAGAAGTATTTGTTAAAGAAACTAGATTGAAAACCAATGACAATTGTATAAAAGGAATTTTAATGCAAATTCCCACTAAATGTCCATATTCCAAAACTTTTCAAAACTTTCAAATAAACTTTATTGAACCCAATATACTAATCACATAGAATCTTCCAAAAACAACGCTAAACCAGAATTGTGTAAACCAAGAAATCATAGCGGAAGGAAATACCATTATAAAAATCTACAACTGTTCAATCCAATTAAATGAATTTACAATATCAAACACAATGTTAGATTTTGCCCAGAATGTTTATGTCAACAACAACATAACTAAAATAAAACCACTGTCGTATGTCCAAACTAATGAAATAATTATGCAATACACCAAATATAGTAACCTATTACAAATACGTCTACTAATTTCATTTGTCATAATTATATTAGTACTACTAAGTTATGTAGCTGTTAAATTTAAGAAAACTTCTAAAAGAGTTAAATGTATTAACCCTATAATAGAAGCAGAAGAGGAACCAACCTCAGCCACCGCACTTGACACCCCGTCACTATACCCGAGGGTAATCGCCTAGGGACAGGCTAATAACAAACGTTGGGGGAGTGACATATCCATAATTCCCCACATCCCATACACATTATGTTTATGTACAATTCATCCACCCCATCCACACAAGTAACAGGACCCCACTCAAGAATCAATAACTGTTTCTTCCCATACTCCAAGCTAGGGCCCCCCATAATATAAACAATGGACCACATTGTTTCATCAACATTAGAATCACGCCACTCTCGAGAAATCGATTCTTTAGAATCACGCCACTCATGAGGACCAATCAAAGCTAGACATAAAACCAATGAGTATCACATTCCTAGCTCCGTCATGTAATGCAACACCGATCGCCAGCAGTGGATGCCTTTCATCAAAGCCGACGCATCCCCAAATATCGATCCAGGCACGTACGCCACCGACACGAAGATGCAGCCGAGGAAAGCAACGCCCGAAGACAGAGTCGGGAGTTCCAAGAGAAGGGCTCATGGAAACTAGCCAGCAGCAGAGAGATCAGTTCCGTTTGAGACAAGCAGACGTAAAGTTAAGTCGGGGAATTCAACCAATCTTGTGACATAAAGAAATTAAGTACTAAAAATAAAATCTTTTTTAAAAACTAAATTTCGAGTTGCGGATATTTAACTGGCGCAGTCGGTAGGATTTCGTTTAAAATTAACTCCTATATTTCGGTAATGGTCAGCTTGTGTAATTTCTAATTACTGTGATCACGTAATCCCGGAATCGTTAATAAAATTGTGAAATCCGCCAAAGAACCTATGTGTTACGAGCACATACGATTTGCAAAAAGAAAATTAAGTGAACTGAAGTAAGCGGAGATAGTGATCCACCAAGAACAGTGAAACACTAAATACAAAATCAAACGAGGTGGAACGTTGTGAGTTGCTGCGGACACCGCAACTCTACAGTTATACCCGATACTAAGTCAGTATGGCTCTCCTGCGGCAGACGCCGCTAATATTGAACCACACGACAAAGAGTGCGTTCTCGCACGCACAGACAGAAAATCAGTCTGAGCGTGACGTCGGGCGCTGCGTAGCCACTGCAAATTGATTTGTTCCTTTTGGCTATACAAATGATCTGATCTGATCCAGATTCAGCAGTCTGATAGATATGGTCATTATCTATGATTCTGCGTTTTTAGTTTTCTCGAATGTGCAATATTGTGGATGCAACAGATTTTCGTTCTTTGTGGGGGCGGAAGGGGGTGGGGCGAAATTCTGAGATATACGTTTTGTAGTGAGATCTAACAGAAGTGCGGATACCAAATTTGGTTACTCTAGCTTTAATAGTCTCTGAGATTTGTGGATGCCCCAGATTTTCGTCCTTTGCGGGGGCCGATGGGGGTGTGGCGAAATTTGGACACGAAACGGTCAAGGTCCGATATTACAGGAGTGTGGATACCAAATTTGGTTGCTCTGGCTCTTATAGGTTCTGAGATCCTTGAACTCATATTTTGCAATTGACAAAACCGACCATGAAACCTGTGTCATGAAAGAAAATTATACAGATTCCGAGATAAAAGACGATAACCTTACGGTCCATACCATCAATGGACCTGTCCGTTTAACTAAGAGTATAATGAGGAATGCGAACAAAACATGTCCGTCCGAACAAAAGTTCTACATACATAACTTTTCGGAAAATTATATTTTATTAGGAAGAGAATACTTGATGGCAAGTAAAGCCGTCATCGATTACAGAAAAGACACTGTAACACTAGGAGCTAGGTCGTACCCAATCATTCAGAGTGGAGAAGCTATTGAAGCCGGCAAGACCGCACAGAAGTGCACTGATCCCTCTACAAAAGAAGAGAAGATCGCACCTAAGTGCCTTGACCCATCTCCAGAGGGAGATCAATACTTCGCTTCCGCTCTAGACAGTGAATTAAGGGAATGTAATCAATTAAGATTGGAACACTTAAACGTCGAAGAGAGGGAAGAGTTAAAGAAGGTCTTATATGAGTTTAAGGATGTGCAGTACAGAGAAGGTGACAATTTGACTTTCACAAGTACAATCAAGCACGAGATCAAAACTCAACATGAAGACCCGGTCTACAGACGACCATACAAATATGCCCAGATACATGATCAGGAGGTAAACCAGCAAATCAAAGATATGATCAGGCAGGGAATAATTCGAAAGTCGAATTCTCCTCACTGCTCGCCCATATCTATGTTTCCGAAGAAGATAGATGCTTCAGAAAAGCAAAAATATCGAATGGTAGTAGACTATAGAAGTCTAAATGAAATAACAGTTAAGGACAAATTCCCAACTCCACGAATGGATGAAATCCTAGACAAACTAGGTAAATGTCAGTATTTTACGACAATCGATTTAGCAAAAGGTTTCCATCAAATACCCATGGAACCTAGCTCAATCCCCAAAACTGCGTTCTCCACTAAGCATGGACATTACGAGTACACTCGTATGCCCTTTGGGCTAACCACTGCCCCAGCTTCCTTCCAAAGATGTATGAACAATCTGCTAGAAGAGTTAATCTTCAAAGATTGCTTTGTATACATAGATGACATCATTATATTTTCCACTTAACTGGAAGAACACTTGTTGTCACTAAGGAGAGTATTTGGAAAGTTGAGAGACGCCAACTTGAAGCTACAAATGGATAAATGTGAATTCATGAAAAAGGAAACTGAATTCCTAGGTCATGTAGTCACTACTGAAGGAATAGTACCAAATCCAGGCAAAATCTCTGCCATTGTAAAATTTCCAATACCAGAAACGACTAAACAAATAAAGTCATTCTTAGGTCTGTGCGGGTTCTACAGGAAATTCATTCCTAATTTTGCAAACATAGCAAAACCCATGACACTCAAACTAAAGAAAGGAGCTGTCATAGACCCTAAGGAAGAAAAGTACGTCGAGGCATTTGAGAGGCTAAAAGTACTCATCACCTCAGACCCTATCCTTGCGTTCCCAGACTTTGACAAAATGTTCACGGTAACAACCGACGCTAGTAACATAGCATTGGGAGCGGTTTTGTCACAAGAACACAAACCGATCTGCTACGCTAGCAGAACCCTAAATGAACATGAAATAAACTATTCAGCCATCGAAAAGGAATTATTAGCGATCGTATGGGCAACCAAGTATTTCCGTTCATACCTGTTCGGTAGAACATTCGAGATACAAAGCGATCATAAACCCTTGATTTGGTTGAACAACCTCAAGGAGCCAAATATGAAACTACAAAGGTGGAAAATAAAACTGAATGAGTTTGATTTTAAAATGAAATATCTACCAGGCAAAGAAAATCATGTAGCTGATGCCTTATCAAGGGTAAAGATTAATGAAAATCTCCTTGGAGAAGCTTCCAATAGCGTTGGTGCAACTGTACATAGCGCACAGGAAGACAATCTAAATCACATTGCTATCACGGAAAGACCAATTAACTATTACAATCGGCAAATTGAGCTAATAAAAGGCAATGAAAATAAGGTAGAAACAATTCGTTATTTTCACAAGCTAATCATCAAGATCACGTATAAGGAAATGACTAACACCTTAGCGAAGGATATAATAAAGGAATATCTATGCACCAAAAAGAGCGCATTATATTTCCATAACGAAATAGATTTTCCTCCATTCCAAAAAGCCTATTCAGAAATCATTAATTCTAACAACGAGATGGGCAAACCAATTGAAATCAAAGCCGATAAAGATTCAGCTTTTATGTGCACAGCATTGCAAGCATGGCTGAATGCGGAAAACGTCAAAATAGAGATCACTTCCAGCAAAAATGGAATATCTGACGTAGAAAGATTTCATAAAACAGTAAATGAAAAATTAAGAATAATATCTAGCGAGGATAACCCAGAAGATAGATTCACGAAGTTTGAATTAATTCTTTATACTTATAATCATAAAACCAAACATAATACCACAAATAGGACACCAGCTGATATATTCATTTATGCAGGCTCACCTGATTATGACACCCAACTAAATAAAGTGAATAAAATCACTCAATTAAATAAAAACCGCATAGAGTATGAAGTAGATACCCGCTATAAACTATCACCTCTAGTTAAGTCTAAGGTAACAAATCCTTTCAAAAGGACCGGGGAAATTAGACAGGTAGACGAAAAACATTATGAAGAAAAGAATAGGGGTAGGAAAATAACTCATTATAAATCAAAATTCAAGAAAAAGAATAAATCTAATAGAAGCAAATATAATAATTCCAGAGAAACCGAGGAAGTTAATGGAATCGGTGAACTTCAACACAATTAAAATCCTCATCTTCCTCATAATTACCATCGTAATGGCACAGGGCCAAAACATAGAAATAAATCCTATAAAATCCCAAAACGGATATATGATATTCAAAACTGGATCGATTAACATACCTATCAATTACGAATACCATTATCTAACTGTTAATGTAACTAAAACCGAAGAACTATACCAAAATTTATTAATGCAAGCCACTAAATTCCAGGACATAATCCAAATAAAATATCTAGTAGACAAATTGCAAAGAGAAATGAACGGGCTAAAAATAACCAAAAGAAATAAAAGAGGCCTAATCAATATAGTAGGAACAGCCTACAAATATCTCTTTGGAACACTAGATCAGGAAGATAAAGTCGATTTGGAACAAAATATAGAAAATTTAGCCAGCCATAGCATTCAAATGAATGAACTAAATTTGGTAATAGATGCAATTAATAGCGGAATAAACGTTATAAACAAACTAAATGAAGAAAAAGACAGGAATCAACAAATAGAAATTTTGATATTCAATCTACAACATTTCACAGAATATATCGAAGATATAGAACTAGGTATGCAATTAACTAGGCTCGGTATATTTAATCCAAAATTATTAAAACAAGACTACCTGGAACAAATAAATTCTGAGAAAATACTAAATATAAAAACCTCCACATGGCTAAAATCCGATACCAACGAAATTCTAATAATTTCCAACATTCCCAAAGACATTACAAAAGTACCAATCTATAAAATCGTTCCGTATCCAGACGAATTAAATAACATGTTAACAGATATGACATACGACAAGTACTACATAAAAAATGAAGAAGTATTTGTTAAAGAAACTAGATTGAAAACCAATGACAATTGTATAAAAGGAATTTTAATGCAAATTCCCACTAAATGTCCATATTCCAAAACTTTTCAAAACTTTCAAATAAACTTTATTGAACCCAATATACTAATCACATAGAATCTTCCAAAAACAACGCTAAACCAGAATTGTGTAAACCAAGAAATCATAGCGGAAGGAAATACCATTATAAAAATCTACAACTGTTCAATCCAATTAAATGAATTTACAATATCAAACACAATGTTAGATTTTGCCCAGAATGTTTATGTCAACAACAACATAACTAAAATAAAACCACTGTCGTATGTCCAAACTAATGAAATAATTATGCAATACACCAAATATAGTAACCTATTACAAATACGTCTACTAATTTCATTTGTCATAATTATATTAGTACTACTAAGTTATGTAGCTGTTAAATTTAAGAAAACTTCTAAAAGAGTTAAATGTATTAACCCTATAATAGAAGCAGAAGAGGAACCAACCTCAGCCACCGCACTTGACACCCCGTCACTATACCCGAGGGTAATCGCCTAGGGACAGGCTAATAACAAACGTTGGGGGAGTGACATCCATAATTCCCCACATCCCATACACATTATGTTTATGTACAATTCATCCACCCCATCCACACAAGTAACAGGACCCCACTCAAGAATCAATAACTGTTTCTTCCCATACTCAAAGCTAGGGCCCCCCATAATATAAACAATGGACCACATTGTTTCATCAACATTAGAATCACGCCACTCTCGAGAAATCGATTCTTTAGAATCACGCCACTCATGAGGACCAATCAAAGCTAGACATAAAACCAATGAGTATCACATTCCTAGCTCCGTCATGTAATGCAACACCGATCGCCAGCAGTGGATGCCTTTCATCAAAGCCGACGCATCCCCAAATATCGATCCAGGCACGTACGCCACCGACACGAAGATGCAGCCGAGGAAAGCAACGCCCGAAGACAGAGTCGGGAGTTCCAAGAGAAGGGCTCATGGAAACTAGCCAGCAGCAGAGAGATCAGTTCCGTTTGAGACAAGCAGACGTAAAGTTAAGTCGGGGAATTCAACCAATCTTGTGACATAAAGAAATTAAGTACTAAAAATAAAATCTTTTTTAAAAACTAAATTTCGAGTTGCGGATATTTAACTGGCGCAGTCGGTAGGATTTCGTTTAAAATTAACTCCTATATTTCGGTAATGGTGAGCTTGTGTAATTTCTAATTACTGTGATCACGTAATCCCGGAATCGTTAATAAAATTGTGAAATCCGCCAAAGAACCTATGTGTTACGAGCACATACGATTTGCAAAACTAAAATTAAGTGAACTGAAGTAAGCGGAGATAGTGATCCACCAAGAACAGTGAAACACTAAATACAAAATCAAACGAGGTGGAACGTTGTGAGTTGCTGCGGACACCGCAACTCTACAGTTATACCCGATACTAAGTCAGTATGGCTCTCCTGCGGCAGACGCCGCTAATATTGAACCACACGGCAAAGAGTGCGTGCGAGAGAGACAGAAAATCAGTCTGAGCGTGACGTCGGGCGCTGCGTAGCCACTGCAAATTGATTTGTTCCTTTTGGCTATACAAATGATCTGATCTGATCCAGATTCAGCAGTCTGATAGATATGGTCATTATCTATGATTCTGCGTTTTTAGTTTTCTCGAATGTGCAATATTGTGGATGCAACAGATTTTCGTCTTTTGTGGGGGCGGAAGGGGGTGGGGCGAAATTCTGAGATATACGTTTTGTAGTGAGATCTAACAGAAGTGCGGATACCAAATTTGGTTACTCTAGCTTTAATAGTCTCTGAGATTTGTGGATGCCCCAGATTTTCGTCCTTTGCGGGGGCGGAAGGGGGTGTGGCGAAATTTGGACACGAAACGGTCAAGGTCCGATATCACAGGAGTGTGGATACCAAATTTGGTTGCTCTGGCTCTTATAGGTTCTGAGATCCTTGAACTCATATTTTGCAATTGACAAAACCGACCATGAAACCTGTGTCATGAAAGAAAATTACACAGATTCCGAGATAAAAGACGATAACCTTACGGTCCATACCATCAATGGACCTGTCCGTTTAACTAAGAGTATAATGAGGAATGCGAACAAAACATGTCCGTCCGAACAAAAGTTCTACATACATAACTTTTCGGAAAATTATATTTTATTAGGAAGAGAATACTTGATGGCAAGTAAAGCCGTCATCGATTACAGAAAAGACACTGTAACACTAGGAGCTAGGTCGTACCCAATCATTCAGAGTGGAGAAGCTATTGAAGCCGGCAAGACCGCACAGAAGTGCACTGATCCCTCTACAAAAGAAGAGAAGATCGCACCTAAGTGCCTTGACCCATCTCCAGAGGGAGATCAATACTTCGCTTCCGCTCTAGACAGTGAATTAAGGGAATGTAATCAATTAAGATTGGAACACTTAAACGTCGAAGAGAGGGAAGAGTTAAAGAAGGTCTTATATGAGTTTAAGGATGTGCAGTACAGAGAAGGTGACAATTTGACTTTCACAAGTACAATCAAGCACGAGATCAAAACTCAACATGAAGACCCGGTCTACAGACGACCATACAAATATGCCCAGATACATGATCAGGAGGTAAACCAGCAAATCAAAGATATGATCAGGCAGGGAATAATTCGAAAGTCGAATTCTCCTTACTGCTCGCCCATATCTATGTTTCCGAAGAAGATAGATGCTTCAGAAAAGCAAAAATATCGAATGGTAGTAGACTATAGAAGTCTAAATGAAATAACAGTTAAGGACAAATTCCCAACTCCACGAATGGATGAAATCCTAGACAAACTAGGTAAATGTCAGTATTTTACGACAATCGATTTAGCAAAAGGTTTCCATCAAATACCCATGGAACCTAGCTCAATCCCCAAAACTGCGTTCTCCACTAAGCATGGACATTACGAGTACACTCGTATGCCCTTTGGGCTAACCACTGCCCCAGCTACCTTCCAAAGATGTATGAACAATCTGCTAGAAGAGTTAATCTTCAAAGATTGCTTTGTATACATAGATGACATCATTATATTTTCCACTTAACTGGAAGAACACTTGTTGTCACTAAGGAGAGTATTTGGAAAGTTGAGAGACGCCAACTTGAAGCTACAAATGGATAAATGTGAATTCATGAAAAAGGAAACTGAATTCCTAGGTCATGTAGTCACTACTGAAGGAATAGTACCAAATCCAGGCAAAATCTCTGCCATTGTCAAATTTCCAATACCAGAAACGACTAAACAAATAAAGTCATTCTTAGGTCTGTGCGGGTTCTACAGGAAATTCATTCCTAATTTTGCAAACATAGCAAAACCCATGACACTCAAACTAAAGAAAGGAGCTGTCATAGACCCCAAGGAAGAAAAGTACGTCGAGGCATTTGAGAGGCTAAAAGTACTCATCACCTCAGACCCTATCCTTGCGTTCCCAGACTTTGACAAAATGTTCACGGTAACAACCGACGCTAGTAACATAGCATTGGGAGCGGTTTTGTCACAAGAACACAAACCGATCTGCTACGCTAGCAGAACCCTAAATGAACATGAAATAAACTATTCAGCCATCGAAAAGGAATTATTAGCGATCGTATGGGCAACCAAGTATTTCCGTTCATACCTGTTCGGTAGAACATTCGAGATACAAAGCGATCATAAACCCTTGATTTGGTTGAACAACCTCAAGGAGCCAAATATGAAATTACAAAGGTGGAAAATAAAACTGAATGAGTTTGATTTTAAAATGAAATATCTACCAGGCAAAGAAAATCATGTAGCTGATGCCTTATCAAGGGTAAAGATTAATGAAAATCTCCTTGGAGAAGCTTCCAATAGCGTTGGTGCAACTGTACATAGCGCACAGGAAGACAATCTAAATCACATTGCTATCACGGAAAGACCAATTAACTATTACAATCGGCAAATTGAGCTAATAAAAGGCAATGAAGACAAGGTAGACACAATTCGTTATTTTCACAAGCTAATCATCAAGATCACGTATAAGGAAATGACTAACACCTTAGCGAAGGATATAATAAAGGAATATCTATGCACCAAAAAGAGCGCATTATATTTCCATAACGAAATAGATTTTCCTCCATTCCAAAAAGCCTATTCAGAAATCATTAATTCTAACAATATAACCAAAGCTATTAAATCAAGCACGAAACTCCTAGATATTCAGAATTACGCTGAATTTAAAGAAACCATATTAAAGAATCATAAAGGCTTACTCCATCCAGGGATAGAGAAAACCGTCAATTGGTTTAGGGGAAAATACTATTACCCGGATTATCAAAAACTAATCCAAAACATCATAAACGAATGTCCTACTTGTAATATTGCCAAAACAGAGCATAGAAATACGAAGTTGGCATTCGAAACTACACCCGAAATACTGAACATCAGAGAGAAATACGTCATAGATTTCTATATGGTTGGTAACCAACCATGTATTGACGTATACTCGAAGTTTGCCACTCTTGTAGAAGTAACGAGGTGGAACGTTGTGAGTTGCTGCGGACACCGCAACTCTACAGTTATACCCGATACTAAGTCAGTATGGCTCTCCTGCGGCAGACGCCGCTAATATTGAACCACACGACAAAGAGTGCGTGCGAGAGAGACAGAAAATCAGTCTGAGCGTGACGTCGGGCGCTGCGTAGCCACTGAAAATTGATTTCTTGCTTTTGGCTACAAAAATGATCCGATTTGATCCAGATTCAGCAATCTGATAGATATGGTAATTATCTATGATTCAGCGTTTTTAGTTTTCTCGAATGTGCAATATTGTGGATGCAACAGATTTTCGTCTTTTGTGGGGGCGGAAGGGGGTGGGGCGATATTCTGAGATATACGTTTTATAGTGAGATCTAACAGAAGTGCGGATATCAAATTTGGTTACTCTAGCTTTAATAGTCTCTGAGATTTGTGGATGCCCCAGATTTTCGTCCTTTGCGGGGGCGGAAGGGGGTGTGGCGAAATTTGGACACGAAACGGTCAAGGCCCGATATCACAGGAGTGTGGATACCAAATTTGGTTGCTCTGGCTCTTATAGGTTCTGAGATCCTTGAACTCATATTTTGCAATTGACAAAACAGACCATGAAACCTGTGTGTTAGAGAGAGACAGAGCGAGAAAGAATGAAATTGTTTTCTTGCTTCTGGCTATAATCATTATACGATCTGGTTCAGATTTTGCACTGTAGAAGATATGGTCATCCTCACCGATTCTGCGGTTTTGGTTTTATCGTATCTTTAAAAATGTGGATGCCACAGATTTTCGTTCTTTGTGGGGGCGGAAGTGGGCGGGGCGAAGTTTTGAAATATTTTTGTAGCAGTGACATATCACAGAAGTCTGGATCTAAAACATCGTTGCTCTAGCTCTTATAGTCTTTGAGCACTAGGCGCTGAAGGGGACGGACGGACGGACGGACGGACGACAGACGGACAGACAGACAGGGCTCAATCGACTCGGCTATTGATGCTGATCAAGAATATATATACTTTATGGCGTCGGAAACGATTCCTTCTGGACGTTACACACATCCACTTTTACCAAAAATCTAATATACCCCAATACTCATTTTGAGTATCGGGTATAAAAAGTCGTGACTGGTTAGAAGCAAAAAGAGCCATCATGAAAGTTTTTAACGAGATGGGCAAACCAATTGAAATCAAAGCCGATAAAGATTCAGCTTTTATGTGCACAGCATAATTGTCAAGAAAAAGGATGGAGCAGCCGGGTCTGCGTGGACTATCGTCAGTTGAACAAGATGGTCTTGAAAGATTGCTTTCCCGTTCCAATCGTTGAAGAGGTGCTGGAAAAACTGGAAAATGCTAAGGTGTTCACCATCATGGACTTAGAAAATGGGTTTTTCCATGTTCCTGGGGAAGAAAGCAGCAAAAAATATACGGCGTTCATAACGAAGGAAGGCCTCTTTGAGTTCAACCGTGCGCCTATCGGTTTTTGCAATTCGCCAGCAGTTTTCATCCGTTTTATAAGTTTTGTATTTCAAAACCTTATAAATGAAAACATTCTTGACCTGTACATGAACGATATCGTTATACACGCTGAAACCGCCGACGAATGCCTGGGAAAGCTGAAGAAGGTTTTTGATGCAGCAGCTGAATACGGGCTGAAGATAAAGTGGAAGAAGTGCCGATTTCTGCAGTCGACCATTACATTTTTGCGTCATCAAGTTGGAGGAGGGGAAATCAAGCCTGGATTGGAGAAAACCAAAGCCGTCAGCAAGTTCCCGATGCCGAAAAACATAAAGGCTGTGCAGTCGTTTTTAGGATTAACTGGGTTTTTCCGTAAATTCATAAGAAACTATTCGCTAATCGCCAAACCACTGACCAATCTGCTGCGAAAAGATGTCCCATTTAAAATGAGTCTGGAGGAGCAGCAGGCGTTCGCTACATTAAAGGAAGCATTGGTGAAAGAGCCGGTCTTGAAACTTTATCGCAGGAATGCAAAAACCGAGATACACACTGATGCGTCAAAGGACGGGTTTGCAGCGGCGTTGTTACCATGGCACGAAGGACAATTGCATCCGATCTTATTCTGGAGTAAGAAAACCTCGGAGTCTGAAGCACGACAGCATAGCTATATACAGGAAGCCAAAGCAATTTTCCTAGCGTGCAAAAAATTTCGTCAGTACATACTTGGAACCAACTTTAAGCTCGTAACGGATTGCGCTGCTTTCAAGCAAACGTTAAGCAAGAAGGACGTTCCGCGGGAGGTAGCCCAATGGGTCCTGTACTTGCAGGACTACGACTTTGAAGTGGAACACAGACCAGGAGAACGGCTGAAGCATGTGGATTGTTTCAGCTCACAACGCAGGACACTTTGCCGCTCAAAAAACAATGCATACCGTACAGCAGAGCTATTGGATTCCACATCTGGAAGGAAAAGTAATGCAGATCATAGGAAACTGTATGAAATGTATAATCTACAACAAAAAGCTTGGCAAAAAAGAGGGATTTCTGCATCAAATTGACAAAGGATCACAGCCGCTGTATACTATACACGTGGATCACCTTGGGCCTATGGATGCTACTTCAAAGCAGTACAAGTACATCTTCGCAGTGGTTGATAGCTTCAGTAAGTTCGTATGGATGTATCCCACAAAAACAAGAGGAGCAGACGAAGTTCTCAAGAAGTTAAGGGAGTGGTCTGATGTATTTGGTAATCCGGCACGCATAGTAAGCGATCGTGGAGCAGCATTTACATCTTCAAGCTTTGAGGAGTTTGTCAAGGAAAAGAACATCGAACACATATGGAGCACCACAGGGGTACCAAGAGGAAACGGACAAATTGAACGCGTAAACCGATCTATTCTGAGCATCATTTCCAAATTGTCGTCGGAGGAACCTGGAAGATGGTATAAGTTCGTACCGCGAGTTCAGAGGGCTATTAACAGCACTGTTCATGTGTCTACAAAGCGTTGTCCATTTGAGCTGATGATCGGGGTAAAAATGCGTTGTGGACCGGATAGCGACATACTTCAGCTAATAGAAAAAGAGATGGTTGATAATTTTGAAGACGAGAGGCAAAAGATGCGACAAGAGGCAAAAGAAAATATTCAGCAGGCCCAGGACAGATACAAGGAACAATTCGATAAAAAGCGGAAATGCGAATACGGATACAAGGTCGGAGATCTCGTAGCCATACGTAGAACACAATTTGTAACCGGAAGAAAGATGGCCAGCGAATTCTTAGGACCATACGAAATAACCAACGTGAAACGAGGCGGACGCTTTAATGTTCGGAAGGCAGCAGACGTCGAAGGACCAAGCAATACGACCACAAGCAATGATAACATGAAACTATGGAGCTTTTCTGTAGAAAACGAGGACGCATGGTCATCAGGGACTGATGACTAATCAGGATGACCGAGTGTAAGAAGGAGTGGGCCAGCTGGCCTATTGAGGGGGCAGCGGAGATAAGCAACAGCAGTAATAACAGCAGCAGAGGAACAGCTGATTAGCAGCAACAGCAGTAGTAACAGCAGCAGCAACATCAGTAGTAACAGCAGAAGATCAACAGCGGACAGAGAAGAAGAGGAACCGAGCGAAGCAGTGAAAAGGAGAGAACAGCAGCATACGGACGCGACTCAAGCAGCAGCAGAAAATCAGCAGAAATAAGCGGTAACATTAAGAACTTTTGTAAGCACACATACCAGGCCACCGCGATAATAATACGAATAAACAATACTCTAAATAATATCTTACATATATAAAAATATCATGATGAAAGATCTTATTAGACTAGGGTCAACTAATTATAAAGAGTATATTTAGGAATAATGGTAATTACGTTACACAAATAGAAATATATTCGAATGGTTTTCAGTTTAAATGCAAAAACAAGGGACGGATGGGTGCATCTTTAAAGTGCACAGCAATTGCTTGTGGGGTAATCCCAATTATAAATTCGGTTGTCGATAGATTCGGAATTGCAGAAAGTTACATTGCTTGCGAAAGAGCAGAACAAAACAAACACGTGAACAATTGGATTGGACAGCGTTACAGTACGGCTGGGAAGTTTACGGTCGAGGCATGGAATCTTTAATGGTGCTTCGACTTGCGTAAAATTTTGAACTCACATATAGCAGACAGTCACAGGTTATCACTCACATTACGATCAAATCCAACGATGAAAGCGCTTCCATGTGGTCGATGAGGGTGGCTGAAAACTTGTAAATATCAGTGTGTCAGAGTAGATAGGCGATACGCGCGAGTATTAGTTTTAGTTCGTTTCCTTCTAGCTGCACATTTCTTTATAATAAGCCAAACAAACCGAATCACACGAATTTAACTTTTAATGTTAATCCTAGGGTCAGTACAATAGTGGGGTTCCAAAGTATTATTCTAATATGAAGAATTGCACGGGCATAGCCATCATGATCGAGACACCGAATGACTTCATCAGCAACGCAAACAGTATTTCGGCACCGGTAAATGTCTTCTCCTTTAGCGTTACTGTTCGTATGCGGGCGGCGTAAGCGACGTAGCAATGACGAAAGTCACTGAAGAGGGAATAGTCAATTTCACACATATGTACATACGTATGTCACTGCACGCGTAGATATAAGCCAATCGACCGTTTTTCACTGGTGTAGGCCGAGCACGGCTTGTATGTGTGTGGACCCACGCCGGTACACGCTGCGGTAAATACAGTGATGCTCACATGTATGCAGACGCCACGCCGAAAGAAGATTTGGGGGCGAAGACGGCTAACACATACTGTAGTCGATCGGGACGCTGGGTATTTATATGTGTGGTACGGTGACGAGACGGTAGTGGGTACGGCTTACGGCACTACGACCGGCATTTGAGAGGCTAAAAGTACTCATCACCTCAGACCCTATCCTTGCGTTCCCAGACTTTGACAAAATGTTCACGGTAACAACCGACGCTAGTAACATAGCATTGGGAGCGGTTTTGTCACAAGAACACAAACCGATCTGCTACGCTAGCAGAACCCTAAATGAACATGAAATAAACTATTCAGCCATCGAAAAGGAATTATTAGCGATCGTATGGGCAACCAAGTATTTCCGTTCATACCTGTTCGGTAGAACATTCGAGATACAAAGCGATCATAAACCCTTGATTTGGTTGAACAACCTCAAGGAGCCAAATATGAAATTACAAAGGTGGAAAATAAAACTGAATGAGTTTGATTTTAAAATGAAATATCTACCAGGCAAAGAAAATCATGTAGCTGATGCCTTATCAAGGGTAAAGATTAATGAAAATCTCCTTGGAGAAGCTTCCAATAGCGTTGGTGCAACTGTACATAGCGCACAGGAAGACAATCTAAATCACATTGCTATCACGGAAAGACCAATTAACTATTACAATCGGCAAATTGAGCTAATAAAAGGCAATGAAGACAAGGTAGACACAATTCGTTATTTTCACAAGCTAATCATCAAGATCACGTATAAGGAAATGACTAACACCTTAGCGAAGGATATAATAAAGGAATATCTATGCACCAAAAAGAGCGCATTATATTTCCATAACGAAATAGATTTTCCTCCATTCCAAAAAGCCTATTCAGAAATCATTAATTCTAACAATATAACCAAAGCTATTAAATCAAGCACGAAACTCCTAGATATTCAGAATTACGCTGAATTTAAAGAAACCATATTAAAGAATCATAAAGGCTTACTCCATCCAGGGATAGAGAAAACCGTCAATTGGTTTAGGGGAAAATACTATTACCCGGATTATCAAAAACTAATCCAAAACATCATAAACGAATGTCCTACTTGTAATATTGCCAAAACAGAGCATAGAAATACGAAGTTGGCATTCGAAACTACACCCGAAATACTGAACATCAGAGAGAAATACGTCATAGATTTCTATATGGTTGGTAACCAACCATGTATTGACGTATACTCGAAGTTTGCCACTCTTGTAGAAGTAACGAGGTGGAACGTTGTGAGTTGCTGCGGACACCGCAACTCTACAGTTATACCCGATACTAAGTCAGTATGGCTCTCCTGCGGCAGACGCCGCTAATATTGAACCACACGACAAAGAGTGCGTGCGAGAGAGACAGAAAATCAGTCTGAGCGTGACGTCGGGCGCTGCGTAGCCACTGAAAATTGATTTCTTGCTTTTGGCTACAAAAATGATCCGATTTGATAGATATGGTAGATCTGATAGATATGGTATTATCTATGATTCTGCGTTTTTAGTTTTCTCGAATGTGCAATATTGTGGATGCAACAGATTTTCGTCTTTTGTGGGGCGGAAGGGGGTGGGGCGATATTCTGAGATATACGTTTTATAGTGAGATCTAACAGAAGTGCGGATATCAAATTTGGTTACTCTAGCTTTAATAGTCTCTGAGATTTGTGGATGCCCCAGATTTTCGTCCTTTGCGGGGGCGGAAGGGGGTGTGGCGAAATTTGGACACGAAACGGTCAAGGTCCGATATCACAGGAGTGTGGATACCAAATTTGGTTGCTCTGGCTCTTATAGGTTCTGAGATCCTTGAACTCATATTTTGCAATTGACAAAACAGACCATGAAACCTGTGTGTTAGAGAGAGACAGAGCGAGAAAGAATGAAATTGTTTTCTTGCTTCTGGCTATAATCATTATACGATCTGGTTCAGATTTTGCACTGTAGAAGATATGGTCATCCTCACCGATTCTGCGGTTTTGGTTTTATCGTATCTTTAAAAATGTGGATGCCACAGATTTTCGTTCTTTGTGGGGGCGGAAGTGGGCGGGGCGAAGTTTTGAAATATTTTTGTAGCAGTGACATATCACCGAAGTCTGGATCTAAAACATCGTTGCTCTAGCTCTTATAGTCTTTGAGCACTAGGCGCTGAAGGGGACGGACGGACGGACGGACGGACGGACAGACGGACAGACAGACAGGGCTCAATCGACTCGGCTATTGATGCTGATCAAGAATATATATACTTTATGGCGTCGGAAACGATTCCTTCTGGACGTTACACACATCCACTTTTACCAAAAATCTAATATACCCCAATACTCATTTTGAGTATCGGGTATAAAAAGTCGTGACTGGTTAGAAGCAAAAAGAGCCATCATGAAAGTTTTTAACGAGATGGGCAAACCAATTGAAATCAAAGCCGATAAAGATTCAGCTTTTATGTGCACAGCATAATTGTCAAGAAAAAGGATGGAGCAGCCGGGTCTGCGTGGACTATCGTCAGTTGAACAAGATGGTCTTGAAAGATTGCTTTCCCGTTCCAATCGTTGAAGAGGTGCTGGAAAAACTGGAAAATGCTAAGGTGTTCACCATCATGGACTTAGAAAATGGGTTTTTCCACGTTCCTGTGGAAGAAAGCAGCAAAAAATATACGGCGTTCATAACGAAGGAAGGCCTCTTTGAGTTCAACCGTGCGCCTATCGGTTTTTGCAATTCGCCAGCAGTTTTCATCCGTTTTATAAGTTTTGTATTTCAAAACCTTATAAATGAAAACATTCTTGACCTGTACATGAACGATATCGTTATACACGCTGAAACCGCCGACGAATGCCTGGGAAAGCTGAAGAAGGTTTTTGATGCAGCAGCTGAATACGGGCTGAAGATAAAGTGGAAGAAGTGCCGATTTCTGCAGTCGACCATTACATTTTTGCGTCATCAAGTTGGAGGAGGGGAAATTAAGCCTGGATTGGAGAAAACCAAAGCCGTCAGCAAGTTCCCGATGCCGAAAAACATAAAGGCTGTGCAGTCGTTTTTAGGATTAACTGGGTTTTTCCGTAAATTCATAAGAAACTATTCGCTAATCGCCAAACCACTGACCAATCTGCTGCGAAAAGATGTCCCATTTAAAATGAGTCTGGAGGGGCAGCAGGCGACAGAATGAGTAAAGGAAGCATTGGTGAAAGAGCCGGTCTTGAAACTTTATCGCAAGAATGCAAAAACCGAGATACACACTGATGCGTCAAAGGACGGGTTTGCAGCGGCGTTGTTACAATGGCACGAAGGACAATTGCATCCGATCTTATTCTGGAGTAAGAAAACCTCGGAGTCTGAAGCACGACAGCATAGCTATATACAGGAAGCCAAAGCAATTTTCCTAGCGTGCAAAAAATTTCGTCAGTACATACTTGGAACCAACTTTAAGCTCGTAACGGATTGCGCTGCTTTCAAGCAAACGTTAAGCAAGAAGGACGTTCCGCGGGAGGTAGCCCAATGGGTCCTGTACTTGCAGGACTACGACTTTGAAGTGGAACCCAGACCAGGAGAACGGCTGAAGCATGTGGATTGTTTCAGCTCACAACGCAGGACACTTTGCCGCTCAAAAAACAATGCATACCGTACAGCAGAGCTATTGGATTCCACATCTGGAAGGAAAAGTAATGCAGATCATAGGAAACTGTATGAAATGTATAATCTACAACAAAAAGCTTGGCAAAAAAGAGGGATTTCTGCATCAAATTGACAAAGGATCACAGCCGCTGTATACTATACACGTGGATCACCTTGGGCCTATGGATGCTACTTCAAAGCAGTACAAGTACATCTTCGCAGTGGTTGATAGCTTCAGTAAGATCGTATGGATGTATCCCACAAAAACAAGAGGAGCAGACGAAGTTCTCAAGAAGTTAAGGGAGTGGTCTGATGTATTTGGTAATCCGGCACGCATAGTAAGCGATCGTGGAGCAGCATTTACATCTTCAAGCTTTGAGGAGTTTGTCAAGGAAAAGAACATCGAACACATATGGAGCACCACAGGGGTACCAAGAGGAAACGGACAAATTGAACGCGTAAACCGATCTATTCTGAGCATCATTTCCAAATTGTCGTCGGAGGAACCTGGAAGATGGTATAAGTTCGTACCGCGAGTTCAGAGGGCTATTAACAGCACTGTTCATGTGTCTACAAAGCGTTGTCCATTTGAGCTGATGATCGGGGTAAAAATGCGTTGTGGACCGGATAGCGACATACTTCAGCTAATAGAAAAAGAGATGGTTGATAATTTTGAAGACGAGAGGCAAAAGATGCGACAAGAGGCAAAAGAAAATATTCAGCAGGCCCAGGACAGATACAAGGAACAATTCGATAAAAAGCGGAAATGCGAATACGGATACAAGGTCGGAGATCTCGTAGCCATACGTAGAACACAATTTGTAACCGGAAGAAAGATGGCCAGCGAATTCTTAGGACCATACGAAATAACCAACGTGAAACGAGGCGGATGCTATAATGTTCGGAAGGCAGCAGACGTCGAAGGACCAAGCAATACGACCACAAGCAATGATAACATGAAACTATGGAGCTTTTCTGTAGAAAACGAGGACGCATGGTCATCAGGGACTGATGACTAATCAGGATGACCGAGTGTAAGAAGGAGTGGGCCAGCTGGCCTATTGAGGGGGCAGCGGAGATAAGCAACAGCAGTAATAACAGCAGCAGAGGAACAGCTGATTAGCAGCAACAGCAGTAGTAACAGCAGCAGCAACATCAGTAGTAACAGCAGAAGATCAACAGCGGACAGAGAAGAAGAGGAACCGAGCGAAGCAGTGAAAAGGAGAGAACAGCAGCATACGGACGCGACTCAAGCAGCAGCAGAAAATCAGCAGAAATAAGCGGTAACATTAAGAACTTTTGTAAGCACACATACCAGGCCACCGCGATAATAATACGAATAAACAATACTCTAAATAATATCTTACATATATAAAAATATCATGATGAAAGATCTTATTAGACTAGGGTCAACTAATTATAAAGAGTATATTTAGGAATAATGGTAATTACGTTACACAAATAGAAATATATTCGAATGGTTTTCAGTTTAAATGCAAAAACAAGGGACGGATGGGTGCATCTTTAAAGTGCACAGCAATTGCTTGTGGGGTAATCCCAATTATAAATTCGGTTGTCGATAGATTCGGAATTGCAGAAAGTTACATTGCTTGCGAAAGAGCAGAACAAAACAAACACGTGAACAATTGGATTGGACAGCGTTACAGTACGGCTGGGAAGTTTACGGTCGAGGCATGGAATCTTTAATGGTGCTTCGACTTGCGTAAAATTTTGAACTCACATATAGCAGACAGTCACAGGTTATCACTCACATTACGATCAAATCCAACGATGAAAGCGCTTCCATGTGGTCGATGAGGGTGGCTGAAAACTTGTAAATATCAGTGTGTCAGAGTAGATAGGCGATACGCGCGAGTATTAGTTTTAGTGCGTTTCCTTCTAGCTGCACATTTCTTTATAATAAGCCAAACAAACCGAATCACACGAAGTTAACTTTTAATGTTAATCCTAGGGTCAGTACAATAGTGGGGTTCCAAAGTATTATTCTAATATGAAGAATTGCACGGGCATAGCCATCATGATCGAGACACCGAATGACTTCATCAGCAACGCAAACAGTATTTCGGCACCGGTAAATGTCTTCTCCTTTAGCGTTACTGTTCGTATGCGGGCGGCGTAAGCGACGTAGCAAGGACGAAAGTCACTGAAGAGGGAATAGTCAATTTCACACATATGTACATACGTATGTCACTGCACGCGTAGATATAAGCCAATCGACCGTTTTTCACTGGTGTAGGCCGAGCACGGCTTGTATGTGTGTGGACCCACGCCGGTACACGCTGCGGTAAATACAGTGATGCTCACATGTATGCAGACGCCACGCCGAAAGAAGATTTGGGGGCGAAGACGGCTAACACATACTGTAGTCGATCGGGACGCTGGGTATTTATATGTGTGGTACGGTGACGAGACGGTAGTGGGTACGGCTTACGGCACTACGACCGGCGTTTCGTACGGTATTACGTACGGCCAAACCTATGGTTAGGTTTTTAAGAAAAAAAACGAACTTTAATTTTCTGTTGGCCGGCAGTTGGGGTACTATTTTCACTCACCCGATGGGTTCGGCCTTCGCTTAATAAACGTAGGAATGGTCGGCTGATCTTTTGACTAGATCTTAGCCACGATAGACACGCGGTAATTACGGTCGAGGTTAGAATTTTTCCTTTCACTGCACTACTTGAGTATTTTCCTCAGACGTCCGTCTGGGATCGCGAGTAAATTTGGAAAGAACATGCCCCAGCCACTCTCCTTCCGCTTGAGCCCTTGGTTCTCTCATTCCCCTTTTCTCACCACACCTTGACAGTAGCCGCTGTTAGCTTATGTCATTTTTTCTTGCGCGTAACTGCCCAAAAGGTGCAAGGTGCATGTCTAAGGGAAGGGGAAACCGTGGGACGGTTATCCGATATTTTTGGTTGGACAGGCGCCACTACAATTGGATAGTTTTTAATCCTTGCTTTTATTGTATTTATTGTAAAAAAAGGTTTAAACGAAAAAGTTAAACAAAAAAAGAGTCACTATATAGCGTGTAAGCCGTAGTATAGGCCTTTGTATACCCTATTTTGCTAATTTTATATGAAAGTATAAATATTGATATGAAGATAAAACTTAACTAATAAAGATCTTTTCTCAAATGGACATTTTTTAGACCTATTCATGTATATGATGAGTGATGAGTATATGATCTCGATCCTGATACCATGAATAGACATCACTATAATGATACCCATTTCCCCCAAGCAGCACGTGTTCATTGACGATTTCAATGTTCTCTGAGCTTTATTTCCAAGCGTGTACATAATGTCTGATTAAAATACATTCCGAATCAGCATCAACGACGGCAAATACACACTGCTTTGTTGTTACAGTAGCCACCCTTGAAGCCCTTCGCAAGACAGTGGCCGGCACAGGCCGTGTGCTTTACGTTCCATTTCGAAAGCAGATCGCAGGTGGCCCGTTTCTGGCGACTGTGCTCGGGGACATCGACATCCTGGACGGGTTGCTCCATCAGTTGGACCAGGGGCTTGGCCACATCTTTCTCGATGTGCTGTGCCTGCACCAGACACATCACAGCCAACGAAAGAGCAAGGAAAACGATGAACTTCATTATGGAATCTGATCTGATACTGTTCTGTCCTATCGTGTCATCTGTTGCTTTTTATAGCAAACTTCGCTGCGTATTGTCTGAGCGATTCGTCTAGGGACTACCATTGGGTTTCTTACTCCCCCATTGTCATTTCTTTATGCACGGATACGTCTCGGGGGATTTCATTTTATTGAGAGTACATACATACATCCACAATGTGCTGGAAAACCCGAAGTCTCGGTACATTTATAAATTGTATTGCCAATATTGGCAATCTTTAAAGATAACAGGGAAGACAGCTTATTCGTCATGCGTCTTTGAAGAACCTTTTTTAACAAATAATCATTGCTATATACTACATGGCTACACGGACTAACGGCTACAATTCGCATTAGCTTTTTATCCTCTTGAATCTTTTGGCTAAACGGTGTAGCAAACTCTAAAAATATTGCATACTCATTGCAAATCTTGTTTATAGTACTGATCATATGCTGATGCTGGTGGAAATTATAATTGCTTCAATTTCGAACTGTTTCAGCGCTTAACCATCCAAAGGATTGCAGATACATAGATGCAGATACAGATTCATATACAGATACGCAGTCACAAGACAATAAATAAATTCGACCGAAAAACTTCTTCATAAAGAAAGACAAATAAACAAACAAGAATCACAAAATGATTAGTTGGGTACACATGAGTCGGGCGTGTTGTGTCTGTGTGTGTGTTGAGTGTGAGCATCTGTATCTACCCTGTATAACCAAAGGGGTCAATTGACCCCTCTCGAACTAGTTCTGCGCTGTTTACCGCGCAACTAGCTACGCAACTAGTTACGCGGGAAGCGAACGCGGACCAGGTCTTCGTCGACTACAATGTACTAGTTCTGCAACTAGTTACGCGGGAAGCGAACGCGGACCAGGTCTTCGTCGACTACAATGTACTAGTTCTGCAACTAATTTCGCGGGAAGCGAACGCGGACCAGGTCTTCGTCGACTACAATGTACTAGTTCTGCAACTAGTTACGCGGGAAGCGAACGCGGACCAGTCGAAAAAGAACCGAAAAACGAAGCCGCCTTCGTTTTGTTTTCGAAGTCGGCAAATAACCGCAGTTCCGTGGAGATACAGTGCCCACTCAGCTAGTTTTTACCGAGCCACGCCATGCAATAAGCATCGAAATGGTAAGTTAATCGTGATATTTTACTGTAGTTGCGCTCGTGGAATGAAAGAGACAAGAATTTACACAAACAAAATGCATTTGTTTTCCTCGTTTGCTTTATGCGTTGATTTTGTTCACTTCTGTACAAGATCTAATCGCTGGAAGAGTCTTTTGTGTGAACATTTGTTAAAAAAGTGAGAAAAGAAATTAATAAATTAACAAAATAAATCAAATTAATATAAACAGGTACGTGCAAATATATATTTTAATATTTAAAATAAAATGATGAGCAATAGGCATTTGCGTAGACTCCGTAAGAGTGAAAGGGAAGCTAACCTTGCAAAGTTAGCGTTGTGCAGGGAAGAAAAAGAGGCAGAAAAAGTGGCAGAAAACGTGACAGGAAAAGTGGTAGGAAAAGTGGAAGAAAACGTGGAAGAAAAAGAAATTCTGATAGAAGAGGAGGAATTTATCTATGAGAATCCCAAAACTCAGCCAAATGAATAGTCATTAAATGACAAACTTAGGCAGTGGTTTATGAAGCATAGGCCAACGCGTGAATGTACACTTGATTTAGTAAGTATTTTGAAAGGGGAAAATATAGATGTTTGTCCGTTTTATAAATCAAAACGCCAGCACAGAGGTGATATTCAGTTAGTTGGTGGCGGATCTTATCTTCACATAGGCCTAGCCTAGCAGCTGGAACGACATTTTCAGAATATACAATAAAATGGAAGAACTCAATATTGATATAAATGTTGACGGACTTCCATTATTTAGAAGTTCAAGGGCACAGCTATGGCCAATATTAGTTAGAGTTAACAATTATCCAAATGTTCCAGTATTTCCAGTCGGTATATTTTTAGGGAAAAGTAAGCCCCATAGCTGTGAAGAGTTTTTAGCAAAATTTTGTCTAGAATTTAAAGCGTTAAGGAATGGCAGGCTCACCATTTGTGGCAGAGATATAAATATAGTTATTAGGGCAGTAGTTTGCGATGCTCCAGAAAGAGCGTTTATTAGCGGCACGCCAGGACACACATCCTAAGATAGTGGGTAGTAAGTGTTATTTTAATAATTTTTTTTTGTCAGTAAAGGAACCAGATAATTTTTTTTTTTATTAACGGAAATATTCCAATTATGGTGAAAGGGTTTACTGAAGAAGAGGGAGGGGCAATTATAGGGCAAAGGCTTTCAAATATTAGGAGCTCCTATGAGGAACCTATAACATCAATCAATTAAAAGATTAATAGAAAAATATTTTTATAATCAAATTAATTAACAACATTGTTTTTAGATCAATTGAAAGCAGTGGTCCAAATTTTAGCGGATCAAACTGTTTTAATAAAGCAGCTGGTAAGGGGGAATTGAATCCCATTCGGGGACAGTTCCCAATAAAACGTGAGGAAGAGCTTATAGAACTGGAAGAAAAAATAAAATTAAATAGGGACATTTATGTAAGTAAATCTAAACTCTAAATTTTATGACCTTTTTCTCTGTCTTATCTTTATATTTTAATGTTTCACTTACAGATAACAGCAATGAAATCAATTCTCCCGCCAGCTGGCGTTTTGAGCGGCTTGAACTTTTTTTTGAGTGAGGGCATTGTTCTGCCATTAAATGTCGATGGGGTCCAAGGGAAGAAGGCCCTTAGGACCCACAAAGAATTTTTTGCAGCTTTGCTAGGTAAAATACCATTTACACTTCTAGAGATTTAAAAATTTTTCATATAAATTAAAATAAATATTAATTACAGAATGTATTTCGCCTGGCGATGAGCCCCCCGAAAACACTGTGCGGAAGGCAATGCAAAGGATGAAGAAAAGGGTTTTTAAGAAGAGGTGTCTTGCCAAAAACCAGGAGTAGGCTAAGCATCATATAATTAAAAATTATTCGTTATATTGAAAGACATTGTGTTTTTATTTTTGTATTATTCCAGACTGCCAGATTGACTACTACCAGTAGTCAGTTCGGAACCAGTTACTGGTAACTAGGTCAGAGCTAGCTACGGGTAATCGAGCGGGAACCAGGGGTGGTTCCGCCCTAGGACATGCATGTGTTAAATTCTCCGCTGAAATACATTGCGGGTAATCGATCTGGAACCAGGGAGGTGAGAATGGTAGCTAGTGCGGCACCAGTGCGGAACTAGTTGCCTGGTACTAGAGGGTATATCTATATCTGCATCTGGTTCTGGACTGAACCGAGCTGAACCGACAATCACACGGGCTGTAGCAGTAGCAGGGCTGTAGAGTCTGACACTGCTCTGCCTCTGGCTCTCGCCCTCAAGTGCCCCTTGTCGCTGCCTGTTTACCTTTGTTATCGACCATGTTGTATTGAATTTGGCGTCATACTGTCTGGCAGTCTTCTCTCTCCACTGTACTCCAAAACCTCCTCTCCTACTCCTCCTCCGACTCCTACTCCAGGGCATGTTCGATCGTAAAAGAAGACCACAAAACTGAGTGTGGAACCAGAGGGGGGCAGCCGAAAACAATGCCTGAGAGGAGAGGGTCGGCTATCTCTGCCGTCAGACTGTCTGGCAGGTTTCACACCGAAACGGTGATCGGCAGACCGGGGGACCTGCCTCCTTCGATAGCAGCAGCAGCAGCACCACCACCACCAGCTCTATAAATCACAGACGTGAGACGGACGGCAGGAGCAGAGCTCAACGAGTATATAGCTCACGTTTTCCTTTTCTCCTGTCCTTCGGACCATCTCTACCTTTCCGACTCCTCCCCCAGCTCTACCTCTGCGGGCACAGCAGCTGGTGCTGTGATCCCGCCAACTGTTGCTTTGGTTTTTGTTTTTTGTTTAAGATGTTTGGTGAGGCAACCTCTTGAGATGTACAAAGGAACATACATTTCACACTCGCACACACATTGCGGCATGCCTCCTCACCACTCTGCTTGTACGAGAGTTTGTGTGTGTGTGCCTTTATGCTGCTGCACTCTGCTGTCCAGTCTCGGGCGCGGGGCTGTGTCAGGAGAGGAAACACACTAAAAGGCAAAAGCAAAGTAAAAGATAAGATATGGCGGAGACAGAGACACGCCAGACATTGTGGCGACATTGTCGATTTTCAATACGGCGGCGGCGGCGGCGCTGCACGCCACCAGACCGATCCTCTCTCTCACACATACATGCATACACATGTACATTCATACATATGCAGCAGCGGTACGGCAGGTCTCTCTCTCTCTCTCTTGCTCTCTTTGTGGCTAGTTTAGGCCTCAGCAGTATCGTATCGGCCGGCCCGCCTATATTCTGCTTCGGCGACTGCGTCGGCAACGGTGGCTACTCTACTCCTCAACAGCTTGGTGGGTTGGATGCCAGTCGCAGTCGACAGAAAACTTTGCGACCGTTTGGTTGGTTGGTTTTGGTTCTTCAGTTCGTTTTTTGATTATTTTCGGACGGTTTTTGAAATTTCACGAAACAACGGAAAAATCATACATATAAAGAAGAAATCCATTATATAAACAAGATCTACAAAACCTTAATGCACGTACACACATGCACACGTGCAATACATATGTACATATATGTTCACATATGTAGGTGTAGAAACAGTTACTATAAATAGCCAACGGAAATCGATAAATAAATAAAGCGCTAAAGTAAAAGTTCTATCTCCTCCTCCGCACCATACACAATACACCCACACACCCACAACAAGAAAAGAAATTCTAATTGCGACTTTGCAAAAAAAAGTTTGACGGTGAAATAAATGCATATTTGAATATTTGAGTATAATGCCGATCTTCAGTCATTTTTGGCTCTAACTGTGAACACGAACACACAAACACTTTGCCGCAAAAAAAAGAGCTAAAACAATTAAAATTTCTTGCACTGAGATGTTTGCGCGATGTTTATTCCTGACCTTGTTCGTGGCGGTCATGGCGGCGGCCGGCAAGAGTGACGATCAGTCCAAGGAGCGGCGACTGGAGCAGACAGTAAGTGTTTAATAAAAAGATAAAACATAACATACCTATCGTAGTATAGTACTGACTAGTATCGATATCCTGACTAATGGTTGAGTGGATCGATCATTGCCAAAAGCTTTGCTTTAAGTCCTGCCTGCACTTCCATTCCGCTAAGACATACAAATGATCAGCACTTCGTAATCCCAAGAAAACACTTGAATATTCCAGGTATTAAAAGTGCCTCTTCGGCTGGGCTTGTCCAAAAGGCAGACAAAGAAGAAGCTGCCACCGATGCTGCTGCTGCTTCCATCTTCAACTACAGCTTGTGACTTCTACCACTTCTACCTAACCTGCTGCCGCCGCGCTGTCTGCCAACTTCGTCTTGGCCGGGAGTTTGCCGGACCAGGTCCGACCCGCCCCGCCCCGCACCACCACCTCTTCTGTGTCTCTCCATCATTTTTGTTTTTGTTTCATCTGCCCGACGTACGAACGAGTTTCGTTTCGTGTGGCTCGTTCAGCGAAAAGCCAGAGGAGAACAAAAGAGAACAGAAAACGGTCAGAAGCGTTTTCGAATTGGAGTTGCTGTTGGTGTTGGCCAGACCCAGGCCCAGACCCAGGCAGAGCAGAGGTTTCTTTTTTGCCAATGCCACTAAGCTGCCTGATGATGACAAAGTGTGAAGAAGTATTTAAAGTGTTATTCTTGCCGTTGGGATCCCTTTTCACATCGCTCCTCATACGAGCACTCGGTGCTCTTCGTCTCCTTCTCCCGCTCGGCGAGCTTGAGAATTGTCAGTCAATAATTTTGTCGTTATCTCGGTAACAATCCTTGAGCTGTCTCCATTTATAATTTGTGGCCCTGTGCGAGAGACAGGGTGCCCCGGCCGTGGCATCAACAGCAGCCCAAGCGCAGCCCAGTGGCATAGGACACAGTGACTTGGATTCCCAATCCAGGCACGTTTTTGGGATAACGCCCTATTTATAACGAGCGGGAACGTTGTAAGTTGCTGCGGACACCGCAACTCTACATTTATACCCGATACTTAGTCAGTATGGCTCTCCTCCGGCAGACGCCGCTAATATTAAACGACACGACAAAGAGTGCGTGCGAGAGAGACAGAAAATCAGTCTGAGCGTGACGTCGGGCGCTGCGTAGCCACTGCAAATTGATTTCTTGCTTTTGGCTACAAAAATGATCCGATCTGATCCAGATTCAGCAATCTGATAGATATGGTCATTATCTATGATTCTGCGTTTTTAGTTTTCTCGAATCTGCAATATTGTGGATGCAACAGATTTTCGTCCTTTGTGTGGGCGGAAGGGGGTGGGGAGAAATTTTGAGATATACGTTTTATAGTGACATCTTAGAGAATTAGACATTCTCATGTCATTGGCGCCGATTTCGACTGTGATCGATGGCATTCCGTGTCAAGTACGCCTCCCCAAGCCGCCCCTCCCAACCAACCAAGCCCGACAGATGCCACACACACACACACTACTAACGAGGGGGAACGTTGTGAGTTGATTTGTTCCTATTGGCTATGAAAATGATCTGATCTGATCCAGATTCAGCAATCTGATAGATATGGTCATTATCTATGATTCTACGTTTTTAGTTTTCTCGTATCTTAAAAATTGTGGATGCCACAGATTTTCGTTCTTTGGAGGGGCGGAAGGGGGTGCGGCGAAATTTGGAGATATATGTTTTATAGTGAGATCTAACAGGAGTGCGGATACCAAATTAAGTTACTCTAGCCTTAATAGTCTCTGAGATTTGTGGATGCCTCAGATTTTCGTCCTTTGCGGGGGCGGAAGGGGGTGTGGCGAAATTTTGACACAAAATGGTCAAGGTCCGATATCACAGGAGTGTGGATACCAAATTTGGTTGCTCTGGCTCTTATAGGTTCTGAGATCCTTGAACTCATATTTTGCAATTGGCAAAACCGACCATGAAACCAGTGTGTTAGAGAGAGACAGAGCGAGAAAGAATGAAATTGTTTTATTGATTCTGGCTATGATAATTATACGATCTGGTTCAGATTTTACACTCTAGAACATATAGTCATCCTCTACGATTCTGCGTTTTCAGTTTTCTCGTATCTTTAAATATATTGGATCTGCTGATTGCAGCAATACGATGGCATACGAGTATTCTGGCCCGCTCCCCATTCGTCCGATATCTGTCTGCACCTCTGTACAAATGTATGTACATATGTATCTGGGAGTCGAAAATCACCTGCGCACTCCGATTACCGGCGAGCGCGTGCTGAAAGCACACAATTTGGATTCTAAATGTTTACAGACATTCTATTATTTTTGGTGCATATACTATGCACAGAAATATGTTCTACATATGTACATACATGTATGTATTTGGGCAACAAGATAACACTGGGGCAGGTATTACGAGTATGTTTATTTCTCATAAAGGCTTATGGCTTCTGGTATTTAACAACATCAAATTTACCTTTGGGGTTTCAAAATCGGTCTTATGAGTGATCCCAAAAACATTGTTGGTTGATCTACAGTTCTATCATTTACAGAAGTCAATACTGATATTTGTTTAGAAAAGATGAATTGAAACCCATTGTATACCTTTTTAATTGGATTGTGTTGACATTTTCAAATATACCCAGACCCAAGTCATGTTTAAGTAAAGAAATGTTTGAACAAAATGTATCTAGAAGTATTCTCCCGCCGCGTGATAGGCCAGCGAACATTATTTTTCGGGGTATGCGGCATAGGCGCTGGTTGAACCATCCTTAGTATATGAGTATTCGGTGCGAGCCACTTATTCGGGCTCGAAGTTTGTCGGACTCCACTGATCAGCAGGCACAGCATAAAATGCGCCTCGTCCATACACCTGCAAGGTCATGCAGTGTTCGCGGTTATCCTGCGATGTGATCTGCAAATATTAAAATGATATTGACGGCTTGGAGGCCTATCTCGGAGTTCCAAATTACCGTTTTGGCCCATCGAGCGATGGGTGTGCCGGCTGCGTATCTCCACTCAGACAGTCAGACTCCGCAAATGGACATTGCTAGGGTGGAAGATGGCATCGACAAAAGACTGCAAGAAGCTGTGGTCAACATCAAGTCGGTTACGGGGGTCAATTCTTACTCAATGCAGCAGATTCGATTGCGCAGGCTTCATGGGTCAGGTGGTTAAATGCAGAGGATTATTCTGCTCCGGCCGGGTGTGGGCCTGTGCTCAGCCTGTAGGATCTAGGCGGATGCTAGCAAGCAGATCTGCTGATGCTAAAAGGCTAAAAGGTTCTTTCTTTCACTATCATAGTCAGTGCCACAAAAAGAAAACGAAACAATAGCAGGAGTATGACGATGGTATACTCCTAATCTCCTATACTTTTAATCACCATTCTGATTATAGCTTTGTCTAAGGAAAATCCATTAATTCGTTATAATATAGAAAAGATATTAAAAAAAAAAACATCAACAATTTGTAAGCTTATTTTTGTACAAAGTGTTATTCCATGGAGGGTTATCAGGAGGATATCAGCAGAATCAAGATTTATGCGGTGCTTGAATGCCGCCAGAAATCGCAACTTTTCTGGGCTGGTTAGTAATTGACCTTTGATTAGAAAATGTGAATCGAAACCGCTGTTCGTATTGTATTGTAAAATGAGTAGATCCACTTTCGCTTTCGGCATTTGCAAGGCCGTCAATTAGTATCGTATCCTAATATCTTATCCAAAACATATTTCAGCTTTTGGACAATAACAGCAAAATCTAATTAATGTCCAAATGGACGTGGGCTGGCCGAACAAATTGGCGACAAAAGGCGCTGCAGTGGCAGTATTAAGTGCTACGCAATTGTGTTGAGGTCCCCCGTCCCCCCACATTTATTATACCCGATACTCAAAATGAGTATTGGGGTATATTAGATTTGTGGTAAAAGTGGATGTGTGTAACGTCCAGAAGGAATCGTTTCCGACCCCATAAAGTATATATATTCTTGATCAGCATCAATAGCCGAGTCGATTGAGCCATGTCTGTCTGTCCGTCCGTCCGTCTGTCCGTCTGTCCGTCCGTCCGTCTGTCCGTCCCCTTCAGCGCCTAGTGCTCAAAGACTATAAGAGCTAGAGCAACGATGTTTTGGATCCAGACTTCTGTGATATGTCACTACTACAAAAATATTTCAAAACTTCGCCCCGCCCACTTCCGCCCCCACAAAGGACGAAAATCTGTGGCATCCACATTTTTAAAGATACGATAAAACCAAAAACGTAGAGGATGACTATATGTTCTAGAGTGTAAAATCTCAACCAGATCGTATAATTATTATAGCCAGAATCAAGAAAACAATTTCATTCTTTCTCGCTCTGTCTCTCTCTAACACACAGGTTTCATGGTCTGTTTTGCCAATTGCAAAATATGAGTTCAAGGATCTCAGAACCTATAAGAGCCATATCAACCAAATTTGGTATCCACACTCCTGTGATATCGGACCTTGACCGTTTCGTGTCCAAATTTCGCCACACCCCCTTCCGCCCCCGCAAAGGACGAAAATCTGGGGCATCCTTAAATCTCAGAGACTATTAAGGCTAGAGTAACCAAATTTGGTATCCGCACTTCTGTTAGATCTCACTATAAAACGTATATCTCAGAATATCGCCCCACCCCCTTCTGTTGCATCCACAATATTGCACATTCGAGAAAACTAAAAACGCAAAATCATAGATAATGACCATATCTATCAGATTGCTAAATCTTGGTCAGATCGGATCATTTTTGTAGCCTAAAGCAAGAAATCAATTTGCTGTGGCTACGCAGCGCCCGACGTCACGCTCAGACTGATTTCTGTCTCTCTCGCACGCACTCTTTGTCGTGTCGTTTAATATTCGCGGCGTCTGCCGGAGGAGAGCCATACTGACTAAGTATCGGGTATAAATGTATAAAAGTTGCGGTCTCCGCAGCAACTCACAACGTTCCCCCTCGTTTTTTTATGATTTATATACCATATACATTTGTACATAAATATATGCTTACATACATACATATGTATGTAGATATGATTTTGTGGGCTAAACAAGAATTCGCGCATTCAGCAGCAGCCGTGCCGGCACGGCCCAGGCAGTTGGTCGACACGACACTCGACAACATCCAAGCGACAACGAAAGCGACAGGCCGCCATAATTTCGGTGCTGATTTTTGGTTTCGCATGGCTTTTTGCACATTGCTCTCGTATTTGCGATGCCATTCAAGTTATGGGCCTGACAACTTTGATTTTCATATTAGCCATGTCGCGTGTATACGCCCCTGCCGGGCCAGGCGTTCACTGTTCGCCATTCCGTATGCAAGTCAGAGTCGAGCGGCCAGACGCTCGGCGACTTGGCCATAAATGCGATAAATCATTTTACGCGTGTTTGATTCTATTTAAGCGTGTCTCCCCGAGCGGGGAGAGTGGCAGTGGTATTGGGAGGGAGCGGTAGACAAATGCTTCACATTCACAATTGACACCTCTTCCTTGGTGCTTCCAGCTGAAAATGTCTGCGTGCGCCGCCAAGCTGGGCGAGTGCGATGAGAGCGAGGGACCTGTCTGCGGCACCGATGGCCAGACCTATCACACCCGCTGTCACCTGCTCCGGGTGCAGTGCAGCGGCCATCCGGTGAGCCTCAAGTACCGTGGTTCGTGCAACGGTAAGCGATGAGCGGCGTGTCACATGTTCTGCTCCGATTCTAACGTTTGCTTTGCCCGATTGCAGGCTGCCTGGAGGCTGCCCAATACGCGCGTCGCCAGCAGGCACGCGATCCCAAGTATTTTGTGCCGCGCTGTCGCAAGGACGGAAACTATGCTGCCAGGCAGTGCTACGGAGAGGCTGGATGCTGGTGCAGTGACAGCATGGGCCGTCCAATTGAAGACACCTCCACCTCGTCGCGCCGCAGGAAGCCCAAGTGCCGGGTCTACAGGCGCAACCGTCGCCGCTTGCCCACGCGGCAGATCAGCTACGATGAAGACTCTGCCAGAGGCAGTGCTGAAGCAAGCAGCAGTAGGAGCGGAACAGCTGCTCATCGTCAATGTGGCAAGGCGGATCGCACTGCTTTCAACAGGAATCTGATCGAGGTGTTCCGCAGCGAGTACTTGCGCTTTGCCCCCAAAGAGACCCACTCGGACGCTGCCATCTTGGACTGGAAGTTTACCAGGCTGGATGCGGATGGCAACCAGTTGCTGGACAGGCAAGAAGTACGCGAGCTGAAGAAGCTCCTCAAGCGGGTGAGTAGCGGCTGTTTATGTGCCCTGTAGACGCCAGGTCAGCCTACAAATGTACACCCACTTTAAAACAAACCAAACCCAAACATATTGCTGCTTTGTATGCGAACAGGCGGTGAAGCCGCGACGCTGTGGATGTGCTTTTGGCAAGTACTGTGATGTCGTCAACAAAGACGACAACCTGTCCCGCATCGAGTGGAGTCTTTGCCTGTTCAAAGATTCGCATAATCGTAAGTAAAGCTATTAATTAATTTTCCTCTGTCTTTGCACTCGAAACTAACAAAAGATTTTGATACATATCGATTATTATCTTAAATAAAACCTTAACCCAGGGAGCGGAGGATAATTACTAACTTCCATCAACATAATAATCATATCTGGTATCTGTGTGTTGTCTTGTCTGTATCCAGGTAGTGGCGCAGTTGATGTCCCCAATGGCAGCTTAGCCACGGCTCCGCCACACGACATGCATCATATTCACACCACAAATTCGAATAGCAACAACCACGATCATACCAACACCAATATCATCGGCAGCAGCAGTCCGCACTCGTACTCGGAGGATCTGGGCGTTGGAAGCGAGGACAATGATGAGAACTACGACGATGGTGCGACCGGGTATGGCAATGGGAACGGCGAGGATGAGGACGAATCGGACGCCTCGAGCATGCACCATTCACGCACATCTCTGAACTATCCGTCACTAATTAGTACGTACATACATAAACGCCTCTGTTGTGTCTTGGGTGCTGAGCACTAACCAAAATTAGTAACATTCATATCCATTTGGCATGTATCCAAAGGGCAGAATAGAATGTATGTTAATGCCCATATCTTGACAGTGCTGAACTCAAAGACGCCGGAATCGACAAACACCGAGAATGAGGGCGAGTCCAACTGCTGGGTGGATCAGGCGGTGGCACTGGAGGAACAAGGCGTAGGTTCCACCACATCTCTCTCTTTAAAAGCGTAAATATTCAAATGGAAATCCTCTGATTTGTATTCCACAGCACGGTGGCAAGAGCAGGTTCTTTGTGCCCGAGTGCATGCCCGATGGACGCTATCAGCGAATCCAGTGCTACAGCTCCACCCCATACTGCTGGTGTGTGAACGAGGACACGGGCAAAAACATTCCGGGCACTTGGGTAAAGAACAAGCCGCCCCAGTGCGATGAGGACATCGTCGTGCGACCCATGAAGGGATGCACTGAGCCGCGCAAAACGCAGTTCCTCAAGGAGCTCAAGGCATACCTCAACACGCAGCTCTCTCTGCCCAGCAGTCCAACGAGGTAGGATTAGAGGCGGAACCCTGTTTTATCAATTCGTATTAATAGAATTTTGAACAGCACCAACTCGACCATGTGGAAAACGGAAGACGAACGGATTGCCACGCTGAGCTTTGTGTATCTGGATAAGAACAAAAACAAGTCGTGGGAGCGCAGAGAATGGAAAGTGTTCCGGGATCTGGTCACCAGTGCCAGGTGAGCACCATCTGATAATTCAATCATAATCACATTTGTGCTTTATTAACAATCCACGTAATCTCCCGCAGCAATTTACGGAGATGTGGCAAGAAGATGCCGCGCTACTGTGATGTGAATGGTGATAAGAAGATCTCGTTGGCCGAGTGGCTCAATTGCCTACAATCCTCCCCACGGGCGCAGAGTGCCACCACAGCTAAGCCGGCACAGTCAAGTGAGTAGAGAATCTGAGAGGCTTGAAGAATGACTGATAGTGATTCTTGTTTCCGTTCCTGATGAGACAGCCAATCCGAAACGCCAGGGATTAAATCCGCTGGAGAAATATCTTAAAGATTAGTTTGGGAGAATGGTTTTTGTTCTTTTTGCTGCTACTGCTACTCATTAGATGTCGTCGTGCCATGCCACACACCCACACATCAACACACACCCTACACCCTACACCCTACACCAACACACAGACACATTCCTAGCATATAGATTCTACGATTTACAAGTGTATGTTACTAATTCTTAATTAGTATTGTAAATATTGACATAAATGCTTAAGTTAAATGTAAGGTTTTTGGTAAATCAGGACATGGACTTGGATTTTATCCGGATCCGGGTTTTATTAGCGCAGCTTTTCCACGAGACGATCGCAGTTGACCAGGCGCAGGAGCAGCTTGGCGACATACGATAGCAGCAGTAGCACCAGCGTGGTCACCTCCATGATGACAAAATGCGATATGGAAAAGCCGATGTCCATCCAGGAGCCCTGATTGCGCACCAGGAACAGGAAGTTTAGACCCATTATGTCGCAAATGATCAGTAGGCAGATGAAGATTCTCTGCTCCTGCTCACGTGCACACTCGCAGTGGGTATAGACAATGGACAAGTTCAGCACCACCGGCAGGAGCAGCTTCAGCAGCACCAGGCCCATGATGATGAATGGCAAGAAGGTGCTAAGAAAGCAACGAGCAATGTTGGGATCAAACTAACTGATCGATGCAATGTTTCCGCTGCCAAAGAGCGAAAAGAATGTATAGAGTAGAATAGTAAATGCCAGGCGCAGAACCGATTTCTCTGAGCTCCGGGAGCTCTGGGCGGCAAGCGATAGGCTCAGTTCCATGGTGAGTAGCTGCACGAAGACGGATTCGTATGAGGTGCAAAGAAGGGCATAGAGTGAGCCCAAATTGAAGCAGATCTGGGCCAGACGCACCTCCAGTTTTGACTCACTGTTGAATAGAATGGATGCAAAGGCGTAGATCAGGAACGACCAACTGGCCAGGTGAAGTGCAATGGGAACCCCAATTTGGTTTGAATGAAGATGCACACAGATGACGGTGTTCAACAGGACCAGAGCGTTGCAGTATTTGGTGTGATTGGTAAACCGGAGGCGCCGCTCCTTGCACCACAAAGCATTCACGACTATGAGCACAATGCCAGCTAGAACTAGATACCAGTTCTGGTAACCCACTGACGGAGGCAGAAAGGGGGAAACAGGCAAGGATAATAACCAGCGCCAACCAGGTGTAGAACTCCCGGGAGTTAGGCACGAAGTTTCTCCAATTGTTATAAAATCCAAAGGCTACGAAACACAGCGAGATCAGACGTCGCTCAAAGAAGGTAAACACCATCAGCTCAGCGCATACAATAATCAACAACAGTTGCGACGCTGAAGTCATCCGGGCAGTTACTCCAGGCTGACTGCTGGGAACCGATGCTGACGTGGATCCACACGCTTTGGGCTTCAATGCCATCATCCATACAGGCATCGGGAGCAACAAATAGAATGCAACTGAGATCGGCGCTCGCTGCGACACGAGGAAGAATAGCAACAAGAACATGGAAACATCCAATGTTATTCTGCATACTTTTTCTTGCTTTTCAAGCATTATCTGGAGTTTCCCCGCCGTGTTCCTGGACAGCAATCGATACAGGTAGAATATCCAACCAATTAAGGTGGCCGTAGTGCTTACCAGTAAGTAATTGCGATAGTACCCGTGATAGTAGTCAATTCCCTTCAGAGTTAGCTCCATAACGACATTGCTCCTGGCCAAAGATTTCGCAAAGGCTCTTTCCGTGCGATGCTTAACTATCAGCTGCTTGTACGTATTTATATCTGCCGGCGACAGCTGATCGAAATTGTTCAGAAAGTCAGCGAAGAACCCTTGCCTGTGCTGCTCCAGCAGCTTTTCGTATTGAGCTAGCAACTGGAGAGCAATACTGTGAGCAGCCATGGCCTTGTACTCCTCACTCACAGCCATGTAGCCGGTCGGCAGTGTCCCTAAATTGTTCATTGGAGGAGGCAAGCCTACCAGCACGGACATCAGTGGTGTCAGTTGTGCCTGCTCCAGCTCGTGGAGCGGTAACTGGAGGCCCTCATCAACCACCCTTTGTCAGCTGATCCTTCTTTTCCCCGTGGAGCAGCATGATACCTGCCTGGTCTATAGCGTGCTTGTTGGGTGCAGAACCCTTGAAAAATTCTAAGTCGGAGCTAATTTTAGTGCAAAATGAAGCTGTGTTCTCGAAAACCTCAACTCTATCTATTATGCTGCCAAACTCCCGATATGCCTTAGCGTAGCCCGTGTTTAAATCCCTATTTGCTGACACTGTTTCACTTGCTGGGAGATTAAATGCAAACACCTTAACCAACTCTTTCGCCGCCAGGAATCTCATCCTGTAGTCCGGGGAAGTTCTCCTGCCATGTGATATATGATAGGAACGGGAGTGCAGATTATCAGACCCAGCGACTTTCTGAGGTGATGGTTGCAGTGGGATTTGACTTTGGCCAAGGCAGATTTGGACAGGTTGCAGAATGATGAGCACGCGTACTCTAGCCTACTTCTGACAAATGCCTTGTAAAATATAAGTCCTCTTTTGGGGCTGATACCATAGTGACACCCACTGAGTAATCTGAGAAATGCACAGTTTCTGTTCGATTCCGAGATGGCCAGATCAATGTGACCAGAGGCTGAGTTGTTTGCTGAGATAGTCCTGCCTAGGTATTTGATCTGCTCTACTTGTCTGATCTCAACTCCTTGATGCGAGATATTTAGCGCAGCTCTACGATTGTTGAAGTAAATCACTTTAGACTTCACCGGATTGAATGACAGGTTTAGCCTATTGCATTTTTCTTCGAACTTATCTATACTGTCTTCCAGCACACATTTCGCAATGGATACGTCTTTATGAAAACAAACTATGAAAAAGTAATCAGCATACTGAAACAGTAAGCAGTTTATGACTGTTAATATCATGTAGTTCGGCTGTGTAAAGGTTAAAAAGGGTTGGGCTGAGACAGCTACCCTGGCTAACACCTCTGTTCACCTCTACCTCGCTTTTGCCCTTTATGAGAATTCGTCTGTTAAGGAAGCTGGAGATCCAAGCCGTGAGGCTTGTATTGAACCGCATATCCCTCATCCTGTGCTCGAGTGTGTCCACTCTTACGCAGTCGAACGCTCTTTGTAAGTCTAGGCAAGCTGCGACAACCTGACAACCCCTCGCCTTCAGCGCCAGAACTTTGTTGATAAGGTCGTTGATGCAAAGAGCCGTGGACCTGTTTCTCCTGAAGGCATAGGACCTGACCGGCAGCAGGTCACAGTTTGCTATGTGCAACTTCAACTTTATCAACCCCTCTATGGATTTAAACAGCGTGTTAATCAAACAAATCGGCCTATGGTTTTGGAAGGAAGTAGGGTCTGCATTCTTCTTGGGGATGGGTACCACTTTTATCCTGCGCCAGACTTCAGGGATGACGCCACTCAGCCATACTTTATTTATAATTTCAAAAATGTCTTGTTTTTTCCCACTTGTTAGCTTTTGAAGCATCCTGAACGAGATGCCATCAGGGCCTCTAGCCGAATTGGGGTTCCTAGTTTTTAGGAAGGCCAGGAATTCTTCCAGTTCCAGGGGTTCCGGGTCGTCTGGTCCTAACAAAGGGGCAGGAATTTTCTTAGGGGGCCTACTGTTTGACGTGGATGGGGTTACTTTAACCATATTGAGAAAGTTTTTGTCATCTTCGTTCGTCCATTTGTTCCCTACATTTTTGATTTGACCGTATTTTTTGATGTTCTTCACCCTGCTCCACATAGAGGGCGATGAGGAGACCTCTTCTATAAACTTGGAAAAGTTGCGCTTTCTAAGATTTTTTACGTGATTTTGTAGATTTTTGTCAGCTTCTAAGGTTGCTCTGGCATCAGCCAATTTTTTGGTGAGGTAGAATTTTTGCCTGCAAGCGTTTCTCACGCGAAAAAGTTTTTCCGTTTCCTCGTTCCACCATTTCTTAGCAACATACTTGTTCTTGCTTGAGAATGTGACCGTGTTTTTTAAGGTCAGGGATTTCACTTTTTCATTGAGCTCCTCCAGATTTGAGAAATCACTTGCACCCAGAATCCGGGCTATTCTGTTGTGAAGGATCTTCTTGCCTTGGAGGGGGGCATTTAGGCCTTGCACTGATAATACAATTGGGAAGTGGTTGCTGTTCGTAATTTTTGTTTTGAGGACTTGCCAGTTAATAGTTCCATTTCTGTAGTTCGAAAAAGAAAGGTCAAGAACGGAGAATTGAGATGGGCTCCTGGAGAAGGTTGGCGAACCGTCGTTTAGGCAGATAAATCCGGCCTCCCGGGTGGAATTCTCAATGCTGCGACCCTTGCGATCACAGATCGGACTTCCCCAGATAGAAGACCTAGCGTTGAAGTCCCCGCCCACTATTGAGGGTATGTAAAGCGAAGCCGCGAATTCGAAAAACTTTTTTGTGCCCGATTTAAACTGTGAAACTGTTGTTGATGGCGGTGCATATATGCTAAAAATATTGAAATTGCTCTTGAGGTTTAATGTTTTTATTCCTAAAATTTCCAAGTCGTTCTCTATTTTTAAAATGCTGAATTGAATGTTTTTCCTGACGTAGATGCCAACCCCGCCGTAGCCGTCCTCTCTGGGCCTGCAGAAAAAGTTATAGTCTAAAATGTTGCAGTCCGCGTTGTTCAACACCCAAATCTCTGAGAGGATGGCAATATCTATTGCGTTCTTGTCTAGGAACATTGAGAGGAGCTGTTTGTTGTTGTTGTGTGTCAGACTTTGAATATTTAGCTGAAGAATCTTCATTGTTGGATGTTTTGAGAACCAACTGCCATCTCCACGGATAAAGATCTCACAAATTTCTCGCTCATTTGGACGTAGTCTGAGTTTATTGAGTTCTTCCACTCTGCCATGTTGGCTGCTGCCTTGGCCGCCTCTGCGTTCCGGGCGGCAACCCTATTGGATTTGGTCACTTCCGCGAAAGAGGTGACAGAATGAATTTCCCTGGCGGACTCTAAGCTGTTATTTAAGAATTCAGGGGAGCGGTTAGATTGCCAACTGGGTCTAGGAAATTCCCCTTGATCCCTTAGGTTGGGGGAAGTTCTATCAAAAAGGATCGGATATCTAGCCTTGACCTCAGCTCTAGTTAGGTTTTCCAGTGTCATGCACTTTTGAATGGCGTACGCTTTTTTCCTGGCCTCACACTGCGGGTGGGTGGCAGCATGTTCCCCCTTGCAGTTAGCACAGACCAGCCCTGAGCAGATAATATCTTTGCTGTGATCTTGTCCGCATTTGAAACATTTCGCTCCACTCTTGCAATGTTGCGCCAGATGGCCAAACCTAAAACACCTAAAACATTGAATAAGCTGAACAAAAGGTTTCACTTCTACTTTAGAATATAGAAAATTGATTTTGGTTGGTAACTGCTCTCCTCTGAACCAGAGTTTCACCCTGCCAGTAGGTACACGTTCCCCCGATGCTCTATCCCTTCGCGTAATCCGAACTATCTCCTCAATTGGGATATCCGAGGTTACAAGCTCCGCTAGCTGTTCCTCCGAGTAGTGCCCGGGGATCCCAAAAATTAACCCTGCTTTTTGGACGAAGTGCCTAAAGATTCGGGTTGAGTACCCTTGAGCAGCGAAAACACTGTTTTCCACTAGCCCGTTTGCACACTCCGCCGACCCGCACACAATCTTGCCCATTCTAGCAACCTCCTCGATATCGCTAATGCCCTGTTTCAGCAGTAGATCGGATAGATCAAACTGGTTTATAGCAATTCTGGCATTATTCGCACTCATTTTGTCGATACAAGCAATGTATGGGCCTTTATGCCCCTCATAATACTTGTTAACGATGATTTTGCGTTTACTTCCGTTTTTCGTACTCACGGAAGCCACACAAGCCGCGTCAGTCTTCTCTCTCTTTCGTCGTAGAAATGTTTGATGTCATGCTTGTTGTCGTGTTCGTGGACATGTTTGTCGACACGTTCGTCGACAAGTTTGGTTTCTTGCACAGCAGTTTAGAAGCCAAAAGCGGCGGAGCCGTTTTTGCCGCCATCTTTACTCCTACCCGCATGGCGGATTTAGCTTCTCCTTCCCTTTTTTTCAGCGTTTCCATGCGAATTTTAACTCCCGTCGCCTTCTCCGTGGCCATCCTTGTCTTTCCTATGCTTGCCATGCTTCTCAGGGTCCAGACGGAGTTCCAAGAGCCGTTTTAAGAGTTATTCCGGAACGCCATGCAGTAAATTCCAGGTTTTTCGACTTAATTGATGAAGCTTTGGGAATTTCTTCGCGCCGTCTTCGTAGGAGTGTGAGGCACCCCCAGAAGCTTCGGAAAATGTCTTTTTGATTAAAACAGTGTTGAACAACCTCTGGAGTATTTTTTTAACGAAACGGCCGTCCACGGGAAAATTTCCCACACAAAATCAATCGAGATGGCAGTTCTTTATTGTACAAATTTAAATCATAACTAAAATCAGCTGATGTGAAACAACGCGCTAGTGTATTTTTCGATACATTTTAATCGAGTGCAATGATAGCTATTCGATTCTTTTTGGAGACATTTTACAGACTAGCACGTTATCGAACCTTAACGGTCAGTAAAACAAAGAAATGTTTATATATTTTATTAAAAAGGATTTTCATGATTTAGAACTAGGTCAGACGTGCGACCCAGGACAGCAGAAGAATAATCAGCGTAATTAACCCCATGATGTAGAAATTAATTATTGAAGCCCCCATATCTTTCCAGGATCCCCGACTGCGCACCAGGAACAGGAAGTTCAGTCCCATTATGTTGCAAATGAACAATATGCAGATGAAGATTCTCTTCTCCCTCTGACGGGCATACTCGCAGTGCGTATAGAGAATGGACATGTTTAGCAGCACCGGCAGGGAGTGCTTCAACAGAACAAGACCAATGGTGATATACGGCGTATACTGCCAGAGGAAGCAGCGCCCACTGTTGGAATCAAACAGATTGTCGACCGATTCAAAAGATTCCATGCCAAAGAATGAGAATAATGTATACAGGAGAATACTGAAGGCCACACGTGGAACTGATTTGACCGAGTTCGTAGCGGCGAGCGATAGGCTAAGTTCCATGGTGAGCAGCTGCACGAAGACGGATTCGTATGAGGTGGAAAGCAGAGCATGGAGCGATCCCAGATTAAAGCAGATCTGGTCCAGACTCTGCTCCAGATTCGACTCCTTGTTCGTTAGAATTGAGACAAAGGCATAGATCAAGAAAGACCAGCTGGCTAGGTATAGCAAGATGGGTACGTCGTATTCCTCTGAATCAAAATACGCACAGATGATGGTGTTCAACAGGATCAGGGCATTACAGTACTTGGTGTGATAACTGTAACTGAAGCGCCGCTTCTTGGACCAAAATGCTCTTAGAAATACTAGCACAATGACAGAAAGAAAAAGATACAAATTTTGGTAACCCTCTGACAGCGGCAGAAGGGGGAAACAGGCAAGGATAATGACCAACGCCAGCCAGGTGTAGAGCTCCCGGGAGTTAGGCACGAAGTTTCTCCAATTGTTATAGAATCCAAAGGCTACGAAACACAGCGAGATCAGACGTTGTTCAAAGAAGGTAAACACCATCAGCTCAGCGCATACAATAATCAACAACAGTTGCGACGCTGAAGTCAGTTACTCCAGGCTGACTGCTGGGAACCGATGCTGATGTGGACTCAAACGCTGTGGGCTTCAGTGCCATCATCCATACAGGCATCGGGAGCAACAAATAGAATGCAATTGCGATCGGCGCTCGCTGCGCCACGAGAAAGATTAGCAACAAGAACATGGAAACATCCAATGTTATTCTGCACACTTTTTCTTGCTTTTCAAGCATTATCTGGAGGTTTCCTGCCGTGTTCCTGGACAGCAATCGATACAGGTAGAATATCCAACCGAGGAAGGTGGCCGCAGTGCTTAGCAGTAAACAATTGCGATAGTACCCGTGATAGTAGTCAATTCCCTTCAGAGTAAGCTCCATAACGACATTGCTCCTGGCCTAAGATTCCGAATAGGCCCTTCTGGTGTGAAGATTCAATATCAGCTTCTTATATGATTTGATTTCTGCCGGCGACAGCTCATCGAAGTTTTTCAAAAAGTCTGCAAAGAACCCTTGACAGACAAGCTGCTCCAGCAGCTTTTCGTATTGAGCTAGCAACTGGAGAGCATTGCAGTGAGCAGCCATGGCCTCGTACTCCTCACTCACAGCCATGTAGCCGGTCGGCAGTGTCCCAAAGTTGTTCATTGGAGGAGGCAGGCCTACCAGCGCGGACATCAGTGGTGTCAGTTGTGCCTGCTCCAGCTCGTGGAGCGGTAGCCACAAATTTGCGGGCTCCCACAGTGGAAGCGATACGGGAAACTCCTGCGCCCCAGAGCAGCTTCATTGAAGGGATGGAAGTGAACGCTGCCTCCGCGTTTGGTTACCTTCTTAAATACGTCCATTATGTTCGGACATCCCCAGGAAAAACTGTAGCCACTGCGATTGAGCACCGAGTCAAAGTCAATGGGATTCCTTTCCAGCCTTTGAAAACTGCCGAAGGATCCTCGTAGAAGCCCGCTAGCAATGCTATGTGACCTGGTCGAGATTCAGTGGGAGCACGCGTGCGAGATATTCCAACCAAGCCTTCGCGCATGAATATCTCCCGCAGATGCGGCACATGCCGGCAATTGTCTTCGAAAAACGAAGCGGCGCGGAGTCCATCTGTGACAATCAGAACCATACGATTCGCCGGGGCTTCCAGTCCGTATCCAATAAATGGTGTCTGCGGCTTCAGGCCATTGATAACGGGGGATCGAAAGTATATCACAAATATCGAGCCCAGAAGCAGTATATGGACCACCAAGGCGTAAACAATACACATTATTTGTATTGTAAACATTTTTTTTTTTTTTTTTTTTTTTTTTTTTTAGGATTTAAGTTACCAAGCTCCCCGTGAGTAGCGTGGGATTATTTGGCCGCCCGCCTTTTGAAGGTGGAAATTGCCAAGTCAAAGAATAGAAGATGTTGGAGTACTGTTTATAGCTTTACATCAATTTCGTCGATGAAGTCAATTAGTGTTTGGTACGCGCTGATGTTTTCTTTTTCAAAGAATTTGTAACTATCATTATATTTTCTTAGAGATGGGAAGTTTTGCCTTGTTGTGTTGTACTTTGTACAATTGAAAATTAAATGCGAGGCGTTATCGATACTATCGCATGTATCACATATGTTACTAGAAACTACATGCATTTTGGCGAGAGTGTGCCTATCGAATGCGTTACCACTAAGCAGTCTGTTGATTCTTTTAGCGTCAATGGCTTTAAGCTTAGTTTTATTTAGGAACCACGGTTTGGATGATGTTGAGGGGAAAAGCGAGCAGTAACCTCGGTGCTTGATACTAGCAAACTCGGCGTATTCTCTCTCCCATTCTGCTTTTAAGATTCTGTGTATTTCGCACATAGCGTCTTTAAGGTTCCATTTAACCACTGTGTATTTTCCTCGTCTGTGGGCTTCTTTGGCTGCTGCGTCAACTGAAGTGTTCTGAGGGATGTTAGCGTGTCCGGGAATGTAGTGAACCTCTACAGTTCTTAGATGTGGATTTTGTTGGATCTTTTCTCTGATTTTGTAGGCGATAGAGTTATCCTGAATGTTCTTCGCCAGAATGAGGGCCCCGTTTCTGCTGTCTGTCAGGAGCGCGACACGAGGAAAATTGTACAAAATAGCATGGTCTAATGCCTTCTCGATAGCAAGGAGCTCGGCGGACAACGAGGAAAGGGTTTTGTGCGTGTAATAGCTATCTAAAAAACCTGTCCTAACGTGCAGGAAAGCGGCGCTGGAATGCCCATCTGCGACTGACCCATCCGTGTAATAGATTTCAAAACCACCCTTTGTCAGCTGATCCTTCTTTTCCCCGTGGAGCAGCATGATACCTGCCTGGTCTATAGCGTGCTTGTTGGGTGCAGAACCCTTGAAAAATTCTAAGTCGGAGCTAATTTTAGTGCAAAATGAAGCTGTGTTCTCGAAAACCTCAACTCTATCTATTATGCTGCCAAACTCCCGATATGCCTTAGCGTAGCCCGTGTTTAAATCCCTATTTGCTGACACTGTTTCACTTGCTGGGAGATTAAATGCAAACACCTTAACCAACTCTTTCGCCGCCAGGAATCTCATCCTGTAGTCCGGGGGAAGTTCTCCTGCCATGTGATATATGATAGGAACGGGAGTGCAGATTATCAGACCCAGCGACTTTCTGAGGTGATGGTTGCAGTGGGATTTGACTTTGGCCAAGGCAGATTTGGACAGGTTGCAGAATGATGAGCACGCGTACTCTAGCCTACTTCTGACAAATGCCTTGTAAAATATAAGTCCTCTTTTGGGGCTGATACCATAGTGACACCCACTGAGTAATCTGAGAAATGCACAGTTTCTGTTCGATTCCGAGATGGCCAGATCAATGTGACCAGAGGCTGAGTTGTTTGCTGAGATAGTCCTGCCTAGGTATTTGATCTGCTCTACTTGTCTGATCTCAACTCCTTGATGCGAGATATTTATCGCAGCTCTACGATTGTTGAAGTAAATCACTTTAGACTTCACCGGATTGAATGACAGGTTTAGCCTATTGCATTTTTCTTCGAACTTATCTATACTGTCTTCCAGCACACATTTCGCAATGGATACGTCTTTATGAAAACAAACTATGAAAAAGTCATCAGCATACTGAAACAGTAAGCAGTTTATGACTGTTAATATCATGTAGTTCGGCTGTGTAAAGGTTAAAAAGGGTTGGGCTGAGACAGCTACCCTGGCTAACACCTCTGTTCACCTCTACCTCGCTTTTGCCCTTTATGAGAATTCGTCTGTTAAGGAAGCTGGAGATCCAAGCCGTGAGGCTTGTATTGAACCGCATATCCCTCATCCTGTGCTCGAGTGTGTCCACTCTTACGCAGTCGAACGCTCTTTGTAAGTCTAGGCAAGCTGCGACAACCTGACAACCCCTCGCCTTCAGCGCCAGAACTTTGTTGATAAGGTCGTTGATGCAAAGAGCCGTGGACCTGTTTCTCCTGAAGGCATAGGACCTGACCGGCAGCAGGTCACAGTTTGCTATGTGCAACTTCAACTTTATCAACCCCTCTATGGATTTAAACAGCGTGTTAATCAAACAAATCGGCCTATGGTTTTGGAAGGAAGTAGGGTCTGCATTCTTCTTGGGGATGGGTACCACTTTTATCCTGCGCCAGACTTCAGGGATGACGCCAGTCAGCCATACTTTATTTATAATTTCAAAAATGTCTTGTTTTTTCTCACTTGGTAGCTTTTGAAGCATCCTGAACGAGATGCCATCAGGGCCTCTAGCCGAATTGGGGTTCCTAGTTTTTAGGAAGGCCAGGAATTCTTCCAGTTCCAGGGGTTCCGGGTCGTCTGGTCCTAACAAAGGGGCAGGAATTTTCTTAGGGGCCTACTGTTTGACGTGGATGGGGTTACTTTAACCATATTGAGAAAGTTTTTGTCATCTTCGTTCGTCCATTTGTTCCCTACATTTTTGATTTGACCGTATTTTTTGATGTTCTTCACCCTGCTCCACATAGAGGGCGATGAGGAGACCTCTTCTATAAACTTGGAAAAGTTGCGCTTTCTAAGATTTTTTACGTGATTTTGTAGATTTTTGTCAGCTTCTAAGGTTGCTCTGGCATCAGCCAATTTTTTGGTGAGGTAGAATTTTTGCCTGCAAGCGTTTCTCACGCGAAAAAGTTTTTCCGTTTCCTCGTTCCACCATTTCTTAGCAACATACTTGTTCTTGCTTGAGAATGTGACCGTGTTTTTTAAGGTCAGGGATTTCACTTTTTCATTGAGCTCCTCCAGATTTGAGAAATCACTTGCACCCAGAATCCGGGCTATTCTGTTGTGAAGGATCTTCTTGCCTTGGAGGGGGGCATTTAGGCCTTGCACTGATAATACAATTGGGAAGTGGTTGCTGTTCGTAATTTTTGTTTTGAGGACTTGCCAGTTAATAGTTCCATTTCTGTAGTTCGAAAAAGAAAGGTCAAGAACGGAGAATTGAGATGGGCTCCTGGAGAAGGTTGGCGAACCGTCGTTTAGGCAGATAAATCCGGCCTCCCGGGTGGAATTCTCAATGCTGCGACCCTTGCGATCACAGATCGGACTTCCCCAGATAGAAGACCTAGCGTTGAAGTCCCCGCCCACTATTGAGGGTATGTAAAGCGAAGCCGCGAATTCGAAAAACTTTTTTGTGCCCGATTTAAACTGTGAAACTGTTGTTGATGGCGGTGCATATATGCTAAAAATATTGAAATTGCTCTTGAGGTTTAATGTTTTTATTCCTAAAATTTCCAAGTCGTTCTCTATTTTTAAAATGCTGAATTGAATGTTTTTCCTGACGTAGATGCCAACCCCGCCGTAGCCGTCCTCTCTGGGCCTGCAGAAAAAGTTATAGTCTAAAATGTTGCAGTCCGCGTTGTTCAACACCCAAATCTCTGAGAGGATGGCAATATCTATTGCGTTCTTGTCTAGGAACATTGAGAGGAGCTGTTTGTTGTTGTTGTGTGTCAGACTTTGAATATTTAGCTGAAGAATCTTCATTGTTGGATGTTTTGAGAACCAACTGCCATCTCCACGGATAAAGATCTCACAAATTTCTCGCTCATTTGGACGTAGTCTGAGTTTATTGAGTTCTTCCACTCTGCCATGTTGGCTGCTGCCTTGGCCGCCTCTGCGTTCCGGGCGGCAACCCTATTGGATTTGGTCACTTCCGCGAAAGAGGTGACAGAATGAATTTCCCTGGCGGACTCTAAGCTGTTATTTAAGAATTCAGGGGAGCGGTTAGATTGCCAACTGGGTCTAGGAAATTCCCCTTGATCCCTTAGGTTGGGGGAAGTTCTATCAAAAAGGATCGGATATCTAGCCTTGACCTCAGCTCTAGTTAGGTTTTCCAGTGTCATGCACTTTTGAATGGCGTACGCTTTTTTCCTGGCCTCACACTGCGGGTGGGTGGCAGCATGTTCCCCCTTGCAGTTAGCACAGACCAGCCCTGAGCAGATAATATCTTTGCTGTGATCTTGTCCGCATTTGAAACATTTCGCTCCACTCTTGCAATGTTGCGCCAGATGGCCAAACCTAAAACACCTAAAACATTGAATAAGCTGAACAAAAGGTTTCACTTCTACTTTAGAATATAGAAAATTGATTTTGGTTGGTAACTGCTCTCCTCTGAACCAGAGTTTCACCCTGCCAGTAGGTACACGTTCCCCCGATGCTCTATCCCTTCGCGTAATCCGAACTATCTCCTCAATTGGGATATCCGAGGTTACAAGCTCCGCTAGCTGTTCCTCCGAGTAGTGCCCGGGGATCCCAAAAATTAACCCTGCTTTTTGGACGAAGTGCCTAAAGATTCGGGTTGAGTACCCTTGAGCAGCGAAAACACTGTTTTCCACTAGCCCGTTTGCACACTCCGCCGACCCGCACACAATCTTGCCCATTCTAGCAACCTCCTCGATATCGCTAATGCCCTGTTTCAGCAGTAGATCGGATAGATCAAACTGGTTTATAGCAATTCTGGCATTATTCGCACTCATTTTGTCGATACAAGCAATGTATGGGCCTTTATGCCCCTCATAATACTTGTTAACGATGATTTTGCGTTTACTTCCGTTTTTCGTACTCACGGAAGCCACACAAGCCGCGTCAGTCTTCTCTCTCTTTCGTCGTAGAAATGTTTGATGTCATGCTTGTTGTCGTTTTCGTGGACATGTTTGTCGACACGTTCGTCGACAAGTTTGGTTTCTTGCACAGCAGTTTAGAAGCCAAAAGCTGCGGAGCCGTTTTTGCCGCCATCTTTACTCCTACCCGCATGGCGGATTTAGCTTCTCCTTCCCTTTTTTTCAGCGTTTCCATGCGAATTTTAACTCCCGTCGCCTTCTCCGTGGCCATCCTTGTCTTTCCTATGCTTGCCATGCTTCTCAGGGTCCAGACGGAGTTCCAAGAGCCGTTTTAAGAGTTATTCCGGAACGCCATGCAGTAAATTCCAGGTTTTTCGACTTAATTGATTAAGCTTTGGGAATTTCTTCGCGCCGTCTTCGTAGGCGTGTGAGGCACCCCCAGAAGCTTCGGAAAATGTCTTTTTGATTAAAACAGTGTTGAACAACCTCTGGAGTATTTTTTTAACGAAACGGCCGTCCACGGGAAAATTTCCCACACAAAAACAATCGAGATGGCAGTTCTTTATTGTACAAATTTAAATCATAACTAAAATCAGCTGATGTGAAACAACGCGCTAGTGTATTTTTCGATACATTTTAATCGAGTGCAATGATAGCTATTCGATTCTTTTTGGAGACATTTTACAGACTAGCACGTTATCGAACCTTAACGGTCAGTAAAACAAAGAAATGTTTATATATTTTATTAAAAAGGATTTTCATGATTTAGAACTAGGTCAGACGTGCCGGTAGACGATTGCAATCAGGCCCAGCAGCAGCTGTGCGACCCAGGACAGCAGAAGAATAATCAGCGTAATTAACCCCATGATGTAGAAATTAATTATTGAAGCCCCCATATCTTTCCAGGATCCCCGACTGCGCACCAGGAACAGGAAGTTCAGTCCCATTATGTTGCAAATGAACAATATGCAGATGAAGATTCTCTTCTCCCTCTGACGGGCATACTCGTAGTGCGTATAGAGAATGGACATGTTTAGCAGCACCGGCAGGGAGTGCTTCAACAGAACAAGACCAATGGTGATATACGGCGTATACTGCCAGAGGAAGCAGCGCCCACTGTTGGAATCAAACAGATTGTCGACCGATTCAAAAGATTCCATGCCAAAGAATGAGAATAATGTATACAGGAGAATACTGAAGGCCACACGTGGAACTGATTTGACCGAGTTCGTAGCGGCGAGCGATAGGCTAAGTTCCATGGTGAGCAGCTGCACGAAGACGGATTCGTATGAGGTGGAAAGCAGAGCATGGAGCGATCCCAGATTAAAGCAGATCTGGTCCAGACTCTGCTCCAGATTCGACTCCTTGTTCGTTAGAATTGAGACAAAGGCATAGATCAAGAAAGACCAGCTGGCTAGGTATAGCAAGATGGGTACGTCGTATTCCTCTGAATCAAAATACGCACAGATGATGGTGTTCAACAGGATCAGGGCATTACAGTACTTGGTGTGATAACTGTAACTGAAGCGCCGCTTCTTGGACCAAAATGCTCTTAGAAATACTAGCACAATGACAGAAAGAAAAAGATACAAATTTTGGTAACCCTCTGACAGCGGCAGAAGGGGGAAACAGGCAAGGATAATGACCAACGCCAGCCAGGTGTAGAGCTCCCGGGAGTTAGGCACGAAGTTTCTCCAATTGTTATAGAATCCAAAGGCTACGAAACACAGCGAGATCAGACGTTGTTCAAAGAAGGTAAACACCATCAGCTCAGCGCATACAATAATCAACAACAGTTGCGACGCTGAAGTCAGTTACTCCAGGCTGACTGCTGGGAACCGATGCTGATGTGGACTCAAACGCTGTGGGCTTCAGTGCCATCATCCATACAGGCATCGGGAGCAACAAATAGAATGCAATTGCGATCGGCGCTCGCTGCGCCACGAGAAAGATTAGCAACAAGAACATGGAAACATCCAATGTTATTCTGCACACTTTTTCTTGCTTTTCAAGCATTATCTGGAGGTTTCCTGCCGTGTTCCTGGACAGCAATCGATACAGGTAGAATATCCAACCGAGGAAGGTGGCCGCAGTGCTTAGCAGTAAACAATTGCGATAGTACCCGTGATAGTAGTCAATTCCCTTCAGAGTAAGCTCCATAACGACATTGCTCCTGGCCTAAGATTCCGAATAGGCCCTTCTGGTGTGAAGATTCAATATCAGCTTCTTATATGATTTGATTTCTGCCGGCGACAGCTCATCGAAGTTTTTCAAAAAGTCTGCAAAGAACCCTTGACAGACAAGCTGCTCCAGCAGCTTTTCGTATTGAGCTAGCAACTGGAGAGCATTGCAGTGAGCAGCCATGGCCTCGTACTCCTCACTCACAGCCATGTAGCCGGTCGGCAGTGTCCCAAAGTTGTTCATTGGAGGAGGCAGGCCTACCAGCGCGGACATCAGTGGTGTCAGTTGTGCCTGCTCCAGCTCGTGGAGCGGTAGCCACAAATTTGCGGGCTCCCACAGTGGAAGCGATACGGGAAACTCCTGCGCCCCAGAGCAGCTTCATTGAAGGGATGGAAGTGAACGCTGCCTCCGCGTTTGGTTACCTTCTTAAATACGTCCATTATGTTCGGACATCCCCAGGAAAAACTGTAGCCACTGCGATTGAGCACCGAGTCAAAGTCAATGGGATTCCTTTCCAGCCTTTGAAAACTGCCGAAGGATCCTCGTAGAAGCCCGCTAGCAATGCTATGTGACCTGGTCGAGATTCAGTGGGAGCACGCGGCACATGCCGGCAATTGTCTTCGAAAAACGAAGCGGCACGGAGTCCATCAGTAGCAAACAGAACCAAGCGAGTCGCCGGAGGATTCAAATCGAATGCAAGTAGAGGTGTCTGTGGATGTAGGCCCTTGATGACGGTCGAACGAAAGTTGATCACAAGTATCGAGCCCAGGAGAAGTACGTGGACCAGAAATGCGTAAAATATCCACATTGTGTTAAAAATGTATGCTCTCTGTATCTCTCCAAAGTTCAAGTGCGATAAGTGAGCCAAACTATTGAGTACCCAGCCTACTGTAATCGAATAGCAAGCGATAGGTATATCGATGTTGGTAACGGTTAGCCCATTGACGACCAATGGGGTACTCAAATACAGTTCACGAAAATTAAGAAACTTTAATTATTTTAGCACAGTTCAGGTGAAAGATATCGTGGAAATAATGATTGTAGAGAAAGAGGAAGGTTGGATCTACAAGAATGATTTACAAAACAATATTATTTTCCGTGTTTGAACTGAAGCTGTTCACCTGTTTAAATAGAGGGGGTTAAGTGGGCTAAGTTCGTTTTTCATCTGTTAATGATAAAAATGGCTTGGGCGGCACGTTTATACACAAGTTTTCGTTTATTTTCTAATAATGCCGTGAACTGCAACGCCATCGGAGGCAAGAGTCTGGTGGACGGCGTGGCTATTACAAAAAATGGCAAAACAATAGTTGCCTGGCATGCAGAAACAGCCTTCCCTACGAACACTCAAAGCCGCTGCCCAAAGTTGTGGAAGCGCAAACCTCTGCGGTGATCAAGAAACTGCACTGAAGACGGCGATGCAGGGATTCAAGAGGAAGCATCCTGAAGTCGCACGCTACGAGCTGTCGAAATTGACACACACCACAAAGCACCGTTGGTTCCCACGTGCTCGCGACAAGAAGGCCAAGAAGACGCCCATGGATAGGCCATACCTGTAAACTGGGTGCATTGCATAATAAATTCGCTTACGTTTTAATCCATGCGCTGTCTCTTTATGAATACATTTAACAAATCAGAAATGGGAATATCTGCCGACGTCTGGGCCTGCTGCGGGGCTGTATTGTTTCGGTGTTGTGGAAATGTGGGCATCATGCGTGGGTCACAGGCTGCAAGTGGACAGATTTAGGCTATCATTTAGATCATTTATTCTATTGATGATTAGCTTACCCTGTGGCGGATCAATGAAGTACTTGCTGTTCAAACACTCTTCGGCTGTGGCTCGGGTATTGGGGTTGTAGATGAACAATATGTTGAGGAGATTTTTGCCCGCCTTTGCGATTGCACTGAATTTGGTTTTTAGATTGTTGTACGGCTGCTGGCTCAATGTGAAGTTTTGCACGGCCGGTAGCTCTGAAAAACCTGGCCAGATGGACTCTGATGGCGCTCCAAGCAGATCAATTATCATATCCAGCTGGGCTATCTCGGAGCTTCCAGGCAGCATTGGTTTTCCCAGTAGTAACTCGCCAAGTATGCAGCCAAACGACCACATGTCCACGGCTGTGGGGTGGGTTTTGCATCCGAGTAGTAGCTCCGGGGCGCGATACCACAGGGTCACCATTTGCGGTGTCATTGGTTTGGGGGGATTGCTATACATGGGGGGATTATATACCGATCGTGAATATATTTTAGGGCACGCAGTACCTGCAACGTAATACACTTAACCTCAGACTCGGTGAACGGTTGAGCCATGTTGTCCAGCACGGAGGCTAGGTCTTGCTCACAGAAATCCATGACAAGGAATATGCTGTCCAAGCTCTTGCCCACGACAACTTCCCGCAGCCGAACGATATTTTCGTGCTTGAGTTGCTTTAGTATCATTATTTCCCGCAATCCGCTCACCGGGAGGCCATCCTTCTCCTGGTCCATGCGCACCTTCTTCAGGGCCACAACTTCGTTGTTCCGAGTGTCACGAGCTCGATCTGGGAGAAATCATGTTGGTTTATTCGGTTTGATGCGGTTTTAGGCTGACTTACAAACAATGCCATAGCTGCCTTCACCCACGCGGTTTAGCTTCTCGAACTCGGCGACGGGTCGGCAGCGTCCATACTAATTATAGAAAGAAGTATAGGTTAGGTTAGGTTGAGGCGGCTGCCGGGCTCGCTCGGAACCCGTCACACTTAGGCCGGTTTCGGCCCGTTGTGATACCGCATATGATCATTTCCTTCATGCGTTGTTAGACTTCCTGTCAGCAATTATCCCATCCAGATGCTCTCACAAAGTTCGCTATCCTCCTGGGACATAGTTTGGACATCTCTGAGATGTCGTGTAGAAAGGCTGAGCCCAGGTGCTGTAGCCTTCTTCTGCTGGGAGCTGGGCAGGAGCAGAACAGATGTTCCACTGTCTCCTCCTCTTCCTCGTCTCTACAGCTGCGACAAAAATCGTTATGTGGGGCCCCCAGCCTGTTAGCGTGGGTGCCTATTAGCCAGTGTCCCGTGAGGGAACGTGTGACTACGCTGCACCTTTTCCTGCTTAACTTGAGGAGCTCGGAGGTGCGCTTCATGTCCATGGTCGGCCATGTTTGCCGAGTTGTGCGACATCGTGGCACTGTTTGCCACATATCGTTGTTTAGTCGCTTGTATTGCTCCCTTATAATGAGCTTACAGGTGGCCATTGGCATACAGATATCCTCCTTGTCTTGGAGAAGGGGGATTGTAGTGCCAGATCTGGCCAGCTCGTCCGCTATACAGTGGCCCGGGACCCAAATCAGGCTAATAGCAAATTGCTGAGCCATCTCGCGCAGAGATTTGCGGCAGTCTGCCACGGTGGCCGAGTTCGAGGAAATCGCGCTTAGCGATTTGATCGCAGCCTGGCTGTCGCTATAAATGTTTAGCTTGGTTGCCGTGACGGCAGCCGCTTGTAGGCAGTCTAGAGCCTCCCTGATTGCTATGACTTCCGCTTGAAAGACACTGCAATGATCTGGGAGTCTGAAGGAATGCCTTATGCTTAGCTGTTCAGAGTAGATTCCCCCTCCGACTCTGTCGTCCAGCTTTGATCCATCTGTGAAGGCCCCATCTGGGCCTGGGAGTCCCTCGAGCCATTCGTCTCTGTGAGGGATGATTGTGTCGAAGGGAGTGTCTGTGTACTCTCTTGGAACTTGGTAGTCTGTTTTTGAGGGGACGGTACTGCTATTATTTAATATGGCTGAGTGACCTATGCACTGTGTCACCCATTGATCTGAGTCTCTTAGACGTATTGCTGCTGCTTCTGCCCGTTCCTTTCCTGCGAGGTCAAGGCTCTGTAGGCATAGGATGGCATTTAGCGCATCATTTGGGGTGGTGCGAAGAGCTCCGCTGATGCATAGGGCGGCAGTCCGCTGGACTTTGCCCAGTTGCTTGGTGATCGCCCTTTTTGATAGGGCCGGCCACCACACCGTAACTCCGTAGAGTAGTATTGGTCTAACTATAGCTTGATATATCCATTGGACTATGCTTGGGATCATACCCCATCTTAGCCCAATAGCTTTTTTGCATGTGTAGAGTGCAGTCATTGCCTTCTTCACTCTGTCTTTGACATTCAGGTTCCAGCTAAGCTTCTTGTCAATTACCAACCCTAAGTAACTGGCACTGTCGCTAAAGGAGAGCCTGCATCCTTGTAGTATTGGAGGGTTGAGGGGCGGGACCTTGTATTTATTTGTACCTTGTATTTATTTTATAGTACGAGTTCCTTTTTTGAGGGATTTACTCCCAGACCGCGCGATTCTGTCCAATCCGACAGTTGCGCTAGCTTTGTGGACATTAAGTCGCACAGTGTTTGGGGGTATTTCCCCGAGAAGATAATCGCAACGTCGCCCGCATAGGCCACGACTTTGCAGCCCCCCCCTTCTAGGTCACATAGAATCTTGTTGACTGCTATGTTCCACAGAAGAGGAGACAGGACACCACCTTGCGGGGTGCCTCTGTTGACATACCTTGACTGGGCGGACGATCCCATCGATGATGTCACCGTCCTGCATGTGAGCAATTGATCAATGAGCATCACCAAGTGACGGTCCACGCCCAGGTCAGTCAGGGCTTCTGTAATGGCGCCCGGTACAACGTTGTTGAAAGTTCCCTCAATATCGAGAAAGGCTATGAGTGAGTACTCTTTGTGATGCAGAGATTTCTCTACCGCTGAGATCACTTCATGAAGAGCCGTTTCCGTGGATTTTCCTTTCCGGTAGGCATGCTGTGCGCCTGACAGCAACTGAGGGTGTATAGTTGTCCTCAGTTGCAGCCCGACGAGTCTCTCAAAGGTTTTGAGGAGGAAGGACGATAGGCTGATTGGTCTAAAGTCTTTTGCAGCTGAGTGCGAGGCTTTCCCAGCTTTGGGAATGAAGACTATCTTTGCCTTAAGCCATATTCGCGGGATTGTACCCACATCCAGTATCTTCCTGAAGATACCTTGTAGCCAGTTGATGGCCGTATCCCCGGCCTTCTGAAGTTGGGCCGGGATTACCTGGTCTGGGCCTGGCGATTTGAACGGGTTGAAGCTGTTTATTGCCCAGCTTATGTTTCGTTTTGTGAGGATGTGATCCATCGAGGTTACCGGTCCCTCTCCTGGAAGATGTGCCGTCTCGATGGTTGTGCACCCTGGAAAATGTGTGTCTAGTAGAATGTGCAGGGACTCCTCACTGGAGTTAGTCCACGTGCCGTCATTCCTTTTAAGATACCCTACCGAGGGGTTAGTTTTTGAGAGAATCTTGCGAAGCCTTGCGGCCTCTGACGTTTCCTCAATTTCCGAGCAAAATTTTTGCCAAGAGGCCCTTTTTGCTTTCCTTGTTTCCTTTTTATATAGTGACAGACTGATTTTGTAGTCTGCCCAGTGGCTCTCCTCGTTCGCGCTTTTGGCCCTGTTGAAGAAGGTCCTGCAGCTTTTACGTAGGATGTCTATTAGTTTTGACCACCAGGGGGGTTTCTTTTTCCCCCTAGGTTTGCTAGAGGGGCACGCTGCCGCGAAGGCTTTGTTGCATGCCTCTGTGAACCTGTTCACTAGGCGATCTAGGTCGTCTTTTGTGTCATTTATTAATTATAAAAGTGGGGTCGTTGCCCCGATTACAAATAAATAGATTTGAGTTAAGGATGAAGCTGAAAAGTGACTCACCCCTTACATTTGTGTTCGAGCTCCCCCATTGAGTGTGGTGAGCGTTGGCATCGCAACCTATTAATAGGTCTATGTCCGCCCCCCCGCTTTCGCGGGCTAGTTTGCGAACCAGGTCGTTGGGAGGATCGTTTCCCTCATGGGCCATGTAGGACGACATCAGCCTTAGATGTGTCCCTTTCAGCTCTAGGCTTGCCGCCGTGTTGTCGCTATCGCTATAATTATGGAGCAGAAAGATATTAAGGTGCTTTCTGGCGAGAATGCAGGTGCGGGTTTTACCTTCATGTTGAGCTACAATTATCTTGTACTCCTTCGACCCTAGTCCACAAACCTTGTCTCCCACTATCCAAGGTTCCTGGATCAGGGCTACGTCTGCTCCGCTCTCTTCGAGGCGGAGTATAAGAGCAGCGGATGCTGCTTTACAGTGGTGGAGATTGATCTGAAGGAGCCTCAAGGACATCCTTAGTGTTCTCCACCACTGTAATGTCGGCATCCGGATCTTCCTCGACTTCCTCGTGGCAACACATCGCCTCGAAGTCGCATCTCAGCGTGCCTTTGGTGGAGTAGCCCTCTGGGTCTATCTCTGTGTGATCGTCGGGTGCTTCGATCTCCGAGGCAGCGTCCTGCTCGACTGGCTTGTCGACAGGACCTGCCTCGGCCGCCGCATCCGACTTGTAGACCTTTACGGTCACAGAGCTGAACCCAAAATTGAGCTCGCCTTTGGCAGCCTCCATCGGGGCCAGCGACTCTTTGTTGAGGACGACCACCGCCTGGTTTGTGGGGCCCTGTGTCGTCTCAACTTTGACCACCTTCCAATCCGCTGTTGGGAGGTGGGGGTTGCATCTTTGCAACATTTTTAGGATGCGCTCCGGCTCCTTCATGGAGGCGGGCACCCAGACTCTCGCCCTTGGTCTACTGGGCACTTCGCTCCAGTCTACAGCGACGAGCTTCGCCCCTGGGTAGACTTCCCCGACTTGCGCTACCGCTGCTTTGTACAGCTGTACGGAGCGCTCGTCTTCACAGGCTACGATTTTTATGCAGCCCTGGTACCAGCCCATGTCTTTGCAGACGGGGTGGGGGGGGGGGGGGGGGGGGGGTCCAGGCTGCTTTTCCAGCAGCTCGAAGCAGCGATCGGCCAGTGCCGCTTCCACCCACTTCCACTGGTTTCTAGGTATCCGGGAGTCCGCGCTTCCTTTGTCCAGGACGCCAATCAGCGTCCTTTCTCTGGCAATCTGCGCGAATGATGTGTTAGGCAGCACTCTGGAGCGCTTCGGTGTCGGCCCGGGGTCTCTTGTGAGCGTTGCCATTTGGCTGAGGGGCTTCCTTCTTCGGTGCTTCCTTGCCATTTGTCCGTCGGGCTGGACATCTGGCTTGCGTTCTGCCGACTGGGGATATTGCCAGCACTCCTTCTATCGGCATATGTAAAAGATTTGGCTTGGACACTAGTAGATGGTGACTCATCACCCGCCACTTTACCAGCAGGCAGAGCAGCCGCAGGATTGCATAGCCACTCTGCCAAGGTATCGGTTTTGGGAGCCAATTCACCACCCACCCCGACACCGGGATGGGACCCCTTTGGGCTCTCCCTAGAATCTTCCGCCGCGCAGGTTTTCCCTGCTGATTTGCGGGTCGGGCCAGGCCTTTGGGCCGCTGCCTTCCCCTGTTTGGGATTGCTCCCTGTTGGCATTTGGGGAGTGCCAGACTCATTTTTTTTGTTTTTAAATTCTTCCATTCTTTTCCCACGAGCTGCAGAGAAGGGGTACGGTCCGTCCGGGCAGAGATCCACGTTGCCCGGATAAGGCATACTTAGAACAGGGGGCTGCCAAGTCCCTCCGTTAACGACTGGGCTAGTTTTATATACCAGCCAGGCTGACTCTCGGCACGGGTCGAATAACACTCTTAGTCCGGCCCGGTGTGAGCTGAATGTGGGGGGTTGGGATGTGGGTAGGTAGTGTGTAGGGATAGGGGAGTGTGTGAGCTACTTATACGAGGCGGCACCACAAGCGCATCGTCAGTGTTGCTACTTCGCGAACACCCGCTGGCTGTCCGGGGCTGCTTATTTTCGGTAATCTCCCTAGGGGTGGCCGATTATTCGCAGCTGACCTACCTATATGACCTGTATATAGGTAGGTCGTTCGCTATCCGCAACCTGCGACCCGTCCGGTGGCCTCAGCTAGGCCCCCTTTGAGCCACCTCACGAGCTCATCAGACCAGAGAAAGAAGTATATAAAACACGAATATATTTCTTTGAGCAGTCTTCGACTGCCTGACAAATTTACCAAATTCTGCTCCGGGATCGGCATGGGGGTTCCACTGTTCTTCAGCGATATAAGAAATCCCTTGCGTGTGATGGGCGCCTGGGGATCGGGGGCCGGGTTGGCTTCCAATTCATTTGACGTCAAGGTGGACGACATTTTTACCAATTATTTTGTTTAGTTTTTTTTTTAGGGTTTAAGTTACCAAGCTACCCGTGAGTAGCGTGGGATTATTTGGCCGCCCGCCTTTTGAAGGTGGAAATTGCCAAGTCAAAGAATAGAAGATGTTGGAGTACTGTTTATAGCTTTACATCAATTTCGTCGATGAAGTCAATTAGTGTTTGGTACGCGCTGATGTTTTCTTTTTCAAAGAATTTGTAAATATCATTATATTTTCTTAGAGATGGGATGTTTTGCCTTGTTGTGTTGTACCACTAACCATACAGTATATAGATGTGCCAGTTCATACAACGAAAGCGTCACACACTGGCTAGCGCGTTCAGTACCCCAGAGTGACGTCATCATGAGAGAGAGCGCGCAGAGAGAACATCTTTGCATGTGTTAGTACACACGCAATATGTTTCGACAAAAATATGTGATTGTATGCTTTTTCAGATTTTTTTGAACTCTCTCAGGTCTGGTTCTGTTTTGCCACCAGCATGTTTTAGTGTATGGGTGCACATGCATTCTCACGAACTTTGCGTGTGTGTGTTTAGTATTGCTGGCCGCTAGAACTGAAATTTGAGTTTGGTTCTTGTTTTGGGTCTTTTGATGGACTGACCTACCGCCACAAAATAAATGAAGAATGGGCAGGGGGTTGGGGTATGGTACACAAGGGCGCAGGAAATGAAATAAAAGCTGTTATTTGTTTGATTTATACCACAAAATATAAAATATTACAATAATATAATTACACATTTATTTCCTTATTATACCCGATACTCAAAATGAGTATTGGGGTATATTAGATTTGTGGTAAAAGTGGATGTGTGTAACGTCCAGAAGGAATCGTTTCCGACCCCATAAAGTATATACATATATTCTTGATCAGCATCAATAGCCGAGTCGATTGAGCCCTGTCTGTCTGTCTGTCTGTCCGTCTGTCCGTCTGTCCGTCCGTCCGTCTGTCCGTCCCCTTCAGCGCCTAGTGCTCAAAGGCTATAAGAGCTAGAGCAACGATGTTTTGGATCCAGACTTCTGTGATATGTCACTGCTACAAAAATATTTCAAAACTTCGCCCCGCCCGTTTCCGCCCCCACAAAGAACGAAAATCTGTGGCATCCACAATTTAAAGATATTAGAAAACCAAAAACGTAGAATTGTAGAGAATTACCATATCTTTAAGACTGCGGAATCTGAATTGGATCGTATTATTATTATAGCCAGCATCAAGAAAACAATTGCATTTTTTCTCGCCCTGTCTCTCTCTAACACACACGTAGCATAGCCGGCTTTGCTTAGAGTAAAACATTAGCGCCTATATCTCAGAGACTATAAAAGCTAGAGCAACCAAATTTGGTATCCACACTCCTAATATCCCGGACCAAGACGAGTTTTTTTCAAAATTTCGCCACACCCCCTTCCGCCCCCGCAAAGGATGAAAATCTGGGGATATTCACAAATCTCAGAGACTATTAGGGCTAGAGCAACCAAATTTGGTATCCGCACTCCTGTTAGATCTCACTTTAAAACGTATATCTCAAAATTTCGCCCCCCCCCCTTCCGCCCCCACAAAGGACGAAAATCTGTTGCATCCACAATATTGAGGATACGAGAAAACTAAAAACGCAGAATCATAGATAATGACCATATCTATCAGATTGCTGAATCTGGATCAGATCAGATCAGTTTTATAGCCAATAGGAACAAATCAATTTGCAGTGGCTACGCAGCGCCCGACGTCACGCTCAGACTGATTTTCTGTCTCTCTCGCACGCAGTCTTTGTCGTGTCGTTTAATATTCGCGGCGTCTGCCGGAGGAGAGCCATACTGACTTTGTATCGGGTATAACTGTAGAGTTGCGGTGTCCGCTGCAACTCACAACGTTCCCCCTCGTTTTAAACAGGTTTATTATAAATTATAAAAATTATGCAAACGCCGTCGGTTCTCGACTTTTTTGTTTATTATAACTAAAACAATGATGTATCTAAATATACAATATAAGAAAAAATATATATATACTTAAATAAATTTGCATAAATATATATATTTCTTTCTATAAATAGAGGATATGCCTTAAGATTCTTAACATATACACGAAAAAAAATCTAAAAACACTTTACTCAGACACTTTTTTGGTTCTGCTCATCTAAAGACACTTTTGCTGTGAGCGCTTGACCAAAGTGTCTTTCTAAGTTGTTATTGTAAGACACGATCGTGTGTCGGGCTCACCCGAAAACCCGAAACACATAACACAAGCGAAGAGACAAAAAGTGTTCTGCTCAGTGAGAGACCGTGTCTTCGTGGTCTTTTTCGGTTTTGTCAGTGACGAGACAGCAAAGGGAAAAAGTGTTGACCGTCGTTTGCGAGCTATGCTTAAGAATGTTCATATATGTATGTAACTACATATATATACGTAAATAGATACATACTATGTACTTAAAGTCGCCGCTCAAATTGGCTCCCGATTGAAGATCGGTACCCAGGGAACACCACGAGGAGGCCATTATATATTAAATGGGGTCAAAAATTAATCTGACCTTTGAGTCGACTTGATATGACTTAATTTCAAGACTTTTAAGTAATTAAGTCACATCCATGTTCCCCGCCTAAAATTAAATGTGTTAGATATATGTACATATGTACATATAAATGAAAATAAAAAATAAGCAAAATATAATAAACTAATACAAGTTAAATTTTTATATTAATAAATTCAACGTTTTGAGTTTTCTTGCGGACGAAGTCCGTGTTCTTTATTTGACGAATAATTAAAGACTACTTTTCAATATACATATTTTGAGGCCCTATTCTTACTGTGGGTTCGCGACCGCGGAATGTTGCAGCGATGCAACGACAGCAGTTCAGCCGTGGCGAGGTATTTCTCGGAATCCCTCGCCGTTGGCGGATATCGTCCAGACGCTGATCCAGCAGTTTTGGCGATCTGGAGCGGCTCGTGTCGGTTGCTGGTGTTTTGGCAACTTTGTCGTTAACTTACATACATTTTATAAAATGAAATAAAAAATCCTACTGCCGCAAAATTTTGAGCTTCTTCTCGTATGATTTTGCATTTTGATTCCCTATCATCCTATCTGTTAATCATTTACAATTTTTTCTAATCAAAATCAATACAAACTGATTGAGCAGATGATTTCGGTGTACAAAGCACGGATCGGAAAATTTAAACCAGTCTGCATATTTATCTATTTTTGACGTTAAAATTATACATTTTTGGACTATGCTTCTTTTTATACCCGATACTCAAAATGAGTATTGGGGTATATTAGATTTGTGGTAAAAGTGGATGTGTGTAACGTCCAGAAGGAATCGTTTCCGACCCCCTAAAGTATATATATTCTTGATCAGCATCAATAGCCGAGTCGATTGAGCCCTGTCTGTCTGTCCGTCCGTCCGTCCGTCCGTCCGTCCGTCCGTCCGTCCGTCCCCTTCAGCGCCTAGTGCTCAAAGACTATAAGAGCTAGAGCAACGATGTTTTGGATCCAGACTTCTGTGATATGTCTACAAAAATGCTACAAAAATATTTCAAAACTTCGCCCCGCCCACTTCCGCCTCCACAAAGGACGAAAATCTGTGGCATCCACATTTTTAAAGATACGATAGAACCAAAAACGCAGAATCGGTGAGGATGACCATATCTTCTACAGTGCAAAATCTGAACCAGATCGAATAATGATTATAGCCAGAATCAAGAAAACAATTTCATTCTTTCTCGCTCTGTCTCTCTCTAACACACAGGTTTCATGGTCGGTTTTGTCAATTGCAAAATATGAGTTCAAGGATCTCAGAACCTATAAGAGCCAGAGCAACCAAATTTGGTATCCACACTCCTGTGATATCTGACCTTGACCGTTTCGTGTCCAAATTTCGCCACACCCCCTTCCGCCCCCGCAAAGGACGAAAATCTGGGGCATCCACAAATCTCAGAGACTATTAAGGCTAGAGTAACCAAATTTGGTATCCGCACTTCTGTTAGATCTCACTATAAAACGTATATCTCAGAATTTCGCCCCACTCTTTTCCGCCCCCACAAAGAACGAAAATCTGTTGCATCCACAATATTGAGGATACGAGAAAACTAAAAACGCAGAATCATAGATAATGACCATATCTATCAGATTGCTGAATCTGGATCAGATCAGATCATTTTTATAGCCAAAAGGAACAAATCAATTTGCACTGGCTACGCAGCCCCCGACGTCACGCTCAGACTGATTTTCTGTCTCTCTCGCACGCACTCCTTGTCGTGTCGTTTAATATTAGCGGCGTCTGCCGGAGGAGAGCCATACTGACTTAGTATCGGGTATAACTGTAGAGTTGCGGTCTCCGCAGCAACTCACAACGTTCCCCCTCGTTTTAAATTGAATTTGTGAGACTTTGTCTCGAAATGCCGATTAAATATATCAAAATAAAATATACGAATGTAATAAACTTTAATATTTATGTACATATGTATGTACATAAGATATTTTATAATTGAATTAGAAAATTTATGGGTATTGTCCATGAGAGTATTCAAGGTGCGACCGGTATCTAAATTTTGCTTTGCAAATTCCCGTCGGAAAGCGCGCGATTGACAATTGATTTGAAATATATGTAAAACCAATATATGTAAACCAAAGTATATACATATATATTTTTTCTTATTTTGTATATTTAGATACATCATTGTTTTAGTTATAATAAACAAAAAAGTCGAGAACCGACGGCGTTTGCATAATTTTTATAATTTATAATAAACCTGTTTAAAATAAATAAATAAATGTGTAATTATATTATTGTAATATTTTATATTTTGTGGTATAAATCAAACAAATAACAGCTTTTGTTTCATTTCCCGCGCCCTAGTGTACCATACCCCCACCCCCTGCCCATTCTTCATTTATTTTGTGGCGGTAGGTCAGTCCATCAAAAGACCCAAAACAAGAACCAAACTCAAATTTCAGTTCTAGCGGCCAGCAATACTAAACACACACACGCAAAGTACGTGAGAATGCATGTGCAGGACCAGACCTGAGAGAGTTCAAAAAAATCTGAAAAAGCATACAATCACATATTTTTGTCGAAACATATTGCGTGTGTACTAACACATGCAAAGATGTTCTCTCTGCGCTCTCTCTCTCCTGATGACGTCACTCTGGGGTACTGAACGCGCTAGCCAGTGTGTGACGCTTTCGTTGTATGAACTGGCACATCTATATACTGTATGGTTAGTGGTTGTACTTTGTACAATTGAAAATTAAATGCGAGGCGTTATCGATACTATCGCATGTATCACATATGTTACTAGGAACTACATGCATTTTGGCGAGAGTGTGCCTATCGAATGCGTTACCACTAAGCAGTCTGTTGATTCTTTTAGCGTCAATGGCTTTAAGCTTAGTTTTATTTAGGAACCACGGTTTGTATGATGTTGAGGGGAAAAGCGAGCAGTAACCTCGGTGCTTGATACTAGCAAACTCGGCGTATTCTCTCTCCCATTCTGCTTTTAAGATTCTGTGTATTTCGCACATAGCGTCTTTAAGGTTCCATTTAACCACTGTGTATTTTCCTCGTCTGTGGGTTTCTTTGGCTGCTGCGTCAACTGAAGTGTTCTGAGGGATGTTAGCGTGTCCGGGAATGTAGTGAACCTCTACAGTTCTTAGATGTGGATTTTGTTGGATCTTTTCTCTGATTTTGTAGGCGATAGAGTTATCCTGAATGTTCTTCGCCAGAATGAGGGCCCCGTTTCTGCTGTCTGTCAGGAGCGCGACACGAGGAAAATTGTACAAAATAGCATGGTCTAATGCCTTCTCGATAGCAAGGAGCTCGGCGGACAACGAGGAAAGGGTTTTGTGCGTGTAATAGCTATCTAAAAAACCTGTCCTATCGTGCAGGAAATCGGCGCTGGAATGCCCATCTGCGACTGACCCATCCGTGTAATAGATTTCAAAACCACCCTTTGTCAGCTGATCCTTCTTTTCCCCGTGGAGCAGCATGATACCTGCCTGGTCTATAGCGTGCTTGTTAAGTGCAGAACCCTTGAAAAATTCTAAGTCGGAGGTAATTTTAGTGCAAAACGAAGCTGTGTTCTCGTAAACCTCAACTCTATCTATTATGCTGCCAAACTCCCGATATGCCTTAGCGTAGCCCGTGTTTAAATCCCTATTTGCTGACACTGTTTCACTTGCTGGGAGATTAAATGCAAACACCTTAACCAACTCTTTCGCCGCCAGGAATCTCATCCTGTAGTCCGGGGGAAGTTCTCCTGCCATGTGATATATGATAGGAACGGGAGTGCAGATTATCAGACCCAGCGACTTTCTGAGGTGATGGTTGCAGTGGGATTTGATTTTGGCCAAGGCAGATTTGGACAGGTTGCAGAATGATGAGCACGCGTACTCTAGCCTACTTCTGACAAATATATAAGCCCTTGTAAAATATAAGCCCTCTTTTGGGGCTGATACCATAGTGACACCCACTGAGTAATCTGAGAAACGCACAGTTTCTGTTCGATTCCGAGATGGCCAGATCAATGTGACCAATGTGATCAATGTGTTTGCTGAGATAGTCCTGCCTAGGTATTTGATCTGCTCTACTTGTCTGATCTCAACTCCTTGATGCGAGATATTTAGCGCAGCTCTACGATTGTTGAAGTAAATCACTTTAGACTTCACCGGATTGAATGACAGGTTTAGCCTATTGCATTTTTCTTCGAACTTATCTATACTGTCTTCCAGCACCCGTTTCGCAATGGATACGTCTTTGTGATTATTTTTTTTATACCGGGTTTATACCCGGCATTCTTGATGGAAAAAACGAGCTTAACCCACTTAACCCCCCTCTATTTATGCACATTCTAAGTTAAACCACGGAAAATAGCACAGTTTGTAAATTACTTGTACCCACTGGTCTACAATAGGTTAAACTATGGATAAAATCGACTAGATAATTCGATAGCTTTTAAGAACATCCAGGGGAAAGAACAAAAATTGCGCGCCAATTAAATGAATTTTCAAATTTGTTCTTTGAAGTTTGCTTCAATTTTACCGCATGTTAAATAATAAAAAACCATGTCGTAGTTTCGTAATAGTTACTAATTCAAGCAAAAACAAAACGGTTAGAAAATTGAGCACGATTCAAGAAAGTGAAATTGCACCAGTTTAAAGAAATTTCGTTAGAGATTCAAATGCATGCTTTAAGCATTAAACGAGGGGGAACGTTGTGAGTTGCTGCGGACACCGCAACTCTACGGTTATACCCGATACTAAGTCAGTATAACTCTCCTCCGGCAGACGCCGCTAATATTAAACGACACGACAAAGAGTGCGTGCGAGAGAGACAGAAAATCAGTCTGAGCGTGACGTCGGGCGCTGCGTAGCCACTGAAAATTGATTTCTTGCTTTTGGCTACAAAAATGATCCGATCTGATCCAGATTCAGCAATCTGATAGATATGGTCATTATCTATGATTCTGCGTTTTTAGTTTTCTCGAATGTGCAATATTGTGGATGCAACAGATTTTCGTCTTTTGTGGGGGCGGAAGTGAGATCTAACAGAAGTGCGGATACCAAATTTTGTTACTCTAGCCTTAATAGTCTCTGAGATTTGTGGATGCCCCAGATTTTCGTCCTTTGCGAGGGCGGAAGGGGGTGTGGCGAAATTTGGACACGAAACGGTCAAGGTCCGATATCACAGGAGTGTGGATACCAAATTTGGTTGCTCTGGCTCTTATAGGTTCTGAGATCCTTGAACTCATATTTGGCAATTGACAAAACCGACCATGAAACCTGTGTGTTAGAGAGAGACAGAGAAATTGTTTTCTTGATTCTGGCTATAATCATTATTCGATCTGGTTCAGATTTTGCACTGTAGAGGATATGGTGTAAAGTAGTGATCCTAGGCTGGGGTCAGTCTCAGTCTGCCCAGGGTCACCTACAGTTTATTTGTAAGTTGCTGAGACGTTGAGACTGGGGGGGGGAGGCGGGTCGTTGGCGCAGGGATCGCCGAGCCGCCGTCAACGACGGGGCCTTCGGGAGAAATTAGGGAGGGGGGGGGAAAGCGGCGTTGGGCCGGGCGGCGCGAAACTCACCCGAGACGCTGCACTCCCCGACTTCAGCAGGGTAAAACCCCTGTTGCCAAGGTCGAAGTGGGCCGCGGGTCCGGGGAGGTGAAGGAAAAGGATGAGGGGGGGGCGCCTCTGTCGAAACGCGTACCACTTCTCACTCCAGCAGGGTAAAACCCTGTTGCCAGAGTCAGAGCGGGAGCGTAGTGACCGAGAACAGTCAGGAAAACGGGTGGGGAGGGGGTGGAGAGATGACCGCAGTCGGTGGTCCGACCAGAGAAAATAAATGGAAGCCAACGCGTTCTTAATTCTATGATCGAAGTTTTATTGGATTGGTTCCCCTCGCACTCCCTCCTACTCCTACTACTACCTTGGCCAGCGGCCAGCTCACCCGCGGATCCGGCGCCTGTGTTCCCGCAGCTCCTCCATGCTTTTCTCTCCTCTCTGGCGCGCGGCCGTTCAACACTTTTTTTTTCTCTTCACTTCGATGTCCGCGACGTTCCGTCTTCGCTCACTTCCCAGAATCGACTCCCTCTCTCGCTACGGTCGCTCGACGTTCTCGCCACGCCTCGCGCTCGTTTTCGGGCCAACGGGACTTTTCCGAAAGAGCTCCGCTCTGCTGCCGGCTGAGCATGGCTCCCTCTCCTCGCCGTCTTCTTTGCGGTTGTTCCGTGTGAGCTGGCCGTTTGGCGGGATTTCGGCTATGCAAAACATAACTAGCTTATTTACTACTATAGCATATGGTTGTGAGTAATCCAATTATTAATATTATTATTATTATTCTTGTTACTATGTGAGGGTCCCAGTATGGGTCCTCACACCCTCTCCTTACTTCGGGGGCCCGTGAGCGAATAGTCACTTTGCTCGTCTTGCTGATGTGGACCTGGAAGAAGGTGTTGTCCGCCTCTGCCAAGAATCGGACATCTTTACGCCGCGGGTTGACGAGTTGTGCCAGGAGCCGGGCTTTCAGGGTGTCTGGCAGCCGGCCGTCGGGCGTACGTACTCTCCAATCCGCCTCCCCAGTCACCCAACGAACGGCTGGGTTGGGGGTCGACGTTTCTGGTATCTCCGGACGGCCGCCCTCGGGATGTAGGATGGCGTCCAGATCGCAGGCGTCCGGTAGCTCTGCGTCTTCGGTGGCGATGTCTTCGGGACGCAGGATGGCGTCAAAGTTGCTGACGGCCGGTAGTCCTGCATCTTCGGTGGCGATGTCTTCGGGACGCAGGATGGCGTCAAAGTTGCTGACGGCCGGTAGTCCTGCATCTTCGGGGGCGATGTCCAACCCGTCTATCCGTTCGAGAAGGTTGAGCGTATCAAGGGCCCCGAAGAGTGCCGGAAGCGGTGGCTCTTCCCAGCGGAGCACCTCTTTTTCGAACTCCGTCGGCTCGAATTGCTGGCGGTATCCGCGTGCGGTGGCACCTGGCAGCCCGTCAGGGATAGTGATGGCCTCTGCCCCCTCGTCGGGGCTCGGACCCGGAGCGGTGTAGTCGGCTGCTTCTCCTACGGTGGCGTGTCCAGGGCCCTGCGCGTGGTCTTCGGCGACCTGGTCGGGGTTGACCTGGCTGGGGCCCTGAGCATGGGTGAACGTGGCTCTGGCGGCGTTGCCAGGGCTTGGGTCCCTGTACGTCTGGGCCACGTCTCCTGTAATATTGACGTGATCGGGGTCTGAATCGTGCCCCTCGATGATCTGGTCGATGCGGGGCCAGCTTACGACGTCGCCGCATAAATTTTCCCAGCTGAGGACCTCTGGGTGGACTTGGAATTCTCGTGGAGTGGGGCGAAGAATCAGTTCCTCGATGATCTCCCAGTCGACTGGGGGCTCCGGCCTGGCTTTTGTCGTAGTTCTCCGACGGCGGGGGTCTCTCGCATTCGATGAGCTGTGAATAGGCATGGACTTGTTGACTACAGGCAAGAAATACTTTGATACTCTATGAGTGCGGCGGAGCGGTTATAGACTTAATGAGAATCTCCAAAATGTCGGCCTTGGTTGGTCCCTTCGGTACAATCACGGTTGCGGTTTGCCCTTGAAGGAACAGCCACGCCCGCTTCGTTTGGTGCGTCGTTCTTCGAAGGATGTCCGGGTCCCGGAAGCGGATGTGTCCAGGAGAAGCGGCCACGCACGCCTCGTTCGGTGCGTCGTTCCTCGCAGGATATCCGGGTTCCTGAAGCGGATGGGTCCAGGAGAAGCAGCCACGCACGCCTCGTTCGGTGCGTCGTTCCTCGCAGGACATCCGGGTTCCTGAAGCGGATGTGTCCAGGAGGAGCAGCCACGCACGCCTCGTTCGGTGCGTCGTTCCTCGCAAGATATCCGGGTTCCCGAAGCGGATGTGTCCAGGAGGAGCAGCCACGCACGCCTCGTTCGGTGCGTCGTTCCTCGCAAGATATCCGGGTTCCTGATTGGTTTCGTCTCTGTGTATCCGGGGTGTCAGCATCGTCGTGGCGGTTTGAGTAGATCTGCGTTGTAATCAAGATTGTTGTATATTGGTTCGGTCAGGGTCGTCTTCACTGTCCGTCCTGATCTGGTCGGTCTTTTCGTCATCTTCGTCGATGGTCGGGTAGAACGCCTTCAGGTCGTTCAAACTGGCTGATCGCTGCTTACGTCCGTTTAGAACCTGTAATCGGACGAGATTCGGAGAGAGAAACTTGGTCACCCGGTATGGTCCCTCGAATTTCGTGGCCAACTTGGAGGCGAAGCCTTCGGCTGCTTTGGACAGAGTGTGGCGACGTAACATCACTTGGGATCCAATAGCCGGTTTCCATTCCCTACGGCGGAGGTTGTAATGTCGTTTTTGCTCTTCTGATGCTTTGTCGCAGTTTGTTTTTGCGATTTCGAACACCTCTCTCATCTGTCGTGCCCTGGTCTCCGGGTCGGCGATGCTAGTTCCCGTTCCTGGCGTAACCTCGTCGTACAAGGCGCCTGGCAGTCTTGGCTCGCGACCTTGGATCAAAAACGCGGGGCTGAATCGCGTCGAATCGGACACGCTTGAGTTGATCGCGAGCGTGATTTCTGGCAAGAGCTCGTCCCAAGTGTTCTGTTTTCCGTCGATGTATTGCGCCACCATCGTCTTAATTGTTCTGTTCGCGCGTTCTGTTGGGTTTTGTTGGGGAGTGTACGGGGCAGTATGCTGAAGTTCCATCCCTAGCCTTTTGCAGAATCCTTTGAACGATCGGCTGGTAAACTGTGCCCCATTGTCGCAAACGAAGGTACGAGGGGTACCAAAGCGGCTTAGGATTCTTTCTCGGAATGATCTTTCCAGGTGTGGCGTAGTTGCCTTGCGTAGAGGCACCAGTTCGACCCACTTACTAAATACGTCGAAGAAAACCAGGAGGACGGTGTTTCCATGTTTGGAGCGGGGCAACGGCCCAACAAAGTCGGCGCATAACACGCTGAAGGGTTCGTCAACTTGTCTGGTGAACATTTTCCCCGCCGGTTTGAACTGGCTCACCTTGTATTTTTGGCACACTACGCATTGGCGAACGTATCTGGCGACTTCTCGGAACAGGCCTGGCCAGTAGTACTTTTGGGCGACTCGTGTGCTTGTTTTTCGGATTCCTAGATGTCCGGCCGTCGGGTGGTCATGGCATTCTTTTAGTACGCGTCGTCTATGTTCTGCAGCGACGCAGAGTTTCCATGGGGTGGAGTCTTCTTCTTCGGGCACGGTGTGCAGGCGCCGATACAGTTGTCCACTCTCGCTTCGGTAGTCTTCATATTTGCCCGGCTGCTGCCTGATTCTCGCCAACATTTTCCTGATCCACTTGCACTGTGACTCCTCCTCCAGAGCTTGATGTAGTAACTCCAATGGTTGGCGGGAAAGTGCATCTGCTACCACGTTCTGCTTCCCTCGGCGATAGCGAATATCGAATTGATATTGCTGCAGCTCCAAAGCCCAACGTGCTATCCGTCCAGTGGGGTTGTCGATCGAGTTGATCCATTTGAGGGCGAGATGGTCCGTGATCACGTCAAATCGGTATCCTTCCAAGTAACAGCGCAGCTTGCGGATTGACCACACTATTGCCAAGCATTCCTTCTCAGTAACGGAGTAGTTCTCCTCGGCTTTGGACAAGCGTCGACTCGCGTAGGCTATTACTCGTTCCTCGTCCCTTATCTTTTGTGTAAGGACGGCTCCTAATCCTTGTTCGCTAGCGTCGGTTTGCAATGAGAATTTTTCAGAAAAATCAGGGCAGGCGAGGACCGGCGCTTCGGTTAACCTGATCTTCAACTCCTCGAAGGCTTTCTCCTGTTCTTCCGACCATTTCCATTGCCGATCTTTCCTTAACAACGCCGTCATGGGTTCTACTATTTCGGAAAAGTTGGGTACAAACCGCCGGTACCAGGAGGCCATACCGATGCATCGGCGAAGTTCCTTGACACCTGCCGGAGGTTTCAGGTTGCGCACTGCGGCGATCTTGTCAGGATCCGTGTGTATGCCGTTCCCGCTGATGACGTGTCCTAAATACTTCAGTCTGCGTTTGAAGAAGCTGCATTTGTCCTTGTTGAGTCGAAGATTAGCCTTGCGCAGCCGCTGTAGAACTGTCCCAAGATGCCGCATGTGGTCCTCCACGGTGTGCCCGATGACGATAATGTCATCAAGATAGGCGAATGCGTGTGGTTCCATGTCGGGGCCAATCACGCTATCCAGTGCTCGCTGGAAGGTCGCGCCGGCGGAGTGAAGGCCAAAAGGCATCACTTTCCAGTGAAACAACCCGCGGCCCGGCACGGTGAACGCCGTGCACTCGCGGCTGGTTGGGGCAAGCGGAATTTGCCAGTAGCCGCTCTTCAGGTCCAGGGTCGATATGTACCTGGCATCTCTCAGCTGTTCCAATATGTGGTGAATCCTGGGGAGGGGATACGCGTCGGGGATTGATCGCGCGTTCAACTGTCGGAAGTCTATGCACATCCTGATGTCACCTGTTTTCTTGCCCACGAGGACAATTGGGGCGCTATGTGGACTCTTCGAAGGTTCAATCTGCCCTTCCTTAAGCAGTTCGTCGACCTGTTTATTAATGACGGCTTGCATAGCGGGGTTTTTTGGATAATAACGTTGTTTTATAGGCTTGTTGTCGCGCATCACGATGGTGTGTTCTGCAATGGGGGACACTCCGCTGAGGCCGTCGAATTGTTTCAGTTCCTGTTGCAACCATTCGGTGATCCGGGGTTCCAGGGGTTCGTCGTCTTCGGGCTCGAATCCAGGGGCCAAAACGTCGGGCAATTGGGATATACTCACGGTGGCCACTGTTGCTCCCTGTGTCCGTTCCCTGGTGCGCCTACGGCGGGGCCCGTTGTCGCCGATGCCGGGCTCGAATCGCACTCGTTTCTTGGATCGCTGCTGTACCTCGTGTACCCGGAAGGGGTTTTTCAGCATGGCTCTGTGGTCGAGGCCGGGGAGCGCCGATGTCCATCCGGGTTGGTATCCTGCCGGGGTCGAGACCTCGCCCGAATTCCTAGAATTCCTTGAAGAAACGGCCACGCACGTCTCGTTTGGTACGTCGTCCCTCGCAAATTTTCCCCACCTCACCATCATGGATCCCAGGGGATCGGCCACGCGCTCCTCGTTCGGCACGTCGTTCCTCGTCGGTTCTTGATGCTGGGCGACCCGGCCTCGGCTGAGATTCGTAGGTTGATCCAGGCGGGCTGGGGATCCTATGTCTTGAGTCCTGGTATCATGGCTGTGTTTAAATTGCAGGCGCAAGGGGACTCCTCCACACTGCAGGGTCGCGTCTATTCCGCATAGGAAATCCATCCCGAGGAGGACGTCATCCAGCACGTCTTTCATTACTAGCACCGGCATCTTTACTTGTTGATCTCCTAGTCGTATGTCTGCCATCAGCGCCTGAGTCAATTCCCGGAGGGACCCATCCGCCAATCTGATCGTCGTTCGCACCATCGCTATACTCTGTCCGTTGTCCAGCTCCAGGGCTTTGCGTTCGCTAACGAAGCTCCGTGTGGCGCCTGTGTCCAGAGTAGCGAGTAGGTCCTCTCCTTCCATGGTTACTTGCGCGCGAATTCGTCCTCTCTCCAGCCGCAGGGTTCCCTTTACTGCCTCGGGGTGGGATTGGCGGTCTTCGCCCGGTCCCCTGCCGAGTGAAGCGCCTGTCCGTTTCCCGACGAATTCCTGCGACAGCATTCGATGGTGCGTAGCCCGCGACGGCCGCAGTCCCAGCAGTACAAGACTTGGGGCTGTTTACACTCCCTGGAAAAGTGTCCGGACCCGCCGCAGTTCCCATAATCATTAGTCGAATGTCCACGAGGTACGTTTTAAACGCTTCTTTTGGTCGTTGAAGATGGGTTCGGATCTCGTCTTCTAGCCGTTGAAAGTACCGGGGAGGCAAAAAAAACTCTGAAAACTCTTTGCGAAAGGTCTCCCATGGTTCTCCACTAAGGCGGCTCGTTCGAAACCAACTCTCGGCCCGACCGGTCAACAACACGAGGATTCCTTGTGATAAGTGGCGTAGATCTATCTTATAAGTGGCTGCCCTCTCTTGCACGTGCTCCAGGAAACTTAACGGATCGCCGGACCCATCAAACACGATTCCCCAGCGGACCATTTTCTCGGTGATCGCAGCGTTAAAATGCTCTTCGTTCCAGGTGGACCCCTTCGTTGGTGGGTCCTTGCTACCGTGCAGGTTTCTCTGCGCGGCACCGACGTCGATGCCATGGAGTAGGCTCTCTGCCGGCACAGCGGATCCCGACGCCACGATACTACGGCTACTGGCGGGTACGACATCATACGCAGCCGGGGGATGGGGTTGTAGGTTAAGAGGCGCGAGTGTAGAAGGGCGGGGAGAAAGTGGTTTAACCTCTGGAGTCACGGCGACTCCGTACTGGGCCTCCAATTCCTCCAACCGAGAACGCGCCGTACTTGGTAAATCGGCCGAGCTTGCGAAGGTCGCGAGTCGACGTCTCAACTCTTCGACAGTTCCAGCGCTGTCTAACCCAAGCTCCGCGGTAATCATCTCCAACTCGTTCTTGCGCCTCACCGAAATCCACTTGACTCCCATGTTGAGTTGGTCCGGGTCACTGTTGCTGCACGTGGTCTACGATCAAATGTCTGGAGCGTCGCCCGAGGAGTCGAAAAACGTAGCTAAGGACGCGGCGAAAGACGGGGCTCTGAATCCTTAAACGGCGAGGACGCGTGCGAGGCTATTCGGTAGTGAATTACCGGTGGGCCGTCTTGGTCGTGGGCCTGGACACGGGGGCTGGCAATTAACACGCGCTTGTTCAGGGGTACTTCAGTCGTTGGTTTCTGCAGGATTGTTCCGGTTAGAATCCGTTGGTTCGTGTTCAGTTTCGGGGGGAGCGCGAGGTGGACAGAAGACGCGGGGATCGCTGTCTTTCGCACGTTGTATGCTGCGGGATAGGGACCACTGTATGCTGCGGGATAAGGACCACTGTATTTTGCGCGTTGTGTACTGATCGAAGGCAGGGGATCACTCTGTTTCACACGTTGTATGTTTGACCGAATGCTGAGGATGACTGTCTCTTGCGTTGTATACAACCCGGCTTATATTGGGTCTGGCTGAACGGCCGAGCCTCTGCCGACGTCGACGTCTCGGAGTCGGCCGAGAACACCACGCGAGAGAGCCGCGGGCGAATGGTTAGGTAAATAGTCGAAGATCGGGGGTGCGGGTAGTATGAGAAAGGGATAATTTCATGTATTATACTCGTGGGTCGTTCGGCTCATGCCCGCCGCCGACGCCCAGAACTGTTCTCCGGTCTTCACCCCCTCTCTCCCCACTGAGATGTAACAGAGGTCTGGCTGCCCTTGGCTCTTTCCCCACTGTACCGGGCGCTATGATCCCGCATGGTTTTGCCTGAGGATAATGGGGACCACAGAATTTTCGTTCTGCTTTGCGTGCTGCTTCGTCGCTGGTGTTTCGCTTGGATTTTTTTTTTTTCTCTTTCTGCTGGACATGGGAAGGGCATCACTATGCTTTGCTTGGCTGCGGGCTGTACTTTCATTCTGTCGTTTTCCTCTCTCATTTCCTCTTTCCCGTTCTCTCCTCTTCATTTGCCGACGGCTAACGGGGATTGTACAGCTTTTCAGCCACGCTTTGCTCGCTGCTGGCCTGTACCTTCGTATCGTATTTTCTTATTGATACCCTATAAATTTCTCCTCGGTTTGATGCGGCGCTACCTACGCGATCTACTTGTGGATCTTTAGGCCACGAAGGGTGAAATCCCCCCAGAAAACTATCGTTTGAATTGTCTCAACAGTCCCTGCTCGGGCGCCATCTGTAAAGTAGTGATCCTAGGCTGGGGTCAGTCTCAGTCTGCCCAGGGTCACCTACAGTTTATTTGTAAGTTGCTGAGACGTTGAGACTGGGGGGGGAGGCGGGTCGTTGGCGCAGGGATCGCCGAGCCGCCGTCAACGACGGGGCCTTCGGGAGAAATTAGGGAGGGGGGGGGGAAAGCGGCGTTGGGCCGGGCGGCGCGAAACTCACCCGAGACGCTGCCCTCCCCGACTTCAGCAGGGTAAAACCCCTGTTGCCAAGGTCGCAGTGGGCCGCGGGTCCGGGGAGGTGAAGGAAAAGGATGAGGGGGGGGCGCCTCTGTCTAAACGCGTACCACTTCTCACTCCAGCAGGGTAAAACCCTGTTGCCAGAGTCAGAGCGGGAGCGTAGTGACCGAGAACAGTCAGGAAAACGGGTGGGGAGGGGGTGGAGAGATGACCGCAGTCGGTGGTCCGACCAGAGAAAATAAATGGAAGCCAACGCGTTCTTAATTCTATGATCGAAGTTTTATTGGATTGGTTCCCCTCGCACTCCCTCCTACTCCTACTACTACCTTGGACAGCGGCCAGCTCACCCGCGGATCCGGCGCCTGTGTTCCCGCAGCTCCTCCATGCTTTTCTCTCCTCTCTGGCGCGCGGCCGTTCAACACTTTTTTTTTCTCTTCACTTCGATGTCCGCGACGTTCCGTCTTCGCTCACTTCCCAGAATCGACTCCCTCTCTCGCTACGGTCGCTCGACGTTCTCGCCACGCCTCGCGCTCGTTTTCGGGCCAACGGGACTTTTCCGAAAGAGCTCCGCTCTGCTGCCGGCTGAGCATGGCTCCCTCTCCTCGCCGTCTTCTTTGCGGTTGTTCCGTGTGAGCTGGCCGTTTGGCGGGATTTCGGCTATGCAAAACATAACTAGCTTATTTACTACTATAGCATATGGTTGTGAGTAATCCAATTATTAATATTATTATTATTATTCTTGTTACTATGTGAGGGTCCCAGTATGGGTCCTCACAATGGTCATCCTCACCGATTCTGCGTTTTTGGTTTTATCGTATTGTGGAGATAATGTTTTTTATCCCCAATCGGCCGACTAATTATTTCGAATTAAACAAAACTCGGCGCAGAAATAAAATTACGATATGTTCTTTAATGCGTGACATCCAAATTGCAAGTGTGGCTTGCCTGCCCTTTACATTGCCGCTCCGATCGCTAAGCGCATCTTCGCTCGGCCGACGTCGGTAGGCAGACGCAAAGCGGAGATAGCGAAGAGCGAGCTGGCAGAGAGCGTTTAGCAGGGCAAGCAAGCGCAAAGCTTTAACAAACAAATGAGTGACATAGACATAAGTAACAAACAAAATAAGCGGCTGAGGGCCAAGAATTAGGTGCTATTTGGCAAGCAGCTAATCGGCTGGGTTCTGCTCCGAATATTCACCCCCGTTGGAAGGCAAAGGCTTTCAACAGATCCATCCTGAAGGGGCAGAACCTCTATTTTTCCAACGGCCCTCTTGAAGATGCTTGCTTGGGCGCAGCTGGCGGCTACGCTGGGATGATCGTCGAACGCAGCAATCGGCGCTTCTTTACGAAGGCGGCTTGTCGTGATTACGTCTTGATCATCGGGAACCTCTGTAATTGTATAGAATGGCAGGAAATTTGGCAATGTAGAAATTGTTGAAAGTTGAATTTCATTTAGCGTGGATATGTAGGTTTTTAATATATGGAAAAGTTCGCGCTGCAGTTCCTGATTCTCCGATCGCAGTTTTTCCACTTGCACCTGGCACTCGAGCAGCTGCTTCCTGCATTGCTGCTCTAAGTTTTGGTACTCCAGCGTTGTGGGTCGAAAATCGTCAATAGAGATGCACGAGGAATTTTCAAAAGCGGCTAAAGCTGCACGCTTATTCTCCGAGCTATCAATGCTTCCTGATACTATCCAACCAAGTTTTGTCTCCTGCAATGTTGGCAATTGGGCTGATAGTCGAATCTGTCCGACGCACATTAAATCGAAGAACAAACCAGAACCTATCAACAGATCGATACGTTGGGGCTTGGAGAAATTAGGATCAGCTAGTTTTAGATTATTCGGCATTGGCCAATCCTTTGCGTCTACGCCGAAGTTAGGCTGCATTTCCGTAATTGAGTTGGTGACAATTGCAGCGAAGGAAGCTCGATAGCTTGCGTCCTGGGATTGTACAACTATATGTACAGACTTGCTCGAAGGTAGAATGGAATCTCCGATTCCAGAGATGTGAACATAAGACGAGCGATGATCCAACTGCAACTGATCAGCAAGTCTAGATGTTACAAAGTTTGCCTGTGATGCAGAATCCAAAATGGCACGACATGGGATAAGTGCTCCATAACGATCTGTTACATGGACGAGGGCAGTAGGTAGCAACACGTTCTGGCTAGGCTGAGATTTCTGGATCGACGGGGGAGGGCTGGAACACCCGCTTGCTAGAAGCACAGTCGCGGCCTCTTGCTGGATCGATTCCTCAGCCGGTGAAGAGGAAGATGAAGCACCAGTTCCCGATGGAATGTGGAGTAGCGTGTGATGTTTGGCCTGGCAATGCCTGCAAAGTCCTGACCTGCACCTCTGCAATTCATGGCCTTTGTTGAGGCAGTTCAAACACAAGCGGCTCTTCTTTGCTTCTTTGTATCGTTCAAACGCAGAGAGATTCAGGAATGCCTGACATCTAGATATGTAATGCTCGGAGGAATTGCAATGGTTACATATGGGGTTAGGATGGTCGTTACTGGAGGTGATAAGGGTGACAGGTTTGTCTTCTCCCACCTGTTGACTAGGACTTGTTGCCATGGCTGATCCCAAATTCTCCAGCATCCGACATCTCGCTTCCAGAAATGAGGCCATGCTTGACCACCGAGGCAATCCTGACGTCGGCAAGTTCTCTTCCCATTTCTCCTTTGTTTTGTGGTCCAGTTTCGTGCCTATGATGAAGATCAGCAACCCATCGGATATCTCCTGCGGGGTCGACAAGGTCTGAAGTGCACGCAAGTGCGAATTGATTTTGTCGCTGAGCGCGCGCAAGCCGATAGCTGAGCCCTTCTCCACCCCTTGCAGCCCGAAAATAGCCTTGACGTGTGCCTGAAAATGTAACAGTTTATTATCGAATCGCAACATTAGCAAATTCAACGCCTTGTCGTAATTCTCCTCAGAAAGTTCCAAGGAACGAATCGTATCCAGCGCAGCACCATCTAGACATCCACGAAGATATTGGAATTTTTCGATGATTGGTATACGATGGTCTTTGTGCACCATTGTCGAGAACATCGAGTGGAATTCTGGCCAATCCATGTAGTTCCCCCCGAATCGCGGAAGCTGCAACTCGAGCAGCCATCAACTCCCGCGACAGCCTGGACCTAACCTTGACATAAACATTCGAAAAGTCCAGCCGGGCATCATGGGCTAACTGCAGGAAATCCAGCCTTTCAAGGCTCGTTTGAGCGGCATCGAAATCCGCATTCATTCGCTCGATTTGCTCTAAGCGAGCTTGAAGTTCTGCCTCATCTAACTCGGCAAGCTCTTCCTTGGTAAGAAAGCGATCCATGGCCTTTAGTTGGCGCGCGATGGACTCGGCCTTGTGCTTGTAGAAATCTACATCACTCGGCATTGCTGCGTTCGCGACATTGGTAGGCTCAGGTGCTGCCATGTTGAGGTTTTAAAAGAGTCTCTCAGCACGACCGAAAAAGACACCCTGTATACGTATAAACGTGGGAACCGAAAGCAAAGGGATTACAGCTAATGCCTTTAGCTGTGCGGCTGTGCGAGCTGTCCGATTCCGCTTTGTACTCCGCTTGTGTGTATTAGTGAGTTCGCTGCACTGCCTACCGCACTGCACTGACCGAATTGTCGCGACAGAGAAATTAATAGCCAGCAATGCGTGTATGTAGGTGTATGTAAGTGTGTTTTAGCACCGAATTGTGCTTAACCGCCGAAAATTTGCTAGGGCTAACGAATGTCGATCGCGAATAAATATTAATTGACACTGCAACTCAGAGATCACGTCGGGGTCACCAAATTTTATGTGGAGATAATGTTTTTTATCCCCAATCGGCCGACTAATTATTTCGAATTAAACAAAACTCGGCGCAGAAATAAAATTACGATATGTTCTTTAATGCGTGACATCCAAATTGCAAGTGTGGCTTGCCTGCCCTTTACATTGCCGCTCCGATCGCTAAGCGCAGCTTCGCTCGGCCGACGTCGGTAGGCAGACGCAAAGCGGAGATAGCGAAGAGCGAGCTGGCAGAGAGCGTTTAGCAGGGCAAGCAAGCGCAAAGCTTTAACAAACAACTGAGTGACATAGACATAAGTAACAAACAAAATAAGCGGCTGAGGGCCAAGAATTAGGTGCTATTTGGCAAGCAGCTAATCGGCTGGGTTCTGCTCCGAACACGTATCTTTAAAAATGTGGATGCCACAGATTTTCGTCCTTTGTGGGGGCGGAAGTGGGCGGGGCGAAGGTTTGAAATATTTTTGTAGCAGTGACATATCACAGAAGTCTGGATCCAAAACATCGTTGCTCTAGCTCTTATAGTCTGTGAGCACTAGGCGCTGAAGGGGACGGACGGACGGACGGACGGACGGACGGACGGACGGACGGACGGACGGACGGACAGACGGACAGACAGACAGGGCTCAATCGACTCGGCTATTGATGCTGATCAAGAATATATATACTTTATGGGGTCGGAAACGATTCCTTCTGGACGTTACACACATCCACTTTTACCACAAATCTAATATACCCCAATACTCATTTTGAGTAGCGGGTATAAAAAGCATAGCTTCCAGTTCGTTATCACTGTATACGCATGTGTTAAACTCTTCGCGTAAATCCACAACAACAAGGCACTATCAATTATCACCCTGAACTAGGAGTCGATCGCCGATCGTCTCTCTACCGGTGGTATATAAACGTTAACCCCAGTCGAGGTGCATCATTCAGTATTCAGTTCTGCAGCAACAGTGTTCCAGTGACATACAAAAGCCCAAAGGATATAAGCTTGTTATCTACACACACAACACATCTATTCTATCATCATGCAGAAGAATACAATTTGGAATGCGGCTGTGCTGCTTGTGCTCTACCTCACCCTAGTCTTCTGCGAGGAAACAGAGGAAAGCGCTGATCCTCCGGCCGCCTAGGATAACCAAACGGAGAGCTGGGAGAATCTAGGCCGGGAACTGATGGAATTCGAGGGACGCACCCGTCGGCATCGTCACCACATGTTTTGGTGTAAGTAGAGCTCGGTTATGGTTATCCAATCGAGAGATCCAGATGTGTTCAGCGGATCATGTATACAAAAATGAGCACTAACAATTTACAATTCTGATCACTTGGGATCATCAGCATAATAATAATCGGGAGTGTACACACGCCACTGCCAATTTGACACTTTCCTTGGAAAGTTTCTCCCCCTCCCAAACCAGACGCATCTTTCCCAATTGGACGATCACGAAACGTTCCGTTCATTTAACACTTTTCACTTTCAATCGGATTGTCGTAGATCACGTTCCCCCTCGCTCTTATTCAGTTGTAGAACTTCTGGTAAAAGTTTTCCTGCCATGATGCAACGAGAAATTATTTAATCTTGATTGATCCCGCTTCTTCCAGACCGCCATCTCTGGCCCTTGGCCATTGCTTACTTTAACAAGGTGAAAGTGGTGATCGTTTCGTTCTTCGTTGGAAGCGCTATTTACTTGGGTCTGCGCTACTTCTGGCCCCATGCCAAATGCAACCAGGAGATCATCCTGGATCATCCGTGAGTTGTGTAGTCCAATTTTAAACTAATAATCATTTCCATGATTCCTTGATTTAGTCCTGCGTCGTACAGTCATCACGATCACATTCCCTACTCCCTCGATCACAATCATTCGGAGCACTACGATGCGCCGACATCCTTTGACTCCAGCTCTGGATCTAGCTTTGAACCATACTCCGGTTACAGCAGCTATGCCGCCTCGGACATAGTCTCTGATGTCCATGGCGACTCTCATAGTGACGCTCCGACGGCTCCTTCCGATCTGCATCGTCGTGGTAAGCGCAGTGCTGCTGAGCAGCCGGAAATTGATATTGAGGATGATGACCAGGAACAAGAAGAGGTAGAAATTGTGGACGAGGAGATTTCCGAGAGTGTGGCCCGTCAAATGTCCGCTGAAGAGCAGTGAGTATAACAGTTGAGGAGATGCCTTATGAAATGAAATTAAACTTGGTAAACTCTCGATTAGGATTGCGGACTTCATGTTCGCCTTCTTGGGCCTCGACTCCAAGGCCTGTCGCCGTCGCTTCGTCTGCGAAATGGAGTTCCGATCAAAGCTGAACCCCTTGACCAGCATGGCCTTCCGCATTGTGGGACGCGGCTTTTTCGAGAAGTATACCAATTCGCGCCATCCCGACGCCAGGGCCAACAGCTTCAGCGAATGCGCGGCCGTGAATCCCGAGTGCATATTCGTCGAGACTGGCGAGCCTTCAGAAGCCGAGGGCCAGCAGGAAGAGGAGCAGGCGGCCACCGAGGAGCCCAGCAGCTTGGACTCCCAGAACGAGATCAACCTGCAGGCTGAGCGGCAAAATGGCAAGCTGCGCAACCGCCGCGGCGAGGGGAGACACGCTTAAATAGAATCAAACACGCGTAAAATGATTTATCGCATTTATGGCCAAGTCGCCGAGCGTCTGGCCGCTCGACTCTGACTTGCATACGGAATGGCGAACAGTGAACGCCTGGCCCGGCAGGGGCGTATACACGCGACATGGCTAATATGAAAATCAAAGTTGTCAGGCCCATAACTTGAATGGCATCGCAAATACGAGAGCAATGTGCAAAAAGCCATGCGAAACCCAAAAATCAGCACCGAAATTATGGCGGCCTGTCGCTTTCGTTGTCGCTTGGATGTTGTCGAGTGTCGTGTCGACCAACTGCCTGGGCCGTGCCGGCACGGCTGCTGCTGAGTGCGCGAATTCTTGTTTAACCCACAAAATCATATCTACATACATATGTATGTATGTAAGCATATATTTATGTACATATGTACAAATGTATATGGTATATAAATCATAAAAAAATAAATGTCGGGGGACGGGGGATCTCAACACAATTGCGTAGCACTTAATACTGCCACTGCAGCGCCTTTTGTCGCCAATTTGTTCGGCCAGCCCACGTCCATTTGGACATTAATTAGATTTTGCTGTTATTGTCCAATAGCTGAAATATGTTTTGGATAAGATATTAGGATACGATACTAATTGAGGGCCTTGCAAATGCCGAAAGCGAAAGTGGATCTACTCATTTTACAATACAATACGAACAGCGGTTTCGATTCACATTTTCTAATCAAAGGTCAATTACTAACCAGCCCAGAAAAGTTGCGATTTCTGGCGGCATTCAAGCACCGCATAAATCTTGATTCTGCTGATATCCTCCTGATAACCCTCCATGGAATAAAACTTTTTACAAAAATAAGCTTACAAATTGTTGATGTTTATACCCGATACTCAAAATGAGTATTGGGGTATATTAGATTTGTGGTAAAAGTGGATGTGTGTAACGTCCAGAAGGAATCGTTTCCGACCCCATAAAGTATATATATTCTCGATCAGCATCAATAGCCGAGTCGATTGGGCCCTGTCTGTCTGTCTGTCTGTCCGTCTGTCCGTCTGTCCGTCCGTCCGTCTGTCCGTCCCCTTCAGCGCCTAGTGCTCAAAGACTATAAGAGCTAGAGCAACGATGTTTTGGATCCAGACTTCTGTGATATGTCACTGCTACAAAAATATTTCAAAACTTCGCCCCGCCCACTTCCGCCCACACAAAGGACGAAAATCTGTGGCATCCACAATTTTAAAGATATGAGAAAACCAAAAACGTAGAATTGTAGAGAATGACCATATCTTTAGGACTGCGGAATCTTAATTTGATCGTATTATTATTATAGCCAGCATCAAGAAAACAATTTCATTTTTTCTCGCCCTGTCTCTCTCTAACACACACGTAGCATAGGCGGCTTTGCTTAGAGTAAAACATTAGCGCCTAGATCTCAGAGACTATAAAAGCTAGAGCAACCAAATTTGGTATCCACACTCCTAATATATCGGACCGAGACGAGTTTGTTTCAAAATTTCGCCACACCCCCTTCCGCCCCGCAAAGGACGAAAATCTGGGGATATTCAAAAATCTCAGAAACTATTAAGACTAGAGTAACCAAATTTGGTATCCGCACTTCTGTTAGATTTTACTATAAAACGTGTATCTCAAAATTTCGCCCTACCCCCTTCCGCCCACACAAAGGACGAAAACCTGTTGCATCCACAATATTGCACATTCGAGAAAACTAAAAACGCAGAATCATAGATAACGACCATATCTATCAGATTGCTGAATCTGGACCAGATCAGATAATTTTTATAGCCAAAAGGAACAAATCAATTTGCACTGGCTACGCAGCGCCCGACGTCACGCTCAGGCTGATTTTCTGTCTCTCTCGCACGCACTCTTTGTCGTGTCGTTCAATATTAGCGGCGTCTGCCGGAGGAGAGCCATACTGACTAAGTATCGGGTATAACTGTAGAGTTGCGGTGTCCGCAGCAACTCACAACGTTCCCCCTCGTTTTTTTTTTAATATCTTTTCTATATTATAACGAATTAATGGATTTTCCGTAGACAAAGCTATAATCAGAATGGTGATTAAAAGTATAGGAGATTAGGAGTATACCATCGTCATACTCCTGCTATTGTTTCGTTTTCTTTTTGTGGCACTGACTATGATAGTGAAAGAAAGAACCTTTTAGCCTTTTAGCATCAGCAGATCTGCTTGCTAGCATCCGCCTAGATCCTACAGGCTGAGCACAGGCCCACACCCGGCCGGAGCAGAATAATCCTCTGCATTTAACCACCTGACCCATGAAGCCTGCGCAATCGAATCTGCTGCACTGAGTAAGAATTGACCCCAGTAACCGACTTGATGTTGACCACAGCATCTTGCAGTCTTTTGTCGATGCCATCTTCCACCCTAGCAATGTCCATTTGCGGAGTCTGACTGTCTGAGTGGAGATACGCAGCCGGCACACCCATCGCTCGATGGGCCAAAACGGTAATTTGGAACTCCGAGATAGGCCTCCAAGCCGTCAATATCATTTTAATATTTGCAGATCACATCGCAGGATAACCGCGAACACTGCATGACCTTACAGGTGTATGGACGAGGCGCCTTTTATGCTGTGCCTGCTGATCAGTGGAGTCCGACAAACTTTGAGCCCGAATAAGTGGCTCGCACCGAATACTCATATACTAAGGATGGTTCAACCAGCGCCTATGCCGCATACCCCGAAAAATAATGTTCGCTGGCCTATCACGCTATCAGAGCTAACTCTGAAGGGAATTGACTACTATCACGGGTACTATCGCAATTGCTTACTGCTAAGCACTACGGCCACCTTCATTGGTTGGATATTCTACCTGTATCGATTGCTGTCCAGGAACACGGCGGGGAAACTCCAGATAATGCTTGAAAAGCAAGAAAAAGTATGCAGAAAACCATTGGATGTTTCCATGTTCTTGTTGCTATTCTTCCTCGTGTCGCAGCGAGCGCCGATCGCAATTGCATTCTATTTGTTGCTCCCGATGCCTGTATGGATGATGGCATTGAAGCCCAAAGCGTGTGGATCCACGTCAGCATCGGTTCCCAGCAGTCAGCCTGGAGTAACTGCCCGGATGACTTCAGCGTCGCAACTGTTGTTGATTATTGTATGCGCTGAGCTGATGGTGTTTACCTTCTTTGAGCGACGTCAGATCTCGCTGTGTTTCGTAGCCTTTGGGTTTTATAACAATTGGAGAAACTTCGTGCCTAACTCCCGGGAGTTCTACACCTGGCTGGCGCTGGTCATTATCTTTGCCTGTTTCCCCCTTCTGCCTCCGTCAGTGGGTTACAAGAACTGGTATCTAGTTCTAGCTGGCATTGTGCTCATAGTCGTGAATGCTTTGTGGTGCAAGGCTGTGTCAGGAGAGGAAACACACAAAAGGCAAAGGCAAAGTAAAAGATAAGATATGGCGGAGACAGAGACACGCCAGACATTGTGGCGACATTGGCGATTTTCAATACGGAGGCGGCGGCGGCGCTGCACGCCACCAGACCGATCCTCTCTCTCACACACACATGCATACACATGTACATTCATATGCGGCAGCGGTACGGCAGGTCTCTCTCTCTCTCTCTCTTGCTCTCTTTGTGGCTAGTTTAGGCCTCAGCAGTATCGTATCGGCCGGCCCGCCTATATTCTGCTTCGGCGACTGCGTCGGCAACGGTGGCTACTCTACTCCTCAACAGCTTGGTGGATTGGATGCCAGTCGCAGTCGACAGAAAACTTTGCGACCGTTTGGTTGGTTGGTTTTGGTTCTTCAGTTCGTTTTTTGATTATTTTCGGACGGTTTTTGAAATTTCACGAAACAACGGCAAAATCATACATATAAAGCAGAAATCCATTATATAAACAAGATCTACAAAACCTTAATGCACGTACACACATGCACACGTGCAATACATATGTACATATATGTTCACGTATGTAGGTGTAGAAACAGTTACTATAAATAGCCAACGGAAATCGATAAATAAATAAAGCACTAAAGTAAAAGTTCTATCTCCTCCTCCGCACCATACACAATACACCCACACACCCACAACAAGAAAAGAAATTCTAATTGCGACTTTGCAAAAAAAAGTTTGACGGTGAAATAAATGCATACTTGAATATTTGAGTATAATGCCGATCTTCATTCATTTTTGGCTCTAACTGTGAACACGAACACACAAACACTTTGCCGCAAAAAAAAGAGCTAAAACAATTAAAATTGCTTGCACTGAGATGTTTGCGCGATGTTTATTCCTGACCTTGTTCGTGGCGGTCATGGCGGCGGCCGGCAAGAGTGACGATCAGTCCAAGGAGCGGCGACTGGAGCAGACAGTAAGTGTTTAATAAAAAGATAAAACATAACAGGCACAATGTTACAAATGTTACTACAAATGATCAGCACTTCGTAATCCCAAGAAAACACTTGAATATTCCAGGTATTAAAAGTGCCTCTTCGGCTGGGCTTGTCCAAAAGGCAGACAAAGAAGAAGCTGCCACCGATGCTGCTGCTGCTTCCATCTTCAACTACAGCTTGTGACTTCTACCACTTCTACCTAACCTGCTGCCGCCGCGCTGTCTGCCAACTTCGTCTTGGCCGGGAGTTTGCCGGACCAGGTCCGACCCGCCCCGCCCCGCACCCCCACCTCTTCTGTGTCTCTCCATCATTTTTGTTTTTGTTTCATATGCCCGACGTACGAACGAGTTTCGTTTCGTGTGGCTCGTTCAGCGAAAAGCCAGAGGAGAACAAAAGAGAACAGAAAACGGTCAGAAGCGTTTTCGAATTGGAGTTGCTGTTGGTGTTGGCCAGACCCAGGCCCAGACCCAGGCAGAGCAGAGGTTTCTTTTTGCCAATGCCACTAAGCTGCCTGATGATGACAAAGTGTGAAGAAGTATTTAAAGTGTTATTCTTGCCGTTGGGATCCCTTTTCACATCGCTCCTCATACGAGCACTCGGTGCTCTTCGTCTCCTTCTCCCGCTCGGCGAGCTTGAGAATTGTCAGTCAATAATTTTGTAGTTATCTCGGTAACAATCCTTGAGCTGTCTCCATTTATAATTTGTGGCCCTGTGCGAGAGACAGGGTGCCCCGGCCGTGGCATCAACAGCAGCCCAAGCGCAGCCCAGTGGCATAGGACACAGTGACTTGGATTCCCAATCCAGGCACGTTTTTGGGATAACGCCCTATTTATAACGAGCGGGAACGTTGTGAGTTGCTGCGGACACCGCAACTCTACATTTATACCCGATACTTAGTCAGTATGGCTCTCCTCCGGCAGACGCCGCTAATATTCAACGACACGACAAAGAGTGCGTGCGAGAGAGACAGAAAATCAGTCTGAGCGTGACGTCGGGCGCTGCGAAGCCACTGAAAATTTATATGTTCCTATTGGCTATAAAAATGATCTGATCTGATCCAGATTCAGCAATCTGATAGATATGATCATTATCTATGATTCTACGTTTTTAGTTTTCTCGTATCTTAAAAATTGTGGATGCCACAGATTTTCGTTCTTTGGAGGGGCGGAAGGGGGTGCGGCGAAATTTGGAGATATATGTGTTATAGTGAGATCTAACAGGAGTGCGGATACCAAATTTGGTTACTCTAGCCTTAATAGTCTCTGAGATTTGTGGATGCCCCAGATTTTCGTCCTTTGCGGGGGCGGAAGGGGGTGTGGCAAAATTTTGACACAAAACGGTCAAGGTCCGATATCACAGAAGTGTGGATACCAAATTTGGTTGCTCTGGCTCTTATAGGTTCTGAGATCCTTGAGCTCATATTTTGCAATTGGCAAAACCGACCATGAAACCAGTGTGTTAGAGAGAGACAGAGCGAGAAAGAATGAAATTGTATTATTAAGTCTAGCTATGATAATTATACGATCTGGTTCAGATTTTACACTCTAGAACATATAGTCATCCTCTACGATTCTGCGTTTTCAGTTTTCTCGTATCTTTAAATTTTTGGATGCCACAGATTTTCGCCCTTTGTGGGGCGGAAGTGGGCGGGGCGAAGTTTTGAGAGGGTGTGGCGAAATTGTGACACAAAACGGTCAAGGTCCGATATCACAGAAGTGTGGATACCAATTTGGTTGCTCTGGCTCTTATAGGTTCTGAGATCCTTGAACTCATATTTTGCAATTGGCAAAACCGACCATGAAACCAGTATGTTAGAGAGAGACAGAGCGAGAAAGAATGAAATTGTTTTATTGATTCTGGCTATGATAATTATACAATCTGGTTCAGATTTTACACTCTAGAACATATAGTCATCCTCCTGGCCAAAGATTTCGCATAGGCTCTTTCCGTGCGATGCTTAACTATCAGCTGCTTATACGTATTTATATCTACCGGCGACAGCTGATCGAAATTGTTCAGAAAGTCAGCGAAGAACCCTTGCCTGTGCTGCTCCAGCAGCTTTTCGTATTGAGCTAGCAACTGGAGAGCATTGCTGTGAGCAGCCATGGCCTTGTACTCCTCACTCACAGCCATGTAGCCGGTCGGCAGTGTCCCTAAATTGTTCATTGGAGGAGGCAGGCCTACCAGCACGGACATCAGTGGTGTCAGTTGTGCCTGCTCCAGCTCGTGGAGCGGTAACTGGAGGCCCTCATCATTGGCCACAAATTTGCGGGCTCCCACAGTGGAAGCGATACGGGAAACTCCTGCGCCCCAGAGCATGAAGGGTGTTTCGGTTTCATGTGGGGCGCCAGATTCATGCGAGCCTAGAAATGATAAATCCTATATTATGTGTATATTAATGAGTTTTAGCTTGCAAACCTGAGTCAGTCATGCCGTGGTCGGAGGTCAGCAAGTAGACTGTTTTCTTATCAGGAAAGACATTATCAAATTCATTGTAAATTTTCCAGAGTCATGCTCCGTAAAGTTTAGATTTTCTAGGAAAAGCGGTGTTCCCGGCTTATGGACGGAACCGGCCGTATCGAGGCTCAGCAAATGCATGAAGAAAACAACCGGTTGGTATTTGCGCAACTCATCCTTCTTTCGGTTAAGGAGAAACCGCACTTGCCTGAACACCCATTCGTCCAGCTCGTAGGTTTTGTGCTTTCCCGAGAAGTCCATATCATGAGAGTATGCATCGAAGTACATTCGGGGGTCGTTCTCGCCGGCCAGCTTTTGGAATATGTTCAGAATATCTGGAGCTCCCCAGGAATAGCTGTGACCACAGCGATTGAGCACCGTGTCAAAGTCAATGGGATTCTCCTTCCAGCATTTCAACACTGCCGATGGATCCTCGTAGAGGCCGGCTAGCAAAAGCAATGTGACCCGGTCGACTCGGTGGGCACACGCGTGCGAGATATTCCAACCAAGCCTTCGCGCATGAATATCTCCCGCAGATGCGGCACATGCCGGCAATTGTCTTCGAAAAACGAAGCGGCGCGGAGTCCATCTGTGACAATCAGAACCATACGATTCGCCGGGGCTTCCAGTCCGTATCCAATAAATGGTGTATGCGGCTTCAGGCCATTGATAACGGGGGATCGAAAGTATATCACAAATATCGAGCCCAGAAGCAGTACATGGACCACCAAGGCGTAAACAATACACATTATTTGTATTGTACAAATTTAAATCATAACTAAAATCAGCTGATGTGAAACAACGCGCTAGGGTATTTTTCGATACATTTTAATCGAGTGCAATGATAGCTATTCGATTCTTTTTGGAGACATTTTACAGAGAAGCACGTTATCGAACCTTAACGGTCAGTAAAACAAAGAAATGTTTATATATTTTATTAAAAAGGATTTTCATGATTTAGAACTAGGTCAGACTTGCCGGTAGACGATTGCAATCAGGCCCAGCAGCAGCTGTGCGACCCAGGACAGCAGAAGAATATCAGCGTAATTAACCCCATGATGGAGAAATTAATAATTGAAGCCCACATATCTTTCAAGGATCCCCGATTGCGCACCAGGAACAGGAAGTTCAGTCCCATTATGTTGCAAATGAACAATATGCAGATGAAGATTCTCTTCTCCCTCTGACGGGCATACTCGCAGTGCGTATAGAAAATGGACATGTTTAGCAGCACCGGCAGGGAGTGCTTCAACAGAACAAGACCAATGGTGATATACGGCGTATACTGCCAGAGGAAGCAGCGCCCACTGTTGGAATCAAACAGATTGTCGACCGATTCAAAAGATTCCATACCAAAGAATGAGAATAATGTATACAGGAGAACTGATTTGACCGAGTTCGTAGCGGCGAGCGATAGGCTAAGTTCCATGGTGAGCAGCTGCACGAAGACGGATTCGTATGAGGTGGAAAGCAGAGCATGGAGCGATCCCAGATTAAAGCAGATCTGGTCCAGACGCTGCTCCAGGTTCGACTCCTTGTTCGTTAGAATTGAGACAAAGGCATAGATCAAGAAAGACCAGCTGGCTAGGTATAGCAAGATGGGAATGTCGTATTCCTCTGAGTCAAAATACGCACAGATGATGGTGTTCAACAGGATCAGGGCATTACAGTACTTGGTGTGATAACTGTAACTGAAGCGCCGCTTCTTGGACCAAAATGCTCTTAGAAATACTAGCACAATGCCAGAAAGAAAAAGATACCAATTTTGGTAACCCTCTGACAGCGGAAGAAGGGGGAAACAGGCAAGGATAATGACCAACGCCAGCCAGGTGTAGAGCTCCCGGGAGTTAGGCACGAAGTTTCTCCAATTGTTATAGAATCCAAAGGCTACGAAACACAGCGAGATCAGACGTTGTTCAAAGAAGGTAAACACCATCAGCTCAGCGCATACAATAATCAACAACAGTTGCGACGCTGAAGTCAGTTACTCCAGGCTGACTGCTGGGAACCGATGCTGATGTGGACTCAAACGCTGTGGGCTTCAGTGCCATCATCCATACAGGCATCGGGAGCAACAAATAGAATGCAATTGCGATCGGCGCTCGCTGCGCCACGAGAAAGATTAGCAACAAGAACATGGAAACATCCAATGTTATTCTGCACACTTTTTCTTGCTTTTCAAGCATTATCTGGAGGTTTCCTGCCGTGTTCCTGGACAGCAATACAGGTAGAATATCCAACCGAGGAAGGTGGCCGCAGTGCTTAGCAGTAAACAATTGCGATAGTACCCGTTCCCTTCAGAGTAAGCTCCATAACGACATTGCTCCTGGCCAAAGATTCCGAATAGGCCCTTCTGGTGTGAAGATTCAATATCAGCTTCTTATATGATTTGATTTCTGCCGGCGACAGCTCATCGAAGTTTTTCAAAAAGTATGCAAAGAACCCTTGTCTGTGCTGCTCCAGCAGCTTTTCGTATTGAGCTAGCAACTGGAGAGCATTTCTGTGAGCAGCCATGGCCTCGTTCTTCTCACTCACAGCCATGTAGCCGGTCGGCAGTGTCCCAAAGTTGTTCATTGGAGGAGGCAGGCCTACCAGCGCGGACATCAGTGGTGTCAGTTGTGCCTGCTCCAGCTCGTGGAGCGGTAACTGGAACTGGCCACAAATTTGCGGGCTCCCACAGTGGAAGCGATACGGGAAACTCCTGCGCCCCAGAGCATGAAGGGTGTTTCGATTTCATGTGCTGTGCCAGAACCATGGATGCCTAAGCAGATCAATGTTTTAATGGTATTCGAATAAGTCGGTTATTTTTGTTTATCTCAAACCTGTGTCTGACATGCCGTGGTCGGAGGTCAACAAGTAAACTGTATTCTTATCCGGGAAGGTTTCCTCGAATTTCCGGTACATCTCCCAAATGCCACGCTCCGTAATGTTAAGGCTTTTTTGGAAAAGGATCGTTCCTGGTTTGTGGACATGTCCGGCCCTGTCGGAGCTCATCAAATGCAAGAAGAATACTACCGTGCTGAATGTGTTCCACTTGTTATTAATGCGATCAAGGAGTGCGCTTACTTGGCTAAACACCCATTCGTCCAGTCTGTAGGTGGCCCATCTTGCCGCTTCGTACACAGCTTCATTGAAGGGATGGAAGTGAACGCTGCCTCCGCGCTTGGTTACCTTCTTAAATACGTCCATTATGTTCGGACATCCCCAGGAAAAACTGTAGCCACTGCGATTGAGCACCGAGTCAAAGTCAATGGGATTCCCTTTCCAGCCTTTGAAAACTGCCGAAGGATCCTCGTAGAAGCCCGCTAGCAATGCTATGTGACCTGGTCGAGATTCAGTGGGAGCACGCGTGCGAGATATTCCAACCAACCCTTCGCGCATGAATATCTCCCGCAAATGCGGCACATGCCGCACGACAGCCGGCAATTGTCTTCGAAAAACGAAGCGGCACGGAGTCCATCAGTAGCAAACAGAACCAAGCGAGACGCCGGAGGATTCAAATCGAATGCAAGTAGAGGTGTCTGTGGATGTAGGCCCTTGATGACGGGCGAACGAAAGTTGATCACAAGTATCGAGCCCAGGAGAAGTACGTGGACCAGAAATGCGTAAAATATCCACATTGTGTTAAAAATGTATGCTCTCTGTATCTCTCCAAAGTTCAAGTGCGATAAGTGAGCCAAACTATTGAGTACCCAGCCTACTGTAATCGAATAGCAAGCGATAGGTATATCGATGTTGGTAACGGTTAGCCCATTGACGACCAATGGGGTACTCAAATACAGTTCACGAAAATTAAGAAACTTTAATTATTTTAGCACAGTTCAGGTGAAAGATATCGTGGAAATAATGATTGTAGAGAAAGAGGAAGGTTAAATCTACAAGAATGATTTACAAAACAATATTATTTTCCGTGTTTGAACTGAAGCTGTTCACCTGTGCCGAGAGGGGGTTAAGTGGGCTAAGTTGGTTTTTCATCTGTTAATGATAAAAATAGCTTGGGCGGCACGTTTATACACAAGTTTTCGATTTTTTTGTAATAATGCCGTGAACTGCAAAGCCATCGGAGGCAAGAGTCTGGTGGACGGCGTGGCTATTACAAAAAATGGCAAAACAATAGTTGCCTGGCATGCAGAAACAGCCTTCCCCTACGAACACTCAAAGCCGCTGCCCAAAGTTGTGGAAGCGCAAACCTCTGCGGTGATCAAGCAACTGCACTGAAGACGGCGATGCAGGGATTCAAGAGGAAGCATCCTGAAGTCGCACGCTACGAGCTGTCGAAATTGACACACACCACAAAGCACCGTTGGTTCCCACGTGCTCGCGACAAGAAGGCCAAGAAGACGCCCATGGATAGGCCATACCTGTAAACTGGGTGCATTGCATAATAAATTCGCTTACGTTTTAATCCATGCGCTGTCTCTTTATGAATACATTTAACAAATCAGAAATGGGAATATCTGCCGACGTCTGGGCCTGCTGCGGGGCTGTATTGTTTCGGTGTTGTGGAAATGTGGGCATCATGCGTGGGTCACAGGCTGCAAGTGGACAGATTTAGGCTATCATTTAGATCATTTATTCTATTGATGATTAGCTTACTCTGTGGCGGATCAATGAAGTACTTGCTGTTCAAACACTCTTCGGCTGTGGCTCGGGTATTGGGGTTGTAGATGAACAATATGTTGAGGAGATTTTTGCCCGCCTTTGCGATTGCACTGAATTTGGTTTTTAGATTGTTGTACGGCTGCTGGCTCAATGTGAAGTTTTGCACGGCCGGTAGCTCTGAAAAACCTGGCCAGATGGACTCTGATGGCGCTCCAAGCAGATCAATTATCATATCCAGCTGGGCTATCTCGGAGCTTCCAGGCAGCATTGGTTTTCCCAGTAGTAACTCGCCAAGTATGCAGCCAAACGACCACATGTCCACGGCTGTGGTATGTGTTTTGCATCCGAGTAGTAGCTCCGGGGCGCGATAGCACAGGGTCACCATTTGCGGTGTCATTGGTTTGGGGGGATTGCTATACATGCGTGCCAGGCCAAAGTCAGCTGTAAGAGCGAAAAAGATTAGCTTGGAAACTAGAAATAGCGTTCGCTTTACTTGCCTAACTTGATGCACCCATCGTCCGTCATCAACAGGTTTGAAACTTTTAAATCGCGATGGATTATATACCGATCGTGAATATATTTTAGGGCACGCAGTACCTGCAACGTAATACACTTAACCTCAGACTCGGTGAACGGTTGAGACATGTTGTCCAGCACGGAGGCTAGGTCTTGCTCACAGAAATCCATGACAAGGAATATGCTGTCCAAGCTCTTGCCCACGACAACTTCCCGCAGCCGAACGATATTTTCGTGCTTGAGTTGCTTTAGTATCATTATTTCCCGCAATCCGCTCACCGGGAGGCCATCCTTCTCCTGGTCCATGCGCACCTTCTTCAGGGCCACAACTTCGTTGTTCCGAGTGTCACGAGCTCGATCTGGGAGAAATCATGTTGGTTTATTCGGTTTGATGCGGTTTTAGGCTGACTTACAAACAATGCCATAGCTGCCTTCACCCACGCGGTTTAGCTTCTCGAACTCGGCGACGGGTCGGCAGCGTCCATACTAATTATAGAAAGAAGTATATAAAACACGAATATATTTCTTTGAGCAGTCTTCGACTGTCTGACAAATTTACCAAATTCTGCTCCGGGATCGGCATGGGGGTTCCACTGTTCTTCAGCGATATAAGAAATCCCTTGCGTGTGATGGGCGCCTGGGGATCGGGGGCCGGGTTGGCTTCCAATTCATTTGACGTCAAGCTGGACGACATTTTTACCAATTATTTTGTTTATTTTTTTTTTTTTTAAGGTTTAAGTTACCAAGCTACCCGTGAGTAGCGTGGGATTATTTGGCCGCCCGCCTTTTGAAGGTGGAAATTGCCAAGTCAAAGAATAGAAGATGTTGGAGTACTGTTTATAGCTTTACATCAATTTCGTCGATGAAGTCAATTAGTGTTTGGTACGCGCTGATGTTTTCTTTTTCAAAGAATTTGTAAATATCATTATATTTTCTTAGAGATGGGATGTTTTGCCTTGTTGTGTTGTACCACTAACCATACAGTATATAGATGTGCCAGTTCATACAACGAAAGCGTCACACACTGGCTAGCGCGTTCAGTACCCCAGAGTGACGTCATCATGAGAGAGAGCGCGCAGAGAGAACATCTTTGCATGTGTTAGTACACACGCAATATGTTTCGACAAAAATATGTGATTGTATGCTTTTTCAGATTTTTTTGAACTCTCTCAGGTCTGGTTCTGTTTTGCCACCAGCATGTTTTAGTGTATGGGTGCACATGCATTCTCACGTACTTTGCGTGTGTGTGTTTAGTATTGCTGGCCGCTAGAACTGAAATTTGAGTTTGGTTCTTGTTTTAGGTCTTTTGATGGACTGACCTACCGCCACAAAATAAACGAGGGGGAACGTTGTGAGTTGCTGCGGACACCGCAACTCTACGGTTATACCCGATACTAAGTCAGTATGGCTCTCCTCCGGCAGACGCCTCTAATATTAAACGACTCGACAAAGAGTGCGTGCGAGAGAGACAGAAAATCAGTCTGAGCGTGACGTCGGGCGCTGCGTAGCCACTGCAAATTGATTTGTTCCTATTGGCTATAAAAATGATCTGATCTCATCCAGATTCAGCAATCTGATAGATATGGTCATTATCTATGATTCTGCGTTTTTAGTTTTTTCGAATGTGCAATATTGTGGATGCAACAGATTTTCGTCCTTTGTGGGGGCGGAAGGGAGTGGGGCGAAATTTTGAGATATACGTTTTATAGTGAGATCTAACAGGAGTGCGGATACCAAATTTGGTTACTCTAGCCTTAATATTCTCTGAGATTTGTGAATATCCCCAGATTTTCATCCTTTGCGGGGGCGGAAGGGGGTGTGGCGAAATTTTGAAACAAACTCGTCTCGGTCCGATATATTAGGAGTGTGGATACCAAATTTGGTTGCTCTAGCTTTTATAGTCTCTGAGATCTAGGCGCTAATGTTTTACTCTAAGCAAAGCCGGCTATGCTACGTGTGTGTTAGAGAGAGACAGGGCGAGAAAAAATGAAATTGTTTTCTTGATTCTGGCTATAATAATTATACGATCTGGTTCAGATTTTGCACTCTTGAAGATATAGTCATCTTCTACGATTCTGCGTTTTTAGTTTTCCCGTATCGTCGAAATTGTGGATGCCACAGATTTTCGCCCTTTGTGGGGGCGGAAAAGGGCGGGGCAAAGTTTTGAAATATTCTTGTAGCAGTGACATATCACAGAAGTCTTTAGACTTCACCGGATTGAATGACAGGTTTAGCCTATTGCATTTTTCTTCGAACTCATCTATACTGTCTTCCAGCACCCGTTTCGCAATGGATACGTCTTTATGATTATTTTTTTTATACCGGGTTTATACCCGGCATTCTTGATGGAAAAAAACGAGTTTAACCCACTTAACCCCCCTCTATTTATGCACATTCTAAGTTAAACCACGGAAAATAGCACAGTTTGGAGTGTATTTCGTACCCACTGGTCTACAATAGGTTAAACTATGGATAAAATCGACTAGATAATTCGATAGCTTTTAAGAACATCCAGGGGAAAGAACAAAAATTGCGCGCCAATTAAATGAATTTTCAAATGTGTTCTTTGAAGTTTGCTTCAATTTTACCGCATGTTAAATAATGAAAAACCATGTCGTAGTTTCGTAATAGTTACTAATTCAAGCAAAAACAAAACGGTTAGAAAATTGAGCACGATTCAAGAAAGTGAAATTGCACCAGTTTAAAGAAATTTCGTTAGAGATTCAAATGCATGCTTTAAGCATTAAACGAGGGGAACGTTGTGAGTTGCTGCGGACACCGCAACTCTACAGTTATACCCGATACTAAGTCAGTATGGCTCTCTCCGGCAGACGCCGCTAATATTGAACGACACGACAAAGACTGCGTGCGAGAGAGACAGAAAATCAGTCTGAGCGTGACGTCGGTGGCTGCGTAGCCACTGCAAATTGATTTGTTCCTATTGGCTATAAAAATGATCTGATCTGATCCAGATTCAGCAATCTGATAGATATGGTCATTATCTATGATTCTGCGTTTTTAGTTTTCTCGAATGTGCAATATTGTGGATGCAACAGATTTTCGTCCTTTGTGGGGGCGGAAGGGGGTGCGGCGAAATTTTGAGATACACGTTTTATAGTAAGATCTAACAGGAGTGCGGATACCAAATTACTCTAGCCTTAATAGTCTCTGAGATTTGTGAATATCCCCAGATTTTCATCCTTTTCGGGGGCGGAAGGGGGTGTGGCGAAATTTTGAAACAAACTCGTCTCGGTCCGATATATTAGGAGTGTGGATACCAAATTTGGTTGCTCTAGCTTTTATAGTCTCTGAGATCTAGGCGCTAATGTTTTACTCTAAGCAAAGCCGGATTTGCTACGTGTGTGTTAGAGAGAGACAGAGCGAGAAAGAATGAAATTGTTTTCTTGATTCTGGCTATAATAATTATACGATCTGATTCAGATTTTGCACTCTAGAACATTTAGTCATCTTCTACGATTCTGCGTTTTTAGTTTCTCGTATCGTCGAAATTGTGGATGCCACAGATTTTCGCCCTTTGTGGGGGGCGGGGCAAAGTTTTGAAATATTCTTGTAGCAGTGACATATCACAGAAGTCTGGATCCAAAACATCGTTGCTCTCGCTCTTATAGTGTTATAGCACTAGGCGCTGAAGGAGACGGACAGACGGACAGACGGACGGACGGACAGACGGACAAACGGACAGACAGACATGGCTCAATCGACTCGGCTATTGATGCTGATCAAGAATATATATACTTTATGGGGTCGGAAACGATTCCTTCTGGACGTTACACACATCCACTTTTACCACAAATCTAATATACCCCAATACTCATTTTGAGTATCGGGTATAAAAACTAAAAACACTTTACTCAAACACTTTTTTGGTTCTGCTCATCTAAAGACACTTTTGCTGTGAGCGCTTGACCAAAGTGTCAAGTTTTTGGAAAACCAAAAACGCAGAATCGTAGAAGATGACTGTATCTTCTAGAGTGCAAAATCTGAACCAGATCGTATAATTATTATAGCCAGCATCAAGAAAACAATTTCATTTTTTCTCGCCCTGTCTCTCTCTAACACACACGTAGCATAGCCGGCTTTGCTTAGAGTAAAACATTAGCGCCTATATCTCAGAGACTATAAAAGCTAGAGCAACCAAATTTGGTATCCACACTCCTAATATATCGGACCAAGACGAGTTTTTTTCAAAATTTCGCCACACCCCCTTCCGCCCCCGCAAAGGATGAAAATCTGGGGATATTCACAAATCTCAGAGACTATTAGGGCTAGAGCAACCAAATTTGGTATCCGCACTCCTGTTAGATCTCACTTTAAAACGTATATCTCAAAATTTCGCCCCACCCCCTTCCGCCCCCACAAAGGACGAAAATCTGTTGCATCCACAATATTGAGGATACGAGAAAACTAAAAACGCAGAATCATAGATAATGACCATATCTATCAGATTGCTGAATCTGGATCAGATCAGATCAGTTTTATAGCCAATAGGAACAAATCAATTTGCAGTGGCTACGCAGCGCCCGACGTCACGCTCAGACTGATTTTCTGTCTCTCTCGCACGCAGTCTTTGTCGTGTCGTTTAATATTCGCGGCGTCTGCCGGAGGAGAGCCATACTGACTTTGTATCGGGTATAACTGTAGAGTTGCGGTGTCCGCTGCAACTCACAACGTTCCCCCTCGTTTTAAACAGGTTTATTATAAATTATAAAAATTATGCAAACGCCGTCGGTTCTCGACTTTTTTGTTTATTATAACTAAAACAATGATGTATCTAAATATACAATATAAGAAAAAATATATATATACTTAAATAAATTTGCATAAATATATATATTTCTTTCTATAAATAGAGGATATGCCTTAAGATTCTTAACATATACACGAAAAAAAATCTAAAAACACTTTACTCAGACACTTTTTTGGTTCTGCTCATCTAAAGACACTTTTGCTGTGAGCGCTTGACCAAAGTGTCTTTCTAAGTTGTTATTGTAAGACACGATCGTGTGTCGGGCTCACCCGAAAACCCGAAACACATAACACAAGCGAAGAGACAAAAAGTGTTCTGCTCAGTGAGAGACCGTGTCTTCGTGGTCTTTTTCGGTTTTGTCAGTGACGAGACAGCAAAGGGAAAAAGTGTTGACCGTCGTTTGCGAGCTATGCTTAAGAATGTTCATATATGTATGTAACTACATATATATACGTAAATAGATACATACTATGTACTAAAGTCGCCGCTCAAATTGGCTCCCGATTGAAGATCGGTACCCAGGGAACACCACGAGGAGGCCATTATATATTAAATGGGGTCAAAAATTAATCTGACCTTTGAGTCGACTTGATATGACTTAATTTCAAGACTTTTAAGTAATTAAGTCACATCCATGTTCCCCGCCTAAAATTAAATGTGTTAGATATATGTACATACATATAAATGAAAATAAACGAGGTGGAACGTTGTGAGTTGCTGCGGACACCGCAACTCTACAGTTATACCCGATACTAAGTCAGTATGGCTCTCTCCGGCAGACGCCGCTAATATTGAACGACACTACAAAGAGTGCGTGCGAGAGAGACAGAAAATCAGTCTGAGCGTGACGTCGGTGGCTGCGTAGCCACTGCAAATTGATTTGTTCCTATTGGCTATAAAAATGATCTGATCTGATCCAGATTCAGCAATCTGATAGATATGGTCATTATCTATGATTCTGCGTTTTTAGTTTTCTCGAATGTGCAATATTGTGGATGCAACAGATTTTCGTCCTTTGTGGGGGCGGAAGGGGGTGGGGCGAAATTTTGAGATACACGTTTTATAGTAAGATCTAACAGAAGTGCGGATACCAAATTTGGTTACTCTAGCCTTAATAGTCTCTGAGATTTGTGGATGCCCCAGATTTTCGTCCTTTGCGTGGGCGGAAGGGGGTGTGGCGAAATTTGGACACGAAACGGTCAAGGTCCGATATCACAGGAGGGTGGATACAAAATTTGGTTGCTCTGGCTCTTAAAGGTTCTGAGATCCTTGAACTCATATTTTGCAATTGGCAAAACCTAGCATGAAACCTGTGTGTTAGAGAGAGACAGAGCGAGAAAGAATGAAATTGTTTTCTTGATTCTGGCTATAATAATTATACGATCTGGTTCAGATTTTGCACTCTAGAAGATTCTACGATTCTGAGTTTTTAGTTTTATACTATCTTTAAAAATGTAGATGCCACAGATTTTCGTCCTTTGTGGGGGCGGAAGTGGGCGGGGCGAAGTTTTGAAATATTTTTGTAGTAGTGACATATCACAGAAGTCTGGATCCAAAATATCGTTGCTCTAGCTCTTATAGTCTTTGAGCACTAGGCGCTGAAGGGGACGGACGGACGGACGGACGGACGGACGGACGGACGGACGGACGGACAGACGGACAGACAGACATGGCTCAATCGACTCGGCTATTGATGCTGATCAAGAATATGTATACTTTATGGGGGCGGAAACGATTCCTTCTGGACGTTACACACATCCACTTTTACCACAAATCTAATATACCCCAATACTCATTTTGAGTATCGGGTATAAAAACGAGGGGGAACGTTGTGAGTTGCTGCGGACACCGCAACTCTACAGTTATACCCGATACTAAGTCAGTATGGCTCTCTCCGGCAGACGCCGCTAATATTGAACGACACGACAAAGACTGCGTGCGAGAGAGACAGAAAATCAGTCTGAGCGTGACGTCGGTGGCTGCGTAGCCACTACAAATTGATTTGTTCCTATTGGCTATAAAAATGATCTGATCTGATCCAGATTCAGCAATCTGATAGATATGGTCATTATCTATGATTCTGCGTTTTTAGTTTTCTCGAATGTGCAATATTGTGGATGCAACAGATTTTCGTCCTTTGTGGGGGCGGAAAAGGGGGCGGCGAAATTTTGAGATACACGTTTTATAGTAAGATCTAACAGGAGTGCGGATACCAAATTTGGTTACTCTAGCCTTAATAGTCTCTTAGAATTGTTTGTATCCCCCGATTTTCATCCTTTTCGGGGGCGGAAGGGGGTGTGGCGAAATTTTGAAACAAACTCGTCTCGGTCCGATATATTAGGAGTGTGGATACCAAATTTGGTTGCTCTAGCTTTTATAGTCTCTGAGATCTAGGCGCTAATGTTTTACTCTAAGCAAAGCCGGATTTGCTACGTGTGTGTTAGAGAGAGACAGAGCGAGAAAGAATGAAATTGTTTTCTTGATTCTGGCTATAATAATTATACGATCTGATTCAGATTTTGCACTCTAGAACATTTAGTCATCTTCTACGATTCTGCGTTTTTAGTTTCTCGTATCGTCGAAATTGTGGATGCCACAGATTTTCGCCCTTTGTGGGGGGCGGGGCAAAGTTTTGAAATATTCTTGTAGCAGTGACATATCACAGAAGTCTGGATCCAAAACATCGTTGCTCTCGCTCTTATAGTGTTATAGCACTAGGCGCTGAAGGAGACGGACAGACGGACAGACGGACGGACGGACAGACGGACAAACGGACAGACAGACATGGCTCAATCGACTCGGCTATTGATGCTGATCAAGAATATATATACTTTATGGGGTCGGAAACGATTCCTTCTGGACGTTACACACATCCACTTTTACCACAAATCTAATATACCCCAATACTCATTTTGAGTTTCGGGTATAAAAACTAAAAACACTTTACTCAAACACTTTTTTGGTTCTGCTCATCTAAAGACACTTTTGCTGTGAGCGCTTGACCAAAGTGTCTTTCTAAGTTGTTATTGTGAGACACGATCGTGTGTCGGGCTCACCCGAAAACCCGAAACACATAACACAAGCGAAGAGACAAAAAGTGTTCTGCTCAGTGAGAGACCGTGTCTTCGTGGTCTTTTTCGGTTTTGTCAGTGACGAGACAGCAAAGGGAAAAAGTGTTGACCGTCGTTTGCGAGCTATGCTTAAGAATGTTCATATATGTATGTAACTACATATATATACGTAAATAGATACATACTATGTACTAAAGTCGCCGCTCAAATTGGCTCCCGATTGAAGATCGGTACCCAGGGAACACCACGAGGAGGCCATTATATATTAAATGGGGTCAAAAATTAATCTGACCTTTGAGTCGACTTGATATGACTTAATTTCAAGACTTTTAAGTAATTAAGTCACATCCATGTTCCCCGCCTAAAATTAAATGTGTTAGATATATGTACATACATATAAATGAAAATAAACGAGGTGGAACGTTGTGAGTTGCTGCGGACACCGCAACTCTACAGTTATACCCGATACTAAGTCAGTATGGCTCTCTCCGGCAGACGCCGCTAATATTGAACGACACTACAAAGAGTGCGTGCGAGAGAGACAGAAAATCAGTCTGAGCGTGACGTCGGTGGCTGCGTAGCCACTGCAAATTGATTTGTTCCTATTGGCTATAAAAATGATCTGATCTGATCCAGATTCAGCAATCTGATAGATATGGTCATTATCTATGATTCTGCGTTTTTAGTTTTCTCGAATGTGCAATATTGTGGATGCAACAGATTTTCGTCCTTTGTGGGGGCGGAAGGGGGTGGGGCGAAATTTTGAGATACACGTTTTATAGTAAGATCTAACAGAAGTGCGGATACCAAATTTGGTTACTCTAGCCTTAATAGTCTCTGAGATTTGTGGATGCCCCAGATTTTCGTCCTTTGCGTGGGCGGAAGGGGGTGTGGCGAAATTTGGACACGAAACGGTCAAGGTCCGATATCACAGGAGTGTGGATACAAAATTTGGTTGCTCTGGCTCTTAAAGGTTCTGAGATCCTTGAACTCATATTTTGCAATTGGCAAAACCGAGCATGAAACCTGTGTGTTAGAGAGAGACAGAGCGAGAAAGAATGAAATTGTTTTCTTGATTCTGGCTATAATAATTATACGATCTGGTTCAGATTTTGCACTCTAGAAGATTCTACGATTCTGAGTTTTTAGTTTTATACTATCTTTAAAAATGTAGATGCCACAGATTTTCGTCCTTTGTGGGGGCGGAAGTGGGCGGGGCGAAGTTTTGAAATATTTTTGTAGTAGTGACATATCACAGAAGTCTGGATCCAAAATATCGTTGCTCTAGCTCTTATAGTCTTTGAGCACTAGGCGCTGAAGGGGACGGACGGACGGACGGACGGACGGACGGACGGACGGACGGACGGACAGACGGACAGACAGACAGGGCTCAATCGACTCGGCTATTGATGCTGATCAAGAATATATATACTTTATGGGGTCGGAAACGATTCCTTCTGGACGTTACACACATCCACTTTTACCACAAATCTAATATACCCCAATACTCATTTTGAGTATCGGGTATAAAAACGAGGGGGAACGTTGTGAGTTGCTGCGGACACCGCAACTCTACGGTTATACCCGATACTAAGTCAGTATGGCTCTCCTCCGGCAGACGCTGCTAATATTAAACGACACGACAAAGAGTGCGTGCGAGAGAGACAGAAATCAGTCTGAGCGTGACGTCGGGCGCTGCGTAGCCACTGCAAATTGATTTGTTCCTATTGGCTATAAAAATGATCTGATCTGATCCAGATTCAGCAATCTGATAGATATAGTCATTATCTATGATTCTGCGTTTTTAGTTTTCTCGAATGTGCAATATTGTGGATGCAACAGATTTTCGTCCTTTGTGGGGGCGGAAATGGGTATGGCAAAATTTTGAGATACACGTTTTATAGTAAGATCTAACAGGAGTGCGGATACCAAATTTGGTTACTCTAGCCTTAATAGTCTCTGAGATTTTTGAATATCCCCAGATTTTCGTCCTTTGCGGGGCGGAAGGGGTGTGGCGAAATTTTGAAACAAACTCGTCTCGGTCCGATATATTAGGAGTGTGGATACCAAATTTGGTTGCTCTAGCTTTTGTAGTCTCTGAGATCTAGGCGCTAATGTTTTACTCTAAGCAAAGCCGCCTATGCTACGTGTGTGTTAGAGAGAGACAGGGCGAGAAAAAATGCAATTGTTTTCTTGATGCTAACTATAATAATAATACGATCCAATTCATATTCCGCAGTCTTAAAGATATGGTCATTCTCTACAATTCTAAGTTTTTGGTTTTCTCATATCTTTAAAATTGTGGATGTCACAGATTTTCGTCCTTTGTGGGGGCGGAAGTGGGCGGGGCGAAGTTTTGAAATATTTTTGTAGCAGTGACATATCACAGAAGTCTGGATCCAAAATATCGTTGCTCTAGCTCTTATAGTCTTTGAGCACTAGGCGCTGAAGGGGACGGACAGACGGACAGACAGACAGGGCTCAATCGACTCGGCTATTGATGCTGATCAACAATATATATACTTTATGGGGTCGGAAACGATTCCTTCTGGACGTTACACACATCCACCTTTACCACAAATCTAATATACCCCAATACTCATTTTGAGTATCGTGTATAATAAGCAAAATATAATAAACTTATACAAGTTAAATTTTTATATTAATAAATTCAACGTATTGAGTTTTCTTGCGGACGAAGTCCGTGTTCTTTATTTGACGTATAATTAAAGACTACTTTTCAATATATTTTGAGGCCCTATTCTTACTGTGGGTTCGCGACCGCGGAATGTTGCAGCGATGCAACGACAGCAGTTCAGCCGTGGCGAGGTATTTCTCGGAATCCCTCGCCGTTGGCGGATATCGTCCAGACGCCGATCCAGCAGTTTTGGCGATCTGGAGCGGCTCGTGTCGGTTGCTGGTGTTTTGGCAACTTTGTCGTTAACTTACATACATTTTATAAAATGAAATAAAAAATCCTACTGCCGCAAAATTTTGAGCTTCTTCTCGTATGATTTTGCATTTTGATTCCCTATCATCCTATCTGTTAACCATTTACAATTTTTTCTAATCAAAATCAATACAAACTGATTGAGCAGATGATTTCGGTGTACAAAGCACGGATCGGAAAATTTAAGTCTGCATATTTATCTATTTTTGACGTTAAAATTATACATTTTTGGACTATGCTTCTTTTTATTATACCCGATACTCAAAATGAGTATTGGGGTATATTAGATTTGTGGTAAAAGTGGATGTGTGTAACGTCCAGAAGGAATCGTTTCCGACCTCATAAAGTATATACATATATTCTTGATCAGCATCAATAGCCGAGTCGATTGGGCCCTGTCTGTCTGTCTGTCTGTCCGTCTGTCCGTCCGTCCGTCTGTCCGTCCCCTTCAGCGCCTAGTGCTCAAAGACTATAAGAGCTAGAGCAACGATGTTTTGGATCCAGACTTCTGTGATATGTCACTGCTACAAAAATATTTCAAAACTTCGCCCCGCCCACTTCCGCCCACACAAAGGACGAAAATCTGTGGCATTCACAATTTTAAAGATATGAGAAAACCAAAAACGTAGAATTGTAGAGAATGACCATATCTTTAAGACTGTTATTATTATAGCCAGCATCAAGAAAACAATTTCATTTTTTCTCGCCCTGTCTCTCTCTAACACACAAATAGCATAGGCGGCTTTGCTTAGAGTAAAACATTAGCGCCTAGATCTCAGAGACTATAAAAGCTTGAGCAACTAAATTTGGTATCCACACTCCTAATATATCGGACCGAGACGAGTTTGTTTCAAAATTTCGCCACACCCCCTTCCGGCCCCGCAAAGGACGAAAATCTGGGGATATTCAAAAATCTCAGAGACTATTAACGCTAGAGTAACCAAATTTGGTATCCGCACTCCTGTTAGATCTTACTATAAAACGTGTATCTCAAAATTTCGCCCCACCCCCTTCCGCCCCCACAAAGGACGAAAATCTGTTGCATCCACAATATTGCAAATTCGAGAAAACTAAAAACGCAGAATCATAGATAATGACCATATCTATCAGATTGCTGAATCTGGATCAGATCAGATCATTTTTATAGCCAATAGGAACAAATCAATTTGCAGCGGCTACGCAGCGCCCGACGTCACGCTCAGACTGATTTTCTGTCTCTCTCGCACGCACTCTTTGTCGTGTCGTTTAATATTAGCAGCGTCTGCCGGAGGAGAGCCATACTGACTTAGTATCGGGTATAACCGTAGAGTTGCGGTGTCCGCAGCAACTCACAACGTTCCCCCTCGTTTTTTATACCCGATACTCAAAATGAGTATTGGGGTAGATTAGATTTGTGGTGAAAATGGATGTGTGTAACGTCCAGAAGGAATCGTTTCCGACCCCATAAAGTATATATATTTTTTTTTGTGGACGTTGACATGCAATGACTGCATCTTTCAAGAGGCGATGCAGTTACTGCACCGTCAAGTGGCCCGTGTGACACCAGCAGAAGGCTGTTACGCGCGGATCCCAGGCAAAACGCAGCCCTCCTCCCGCCCAACCGACCGAGGGGCGCTGCCGCATGACGCGCGGTGCGTAGCCGAACCAAACGCGAACATGCAAGAAAGATAGCTATTAGACTAACATTCGAGGAAAATTAGTACTAAACTTACTAAGAAACTAAGCATGCAATCAAAGTACAAATACCACTACAGTTACTAATTAATAGAAAGGTGTGTAAGGATTAATAATTTAATAAGAGGAAGAGAATTAGTGGTGGATATAATATGGTAGAGGGAATTATAATCCGAGCATAAGACCCTAAACGGTTCATGCAAGGAATAATTCGATCTACAAAGTGGAAGGAACAACGGTATAAAATTTCTAGTCAGTCTAATAGGAATCGTGAAGTTTATGCGGCTCAACAGATCAGGGCTGTCTATGTCACCCCTGATCAAGTTGTGCATAAATATCACACCAAGCATTTTTCTACGGTTAACTAAGGATGGGAGGTTTACTAATAGTAGTCTACTAGAGTAAGATGGGAGTCTTACACCCGCATCCCAGTTAAGGCCCCGCAGAGCAAAGAGTAAAAAGTTTTTCTGTACTGATTCTATACGGTTCTGGTGTACTTTGTACTGAGGGCACCATACACAGGAGCCGTATTCTAAGATCGGACGAACAAGCGAGGTATAGAGAGTCTTTGTTATATAGGGGTCGTCAAATTCCTTTGACCACCTCTTTATAAACCCAAGCACGCCCATGGCCTTATTTACCATGGTAGAAATGTGTTCGGAAAACTTTAACTTGGGGTCTAACATAACACCCAGATCATCCACCAGGGTAATTCTCTCAAGAGAACCACCAAATAGGGTGTAGGGAGCCAACAAAGGGCTAGAACGATGAAATGTCATAACTTTGCATTTCGAGGCATTAAGGTGTAACAAGTTTGCACAACACCATGACTGAAAGTTATTGAGATCGGATTGCAAGCGAGAATGAAATGAAATGTCCTTGTACTGGACACAGAGTTTAACATCATCCGCATACATAAGTACTCGAGAGTATGTTAATACTGAAGGTAAGTCATTAATAAAGAGTGTGAAGAGTAAGGGGCCTAGATGGCTGCCTTGTGGTACTCCCGAAGAAACCTTTACTGGGAAAGAGAGGGAGTTTTTGAAGAGGACTCTTTGAGACCTAGAACAAAGATAGCTAGAAATCCATCTCAGGAGGTTGGGCGGAAACCCTAAAAGGTCAAGTTTATGCGCTAAAAGGGAATGGTTTACAGAGTCGAATGCTTTACTAAAGTCGGTGTAAATAACATCCGTCTGTAAGTTACATTGAAAGCCTTTAATAATGAAAGAGGTAAACTCTAACAAGTTCGTGGTGGTTGATCGCCGCCTTATAAATCCATGCTGAGTTGGAGATATAAGTGACTTGCAGAGATGTTGCAAGTGCGGAGTTAAAACCCTCTCAAACATTTTAGGAATAGCGGATAACTTTGCTATACCTCTATAATTTTTTGCATCAGACTTGCTACCTTTTTTATGGAGAGGAATTATAAACGATTTCTTCCAGATCGGGGGAAGCAAGAAGAATCAATGGATAGGGTGAATAGTTTAAGCAAAGGTCCACACAGAGCCTCGGCGCAGTACCTGAGTACACAACCTGGAACCCCGTCTGGACCCGGTGAAAACACCGGCTTAACTAGTCGAAGATCATGAAGTAGGGAACATTCATTTAACAAGGGACTGAAAATGCCGTTCGACCTCGGTAAACCGTATGGGTACGGATGACCAGAGTAGCTTTCCTCAGAATAGGTGGTTTGGAAGAATTGGGCAAAAAGATCGGCAATTGCCTGATCATTATTTGCCGACGTATTACAAAATGATAGCGAGAATGGGTGTGCGGACGTTCTACGCTTGATCAGCATCAATAGCCGAGTCGATTGAGCCATGTCTGTCTGTCCGTCTGTCCGTCCGTCCGTCTGTCCGTCCCCTTCAGCGCCTAGTGCTCAAAGACTATAAGAGCGAGAGCAACGATGTTTTGGATCCAGACTTCTGTGATATGTCACTGCTACAAAAATATTTCAAAACTTCGCCCCGCCCACTTCCGCCCCCACAAAGGACGAAAATCTGTGGCATCTACATTTTTAAAGATAGTATAAAACTAAAAACGCAGAATCGAAGAGAATGACCATATCTTTTAGACTGCAGAATCTGAATTGGATCGTATTATTATTATAGCCAGCATCAAGAAAACAATTTCATTTTTTCTCGCCCTGTCTCTCTCTAACACACACGTAGCTTTGCTTAGAGTAAAACATTAGCGCCTAGATCTCAGAGACTATAAAAGCAAGAGCAACCAAATTTGGTATCCAGACTCCTAGTATATCGTACCGAGACGAGTTTGTTTCAAAATTTCGCCACACACCCTTCCGCCCCCGCAAAGGACGAAAATCTGGGGATATTCACAAATCTCAAAGACTATTAACGCTAGAGTAACCAAATTTAGTATCCGCACTCCTGTTAGATCTCACTATAAAAAGTATTTCTCAAAATTTCGCCCCACCCCCTTCCGCCTACACAAAGGACGAAAATCTGTTGCATGCACAATATTGCAGATTCGAGAAAACTAAAAACGCAGAATCATAGATAACGACCTAACGACCGATATCTATCTGATTGCTGAGTCTGGATCAGATCAGATCATTTTTATAGCCAAAGGAAACAAATCAATTTGCAGTGGCTACGCAGCGCGTGACGTCACGCTCAGACTGACGTCTCGCTAATATTAGCGGCGTCTGCCGGAGGAGAGCCATACTGACTTAGTATCGGGTATAACTGTAGAGTTGCGGTGTCCGTAGCAACTCACAACGTTCACCCTCGTTTTATTTTAAATTGAATTTGTGAGACTATGTACATAAGATATTTTATAATTGAATTAGAAAATTTATGGGTATTGTCCATGAGAGTATTCAAGGTGCGACCGGCATCTAAATTTTGCTTTGCAGATTCCCGTCGGAAAGCGCGCGATTGACAATTGATTTGAAATATACATACATATGTAAAACCAATTCCATTTATATATATGCATATTTATTTAAGTATATATATATTTTTTTTCTTATATTGTATATTTAGATACATCATTGTTTTAGTTATAATAAACAAAAAAGTCGAGAACCGACGGCGTTTGCATAATTTTTATAATTTATAATAAACCTGTTTAAAATAAGGAAATAAATGTGTAATTATATTATTGTAATATTTTATATTTCGTGGTATAAATCAATTAAATAACAGCTTTTATTTTATTTCCCGCGCCCTAGTGTACCATACCCCCACCCCCTGCCCATTCTTCATTTATTTTGTGGCAGTAGGTCAGTCCATCAAAAGACCCAAAACAAGAACCAAACTCAAATTTCAGTTCTAGCGGCCAGCAATACTAAACACAAAAACGCAAAGTACGTGAGAATGCATGTGCACCCTAAAACATGCTGGTGGCAAAACAGAACCAGACCTGAGAGAGTTCAAAAAAATCTGAAAAAGCATACAATCACATATTTTTATCGAAACATATTGCGTGTGTACTAACACATGCAAAGATGTTCTCTCTGCGCTCTCTCTCTCATGATGACGTCACTCTGAGGTACTGAACGCGCTAGCCAGTGTGTGACGCTTTCGTTGTATGAACTGGCACATCTATATACTGTATGGTTAGTGGTTGTACTTTGTACAATTGAAACTTAAATGCGAGGCGTTATCGATACTATCGCATGTATCACATATGTTACTAGGAACTACATGCATTTTGGCGAGAGTGTGCCTATCGAATGCGTTACCACTAAGCAGTCTGTTGATTCTTTTAGCGTCAATGGCTTTAAGCTTAGTTTTATTTAGGAACCACGGTTTGGATGATGTTGAGGGGAAAAGCGAGCAGTAACCTCGTTGCTTGATACTAGCAAACTCGGCGTATTCTCTCTCCCATTCTGCTTTTAAGATTCTGTGTATTTCGCACATAGCGTCTTTGAGGTTCCATTTAACCACTGTGTATTTTCCTCGTCTGTGGGCTTCTTTGGCTGCTGCGTCAACTGAAGTGTTCTGAGGGATGTTAGCGTGTTCGGGAATGTAGTGAACCTCTACAGTTCTTAGATGTGGATTTTGTTGGCGATAGAGTTATCCTGAATGTTCTTCGCCAGAATGAGGGCCCCGTTTCTGCTGTCTGTCAGGAGCGCGACACGAGGAAAATTGTACAAAATAGCATGGTCTAATGCCTTCTCGATAGCAAGGAGCTCGGCGGACAACGAGGAAAGGGTTTTGTGCGTGTAATAGCTATGTAAAAAACCTGTCCTATCGTGACTGACGATGACGATGACTGACCCATCCGTGTAATAGATTTCAAAACCACTCCTTCTTTTCCCCGTGGAGCAGCATGATACCTGCCTGGTCTATAGCGTGCTTGTTAAGTGCAGAACCCTTGAAAAATTCTAAGTCGGAGCTAATTTTAGTGCAAAACGAAGCTGTGTTCTCGTAAACCTCAACTCTATCTATTATGCCGCCAAACTCCCGATATGCCTTAGCGTAGCCCGTGTTTAAATCCCTATTTGCTGACACTTCTTCACTTGCTGGGAGATTAAATGCAAACACCTTAACCAACTCTTTCGCCGCCAGGAATCTCATCCTGTAGTCCGGGGGAAGTTCTCCTGCCATGTGATATATGATAGGAACGGGAGTGCAGATTATCCGACCCAGCGACTTTCTGAGGTGATGGTTGCAGTGGGATTTGATTTTGGCCAAGGCAGATTTGGACAGGTTGCAGAATGATGAGCACGCGTACTCTAGCCTACTTCTGACAAATGCCTTGTAAAATATAAGCCCTCTTTTGGGGCTGATACCATAGTGACACCCACTGAGTAATCTGAGAAACGCACAGTTTCTGTTCGATTCCGAGATGGCCAGATCAATGTGACCAGAGGCTGAGTTGTTTGCTGAGATAGTCCTGCCTAGGTATTTGATCTGCTCTACTTGTCTGATCTCAACTCCTTGATGCGAAATATTTAGCGCAGCTCTACGATTGTTGAAGTAAATCACTTTAGACTTCACCGGATTGAATGACAGGTTTAGCCTATTGCATTTTTCTTCGAACTCATCTATACTGTCTTCCAGCACCCGTTTCGCAATGGATACGTCTTTATGATTATTTTTTTTATACCGGGTTTATACCCGGCATTCTTGATAGAAAAAACGAGCTTAACCCACTTAACCCCCCTCTATTTATGCACATTCTAAGTTAAACCACGGAAAATAGCACAGTTTGGAGTGTATTTCGTACCCACTGGTCTACAATAGGTTAAACTATGGATAAAATCGACTAGATAATTCGATAGCTTTTAAGAACATCCAGGGGAAAGAACAAAAATTGCGCGCCAATTAAATGAATTTTCAAATGTGTTCTTTGAAGTTTGCTTCAATTTTACCGCATGTTAAATAATGAAAAACCATGTCGTAGTTTCGTAATAGTTACTAATTCAAGCAAAAACAAAACGGTTAGAAAATTGAGCACGATTCAAGAAAGTGAAATTGCACCAGTTTAAAGAAATTTCGTTAGAGATTCAAATGCATGCTTTAAGCATTAAACGAGGGGAACGTTGTGAGTTGCTGCGGAGACCGCAACTCTACAGTTATACCCGATACTAAGTCAGTATGGCTCTCCTCCGGCAGACGCCGCTAATATTAAACGACACGACAAGGAGTGCGTGCGAGAGAGACAGAAAATCAGTCTGAGCGTGACGTCGGGTGCTGCGTAGCCAGTGCAAATTGATTTGTTCCTTTTGGCTATAAAAATGATCTGATCTGATCCAGATTCAGAAATCTGATATATACGATCATTATCTATGATTCTGCGTTTTTAGTTTTCTCGTATCCTCAATATTGTGGATGCAACAGATTTTCGCCCTTTGTGGGGGGCGGGGCAAAGTTTTGAAATATTCTTGTAGCAGTGACATATCACAGAAGTCTGGATCCAAAACATCGTTGCTCTCGCTCTTATAGTGTTATAGCACTAGGCGCTGAAGGAGACGGACAGACGGACAGACGGACGGACGGACAGACGGACAAACGGACAGACAGACATGGCTCAATCGACTCGGCTATTGATGCTGATCAAGAATATATATACTTTATGGGGTCGGAAACGATTCATTTTGGACGTTACACACATCCACTTTTACCACAAATCTAATATACCCCAATACTCATTTTGAGTATCGGGTATAAAAAGCATAGCTTCCAGTTCGTCATCACTGTATACGCATGTGTTAAACTCTTCGCGTAAATCCACAACAACAAGGCACTATCAATTATCACCCTGAACTAGGAGTCGATCGCCGATCGTCTCTCTACCGGTGGTATATAAACGTTAACCCCCAGTCGAGGTGCATCATTCAGTATTCAGTTCTGCAGCAACAGTGTTCCAGTGACATACAAAAGCCCAAAGGATATAAGCTTGTTATCTACACACACAACACATCTATTCTATCATCATGCAGAAGAATACAATTTGGAATGCGGCTGTGCTGCTTGTGCTCTACCTCACCCTAGTCTTCTGCGAGGAAACAGAGGAAAGCGCTGATCCTCCGGCCGCCTTGGATAACCAAACGGAGAGCTGGGAGAATCTAGGCCGGGAACTGATGGAATTCGAGGGACGCACCCGTCGGCATCGTGACCACATGTTTTTGTGTAAGTAGAGCTCGGTTATGGTTATCCATTCGAGAGATCCAGATGTGTTCAGCGGGTCATGTATACAAAAATTAGCACTAACAAGTTACAATTCTGATCACTTGGGATCATCAGCATAATAATAATCGGGAGTGTACACACGCCACTGCCAATTTGACACTTTCTTTGGAAAGTTTCTCCCCCTCCCAAACCAGACGCATCTTTCCCAATTGGACGATCACGAAACGTTCCGTTCATTTAACACTTTTCACTTTCAATCGGATTGTCGTAGATCCCGTTCCCCCTCGCTCTTATTCAGTTGTAGAACTTCTGGTAAAAGTTTTCCTGCCATGATGCAACGAGAAATTATTTAATCTTGATTGATCCCGCTTCTTCCAGACCGCCATCTCTGTCGGTGGGACATTGCTTACTTTATCAAGGTGAAAGTGGTGATCGTTTCGTTCTTCGTTGGAAGCGCTATTTACTTGGGTCTGCGCTACTTCTGGCCCCATGCCAAATGCAACCAGGAGATCATCCTGGATCATCCGTGAGTTGTGTAGTCCAATTTTAAACTAATAATCATTTCCATGATTCCTTGATTTAGTCCTGCGTCGTACAGTCATCACGATCACATTCCCTACTCCCTCGATCACAATCATTCGGAGCACTACGATGCGCCGACATCCTTTGACTCCAGCTCTGGATCTAGCTTTGAACCATACTCCGGTTACAGCAGCTATGCCGCCTCGGACATAGTCTCTGATGTCCATGGCGACTCTCATAGTGACGCTCCGACGGCTCCTTCCGATCTGCATCGTCGTGGTAAGCGCAGTGCTGCTGAGCAGCCGGAAATTGAGATTGAGGATGATGACCAGGAACAAGAAGAGGTAGAAATTGTGGACGAGGAGATTTCCGAGAGTGTGGCCCGTCAAATGTCCGCTGAAGAGCAGTGAGTATAACAGTTGAGGAGATGCCTTATGAAATGAAATTAAACTTGGTAAACTCTCGATAAGGATTGCGGACTTCATGTTCGCCTTCTTGGGCCTCGACTCCAAGGCCTGTCGCCGTCGCTTCGTCTGCGAAATGGAGTTCCGATCAAAGCTGAACCCCTTGACCAGCATGGCCTTCCGCATTGTGGGACGCGGCTTTTTCGAGAAGTATACCAATTCGCGCCATCCCGACGCCAGGGCCAACAGCTTCAGCGAATGCGCGGCCGTGAATCCCGAGTGCATATTCGTCGAGACTGGCGAGCCTTCAGAAGCCGAGGGCCAGCAGGAAGAGGAGCAGGCGGCCACCGAGGAGCCCAGCAGCTTGGACTCCCAGAACGAGATCAACCTGCAGGCTGAGCGGCAAAATGCCAAGCTGCGCAACCGCCGCGGCGATCGTATGCTGAGCTCCATTGCCGAGCACATTCTGACGCAGTAGTCCGGATCGTAGATCGGAGTGATGTTGGAGCGATGTGTTCAATTAATCTATTTATTGTATTTATTTATTTTAGCTATAAGAGTGAAGAACGTACCCAGAGTGGGAACACAAAATAAACTTGCCTCATCTACATATGAAAACAGAACTAGAAATCTCCATGAGTCAAGAGTTACACAGGGGAAAAAAACAAAACCAAATGAATACCTTGAAATGTGACTAAATTGATGATCGACTAAGGAGAGAACGCAGCAATCAGGACTAAATCTTCTTAGTCTTTTTCTTTTTGATGGCATTTATCTGCTCCGCCAATTGTTCGATCTCTCGCTGGCTCTCTCTCGGCTCGTTCTTGCGCACTTGCGTCTTGATCTTGTAGCGCTGGGAGAGATCAGACGCCAGATCGTTGAGCTTGCCCCACACAAAGGAGAGGAAGTTGGTGGCCAGATCCTGCTTGAAGAAGGCAATCGCCACGAGGGCAATGAGAACCAGCGCGGAGATCGAGTTCTGATTCAGATCTGTCTCGGCTGCTCGCACCTCAGGCTTGAAGTCCAGCTGAATGAACACTGAACCCCTGTCGGCCACAAAGCTGGTCGATGGCAGCTTATAGGTGTACGTCTTGTCCGACAGCGTCGACTAAAGCTCTACAAAATAGCTCTTGCCGTCGAGGGGAATTCGCGGAAGGAATATGGTCATGCCTGGATTCAGGCGGGCCTTGGGATTCACTGGTGTGCCCACGCGCTGCGAGAACACCGGAGTCCGAGTTGCCACGACGGTACATTACAATGCGCAGGGTCTTGTAGTGATCGTTGAGAGTGGCCGTCACACGGGCCGTGATGTCCACAATCTTCAGAGGACTCATGGCCACCAGATTGATGTCGCGCACGTCTTGATGGCCCACGCCGACCTCGTGCTCGTTGGGAAGAGATCGCTCTACTCTCTCGTTGTCGGGCACCACGCGAACTGAGTACTTGCAGCCAGGCTGAAGGCCACGGATGCGATACTGTCCATTGGGCTCACTCGTGGCCTCCTCCTGCTGGCTGTGACAGCTCTCATCGGCGGTGGCTTTTACATTAACCTCGGCAAAGGGCTGACCATTCAGCGAAGTAATTCAGCGTTTCCCACTGTGGAAAAACAACATTGTTCAGCAAGGTATAGACTCCAGCTGAAACAAGAAGACTCACATGAGGGTGACTTGGTTGGTCTCCCCATCCTTTGTATCGATCATCTTGGAGTTCGGCTCGAACTTGTACTCCTTCATTATGGGTCGCAGATAGTATTGCGAGGGCGACAGCGAGTGGAAGTTGATGGCACCATCATCTCCAGTCACAAGGTTCTTGCGATAGCTCTCCCCACCGCTCAGCGACAGCAAGACACCGCCCAAGAGCTGACCCGCCTCGTCCTTCACAATTACGGAAATCACGCACAGCTTGTGGGCACTGAACGATGCCGACTGACGATTGTATTCGCTGAACACGTACGACTCCTTCTCCGCCTTCAGATCGAAGGCCATGCCCGCATCGATAGGGTTGAACTTGAACTCGCCAGTCACGGCTGTGAGTGTCTCGATGTCCTTCAGCGCGGGATCCTCGGGGAAGGACAGGGTTATCTTGGCATTCTTAATCGCCGGTACCACCTTGCCGCGCAATATCAGACCCCTAGTAGCCACAAAGTTGAAGGCAATGTCAACACAGTCGCTGCCGCCCACTATATCCTGGTGCTGTGGCGCAAAAAGCATCACATCGCTCACGGGTGTAATGTGGAGGACTTCCTCAGGCTTTAGATAGGTGTCGTAGCGGTAGGCGTACTTGCCATCTACCTTGTGAGACTCAGCCGTGGGCGTGATGGTCTCTTTGCCCAGTTTCTCTGATTCGAGAAGCAACTTGATCGAGTCAGCCGCTGACTCCGTGGATAACACGCGAATGCCAGTCTTGTGGGTAACCGCATTGATGATCAGCGTCTGAAGTTGTTCTGGCTCCGGGGTGATGAACTTTGAAGGCAAAGAGTCATCGTAAGTATGGCAGCCCTCAAGCTTGAAGTCGTAGCTGCCATATTTCGACACACAGAAGGTGTTCACGCCGGACAGAATCTTCAGCGTTTCCGATGGTGCCTTTGCTTCCGTGGGTCCTGCAACATGGGTATACCTCATCTGGATAGGGGAGAATGAACAGAACACTTAGCTTGCTTTGTGGCTTTTAGGAATTATCTTTTAACATCACTAACCACTGCCCGATGGCTGCAGATGATGGAGACCTCGTAGCCCTTGTGAACGAACGGCGGTGCGTCCTCCTCGACGGATGCAACGTTCAGGAAGACGCGCGTCGATTCATAGCAGAGATTTTCTTGGGGTATTGTCTGCTCGTACGGGCCGGGCAGCATGTCCTTAAATACAAATTTTCCACCTGGAAAGAATTTCATCAATAGTCAGCAGAGATACAGAGCCTCAAAGTCAGCACTTACGATTAGCCTTGGCTTTCCATTTGTTGGTCGTTGGCTGTCCGGTGGCGTCGAGAGCCTGGAGCGTGACCTCGGCCCCGGTGCATGTGCCCGTGCCATCCGGCAGACACTGCAGCTCTCCGCGAATTTTGGCACGAAGCTGTGAGAAGGATATGCCATTGATGGGCTCCCCTTGACCTCGGTCTGCTGCTGCACGGGGAAGAATTGAACGCCACTGGCCTTGTCCGCATCCGTGGTGAGAACCTCTATGCTGAACTTACCGACAGGAAGGTAGGCGCACCAGCTACCGCTTCCCGCCTGTGTTTTAGTCGTTGTGTGGAAGGTGGAGCCGAGCTTCGTGAGACCCACTGCATAGGAATTCGTAGACACTACTTTGCCGCACACTTCGTAAGCGGAGGGCACAATCGTCGGCAGCTCAGCCGTGTTTATCTGGGCCTTGACATGCAATGGAGCAAACTGCAGCTGTGGCGATTCAACTTCTATGTTTATGGTCCCCGCTTTGATGTTCTGCAGCGTGTAGCTACCCTGGTCATCTGTTTCGGCCACCTTCTTGCCATTCAGCTTGACAATGACCGATTTGAGTGGCGCGCCACCGGCAGAGCCCAAAACGCGGCCCGAGATGGTGAATCCAGTTATCTTAAACTCTTCCTTCAGCTGCTGCGTATCCTTGCCCACTTCCACTTCCAGGAAATCGGGACTAAGGTGAAGTTTTAGCCTGGTGTTCTCTTTAATGGCCTGCAACAGGTATTTGCCAGAGGGTACGTTCTTGAATGTATATTCGCCAGATTTCTCAATGAGTGTGTAGCAAGAGGCGGCAGACTCGTACTCGCTCCTGCCACTATTTGAGGCTGCGACAGAGGACTTGTCGCATTTTGGCACCAGAGCTTGCTGTGGATTACAAAAGTCAGATTAATGATTCGATTGATTAGGCTTCATACACTCGACTTACTCCCTTTTTTTTGTACAAAAACCACGCCTAAGCTGCCAGGGAGTTGAGCACTTGTACCAAAGCGGCCATTGATATCGAAACCAGACACCACCAGAGAGTTTTCCGGCAGCTCTGTGTTGCCACTAACAACCACGACATCGTGCTCCGCCTTGGAGAAGTGCCACTTCGAGTGCGTGGCCTTAATTACATATTTTCCAGGGATGATGGGTGTGAACGAGAAGATGCCATTGAAGTCTGTCTTTGTGCGCCTCACTTCGCCCTGTTCAGACTGAAGTTCTACATCTACATCACGTGCTCCGCCGCCAGTGGCCAGGCCCACTTTGCCGGTTATGCCGAAGCCCTTAAACACAAAGTTCACGTCTTTGCCCTGACTGCACACGTCATTCTTTCCATCGAAATTCAGTTCAACGTGCTCCGGCTCGAAGCTCCAGCCGGGCGGCGGGGATATGCTTAGCAGGTAGTAACCCTTATCATAAATGGGCAGGAAATAATATCCATTTGAAGGCGAGCAATCAGTCTTATCCTTTAGCGAACCTTGTTTCGTCAATCTGTGGTATCCGAAGTTAAAAGAATATGGCGGGTGAGCATTAATTTATTATTTAATTAGTGCCAGCACCGCACCATGCGCACAATCTTATCAGCGGGCAACGAAGTTTTCGGGAACTTACAGTTTGATCTCTACTTTGAAAAAGTCAATATCGGCATGGCTTTTTATAAAGCCGCCACAGCCTACCACTTCATTGGACTGTGCGTTTATTTCACCTAATAATTTAATTAATACAATTAAAATAATGCCGGAAAAAAACCTCATTTTGACTTAGAGGTGCAAGCCCATCGATAGTACGATCTATATATCGAATTCGAATAGCATAAATGTTATCGGCATTTACCAACACTACTGACTCTATTTGTTTAGGCTATAAAAGATAGTTTATTTAGCCATTAAACAATACAAATCTGGCTTTGCGACTTGCTTCAATTCATTGCTGCAAAAGTGCGTATTTAATTAAATTATTTAACACAAAGGAGTTGTACTCCAAAACAGCTGACAACTGATAACAAGCAGAAGATAGCAAGAATAAGAAAACCACCCCCGTAAAGATCCCAGGGAAAGGGCGCGGGTTTGTCGAAAGCTGTGGCGGTTGGTTTCCTGCCTCATTCGCGACTTGCACTCGCTCCGGAATAGCTTTCCCGAATACAACAAATCACGACGCTGCTGCGACACGAGCACCAAAAAATGACTCTGTGGGAGCTGAAAATATTGATATAACCTGCACCCTCCTACCCGCCCGCCGACTATGGATTGGTAGCGTTGCACATTGCGAAATTCAAGCTATTCGTCATCGCCATCGTAGAGGAAATCCCCCGTCAGAATGGCTTTAGCCAGCGCCGCAGCCGCCTTGCTCAAGGCTTCCCAGACGCCGCTGCAGCAGCTGCTGGAGGACATCAACTTCCAGCGCACCAAGGAGATGCGGCAGCTGCTCAAAGATGGTGCGTTTCCTGACTCCTGTATCCTTAACCACTTCCATTTCTCCTTATTGAGAAAATTTGTCTACATTTGCACATTTTCGATTTGTCAGCGCAACCCCTAAGAGAGTGTGTCTCTGTGTCTGCCTTTTGTCTGTACCTACAACTGGCTGTGTGTCAGTGTGTGTTCCGCTCCACTTTTTTTTTTGGCCCACAGTTTGCTTTCCTTTATGTAAGCGGCGTGTCCTTTTGTGATTGCGGGGGGTCGTGGGTGTCATTCCCAACAGCTGTTCACCTGTCGGGCAGCTCCCTAGTGAAATGCGTAGGAACATACAACTGATTTTTGATAATGTTGCAGATGGCGGCTTTGTGGTGCTCCAGGGCACAACCTACTGGACGGATCTCTATGTGCGACACTTCCTCTTCCAAACAGAACCCGAGCATAGCATCAATTCAGACGATTTGCTCTTCTTCGTGCGCAAGAAACACGTGAAGACCTCTTTACGCCACATGCCAAAATATGAGGTGAGTCCAGCAGGTGGCTCTTCTCTGATCCTCCTTTTAAATACTATTTCCCCATCCTCTTAAGACTGAGGTAGAGGTATTCCGCAAGGACTCGCGCAAACTGCCCATTGGCGATCCCGATGTGGACTGGGAGGAGACGGTCTATCTAAACATGGTCATTCACCAGTTTGATTACACCCTGACGCTGGCCATTTGCACCCGAACGTCGCCCAAGGAGCTGCAGGTACTGCGCAGGCACTCTCAGCGCGTCTACGCCAGTCCTAGCCGAAGGAAGATGGACACCAAGGGGGAGGGCGAGGAGATAACGTATCCACACATCTGTTTTATGGTGGACAACTTCGACGAGGTGTTCAGCGACATACTGGTGCGCGATGGCGAGATGGTGTGCGTTGAACTGGTGGCCAACGATAAGGATGGGTCAGTTCAGGGCGTAATCTTCCTGGGATCCATACGCTACGATGCCCTAAAGAAGGTGTACGATGCCAGGGTTAGTTTGAAAGGCACAAAAACATAACCAACGTGTAATTTCCTGTTCATCTGATTCTGCAGCAATCGAGTCTCAGCTCCAAGGTGGCCCAGCGCATGTCCTTTGGGCTGTTCAGCAGCGGAGCCGGAGTGCAGACACGCTGCGAGTTTGTCCGCATGAAGGGACCTCAGGGAAAGGGTCATGCCGAGATGGCCGTGACCAAGCCAAAGGGATCCGGCGTGGAGAACCCCACAAGCGAGCCGGGCTTCTGTGCCACAGACATGTGGGACGAGTGGGAGGAGGAGAACGATGACTACTGCACCTACCGTCACCAACGCCGGCTCAGCGACCCCAGCGCGGTACGGCTGGCGTTCAAAGAATGCCAACGCCCAGGATATGGTGGGCAGCGGCACCAGCTCCAATGTCGGCGCAAAGGCACGCTCCGAAAACGAAGGCTTGGACTCGCTGGCCAGCGAGGTATCGGAGATCGAGGCCGGTGATCTGCGCGACGGTCAGTCCCAATCCAAACTATTTTCTTATTTTTTCTATTCATTTGAGCATTTCTTAGTTGCATGCTTTCCACATTCACATTCGTATTTATACGTGTGCCGCCTTGCACTCATTACCGTAGTTTTTGCCGCTTCTTCTGCCTGCTCCTTTCCTTTCCGTTACGTTCTGTTTATTCTTGAGTTGTTCCTCGTAATGTGTTGTGGTTCCATCGATGATTTTCCTTTACCTATTTCCAATTATCAAATTTATATATATACTTTAATCTACCTACAAGCGACGCCAGAGTATATATATAAAGAACACCCTGACATTGCCGAGAAAGCAGGACAAATAATACACAAGGACAACCCAAAATTATTTCGTTATACCCGTTACCCTGATTTCCTGAATACCTTTTCCGTTTCTTCCGTTTCAATGTACACACACGAGAGGGAAAAGTTTGTCAAGAATAAATGAGAATGGAAATGGATAAACATTCGAGAACTTTCCCCCCTTGAGAGAATGTTCTTAGAGATAGAATAGCTCTTCATTGACCCCAATTCTTCCTGTGGTGGTGGCATCAACATTAACAGTTCCATTCCTGTCATCAAGCTCCACAAAACACTCGATCCCCTAGAATATCAACATATGTCGCCCCTTTCTGGTTTATTATTTAACTGCTTTCTGCCAATTATTTGTAAGTTGCTTGGGCCGATCCTCGGTTGTACATGTGTGTCGATGTATCAATGCTTATAAACGCAAAAACCGATCTATATCTACTTGTAGATCAGCAACGTCCTGCTTTCTCGGCCTCCGCGGCAAAACTGCACTCGAATCCGAAGTGCTCCGATACGCTCGCTTCCGCGAAGGGTGAGCTAGACAAGGGGCCGACACACGAATCTCCAGGTTGTGGTGACGGTGACGGTGACTGTGCAGCTGCAGCGGTAGCTGTTCCAGCTGTTACTCCACCACCCCTAAGCGCTGCCGTTGAGGTGACTGTGGCCAGCGATCAATCCGGCACGAGCACGACCACGGGCTGCAACTGCTTTGGCGGCAAAAAGTGTAAGAAGCGCTGTGCATCGTCCAAGACCTCAGACACCCCGGAGATGTCCGAGATGTACTGTCCCAGATTCGAGGACCCGTCCAATGAGACGCCTGCCTGTCTCAGCAAGATGCCGGACAAGCGACAGTCTCGTCTTAAGCCAAAGACCAGTATTTTGAGTGTGGAGAGCGAACTGCTGGTGGGCAAGCGAAGCAGCCTAAGACTGCCCGCCGACAGCAAACGCAAGCCACTGGGCGGAAGCATCACAAGAAGCGCCTCACTCAGTGCAGCCGATCGCAGAACAAGTCTGCCGGTAGCCACCAAGAAGATAATTACCCCAAGACTGCGCCCTGCTAAGGCTAAGGATCAGGACAAGGGCATAGACAAAGAGAAAGATAAGAACAAGGAGAACGACAAGAAGTCTTCTAACCAGAAATCCAACGGATCGACGAGTAATTTCCTGTCCAAGATGTCGCCCAAGCGGCAAGGCAAGGATAAGGATGTCACTGCCCTGGTGGAGCATTGCGAAGGGTAAGATCGAAAGCACAATCAGTTCCGTGTTTCTCATTGAAACACTCTATTGCAGATCTGCTGGATCATCGGGAGACGCCCATTCTGACCTTTTAGTATTACATTCATTTGCGATTGTGATTTGCCTTTATGCTTTATAGTTCTCTTATCCCGTACATATATGTATTCTTTATTCGATCGAGTGCCCCTGTCGTGTGATCAGTTATCAGTTAACTCGTTGTGCTGTCTCCCAATCGCGTATTTCAGTTTATTTATCAGTTTATTCGCTTAGCTTACGACGAACGTTGAGTTACCTAAGCGCATTATAGTCGATGCAGGCCAACCAACAAATTTATAAAATATATACAAGTATGAGGACCATAATGAAAAATGTTAGCGGGAATATAGTAGATATGTAATTGTAATATTATTTGTAAATTTTACCACAAAATATATATATGTACTTATAGAAAACAGACATGACGGAGCGTACCTATATTAAAGGAGCGAAGTAGCCGAAACCCTCGCCCAAAAGTAGTTGTTCGGAGCAGAACCCAGCCGATTAGCTGCTTGCCAAATATCACCTAATTCTTGGCCCTCAGCCGCTTATTTTGTTTGTTACTTATGTCTATGTCACTCATTTGTTTGTTAAAGCTTTGCGCTTGCTTGCCCTGCTAAACGCTCTCTGCCAGCTCGCTCTTCGCTATCTCCGCTTTGCGTCTGCCTACCGACGTCGGCCGAGCGAAGCTGCGCTTAGCGATCGGAGCGGCAATGTAAAGGGCAGGCAAGCCACACTTGCAATTTGGATGTCACGCATTAAAGAACATATCGTAATTTTATTTCTGCGCCGAGTTTTATTTAATTCGAAATAATTAGTCGGCCGATTGGGGATAAAAACATTATCTCCACATAAAATTTGGTGACCCCGACGTGATCTCTGAGTTGCAGTGTCAATTAATAATCATTCGCGATCGACATTCGTTAGCCCTAGCAAATTTTCGGCGGTTAAGCACAATTCGGTGCTAAAACACACTTACATACACCTACATACACGCATTGCTGGCTATTAATTTCTCTGTCGCGACAATTCGGTCAGTGCAGTGCGGTAGGCAGTGCAGCGAACTCACTAATACACACAAGCGGAGTACAAAGCGGAATCGGACAGCTCGCACAGCCGCACAGCTAAAGGCATTAGTTGTAATCCCTTTGCTTTCGGTTCCCACGTTTATACGTATACAGGGTGTCTTTTTCGGTCGTGCTGAGTGACTCTTTTAAAACCTCAACATGGCAGCACCTGAGCCTACCAATGTCGCGAACGCAGCAATGCCGAGTGATGTAGATTTCTACAAGCACAAGGCCGAGTCCATCGCGCGCCAACTAAAGGCCATGGATCGCTTTCTCACCAAGGAAGAGCTTGCCGAGTTAGATGAGGCAGAACTTCAAGCTCGCTTAGAGCAAATCGAGCGAATGAATGCGGATTTCGATGCCGCTCAAACGAGCCTTGAAAGGCTGGATTTCCTGCAGTTAGCCCATGATGCCCGGCTGGACTTTTCGAATGTTTATGTCAAGGTTAGGTCCAGGCTGTCGCGGGAGTTGATGGCTGCTCGCACGGTAAATGTTGCCAATTCAACGGCTCGGCATACTCTCGAGGGGAATTCGTCGTTGTTCGCCTATAATAGTATAGGCCGTTCTCGAATGCCCGAGTTGCAGCTTCCGCGATTCGGGGGGAACTACATGGATTGGCCAGAATTCCACTCGATGTTCTCGACAATGGTGCACAAAGACCATCGTATACCAATCATCGAAAAATTCCAATATCCAATCGTGGATGTCTAGATGGTGCTGCGCTGGATACGATTCGTTCCTTGGAACTTTCTGAGGAGAATTACGACAAGGCGTTGAATTTGCTAATGTTGCGATTCGATAATAAACTGTTACATTTTCAGGCACACGTCAAGGCTATTTTCGGGCTGCAAGGGGTGGAGAAGGGCTCAGCTATCGGCTTGCGCGCGCTCAGCGACAAAATCAATTCGCACTTGCGTGCACTTCAGACCTTGGCGACCCCGCAGGAGATTTCGGATGGGTTGCTGATCTTCATCATAGGCCCGAAACTGGACCACAAAACAAAGGAGAAATGGGAAGAGAACTTGCCGACGTCAGGATTGCCTCGGTGGTCAAGCATGGCCTCATTTTTGGAAGCGAGCTGTCGGATGCTGGAGAATTTGGGATCAGCCATGGCAACAAGTCCTAATCAACAGGTGGGAGAAGACAATCCTGTCACACTTATCACCTCCAGTAACGACCATCCTAACCCCATATGTAACCATTGCAATTCCTCCGAGCATTACATATCTAGATGTCAGGCATTCCTGAATCTCTCTGCGTTTGAACGATACAAAGAAGCAAAGAAGAGCCGCTTGTGTTTGAACTGCCTCAACAAAGGCCATGAATTGCAGAGGTGCAGGTCAGGACTTTGCAGGCATTGCCAGGCCAAACATCACACGCTACTCCACATTCCATCGGGAACTGGTGCTTCATCTTCCTCTTCACCGGCCGAGGAATCGATCCAGCAAGAGGCCGCGACTGTGCTTCTAGCAAGCGGGTGTTCCAGCCCTCCCCCCTCGATCCAGAAATCTCAGCCTAGCCAGAACGTGTTGCTACCTACTGCCCTCGTCCATGTAACAGATCGTTATGGAGCACTTATCCCATGTCGTGCCATTTTGGATTCTGCATCACAGGCAAACTTTGTAACATCTAGACTTGCTGATCAGTTGCACATCTCTGGAATCGGAGATTCCATTCTACCTTCGAGCAAGTCTGTACATATAGTTGTACAATCCCAGGACGCAAGCTATCGAGCTTTCTTCGCTGCAATTGTCACCAACTCAATTGCGGAAATGCAGCCTAACTTCGGCGTAGACGCAAAGGATTGGCCAATGCCGAGTAATCTAAAACTAGCTGATCCTAATTTCTCCAAGCCCCAACGTATCGATCTGTTGATAGGTTCTGGTTTGTTCTTCGATTTAATGTGCGTCGGACAGATTCGACTATCAGCCCAATTGCCAACATTGCAGGAGACTAAACTTGGTTGGATAGTATCAGGAAGCATTGATAGCTCGGAGAATAAGCGTGCAGCTTTAGCCGCTTTTGAAAATTCCTCGTGCATCTCTATTGACGATTTTCGACCCACAACGCTGGAGTACCAAAACTTAGAGCAGCATTGCAGGAAGCAGCTGCTCGAGTGCCAGGTGAAAGTGGAAAAACTGCGATCGGAGAATCAGGAACTGCAGCGCGAACTTTTCCATATATTAAAAACCTACATATCCACGCTAAATGAAATTCAACTTTCAACAATTTCTACATTGCCAAATTTCCTGCCATTCTATGCAATTACAGAGGTTCCCGATGATCAAGACGTAATCACGACAAGCCGCCTTCGTAAAGAAGCGCCGATTGCTGCGTTCGACGATCATCCCAGCGTAGCCGCCAGCTGCGCCCAAGCAAGCATCTTCAAGAGGGCCGTTGGAAAAATAGCGGTTCTGCCCCTTCAGGATGGATCTGTTGAAAGCCTTTGCCTTCCAACGGGGGGTGAATGTTCGGAGCAGAACCCAGCCGATTAGCTGCTTGCCAAATAGCACCTAATTCTTGGCCCTCAGCCGCTTATTTTGTTTGTTACTTATGTCTATGTCACTCATTTGTTTGTTAAAGCTTTGCGCTTGCTTGCCCTGCTAAACGCTCTCTGCCAGCTCGCTCTTCGCTATCTCCGCTTTGCGTCTGCCTACCGACGTCGGCCGAGCGAAGCTGCGCTTAGCGATCGGAGCGGCAATGTAAAGGGCAGGCAAGCCACACTTGCAATTTGGATGTCACGCATTAAAGAACATATCGTAATTTTATTTCTGCGCCGAGTTTTATTTAATTCGAAATAATTAGTCGGCCGATTGGGGATAAAAAAAATTATCTCCATAGTAGTCTTAATCAGAAAGCGCGAGATCACCGGAGTGACATCCGGCTTCGGGCTGCTGCCCGACTTGAAGATCGCTCGGTTCTCCGGCTTGGTTAGTCAGTTGTTGTGCCTCGCCTGAAGCGGCTGCTTGTTCGCCTTCGCAGTAGTCCACCCGGAGCACTTTGACCGTCAAACGATAACGCGAGAAACAAAGAAACTGAGATGGGGCAATCGCTGCTGCTGTTGCTTGCCTGCCTCGTTTATGTCTGGCAGACAATTAATGCAGCCTCCGCCTGTCCGCGTGCGCCCACCCACTTGCTTCATGGTCGGCGCGCACGCGGTGACAATGGATACAAATTAATTGTGGCTGATGGACCCAATGGATATGTACCCGGGAAGACGTATAATTGTAAGTAGAGAAGGTAAAGAGTAGCCTCTGGTTTCATAATCAGCTCTGTTCGGGTCACTTAAGGCCTGCAAGCAAGAAGAGTGGAGCGATAAGAGCCCAGAGTTCAGAGCAGATGTTTTTCATCTTTTAATTTCGATTCACGTTCCACTTGATACGAAATGGTGGTAGATACGAGATTAATAGAAAAGTGTGTACTTTATTTTTAACATGGCAATATGAAATTAGGTAGATTTCAATTACTACTAAAAAATCAATATAATAGACTTGAACTACATTAAGGCGTAACATGATAAAAAGAAGATAACTTGATAAGAACTCGTCCAGGCGGTTCATGAACTTGACTGCTATGACCACTCTCCCCACGAATTAAGAGTGGTAGCAGTCTCATAAAAGCCTTTGTACAGAATGATAAACAAATCGTCTATGTAAACAAATCGGCGCACTCGCTATACAATTTCACTAAATGGCATTGAGTGCTCTACAAAATGGTTCACAAATTTAAAAAAAACTAAAACTAAGAAATTATGTTTTGTCACGTTATGGCTTAAGATGTACTGTTTTGAGGTGTTTCTCGAGAAATAGAGGCGCTTGAAGGATTTACCACACTCGGAGCATGTAAACGCGTATACAGCATGTACACTCTGGGCATGTTTCTTGTAGCGCGCTTCGTTGGGGAAAATCTCCTCACAGCACTCGCAAAAGTACACAGTTGGATTAATCTTTGGCAGAAAGTGAAACAGGAACATGTAGTGTTCAACGCTGTACGAAATGGTCGCCATCCTAAAGAACCTCTGATCGATCTGATACGCATACCACGAGTTAATTAAGTTGAGAATGCGTTTTATCTCGTTCGTGGTCAAGTGTCAGTCAATCTCCCTGTTTACCTCTTCGGTGAATGAGTTCAACTGCTCGGTTAGGCGTTGGTGTACTCCAATGGTCTTTGTTTTCCTGTAACTCCAGATTGTATCGTACGTATGATAGATTATGCTAAACTTGGCCGCTGTTTTACGAAAGTTTTCCGACTGCTCAAAGGGCAGTTTATCCTCAAAGCAGGAATCTTTTAATACAAGCAACTGAAAATAATTTGTTACTTAATCGAGTACGATGCGATTTTTAAGACCTATTGCTTACCCCAACCGTCTTCAGCAGCCTAAGGTCGTCTTGCAGAGCCTCCATTTCAGGCTTGACACCAATTTGAAGTTTAGGAAACTCCTTCTGTGGGCTTCCCATTTTTGTGGCCTTTTTCTGTGATTAAAAAGGGTTTAGATTACGCCTGGAATGTATTTATTGAAGGAGGCTGTCTAAATCCAACTTTGATGTTTTCAAATCACTCCTGATATACTCTATAACGCTCGCCGACAAACTGAAGTTCATGGAGCATCTATTGTGCTCTAATTTGGATCGTTTTGCATCGCCTTTCTCATTGGAGGAACTAGTTTCTTCAAAACTGTCTTTTGTACGTTTCTTGGCTTTTGCAGGACTTTCAACTGCTCCTGAACGAAGAATTCGTGAGCTTTCAGGAGATGTGTTTTCTCTTGTCATAGAAGACCTTGTCATGGGTTTCTTAGCCTGAATTGGGCTACTGGAGATGACCGTTAGCGAAGATCTGCGCTCTGGACGCTTTGGGGGCTGATCCACTGTATTATTTGTGGCATTCAACTCTGATGGTTGTTGACTGGCAACACTTGAGCTAATTATATTTTCCCAAAACGCTCGTCTACGTGAGACAAAGTGGAGGGGCGATCTGCAAAGGCGGGGCACGCTTTAAATGTTCCGGCTCTAGCTCGTCGGCTTTGGGGTGGTGGTTCTTGCTCGTGCCGATCGTCTCCACTTTTCAACGTTATCACACGACAATTTTAACGATTTTCTTGTTTTCCCAAGAATTGAGCGTGCTGCGACGATACAGTGCTAGAAAACTATCGGTAGAACGATCAAAAAGATAAAAAAAAGGCTTCGAAAAGGATTGGGAAGAGAGGGGAGGAGGAGAGGAGAGAGCGAGAGAGAGAGAGAGAGAGAGAGAGAGAAAAAGAGGGTGAAGGGATGAGAGGAAAAGGAGGAGTGAAAAAGGAGAGAAAAAGGGAGGAGATATCGGTTGCTATCCCACGGATGTCAGTGTGGTAGCCCATTTTGCCCACCCAACCTATGACCATCTTCCTCGAAACTGGAAGTTTCAGACGGCCCCTTCAGCTAGATCGCGGCTACACGCACGCCGGCACAGAGTTCACTCTACCTTATCTTTATCTGAATTTCATTATATATTTGTTCGAGAAACGGTTAAAGCTAATATAATCGGAGATGGCATAATTTTCTAATGCTACGTCTTTATATCTAATATATGTACATGTTGTTCAGGCCAGCCGTAACCAATTTCCGCGCACTGTGCCAACTCCGTGCGCCCCGGTCCCAACTCGCTCTCGCGCGCTCGGAGGGGCGCTCGGATCCACAATCCACGATCCACACGGCGCTCACGGCAGAAAAAGCACCATAAGGCATAGAGTTAAGCAGTTACGATTTCACCCCCGCTTCAGACGGCCGATCTACCGCGCGACCGACCAACCAAATACACACACATAATTATATATATACCACTAAACATAACGGTTTTCATTTCTTATGACGGCTACCGCAATTGCGGTGTGGGAAAGTTGAGCTTCGATCCGCCCCACTACAAACATTGGTCATTCGAGCAGGATCTTCGCCTTCCCCAAAAGGAGAAGCTCACCCCAGCCAGCATCGGCGGATCGCTCCAAGTTCAAGATAAGTACTCTTCGATTGTGCCTAACAACAGTGCAGTGATTTTGTGCGAGTTTTCCATCCCAGTCCGAGTTCCCGTGGCATATGTACATACATGCATGTGTATGTATTTAGTTCTCGCTCTAGCTCCAAATTAAACCATACTTCGTTCTGCCAACGGTTGTGGCTTCCTACTTCTCCAAAGGTTTAATTTGATCCGAGCTAACTCCTGCGTTCAGCTTCCGATCCAGTGTAAATAATATTCTTACCTCTCCAGCTACCAGCTGAGCTTTAGTTGCTAACATACATACATACATATGTACATGTATGTACACATCGCAACGCAATCCAAGCGGCTGGCAACAAACATAAAGGCATATTCTTCCAATTATTTTTGTGGTTTATTCCGTGCATGCTCAACGTTCCATAGTTTGTCGGTTTTATAAGGAAATAAAATAACAAATCACTGCGCCTCCTTATTTAACTAATTATACTACCAACAAAATAACGATCCATACATACTGCACATACATATGTATGTACATATTTATCTTACATATCTATACGTACGCATTTTAAATTAGCATATTCTTGCACATCTATATAATATACATATTGTATATAAAACGGTTATCCCCCGTTTTACCCGTTGTTTGACATCTCTTCAACCCAAGCCGCGGTACATAGCACTTACAACCATACATGCATACATACAAGCAGCAGCAGCGGTGCATTCTTTTCGTTTTTCTTTTCGCTTTCGCTTCTCCACCGTTTGCCTGCGTGGTAGTTGTTGGGAGAATATTTTTCGGTGCCGCGCTTGACTGTAACGGAACGCCAAGTGACGCGCTACCCTGCATTTCGAGAGTATATTGTTTTCAACCGTAGTTCAATCATAGTATTTATATCTATATATTCCGGCCACGGTGTACTATTTCCATAATTCCATAATCGCAATAAATTCCACCAAAACCGCATATCCACGGTTTGTAGTTCTAAAAATTCCACGTCGCCTTTTCCGCTCACCTACCTTTGCGACTCTACTACGCGTTATCGCAGATCCATCAGCAAAACATGCCCACTGTTGAGAAGAAATCTCGCAAGAAGTTTAAGCGGGTGAGTTCGCTGAGTTTGACCCATCCACCCAGCTCCAACGGCTCAGCCACTACGCCCACATCTTCCCGTCCGGCCCCAGCTGAGCGAGGTCCGACCACGTCCAGGGCTCACGCACCACATGCCTTCGAGGATTTGTTGCTCCCCTCGGGAGTCCCTCGCACGGCTCCTAGCACTATGGCCGCCAGTTCCGCACAGTCTAAGTTTGCCTTGGCCGCAAGCAGACTGACCCGCTTCGACCAGAAGCTCAGCGCTCCAGATGCTAGCACACCAACCCGCTCGCTCTCCCAAGTCCATCGAGAACAACTCCGAAGCCTGTGGGCAAAGGTGGACGCGGAGCTCGCGGCCTGTTCGGTGACAATGGCGGAAGAGGATCCAGAGGGTGTAGCTTATGTCCAAGAGATGTACGATGACTGCTACGCGGTCTACGCGCAATGCCTGGCCGAACTGAACGATCAGCTCGAGCCCCCGACTGTCCCTCACACGCCGCAACTGGCCGTTCAAGTGCCGACTTCCGGCGGTTGCCGCCTCCCTCCATGTGACACTGAAGTTTTCAGTGGGGACTACCAGCAGTGGCCCACGTTCCGAGACCTGTTCACCGCCATCTACATAGAAAACCCAAGGTTGGCTCCAGTGGAAAAACTGTTCCACCTCAACAAAAAGACCAGCGGTGAAGCCCACGACATAGTGGCACAGGCTCCACTTACGAACGAGGTTTTCGCGTCCGCATGGCACGCCCTCCGTGAGCGTTTCCAAAACAAGAGGCTGATACTCAAGGCCCAGCTGAAGATCCTTTTCAGTCTGCCCCAAATCCGTACCGAGTCAGCAGCAGCGCTAAAAGAGCTCCAGAGGGCCGTCCACAAGTGCCTCACGACACTCACCCATTCCGAGGTCTCCACAGACAGCGTTTTCGCTGACGGAGTTTTAGTGTACCTCATTTCCGCTAAGCTGCAAAAAACGACCTTAGAGCTTTGGGAGCAATCCGTGACGCACAAGTCCGAAATTCCCACCTGGCACGCCATGGACAAGTTCCTGGCGGAGCGGTACCTGTCTCTCGAAGTGACCGAGGACGACCATCCAGGCATGGAGACTCAGGCCCACTCCAGGGCGAGCATACGCACTGCAGACAATTCGAGAAGCAATCCGTTTCGGTCTCAAGGAAGTCCCTATCCTAGGAGTGACCACTCGTTCGAGACCACAGTCAATCAAACGAGGAGCACGTGTGATCTCTGCTCCAAAGAGTATCATCCAATCCGGTTATGCCCTTACTTCCTTCAAATGCCCGCTGGCGCTCGCTCCGACTACATTAAGCAAAAGCAGCTTTGTTTGAACTGCTTTGCAAGGGGCCACCAGATACGAGCATGCCAAAGCGCCCACAATTGCATAATTTGTGGAGACCGGCACCATACGCTTCTGCACCGTAGCAATCCAGCAAACTCCAGCGAGGCGATTTCCACAACGGCACAAAATTCCTCAGCGTGGCCCGAGCTACATCTACGAGTACCAAGCGTACAAAATCCAAGTTCGACCGAAGCCCATCCAAACGTTCAGTCATATTTCGCATCCGGTACGAGTGCTGTCCTCCTAGGCACGGCCATGGTTAATATTTGCCACCTGGGAAAAACTTTCCACGCCCGCGCTCTGATCGACTCTGGCTCAGAGGCAACGTTCATTACAGAACGTCTTGTGGACATGATCAAATTGCCATTCCAACGTATCCAGGCACAGGTCTCCGGCCTAAATAATGCCGTATCCGCTCAGTCAAAGAAGCTCTGCAGTTTTTCCATCCGTTCTCCGACTAAGCCGGGCTTACAACTAAATGCCACAGCCTACGTTATTCCGGAATTGGCCGCGAATATTCCATCGCATCCGATCTCGCAAGGGTTCTTGAGAGACCTGCCGAACCTCTCATGGGCGGATCCGACCTTCTATGAGAGTTCACAAATATATATCCTGATTGGAGCGGATATCCTTCCGTCCATTCAGTTAAGTGGCTCACTGACCAACATCTGTGGCTCTCTCCTCGGGCAGGAGACCATTTTCGGCTGGGTACTCACAGGTCCAGTGCCTCAGGTAATGAATCAAATCTCATCGTTCTCGAGTCAAATTTCCAGACGACCTATCACACTGGTAGAAGACTCGGGGTCTTTTTACGACAGCAATTTCCTTCCAGCTCCCTCCGCAGAAGTTCTCGAACGGTCTCCTGACCGACGGAAATATTTCCAAAATATGCACTGTATGAAAGCTCTACGCTCCGGTCCGAATTCAAGCCTGAACTCGAAGGTGAATCCGTCCTTAGATCAACATAGCCTCACCAGACTATGTAACCGGGCGGCAATTTCCAATGTCTTAAATGTGCCTCTCACCCGTTCCAAGATCGTTACTAATGTGTCTTCGACGCCTTTATTTCAATTTATTTCTCCGCACCCAGATATGGCCCCACGTCCCCGCGCCAACCGCACCAGGGAGAACCGACGTTTCCGAATCTGCCAAGGAGTCCATCCGCTACGGACCTACCACCAATTTCTTCTCCTGAGCCCCGAAGAGAAACTCCGAGCTGTCCTTATCAACCAGTATTGCGGGAACTGCCTGGCTCACCAACACTCCGGCAAAAACAACCACACGCTACTCTACGTACCCACGTCTCGTCGTCCGGCCCGCTCAGCCTCGGGAGCATCGTCGCCATCTAAATCGAACCATGCAAAACGCCGCCCTCGTCGTCCAGCCCGCTCAGCCGCGACTGTACCGTCGCCATCTACATCGGCTCACGACGAACGACACACTCGTCTCCCCGCGAGCCGCCCCGTCGTAGGAACCACGGCGCCATCCACAGATTCCTCAAGAGCAACCCCCGTTTTGCGCATCCTCACGCCTATCCGACCGTGGAGCGACACTGAGTCGACGTCCTTGTCAAGTCCAGAGCACACCGGGGCGTACGCCCAGCCATAGGCCACCCCATTATACTTTGCAATCCTGCAAGGGGGGGGGGGGGAGGATGTTCAGGCCAGCCGTAAAAAATTTCCGCGCACTGTGCCAACTCCGTGCACCCCGGTCCCAACTCGCTCTCGCGCGCTCGGAGGGGCGCTCGGATCCACAATCCACGATCCACACGGCGCTCACGGCAGAAAAAGCACCATAAGGCATAGTGTTAAGCAGTTACGATTTCACCCCCGCTTCTACCGCGCGACCGTCCAACCAAATACACACACATAATTATATATCACTAAACATAACGGTTTTCATTTCTTATGACGGCTACCGCAATTGCGGTGTGGGAGAGTTGAGCTTCGATCCGCCCCACTACAAACACATGCATATAGTGACATATCCATAATTCCCCACATCCCATACACATTATGTTTATGTACAATTCATCCACCCCATCCACACAAGTAACAGGACCCCCCACTCAAGAATCAATAACTGTTTCTTCCCATACTCCAAGCTAGAGCCCCCCATAATATAAACAATGGACCACATTGTTTCATCAACATTAGAATCACGCCACTTTCGAGAAATCGATTCTTTAGAATCACGCCACTCATGAGGACCAATCAAAGCTAGACATAAAACCAAGGAGTATCACATTCCTAGCTCCGTCATGTAATGCAACACCGATCGCCAGCAGCAGAGCGAGAAAGAATGAAATTGTTTTCTTGATTCTAGCTATATAAATTATACGATCTGGTTGAGATTTTACACTCTAGAACATATAGTCATCCTCTACGATTCTGCGTTTTTGGTTTTATCGTATCTTTAAAAATGTGGATGCCACAGATTTTCGTCCTTTGTGGGGGCGGAAGTGGGCGGGGCGAAGTTTTGAAATATTTTTGTAGCAGTGACATATCACAGAAGTCTGGATCCAAAACATCGTTGCTCTAGCTCTTATAGTCTTTGAGCACTAGGCGCTGAAGGGGACGGACAGACGGACGGACGGACAGACGGACAGACGGACGGACAGACGGACAGACAGACATGGCTCAATCGACTCGGCTATTGATGCTGATCAAGAATATATATACTTTATGGGGTCGGAAACGATTCCTTCTGGACGTTACACACATCCACTCTTACCACAAATCTAATATACCCCAATACTCATTTTGAGTATCGGGTATAAAAACTTACAAGTGAACGCTCTGTCTCTCTCTAACACACAGGTTTCATGGTCTGTTTTGCCAATTGCAAAATATGAGTTCAAGGATCTCAGAACCTATAAGAGCCATATCAACCAAATTTGGTATCCACACTCCTGTGATATCGGACCTTGACCGTTTCGTGTCCAAATTTCGCCACACCCCCTTCCGCCCCGCAAAGAACGAAAATCTGGGGCATCCACAAATCTCAGAGACTATTAAAGCTAGAGTAACCAAATTTGGTATCCGCACTTCTGTTAGATCTCACTATAAAACGTATATCTCAGAATTTCGCCCCACCCCCTTCCGCCCCCACAAAGGACGAAAATCTGTTGCATCCACAATATTGCAAAACGCAAAATCATAGATAATGACCATATCTATCAGATTGCTGAATCTGGATCAGATCGGATCATTTTTGTAGCCAAAAGCAAGAAATCAATTTGCAGTGGCTAGGCAGCGCCCGACGTCACGCTCAGACTGATTTCTGTCTCTCTCGCACGCACTCTTTGTCGTGTCGTTTAATATTCGCGGCGTCTGCCGGAGGAGAGCCATACTGACTAAGTATCGGGTATAAATGTAGAGTTGCGGTCTCGGCAGCAACTCACAACGTTCCCCCTCGTTTTCTTTTCTGAGAGATTAGGATCGGGCGCAACTACCAGAATCAAACGAAAGGCGCAGGATTGTACTCACGCAGTCATGCTCCTCCATCGGCGAAGGATCGATCTCCCTGCGACTCTGAAATAGAACATTATCCTTCCTTTCGTTTACATTATTATTTTTCGCAACCTTTGACTTTCCTCATACGGAGTTAGTCCTAGAACCATTAAATTTCTGTTTTTCCTTTTCTTCTCGGTACTTCTTAGGTTTCTCACAATTTCCTCTATCTATTTTCCATACTTTATATAAATTCTTAATACGAACGGGCCATACTAATAATTAAAGCTAAATATTAGGAACTTCATTGGTCTGTTTTGGAACTGATAATTGGGAAACTGGCATCTGGTCTCCAAAAAAAACGTAACTATTAATTTTAATTATTCAGGGCATCTCTCGGGCCATAATTTTTCCTCACCACCGGCTTTAATGCGCCATTTCTAACCACGGACCGAGATCTTTTTATATGTCGACGAAACTCTATTAATACAGGTCTCTATGGAAGCGGGAACGGTATATTGAGTTTTCTTTCGGTATTTCTATCAATGTTTATAAATATTTTAAATGTGGCACGGCTCGTACGCGCCTTGTTTTGTCGGCACACATCCTTCGTCGGGCGACTTGTGCGCCGGCTGGGGTCGGGGAGCGGCCAACGGGACGAGAATCTCAGCCCACGAGCAGTGGGCGCAGTGGATCGCTCGTTGATGCGGCACGTGGAATCTACGGGCCCCTCGGCGGATCCAGGATAAATGATGAATCAGAGTGCTGACGCCTGCGATTTCCAGGCGGGTCGAAGAACTCCACTTTGCGCCACTCTTTGGTGCCGCAAACGTGGGGGTGCCTTGCGGCGCCTTAGCACGGGTCGCGCTAGGCTGGGGCGCGCAAGGCGGCGTCTTTCCGAAGAGCTGGTCCGCAATTTCTGAAGGAAATATTTTTCTGCGCAAAAATACGAGTTACCTCTATTACATATTCGTCCGGAGAATGAGGATCGACATTTATCTTACCGCAGTGGCAGCGGAATCCGTGGATGTTCACAGATTAATCCAGCCTCTGGCGTTCCTCTGGGTTGGAACGCCCACAGAAGAGGTTGTTCCAGCAGAAACGGCTACACTTATACACCTTCCGGCACTGTACACACTTTTTACTTTAGGTAGTGTAATTCGGCGCGGATGGCAAACTTTTCACTGTTTAAACGAGGTGGAACGTTGTGAGTTGCTGCGGACACCGCAACTCTACAGTTATACCCGATACTAAGTCAGTATGGCTCTCTCCGGCAGACGCCGCTAATATTGAACGACACGACAAAGAGTGCGTGCGAGAGAGACAGAAAATCAGTCTGAGCGTGACGTCGGGCGCTGCGTAGCCAGTGCAAATTGATTTGTTCCTTTTGGGTATAAAAATGATCCGATCTGATCCAGATTCAGCAGTCTGATAGATATGGTCATTATCTATGATTCTGCGTTTTTAGTTTTCTCGAATCTGCAATATTGTGGATGCAACAGATTTTCGTCCTTTGTGGGGGCGGAAGGGGGTGGGGCGAAATTCTGAGATATACGTTTTATAGTGAGATCTAACAGAAGTACGGATACCAAATTTGGTTACTCTAGCTTTAATAGTCTCTGAGATTTGTGGATGCCCCAGATTTTCGTCCTTTGCGGGGCGGAAGGGGGTGTGGCGAAATTTGGACACGAAACGGTCAAGGTCCGATATCACAGGAGTGTGGATACCAAATTTGGTTGCTATGGCTCTTATAGGTTCTGAGATCCTTGAACTCATATTTTGCAATTGGCAAAGCCGACCATGAAACCTGTGTGTTAGAGAGAGACAGAGCGAGAAAGAATGAAATTGTTTTCTTGATTCTGGCTATAATAATTATACGATCTTGTTCAGATTTTGCACTCTAGAAGATATAGTCATCTTCTACGATTCTGCGTTTTTAGTTTTATACTATCTTTAAAAATGTAGATGCCACAGATTTTCGTTCTTTGTGAGGGCGGAAATGGGCGGGGCGAAGTTTTGAAATATTTTTGTAGCAGTGACATATCACAGAAGTCTGGATACAAAACATCGTTGCTCTAGCTCTTATAATCTTTGAGCACTAGGCGCTGAAGGGGACGGACGGACGGACGGACGGACGGACGGACAGACGGACGGACGGACGGACAGACGGACAGACAGACAGGGCTCAATCGACTCGGCTATTGATGCTGATCAAGAATATATATACTTTATGGGGTCGGAAACGATTCCTTCTGGACGTTACACACATCCACTTTTACCACAAATCTAATATACCCCAATACTCATTTTGAGTATCGGGTATAAAAACACGTCTTGTTGGCTTGATTGTCGCACAGGAAAAGATCGAAGCCGGAAACTTGATCTGGCCGCTTGTCATTTGCATGCACTCTTGCATGGGGAGGTTACGCCCTCTAGGTTGTCAAAATTGAGCAACCCTGACCTCGGCTGACTTCTACACTTGTCCGTTCTGCGGTCAGCTGTCCAGGCAGCTGATCAGCAATGCGCCTTCCAACACATACTGAGTCTATTCATGACCCCTACAAAGCCCCCCACCAGATCAGACTAGGGGTGGTTACATCTCCTAGGCTGATACCACATGAAGCGACTTATCACTGTCGTATGTCCTTTGCGTGGTAGTTACCCAGCAGGCGTCCTTGCAAATCTTCCAATTCGTAGTAGGAATTTCCTATCTTTCTGCGGACACGGGCTTTCACAAAGGCAGGCCCAAATTTGGCGTTGTAGCCGGACTGAAAACAACTTTGTTTAAAATTTCTCCTAAACACTTCTTGGCCTACTGCAAACGCTACTTCGCTGGACCGTAAGTTGTATCGCTTCTCGTTCAGATTGTGACTTCGTTGCATTTGCTTTCCAGCGCTTTGGCGTACTATTTCAAGGGAATCTTGCTTATCGAACACCAACGATCGATCCTCTAGCTTGTTAAATTTTCTCAATAACGAATATGTCGAACCACTTTTAATCATGTGTTGACCGAAAGCCATATAATACGGAGTCGTTCCTACGCTGGCATGTCTTGCCGATCTCAACGCACACGCTATTCTGTTTAAGCAGTCGTCCCAGTTCTTCTGGTCGGGTCGTATGTACGCCCGGATACCAGCAATCACAGAACGGTTCACCCGTTCGGAGGCGTTCGCCTGAGGTGAATGGACTGCCGTCAGGGTGTGCGTTACCTTGAACTGAGTCAAGAGTTTTCGGAAGGTTTCAGATCGAAACAGCGATCCATTATCGGATACGATAGTTTCGGGTACACCAAATGTCATGAACAACTCTCCATCTAGGTACTTGACCACCACATCTGCGCTAATTTTCTTCACCGGTTTCACAAATACGTATTTTGAGAAATGATCGAGCACAATGAAAATGCCAATATTCCCGCTTCTGGACCGGGGATAGGGACCCAAAAAATAAACGAATAGCCTTTGGAAAAACCGGTGGGTTTCTGGTGCTTTCCCCAACGGAAATCGGAGAATGCGATTCGGAGCCTTAGTCGTTTTACACACGTCGCAGGAGTTGATATAAGCCTTGACATCCGAAACCAAACCTGGCCAAAAGTAGTGACGCCCTAGGCGTTCGATCGTTTTGTGGATTCCTCCGTGAGCAGCTAGCGACCTATTATGAGCTCGACTTAGGATATCCGGAACCAAACTCTTTGGTACCCAGAGCTTCCAGGCATACTCGTCGTGGATTTGCTCTCCAGACAGGTGCTCGGCACGACGGAATACGAAGACGCCGTCAGTTTTCAAATCAGGCAGCTTATCCCTGTTGGTTTCTACTCGGCTAACTAACTCGGTATACTCGGGTGACTTGAATTCTGTCGATTCAAGATCAACCAGCGATCCTTCGGGTGATTCCAAAGCGGCCACCATCTCTTCATTAACCCGCGACAAGGCATCAGGAACCACGTTCTGTGTGCCTTTTCGATGCTCAATTTTAAAACGGTATCTTTGCAATCCTAGTGCCCATCGGGCTAGCCGAGAACTGAGGTCGGTATTAGACATGAGCCATTTTAAGGACGCGTGATCCGTTATCACGGTGAATTCGTGTCCTTCCACGTACGCTCTGAAATTCTTCAGCGATACTATGGCGGCTAAACATTCTTGCTCGGTTACGGTATAATTTCGTTGAGCTTTGTTTAGTTTTTTCGAGACATAAGCGATTGGACATTCGTCCCCTTCATCCGACAGCTGCACCAGAACTCCCCCTACTCCTGTTTTGCTAGCATCACAGTGGATGTAAAACGGTTTCGTAAAATCAGGGCTTCTCAATACCGGGGCTTCGCAAAGGCACCGCTTCAATTCATTGAAGGCTTCTATGGCTTCCTTTGGAAACACAAACTTCCTCTTGGTTGTCATGACGTCGGTCAAGGGCGAGGCGAGTGACGCAAAATTTGGTACGAACTTACGATACCACCCACACATTCCTATAAAGCTTCTCAGTCCCCTCAGATTTTTCTGTACTGGGAAGTCGGCAATGGCCTTTATCTTGTCGGGATCGGTTCGGACTCCTCCGTCTCCTATTATGTGCCCCAAATACCTCACTCGACGCATGCAGAAATGGCTTTTACCGATGTTGATAGTTAATTTCGCTCGCCTGAGTTGCTTGGCCATTTCTAATAGTACTTCCAGATGTCGCTCGAAATTCGAAGAAACTATCAACAGATCGTCTAAGTAGATGAACACTTCGTTTCGAAGGTTACAAGGAACTATTTTGTCCATTAATCGTGACATGGTACTGGTGGCGTTGCACAGCCCGAAAGGCATTGTTTTGAATTGGTAAAGGGGACGTCCAGGGACTGTAAAGGCCGTCTTATCCCGGGACTTTACGTCCAACGATACTTGCCAGTACGCATCTTTCAGATCAATACTCGAGATGAATTCTGCCTTCGGCAAACGGCTCAGGATCCCGTTAATCTGAGGCAAGGGATAAGCATCCTTTTCCGTGAAACTGTTCACTTTCCGGCAATCCAAACAGATGCGGATTTTTCCCGGCTTAGAGACCAACACTATTGGCGAGGACCAAGCGCTGTCTGATTCCTCTATTACTCCCAATTGGATCATTCGGTCTATTTCCGAGTACATGGCCTTTTCTACGGCTGGCGAAACAGGGAAATGTCTTTGTTTCACTGGCCTGGCGTTCCCTACGTCGATAACATGCGTTATCAAGTCGGTTTTTCCTAAACCTTCTTGAGCAAACGAGGCGGCGAAAGATCGATCTCCCGGCGACTCTGAAATAGAACATTATCCTTCCTTTCGTTTACATTATTATTTTTCGAAACCTTTGACTTTCCTCATACGGAGTTAGTCCTAGAACCATTAAATTTCTGTTTTTCCTTTTCTTCTCGGTACTTCTTAGGTTTCTCACAATTTCCTCTATCTATTTTCCATACTTTATATAAATTCTTAATACGAACGGGCCATACTAATAATTAAAGCTAAATATTAGGAACTTCATTGGTCTGTTTTGGAACTGATAATTGGGAAACTGGCATCTGGTCTCCAAAAAAAACGTAACTATTAATTTTAATTATTCAGGGCATCTCTCGGGCCATAATTTTTCCTCACCACCGGCTTTAATGCGCCATTTCTAACCACGGACCGAGATCTTTTTATATGTCGACGAAACTCTATTAATACAGGTCTCTATGGAAGCGGGAACGGTATATTGAGTTTTCTTTCGGTATTTCTATCAATGTTTATAAATATTTTAAATGTGGCACGGCTCGTACGCGCCTTGTTTTGTCGGCACACACTCTTCGTCGGGCGACTTGTGCGCCGGCTGGGGACGGGGAGCGGCCAACGGGACGAGAATCTCCGCCCACGAGCAGTGGGCGCAGTGGATCGCTCGTTGATGCGGCACGTGGAATCTACGGGCCCCTCGGCGGATCCAGGATAAATGATGAATGTGCTGACGCCTGCGATTTCCAGGCGGGTCGAAGAACTCCACTTTGCTGGTCACTCTTTGGTGCCGCAAACGTGGGGGTGCCTTGCGGCGCCTTAGCACGGGTCGCGCTAGGCTGGGGCGCGCAAGGCGGCGTCTTTCCGAAGAGCTGGTCCGCAATTTCCGCAGGAAATCTTTTGCTGCGCAAAAATACGAGTTACCTCTATTACATATTCGTCCGGAGAATGAGGATCGACATTTATCTTACCGCAGTGGCAGCGGAATCCGTGGGTGTTCACAGATTAATCCAGCCTCTGGCGTTCCTCTGGGTTGGAACGCCCACAGAAGAGGTTGTTCCAGCAGAAACGGCTACACTTATACACCTTCCGGCACTGTACACACTTTTTACTTTAGGTAGTGTAATTCGGCGCGGATGGCAAACTTTTCACTGTTTAAACGAGGTGGAACGTTGTGAGTTGCTGCGGACACCGCAACTCTACAGTTATACCCGATACTAAGTCAGTATGGCTCTCTCCGGCAGACGCCGCTAATATTGAACGACACGACAAAGAGTGCGTGCGAGAGAGACAGAAAATCAGTCTGAGCGTGATGTCGGGCGCTGCTTAGCCAGTGCAAATTGATTTGTTCCTTTTGGGTATAAAAATGATCCGATCTGATCCAGATTCAGCAGTCTGATAGATATGGTCATTATCTATGATTCTGCGTTTTTAGTTTTCTCGAATCTGCAATATTGTGGATGCAACAGATTTTCGTTCTTTGTGGGGGCGGAAGGGGGTGGGGCGAAATTCTGAGATATACGTTTTATAGTGAGATCTAACAGAAGTGCGGATACCAAATTTGGTTACTCTAGCTTTAATAGTCTCTGAGATTTGTGGATGCCCCAGATTTTCGTCCTTTGCGGGGGCGGAAGGGGGTGTGGCGAAATTTGGACACGAAACGGTCAAGGTCCGATATCACAGGAGTGTGGATACCAAATTTGGTTGCTATGGCTCTTATAGGTTCTGAGATCCTTGAACTCATATTTTGCAATTGGCAAAGCCGACCATGAAACCTGTGTGTTAGAGAGAGACAGAGCGAGAAAGAATGAAATTGTTTTCTTGATTCTGGCTATAATAATTATACGATCTTGTTCAGATTTTGCACTCTAGAAGATATAGTCATCTTCTACGATTCTGCGTTTTTAGTTTTATACTATCTTTAAAAATGTAGATGCCACAGATTTTCGTTCTTTGTGAGGGCGGAAATGGGCGGGGCGAAGTTTTGAAATATTTTTGTAGCAGTGACATATCACAGAAGGCTGGATACAAAACATCGTTGCTCTAGCTCTTATAGTCTTTGAGCACTAGGCGCTGAAGGGGAAGGACAGACGGACAGACGGACAGACAGACATGGCTCAATCGACTCGGCTATTGATGCTGATCAAGAATATATATACTTTATGAGGTCGGAAACGATTCCTTCTGGACGTTACACACATCCACTTTTACCACAAATCTAATATACCCCAATACTAATTATTTTGAGTATCGGGTATAAAAACACATCTTGTTGGCTTGATTGTCGCACAGGAAAAGATCGAAGCCGGAAACTTGATCTGGCCGCTTGTCATTTGCATGCACTTTTGCATAGGGAGGTTACGCCCTCTAGGTTGTCAAAATTGAGCAACCCTGACCTCGGCTGACTTCTACACTTGTCCGTTCTGCGGTCAGCTGTCCAGGCAGCTGATCAGCAAGGCGCCTTCCAGCACATACTGAGTCGATTCATGACCCCTACAGCTGACATTTTCATCTTCTGTTTTATATTGATGGGTGGCAGAATATCAACCCGCTCTATATTCACGGTTGAACTTCTAGCTACAGGCTGATGGGAGATGTTTCTGTCTGTCTGAACAGCTGGCCTACTGGGGCATGGACGAATGGATGGTTTTATCGTCGTAGACACCACATAAGGCTGTTCCGAATCAAAATTGGTATGGTTCGTAGATTCCAAGACAGCTGGAAGTTCATTTACTGAACTGTTTTTCAATAGAGAAGACATTTTTATACCCGATACTCAAAATGAGTATTGGGGTATATTAGATTTGTGGTAAAAGTGGATGTGTGTAACGTCCAGAAGGAATCGTTTCCGACCCCATAAAGTATATATATTCTTGATCAGCATCAATAGCCGAGTCAATTGAGCCCTGTCTGTCTGTCCGTCCGTCCGTCTGTCCGTCTGTCCGTCCCCTTCAGTGCCTAGTGCTCAAAGACTATAAGAGCTAGAGCAACGATGTTTTGTATCCAGACTTCTGTGATATGTCACTGCTACAAAAATATTTCAAAACTTCGCCCCGCCCACTTCCGCCCCCACAAGGACGAAAATCTGTGACATCCACAATTTTAAAGATATGAGAAAACCAAAAACGTAGAATTGTAGAGAATGACCATATCTTTAAGACTGCGGAATCTGAATTGGATCGTATTATTATTATAGCCAGCATCAAGAAAACAATTTCATTTTTTCTCGCCCTGTCTCTCTCTAACACACACGTAGCATAGGCGGCTTTGCTTAGAGTAAAACATTAGCGCCTAGATCTCAGAGACTACAAAAGCTAGAGCAACCAAATTTGGTATCCACACTCCTAATATATCGGACCGAAACGAGTTTGTTTCAAAATTTCGCCACACCCCCTTCCGCCCACGCAAAGGACGAAAATCTGGGGCATCCACAAATCTCAGAGACTATTAAGGCTAGAGTAACCAAAATTGGTATCCGCACTCCTGTTAGATCTTACTATAAAACGTGTATCTCAAAATTTCGCCCCACCCCCTTCCGCCCACACAAAGGACGAAAATCTGTTGGTGGTTTTTCCACTCTCCCCGGCTTGCGGGCTCGACGGAAACCTTTCGAGCTGAGGGCCTCTATCTCCTTCTCGGTGTAGTTTACTTTGCAGTACGTTTTCTTGACGTGTGTTTCTGTTATGATAGGTTCTGCCTGGATTTTCCTGTCCGCACGGCAATGTACTGACTGGACAGTTTGGGAGCTGGGAGAAATGTCGCCCTCATCTTCAAGCAACATGGCTTCCACTTCTGCTAGAATATTTCTTGCGGCACATTTTTCCCCAATATCTACCGGTACAAAAGTATTTACCATTTAAAGTAAGTTAATGAACCTTTCTTCTGTCCGAGAATCCGGAGGAGTTTTTGAATACGACTGTTCGTGGCTGACATTATTCAGTCCATCGACATCCACATCGAATGCTGCCAGGGCATTCATTATTTCTAAATTATTTACCAGGCACTCGGATGATCCTGGTTCCCCATCTGCATCTTCCATTTCGCCTGCCAATCCCGAGTCGCCGCTGCTGCAGCTGTTTGCATGCGACTGTACATCATCTTCTGAGCTCTCCAAGGACATCAGTTCCTCGACTCTGTAAACATTCTGCTCCTTTGTGAATTGCAACACGTCGCTGTGGGCCCACTGAAGGTGTCTCATGAACTCCGGCAGATGAGTGAAAATGTCTTTGCAGAAATGGCAGAACATGGCGACCAGTTGTCCTTGGGCGAAACAACAACGTCCCCACATTTTTCAAAGTTCACATGTCCATCGCCCAGGATATCAAGAAACGAGGACATTTTTATAACAACACGAAGACTGAACAACAAAACGCGAACTCATAAATCGAATGTTCAACAGCTGCTAATTCTCGTATCCAGTGTGACCGACCCTCAGAAATACACCAAAATATATCGTCTCATATATATTCCTCCCCTAGCTGCAGATGACACTATCGAGTGAAGTAGAGCGAATTTTAAATTTTTTTCAGTACTCCTGCTCGGTTCGCGCACGCACTCAAAGGTGCAACATTTCACCCACTTCACCATTACTGCAGAGCCTCAAACTGGCGCCAGACGCCCCCACGTGGCCAGTCCTCGACGCGTAGGCCGGTTCCAGATATTTAGTGATTCGCTAACCCAATTCAATGATCGATGTGTGAACACCGTCTCGGAGGCGGATGACTTGCCCAAGACGGAAGTCCAGGTGATGTGGGTAGCTCCGGAGTCCGGATCTGGCTGCGGAGCACTCTCCGCCATGGTTTACGAGGGTCCGCGTGCGTGGTATGCAGATGACGGCAAACTGTCAGCGGTAATCTGTCAGCGCAAACCCGATGCTGCCACGGCTCAGAACTTCTGAGTCAGAAGGAATGTTGCGCCTGCGACGAGGCCAAGTACAGCGTTAGTTGAATAGGAAGTGGTTGCGGTCCTCAAGGTAACTATAATCAATTGTACTGGTCCCTTTGCAGTTTGTCTTCGAGGGCATCTGGTCGAATGAGACGCATCCGAAGGACTATCCATTTGCCATCTGGTTGACCCACTTTTCGGACGTGATTGGGGCCTCGCACGAGTCCAACTTCTCATTTTGGGGCGAGAATCACATTGCGACTGCCGGTTTTCGCTCATTGGCCGAATGGGGATCGCCAGCAGCTCTGTCAGCAGCAGTCGGTCTGTCCGTCCCCTTCAGCGCCTAGTGCTCAAAGACTATAAGAGCTAGAGCAACGATGTTTTGGATCCAGACTTCTGTGATATGTCACTGCTACAAAAATATTTCAAAACTTCGCCCCGCCCACTTCCGCCCCCACAAGGACGAAAATCTGTGACATCCACAATTTTAAAGATATGAGAAAACCAAAAACGTAGAATTGTAGAGAATGACCATATCTTTAAGACTGCGGAATCTGAATTGGATCGTATTATTATTATAGCCAGCATCAAGAAAACAATTTCGTATTTTCTCGCCCTGTCTCTCTCTAACACACACGTAGCATAGGCGGCTTTGCTTAGAGTAAAACATTAGCGCCTAGATCTCAGAGACTACAAAAGCTAGAGCAACCAAATTTGGTATCCACACTCCTAATATATCGGACCGAGACGAGTTTGTTTCAAAATTTCGCCACACCCCCTTCCGCCCCCGCAAAGGACGAAAATCTGGGGCATCCACAAATCTCAGAGACTATTAAGGCTAGAGTAACCAAATTTGGTATCCGCACTCCTGTTAGATCTTACTATAAAACGTGTATCTCAAAATTTCGCCCCACCCCCTTCCGCCCACACAAAGGACGAAAATCTGTTGCATCCACAATATTGCACATTCGAGAAAACTAAAAACGCAGAATCATAGATAATGACCATATCTATCAGATTGCTGAATCTGGATCAGATCAGATCATTTTTATAGCCAATAGGAACAAATCAATTTGCAGTGGCTACGCATCGCCCGACGTCACGCTCAGACTGATTTTCTGTCTCTCACGCACTCTTTGTCGTGTCGTTTAACATTAGCGGCGTCTGCCGGAGGAGAGCCATACTGACTTAGTATCGGGTATAACCGTAGAGTTGCGGTGTCCGCAGCAACTCACAACGTTCCCCCTCGTTTTTGATTGTTGTGGTGGACCAGAAATGTTAGAGCTAAGAGAGTTATTGAATTTCGATCGCAGTTTGTTAAGCCTGGGACTTATCATATAAGTCTTTGCCTCGTTTTTAGCCAATGGTTCACGCAGACTAGCAGGAACCGAGGTGATAGAAGTGCTATTTGTAGTACTATTTCGATTTTCCAAAGCGGACAGGACCGATTTCTCCTTAACTACAGATTTGGTTGTAGACGAGGTTAACGCTGGCCTAATCAAACTAACATAAGCTAAAGTTTTTGTCCTGCTCAAATGGTTGATAAATGCTGGCTTCATTTCACTAGACTGGATCGCTTGAGTTAACATAACGCGGTTTTCTTTAGACTCAAATTTGTCACGTGGCAATTTTGTAGCTACAGCAGTGATTTGATATGGCAATTCCTGCCTAATGCTGGTGCCTTTTAAAGGCAGACGCCTGTCATTTAGATTCATAACGACTGGCTTTGACACATCATTTCAAGGGAGCACATGATACGCTTTTTTACGCTGCTTAGGCGCTGTTTGATCGCCTCCCTTTTGCGGGAGTGTCTGGTAATGTTGTAGCTCTTAAGGTCGCAGATGCTCGGTGGTTTTTCCACTCTCCCCGGCTTGCGGGCTCGACGGAAACCTTTCGAGCTGTGGGCCTCTATCTCCTTCTCGGTGTAGTTTACTTTGCAGTACGTTTTCTTGACGGGTGTTTCTGTTATGATAGGTTCTGCCTGGATTTTCCTCTCCGCACGGCAATGTACTGACTGGACAGTTTGGGAGCTGGGAGAAATGTCGCCCTCATCTTCAAGCAACATGGCTTCCACTTCAGCTAGAATATTTCTTGCGGCACATTTTTCCCCAATATCTACCGGTACAAAAGTATTTACCATTTAAAGTAAGTTAATGAACCTGTCGCACTGGACTTACCTTCTGTCCGAGAATCCGGAGGAGTTTTTGAATACGACTGTTCGTGGCTGACATTATTCAGTCCATCGACATCCACATCGAATGCTGCCAGGGCATTCATTATTTCTAAATTATTTACCAGGCACTCGGATGATCCTGGTTCCCCATCTGCATCTTCCATTTCGCCTGCCAATCCCGAGTCGCCGCTGCTGCAGCTGTTTGCCTGCGACTGTACATCATCTTCTGAGCTCTCCAAGGACATCAGTTCCTCGACTCTGTAAACATTCTGCTCCTTTGTGAATTGCAACACGTCGCTGTGGGCCCACTGAAGGTGTCTCAGGAACTCCGGCAGATGAGTTAAAATGTCTTTGCAGAAATGGCAGAACATGGCGACCATGTTGTCCTTGGGCGAAACAACAACGTCCCCACATTTTTCAAAGTTCACATGTCCATCGCCCAGGATATCAAGAAACGAGGACATTTTTATAACAACACGAAGACTGAACAACAAAACGCGAACTCATAAATCGAATGTTCAACAGCTGCTAATTCTCGTATCCAGTGTGACCGACCCTCAGAAATACACCAAAATATATCGTCTCATATATATTCCTCCCCTAGCTGCAGATGACACTATCGAGTGAAGTAGAGCGAATTTTAAATTTTTTTCAGTACTCCTGCTCGGTTCCCGCACGCACTCAAAGGTGCAACATTTCACCCACTTCACCATTACTGCAGAGCCTCAAACTGGCGCCAGACGCCCCCAAGTGGCCAGTCCTCGACGCGTAGGCCGGTTCCAGATATTTAGTGATTCGCTAACCCAATTCAATGATCGATGTGTGAACACCGTCTCGGAGGCGGATGACTTGCCCAAGACGGAAGTCCAGGTGATGTGGGTAGCTCCGGAGGCCGGATCTGGCTGCGTAGCACTCTCCGCCATGGTTTACGAGGGTCCGCGTGCGTGGTATGCAGATGACGGCAAACTGTCAGCGGTTATCTGTCAGCGCAAACCCGATGCTGCCACGGCTCAGAACTTCTGAGTCAGAAGGAATGTTGCGCCTGCGACGAGGCCAAGTACAGCGTTAGTTGAATAGGAAGTGGTTGCGGTCCTCAAGGTAACTATAATCAATTGTACTGGTCCCTTTGCAGTTTGTCTTCGAGGGCATCTGGTCGAATGAGACGCATCCGAAGGACTATCCATTTGCCATCTGGTTGACCCACTTTTCGGACGTGATTGGGGCCTCGCACGAGGCCAAATTCTCATTTTGGGGCGAGAATCACATTGCGACTGCCGGTTTTCGCTCATTGGCCGAATGGGGATCGCCAGCAGCTCTGGAGACGGAGCTTCGAGCCAACGGGCCCAAGCTGCGTACGTTGATCAAAGCCGCAGGCCTCTGGTATCCGAATGTAAACGAGAACACCTCCTCCAAGTTCCGCGTGGATCGGAAGCATCCCAAGGTGTCTATGGTGTCGATGTTTGGTCCCTCCCCGGACTGGGTCGTGGGCATCAGTGGCGTCGACCTTTGCACTGACGACTGCAGCTGGAAGGAGTCTCTGGACTTCGATTTGTATCCCTGGGATGCTGGCACTGACAGTGGGATCACTTACATGGTGAGGTCTTAGATTGCTCGGATGCCTCGTCCAATTGCCTAATGTCCATTCTGCTGTAGTCGCCCAATTCAGAAACACAGCCCCCGGTACGGATGTACCGCATCACGACAATGTACCCAGAGGATCCCCGTGCTCCTTTCTACAACCCGCAGAGCCGCGAGATGACGCCACTGGCCAAGTTGCATCTGCGCAGAGAGAAGATTGTCTCGCGTAACTGCGATAAAGAGTTCCTGCAAGCGCTCCAGCTGAAGGTGTCGGACGATGCTGAGGAGCAGGACACTCGCGGTAAGATGCATTCATATTTTATTTTAATGCTAACTCCGTCTTCTTATTCCCAGCTGAGTGCCGTGTTAACGACTATTCCACGTGGAGCCCATGCTCTGTGACCTGTGGCAAGGGCATCCGAATGCGCAGTCGGCAGTATGTCTACCCCCAGCAGGCGGAGCAGACCAAGTGCAGTCGCCAATTGGTTTCCAAGGAGATGTGTGTGGCTGCGGTGGCCGAGTGCGCCGACGGCTCATCCCCCAGCCGCGACCGAGACGAGGATGAGGGCGAGAACCTGGCCAACTCACAGTCACTGGTCAACGACAATGGCGAGGGAGCCGGTCTCTGCAAGACATCGCCCTGGAGCGTATGGTCCGAGTGTTCTGCCAGCTGCGGAATCGGAATCACCATGCAGACTCGCACCTTTGTCAACCATCTGGGTAGCATGCGCTGTCCGCACATCACCATCGTGGAGATGAACAAGTGCATGCGGCCATACTGCACCTACGAGCAAGTGGAGCTGCCCGATCCGACTTGTCCCACCACACAGTGGAGTGATTGGAGCCCGTGCTCAGCCACCTGTGGTCGCGGCGTGACCATCCGCACCCGTCTCTTGTTGCTGGAGAACGGACCCGAGAAGGAGAACTGCACGCAGCGAATGGAGCTGCATCAACAGAAGGAGTGTGTTAACCCGCAGGACTGCCACATCAATATGGAGCTGGCCAAGGACATTTGCGTTCAACAGCCGGACTCTGGTCCTTGCCGCGGCAGCTACCAGCGCTACGCCTTCAATCCGCACACCCATCGCTGCGATGCGTTCAGCTACGGCGGTTGCCGTGGAAACCGGAACAACTTCCTTACGGAGAACGACTGTCTGCACACCTGCAGCATGACAGGCTCCGCCTCGAGCACAGCTGACCAGGATGGCAATCTACCCAAAGGCTGCATCATGTCCGAGTGGGAAAATTGGTCGGCCTGTAGCGTCAGCTGCGGCGTCGGCTTATCCGAGGGCCATCGCTTTGTCATAAGCGAGCCGAAGCATGGCGGCCAGTCCTGTCCCAAGCGTTTGGTCAAACATCGTCGCTGCACTATGCCCGCCTGCTAGCCTATCTTTTGGCAAGCTAAAAAATCCTCACCAATTACTCAATGTACGTCTCCACAGAGATTCAAATAAACACAATTACAATATTTTCATCTTAAATACATATATCACACCACACAGTAACGCATGAGATACTGACGGGCCTTCCAGGGGTTGCCATTGGCGCGGTAGATGAGATGCAAGTTGAAGGCCGTCTCGTGCTGAAGTCCCAGAGTGTCCTCATACTCGGCAATCAGTGGATGATGCACGGCCAAGGCCTTTTCGTAGAACTCGACTGCGAGGTGGAGTATATTGGCCTGATGGTAGATGCATCCGATATTGTAGAAGATTTCCTGCTGGGCAGCGCACCTGCAGAAATCATCGCCAGCAGACCGGAGTTCTTTGTAGCGCTCGGCAAAGGCCACCGCTTGAGCTACGGCTGCCGACTTCCGGAGCACCTTCTTCTGCAGGGCCAACTGATTGAAGACGACGGCTATGGAGAGCGCTACCAGGGGATCCGGATTCTCGCGCAGCATGGGCACGTACACGTTGAGAGCGTACTTGAATGAACTGCAGTTGAGATGGTAGTGGCCCAGGAAGAGACGCATCTGTTGGTCGACAAGGGGCTGGCGATGCAGGAGACGCCTTATGTAGCGGCAGTACCGCATGTCCTCCCCCTTCTGGACGAGCAGGGAGAGCAGGTTCCACAAGTTTATCTGGTTCGGCTGCTTTGCGATGAGTTCAAGTAGATACGAAAACGCAATGGCGGAACCGTCATTGAAATAGCAGGCCAGTATCATAATCCTTTCAATCTCGTAATGGTAATACGTGAACCTCTTTGTGGTGACCATTGCGAAGCAGAGCTTCTCAGCGGCACTGCTCATGCCATGTGTGTGGGCCGTGCGCATCAGGTCCTGAAACAGATCGTACTCATCCTTGATGGTCAGATCGGAGGCCTCTGATGCGGCACTCTTGCCGGGATCCTAAAGATCACTCAATTGAATGGAATTCTTTCGGAATCGTACAAGTAAGTATTTTTACTTGCAGCTCCGGCTCTGTTGATCCCGTTTCCCCAGCTGCCAGACTTCGCATCTGCATAATGGCCTTTAAGCTCTCGGCGTTGTAGGTACTTCCGCCGTTGTCCGCCGCTATCATTTCCTCGCGATTTTTCAGCTTGATGGAATGTCTACTGAGCAAAACATATCCCACGTCCAGAAACTCTTCGATGCGCCCGATTTGCTTCAACATTACGCATATTTCGTAGAGCAGGCGAGCAATCAAGGGCTGACCCTCGACCTCGCCAGACTGCTCCAAGGCCTCGACGGCCTCCTCATGCCGGCCCTGCTGTTTCAGAAGTGCGGACAGCGTGAACTTGGCATCGTAGCAAACGGGGGCTAGATGGACCACTCTCTGGTAGCATTGGATGGCCTCATTGGTGCGATTTAGCTGGCGAAGACACTCCGCCTTCTGCAGCCAGACGAAGGCGGGACAGTCGAAGGTATCGCCATCGGTGATGGGACTCATAAGGGCTATGGCCTCGGCCTTTGCCTCGTTTTTAGCCAATGGTTCACGCAGACTAGCAGGAACCGAGGTGATAGAAGTGCTATTTGTAGTACTATTTCGATTTGTCAAAGCGGACAGGACCGATTTCTCCTTAACTACAGATTTGGTTGTAGACGAGGTTAACGCTGGCCTAATCAAACTAACATAAGCTAAAGTTTTTGTCCTGCTCAAATGGTTGATAAATGCTGGCTTCATTTCACTAGACTGGATCGCTTGAGTTAACATAACGCGGTTTTCTTTAGACTCAAATTTGTCACGTGGCAATTTTGTAGCTACAGCAGTGATTTGATATGGCAATTCCTGCCTAATGCTGGTGCCTTTTAAAGGCAGACGCCTGTCATTTAGATTCATAACGACTGGCTTTGACACATCATTTCAACGAAGCGCATGATACGCTTTTTTACGCTGCTTAGGCGCTGTTTGATCGCCTCCCTTTTGCGGGAGTGTCTGGTAATGTTGTAGCTCTTAAGGTCGCAGATGCTCGGTGGTTTTTCCACTCTCCCCGGCTTGCGGGCTCGACGGAAACCTTTCGAGCTGTGGGCCTCTATCTCCTTCTCGGTGTAGTTTACTTTGCAGTACGTTTTCTTGACGGGTGTTTCTGTTATGATAGGTTCTGCCTGGATTTTCCTCTCCGCACGGCAATGTACTGACTGGACAGTTTGGGAGCTGGGAGAAATGTCGCCCTCATCTTCAAGCAACATGGCTTCCAATTCTGCTAGAATATTTCTTGCGGCACATTTTTCCCCAATATCTACCGGTACAAAAGTATTTACCATTTAAAGTAAGTTAATGAACCTTTCGCACTGGACTTACCTTCTGTCCGAGAATCCGGAGGAGTTTTTGAATACGACTGTTCGTGGCTGACATTATTCAGTCCATCGACATCCACATCGAATGCTGCCAGGGCATTCATTATTTCTAAATTATTTACCAGGCACTCGGATGATCCTGGTTCCCCATCTGCATCTTCCATTTCGCCTGCCAATCCCGAGTCGCCGCTGCTGCAGCTGTTTGCCTGCGACTGTACATCATCTTCTGAGCTCTCCAAGGACATCAGTTCCTCGACTCTGTAAACATTCTGCTCCTTTGTGAATTGCAACACGTCGCTGTGGGCCCACTGAAGGTGTCTCATGAACTCCGGCAGATGAGTGAAAATGTCTTTGCAGAAATGGCAGAACATGGCGACCATGTTGTCCTTGGGCGAAACAACAACGTCCCCACATTTTTCAAAGTTCACATGTCCATCGCCCAGGATATCAAGAAAAGAGGACATTTTTATAACAACACGAAGACTGAACAACAAAAAAAACGCGCGAACTCATAAATCGAATGTTCAACAGCTGCTAATTCTCGTATCCAGTGTGACCGACCCTCAGAAATACACCAAAATATATCGTCTCATATATATTCCTCCCCTAGCTGCAGATGACACTATCGAGTGAAGTAGAGCGAATTTTAAATTTTTTTCAGTACTCCTGCTCGGTTCCCGCACGCACTCAAAGGTGCAACATTTCACCCACTTTACCATTACTGCAGAGGCTCAAACTGGCGCCAGACGCCCCCAAGTGGCCAGTCCTCGACGCGTAGGCCGGTTCCAGATATTTAGTGATTCGCTAACCCAATTCAATGATCGATGTGTGAACACCGTCTCGGAGGCGGATGACTTGCCCAAGACGGAAGTCCAGGTGATGTGGGTAGCTCCGGAGTCCGGATCTGGCTGCGTAGCACTCTCCGCCATGGTTTACGAGGGTCCGCGTGCGTGGTATGCAGATGACGGCAAACTGTCAGCGGTAATCTGTCAGCGCAAACCCGATGCTGCCACGGCTCAGAACTTCTGAGTCAGAAGGAATGTTGCGCCTGCGACGAGGCCAAGTACAGCGTTAGTTGAATAGGAAGTGGTTGCGGTCCTCAAGGTAACTATAATCAATTGTACTGGTCCCTTTGCAGTTTGTCTTCGAGGGCATCTGGTCGAATGAGAAGCATCCGAAGGACTATTCATTTGCCATCTGGTTGACCCACTTTTCGGACGTGATTGGGGCCTCGCACGAGTCCAACTTCTCATTTTGGGGCGAGAATCACATTGCGACTGCCGGTTTTCGCTCATTGGCCGAATGGGGATCGCCAGCAGCTCTGGAGACGGAGCTTCGAGCCAACGGGCCCAAGCTGCGTACGTTGATCAAAGCCGCAGGCCTCTGGTATCCGAATGTAAACGAGAACACCTCCTCCAAGTTCCGCGTGGATCGGAAGCATCCCAAGGTGTCTATGGTGTCGATGTTTGGTCCCTCCCCGGACTGGGTCGTGGGCATCAGTGGCGTCGACCTTTGCACTGACGACTGTAGCTGGAAGGAGTCTCTGGACTTCGATTTGTATCCCTGGGATGCTGGCACTGACAGTGGGATCACTTACATGGTGCGGTCTTAGATTGCTCGGATGCCTCGTCCAATTGCCTAATGTCCATTCTGCTGTAGTCGCCCAATTCAGAAACACAGCCCCCGGTACGGATGTACCGCATCACGACAATGTACCCAGAGGATCCCCGTGCTCCTTTCTACAACCCGCAGAGCCGCGAGATGACGCCACTGGCCAAGTTGCATCTGCGCAGAGAGAAGATTGTCTCGCGTAACTGCGATGAAGAGTTCCTGCAAGCGCTCCAGCTGGAGGTGTCGGACGATGCTGAGGAGCAGGACACTCGCGGTAAGATGCATTCATATTTTATTTTAATGCTAACTCCATCTTCTTATCCCCAGCTGAGTGCCGTGTTAACGACTATTCCACGTGGAGCCCATGCTCTGTGACCTGTGGCAAGGGCATCCGAATGCGCAGTCGGCAGTATGTCTACCCCCAGCAGGCGGAGCAGACCAAGTGCAGTCGCCAATTGGTTTCCAAGGAGATGTGTGTGGCTGCGGTGGCCGAGTGCGCCGACGGCTCATCCCCCAGCCGCGACCAAGACGAGGATGAGGGCGAGAACCTGGCCAACTCACAGTCACTGGTCAACGACAATGGCGAGGGAGCCGGTCTCTGCAAGACATCGCCCTGGAGCGTATGGTCCGAGTGTTCTGCCAGCTGCGGAATCGGAATCACCATGCAGACTCGCACCTTTGTCAACCATCTGGGTAGCAAGCGCTGTCCGCACATCACCATCGTGGAGATGAACAAGTGCATGCGGCCATACTGCACCTACGAGCAAGTGGAGCTGCCCGATCCGACTTGTCCCACCACACAGTGGAGTGATTGGAGCCCGTGCTCAGCCACCTGTGGTCGCGGCGTGACCATCCGCACCCGTCTCTTGTTGCTGGAGAACGGACCCGAGAAGGAGAACTGCACGCAGCGAATGGAGCTGCATCAACAGAAGGAGTGTGTTAACCCGCAGGACTGCCACATCAATATGGAGCTGGCCAAGGACATTTGCGTTCAACAGCCGGACTCTGGTCCTTGCCGCGGCAGCTACCAGCGCTACGCCTTCAATCCGCACACCCATCGCTGCGATGCGTTCAGCTACGGCGGTTGCCGTGGAAACCGGAACAACTTCCTTACGGAGAACGACTGTCTGCACACCTGCAGCATGACAGGCTCCGCCTCGAGCACAGCTGACCAGGATGGCAATCTACCCAAAGGCTGCATCATGTCCGAGTGGGAAAATTGGTCGGCCTGTAGCGTCAGCTGCGGCGTCGGCTTATCCGAGGGCCATCGCTTTGTCATAAGCGAGCCGAAGCATGGCGGCCAGTCCTGTCCCAAGCGTTTGGTCAAACATCGTCGCTGCACTATGCCCGCCTGCTAGCCTATCTTTTGGCAAGCTAAAAAATCCTCACCAATTACTCAATGTACGTCTCCACAGAGATTCAAATAAACACAATTACAATATTTTCATCTTAAATACATATATCACACCACACAGTAACGCATGAGATACTGACGGGCCTTCCAGGGGTTGCCATTGGCGCGGTAGATGAGATGCAAGTTGAAGGCCGTCTCGTGCTGAAGTCCCAGAGGGTCCTCATACTCGGCAATCAGTGGATGATGCACGGCCAAGGCCTTTTCGTAGAACTCGACTGCGAGGTGGAGTATATTGGCCTGATGGTAGATGCATCCGATATTGTAGAAGATTTCCTGCTGGGCAGCGCACCTGCAGAAATCATCGCCAGCAGACCGGAGTTCTTTGTAGCGCTCGGCAAAGGCCACCGCTTGAGCTACGGCTGCCGACTTCCGGAGCACCTTCTTCTGCAGGGCCAACTGATTGAAGACGACGGCTATGGAGAGCGCTACCAGGGGATCCGGATTCTCGCGCAGCATGGGCACGTACACGTTGAGAGCGTACTTGAATGAACTGCAGTTGAGATGGTAGTGGCCCAGGAAGAGACGCATCTGTTGGTCGACAAGGGGCTGGCGATGCAGGAGACGCCTTATGTAGCGGCAGTACCGCATGTCCTCCCCCTTCTGGACGAGCAGGGAGAGCAGGTTCCACAAGTTTATCTGGTTCGGCTGCTTTGCGATGAGTTCAAGTAGATACGAAAACGCAATGGCGGAACCGTCATTGAAATAGCATTGAAATACGTGAACCTCTTTGTGGTGACCATTGCGAAGCAGAGCTTCTCAGCGGCACTGCTCATGCCATGTGTGTGGGCCGTGCGCATCAGGTCCTGAAACAGATCGTACTCATCCTTGATGGTCAGATCGGAGGCCTCTGATGCGGCACTCTTGCCGGGATCCTAAAGATCACTCAATTGAATGGAATTCTTTCGGAATCGTACAAGTAAGTATTTTTACTTGCAGCTCCGGCTCTGTTGATCCCGTTTCCCCAGCTGCCAGACTTCGCATCTGCATAATGGCCTTTAAGCTCTCGGCGTTGTAGGTACTTCCGCCGTTGTCCGCCGCTATCATTTCCTCGCGATTTTTCAGCTTGATGGAATGTCTACTGAGCAAAACATATCCCACGTCCAGAAACTCTTCGATGCGCCCGATTTGCTTCAACATTACGCATATTTCGTAGAGCAGGCGAGCAATCAAGGGCTGACCCTCGACCTCGCCAGACTGCTCCAAGGCCTCGACGGCCTCCTCATGCCGGCCCTGCTGTTTCAGAAGTGCGGACAGCGTGAACTTGGCATCGTAGCAAACGGGGGCTAGATGGACCACTCTCTGGTAGCATTGGATGGCCTCATTGGTGCGATTTAGCTGGCGAAGACACTCCGCCTTCTGCAGCCAGACGAAGGCGGGACAGTCGAAGGTATCGCCATCGGTGATGGGACTCATAAGGGCTATGGCCTCGGCCTTTGCCTCGTTTTTAGCCAATGGTTCACGCAGACTAGCAGGAACCGAGGTGATAGAAGTGCTATTTGTAGTACTATTTCGATTTGTCAAAGCGGACAGGACCGATTTCTCCTTAACTACAGATTTGGTTGTAGACGAGGTTAACGCTGGCCTAATCAAACTAACATAAGCTAAAGTTTTTGTCCTGCTCAAATGGTTGATAAATGCTGGCTTCATTTCACTAGACTGGATCGCTTGAGTTAACATAACGCGGTTTTCTTTAGACTCAAATTTGTCACGTGGCAATTTTGTAGCTACAGCAGTGACTTGATATGGCAATTCCTGCCTAATGCTGGTGCCTTTTAAAGGCAGACGCCTGTCATTTAGATTCATAACGACTGGCTTTGACACATCATTTCAAGGGAGCGCATGATACGCTTTTTTACGCTGCTTAGGCGCTGTTTGATCGCCTCCCTTTTGCGGGAGTGTCTGGTAATGTTGTAGCTCTTAAGGTCGCAGATGCTCGGTGGTTTTTTCACTCTCCCCGGCTTGCGGGCTCGACGGAAACCTTTCGAGCTGTGGGCCTCTATCTCCTTCTCGGTGTAGTTTACTTTGCAGTACGTTTTCTTGACGGGTGTTTCTGTTATGATAGGTTCTGCCTGGATTTTCCTCTCCGCACGGCAATGTACTGACTGGACAGTTTGGGAGCTGGGAGAAATGTCGCCCTCATCTTCAAGCATCATGGCTTCCACTTCTGCTAGAATATTTCTTGCGGCACATTTTTCCCCAATATCTACCGGTACAAAAGTATTTACCATTTAAAGTAAGTTAATGAACCTGTCGCACTGGACTTACCTTCTGTCCGAGAATCCGGAGGAGTTTTTGAATACGACTGTTCGTGGCTGACATTATTCAGTCCATCGACATCCACATCGAATGCTGCCAGGGCATTCATTATTTCTAAATTATTTACCAGGCACTCGGATGATCCTGGTTCCCCATCTGCATCTTCCATTTCGCCTGCCAATCCCGAGTCGCCGCTGCTGCAGCTGTTTGCCTGCGACTGTACATCATCTTCTGAGCTCTCCAAGGACATCAGTTCCTCGACTCTGTAAACATTCTGCTCCTTTGTGAATTGCAACACGTCGCTGTGGGCCCACTGAAGGTGTCTCAGGAACTCCGGCAGATGAGTGAAAATGTCTTTGCAGAAATGGCAGAACATGGCGACCATGTTGTCCTTGGGCGAAACAACAACGTCCCCACATTTTTCAAAGTTCACATGTCCATCGCCCAGGATATCAAGAAACGAGGACATTTTTATAACAACACGAAGACTGAACAACAAAAAAAACGCGCGAACTCATAAATCGAATGTTCAACAGCTGCTAATTCTCGTATCCAGTGTGACCGACCCTCAGAAATACACCAAAATATATCGTCTCATATATATTCCTCCCCTAGCTGCAGATGACACTATCGAGTGAAGTAGAGCGAATTTTAAATTTTTTTCAGTACTCCTGCTCGGTTCCCGCACGCACTCAAAGGTGCAACATTTCACCCACTTCACCATTACTGCAGAGGCTCAAACTGGCGCCAGACGCCCCCAAGTGGCCAGTCCTCGACGCGTAGGACGGTTCCAGCTATTTAGTGATTCGCTAACCCAATTCAATGATCGATGTGTGAACACCGTCTCGGAGGCGGATGACTTGCCCAAGACGGAAGTCCAGGTGATGTGGGTAGCTCCGGAGTCCGGATCTGGCTGCGTAGCACTCTCCGCCATGGTTTACGAGGGTCCGCGTGCGTGATATGCAGATGACGGCAAACTGTCAGCGGTAATCTGTCAGCGCAAACCCGATGCTGCCACGGCTCAGAACTTCTGAGTCAGAAGGAATGTTGCGCCTGCGACGAGGCCAAGTACAGCGTTAGTTGAATAGGAAGTGGTTGCGGTCCTCAAGGTAACTATAATCAATTGTACTGGTCCCTTTGCAGTTTGTCTTCGAGGGCATCTGGTCGAATGAGACGCATCCGAAGGACTATCCATTTGCCATCTGGTTGACCCACTTTTCGGACGTGATTGGGGCCTCGCACGAGTCCAACTTCTCATTTTGGGGCGAGAATCACATTGCGACTGCCGGTTTTCACTCATTGGCCGAATGGGGATCGCCAGCAGCTCTGGAGACGGAGCTTCGAGCCAACGGGCCCAAGCTGCGTACGTTGATCAAAGCCGCAGGCCTCTGGTATCCGAATGTAAACGAGAACACCTCCTCCAAGTTCCGCGTAGATCGGAAGCATCCCAAGGTGTCTATGGTGTCGATGTTTGGTCCTCCCCGGACTGGGTCGTGGGCATTAGTGGCGTCGACCTTTGCACTGACGACTGCAGCTGGAAGGAGTCTCTGGACTTCGATTTGTATCCCTGGGATGCTGGCACTGACAGTGGGATCACTTACATGGTGAGGTCTTAGATTGCTCGGATGCCTCGTCCAATTGCCTAATGTTCATTCTGCTGTAGTCGCCCAATTCAGAAACACAGCCCCCGGTACGGATGTACCGCATCACGACAATGTACCCAGAGGATCCCCGTGCTCCTTTCTACAACCCGCAGAGCCGCGAGATGACGCCACTGGCCAAGTTGCATCTGCGCAGAGAGAAGATTGTCTCGCGTAACTGCGATGAAGAGTTCCTGTAAGCGCTCCAGCTGGAGGTGTCGGACGATGCTGAGGAGCAGGACACTCGCGGTAAGATGCATTCATATTTTATTTTAATGCTAACTCCATCTTCTTATCCCCAGCTGAGTGCCGTGTTAACGACTATTCCACGTGGAGCCCATGCTCTGTGACCTGTGGCAAGGGCATCCGAATGCGCAGTCGGCAGTATGTCTACCCCCAGCAGGCGGAGCAGACCAAGTGCAGTCGCCAATTGGTTTCCAAGGAGATGTGTGTGGCTGCGGTGGCCGAGTGCGCCGACGGCTCATCCCCCAGCCGCGACCGAGACGAGGATGAGGGCGAGAACCTGGCCAACTCACAGTCACTGGTCCGTATGGTCCGAGTGTTCTGCCAGCTGCGGAATCGGAATCACCATGCAGACTCGCACCTTTGTCAACCATCTGGGTAGCAAGCGCTGTCCGCACATCACCATCGTGGAGAAGAACAAGTGCATGCGGCAATACTGCACCTACGAGCAAGTGGAGCTGCCCGATCCGACTTGTCCCACCACACAGTGGAGTGATTGGAGCCCGTGCTCAGCCACCTGTGGTCGCGGCGTGACCATCCGCACCCGTCTCTTGTTGCTGGAGAACGGACCCGAGAAGGAGAACTGCACGCAGCGAATGGAGCTGCATCAACAGAAGGAGTGTGTTAACCCGCAGGACTGCCACATCAATATGGAGCTGGCCAAGGACATTTGCGTTCAACAGCCGGACTCTGGTCCTTGCCGCGGCAGCTACCAGCGCTACGCCTTCAATCCGCACACCCATCGCTGCGATGCGTTCAGCTACGGCGGTTGCCGTGGAAACCGGAACAACTTCCTTACGGAGAAAGACTGTCTGCACACCTGCAGCATGACAGGCTCCGCCTCGAGCACAGCTGACCAGGATGGCAATCTACCCAAAGGCTGCATCATGTCCGAGTGGGAAAATTGGTCGGCCTGTAGCGTCAGCTGCGGCGTCGGCTTCTCCGAGGGCCATCGCTTTGTCATAAGCGAGCCGAAGCATGGCGGCCAGTCCTGTCCCAAGCGTTTGGTCAAACATCGTCGCTGCACTATGCCCGCCTGCTAGCCTATCTTTTGGCAAGCTAAAAAATCCTCACCAATTACTCAATGTACGTCTCCACAGAGATTCAAATAAACACATTTACAATATTTTCATCTTAAATACATATATCACACCACACAGTAACGCATGAGATACTGACGGGCCTTCCAGGGGTTGCCATTGGCGCGGTAGATGAGATGAAAGTTGAAGGCCGTCTCGTGCTGAAGTCCCAGAGTGTCCTCATACTCGGCAATCAGTGGATGATGCACGGCCAAGGCCTTTTCGTAGAACTCGACTGCGAGGTGGAGTATATTGGCCTGATGGTAGATGCATCCGATATTGTAGAAGATTTCCTGCTGGGCAGCGCACCTGCAGAAATCATCGCCAGCAGACCGGAGTTCTTTGTAGCGCTCGGCAAAGGCCACCGCTTGAGCTACGGCTGCCGACTTCCGGAGCACCTTCTTCTGCAGGGCCAACTGATTGAAGACGACGGCTATGGAGAGCGCTACCAGGGGATCCGGATTCTCGCGCAGCATGGGCACGTACACGTTGAGAGCGTACTTGAATGAACTGCAGTTGAGATGGTAGTGGCCCAGGAAAAGACGCATCTGTTGGTCGACAAGGGGCTGGCGATGCAGGAGACGCCTTATGTAGCGACAGTACCGCATGTCCTCCCCCTTCTGGACGAGCAGGGAGAGCAGGTTCCACAAGTTTATCTGGTTCGGCTGCTTTGCGATGAGTTCACGTAGATACGAAAACGCAATGGCGCAACCGTCATTGAAATAGCAGGCCAGTATCATAATCCTTTCAATCTCGTAATGGTAATACGTGAACCTCTTTGTGGTGACCATTGCGAAGCAGAGCTTCTCAGCGGCACTGCTCATGCCATGTGTGTGGGCCGTGCGCATCAGGTCCTGAAACAGATCGTACTCATCCTTGATGGTCAGATCGGAGGCCTCTGATGCGGCACTCTTGCCGGGATCCTAAAGATCACTCAATTGAATGGAATTCTTTCGGAATCGTACAAGTAAGTATTTTTACTTGCAGCTCCGGCTCTGTTGATCCCGTTTCCCCAGCTGCCAGACTTCGCATCTGCATAATGGCCTTTAAGCTCTCGGCGTTGTAGGTACTTCCGCCGTTGTCCGCCGCTATCATTTCCTCGCGATTTTTCAGCTTGATGGAATGTCTACTGAGCAAAACATATCCCACGTCCAGAAACTCTTCGATGCGCCCGATTTGCTTCAACATTACGCATATTTCGTAGAGCAGGCGAGCAATCAAGGGCTGACCCTCGACCTCGCCAGACTGCTCCAAGGCCTCGACGGCCTCCTCATGCCGGCCCTGCTGTTTCAGAAGTGCGGACAGCGTGAACTTGTCATCGTAGCAAACGGGGGCTAGATGGACCACTCTCTGGTAGCATTGGATGGCCTCATTGGTGCGATTTAGCTGGCGAAGACACTCCACCTTCTGCAGCCAGACGAAGGCGGGACAGTCGAAGGTATCGCCATCGGTGATGGGACTCATAAGGGCTATGGCCTCGGCATACTTGTGCTCCTGCATCAGGGCTTTCGTGATGTCCATGTACAGTTCCACGCGGCCCACGGTCAGCGTGATGTGCTCCTGTACATTCTGGATGAGGTAGCCCAAGAGGTGGTGGGCCCGCAGATGGATCAGACTCACACATAGCTTGGCCCTCAGCTCGGGCGCGTAGTCGTCGGGTATGACACAACAGTAAATCATCTCCAATCATTCCAGCTCAAAGTTTGTTCGCTCTCTGAGGCAACTGAGCACCTTGGAGTATCGCTTGTTGATAATCAACAGCTCGAGATACATGTTGAGATCCTCCAGGCTGAAGCGGGTTCCACATCCACTGTACGCCCCCTCCATGGCCTCGAGAGCTATCGCATGCTTCTCGAGGACGTGAAAGAAACGAGCCACATTCTTTGCCGTGCTAAGGCACGTGCTCCACTCCTCTGGCGGCATCAGGGGCAGCATCTTGAGGTACAGCAGCTGCGCTTTTCGGAGCCTTAACAAGTAACCTTTTGGAAGCACTTTGATGGCCTTTGTATAAATAAGACGGGCACGGGCCATGTTGCCCTGCTGCACCAGAAAATCAGAGACTCTTATCGGCTCACTGGCCAGCGGGTTCCGCCGGATGATCTCCATGCAAATCCGTTCGGCTGTCTCATACCGACCGTACGCGAAGCTCAGGTTCGCCTCGCCCATCAATCCTTGCAGAGCGGGGCTCAGCTGGCTCTTGCGCCCCAGATTTCCGCCACCGCCGGAGCGAGCACCTTCCTGCTGCTGTCCCACCGGCGGTTTTCGTTGCGCAGACACTGTGGGTTGTTCCTCTGCTTCCTCCTCTCCATTATTTTCATCATCTTCGTCGCTGGGCTCGAGCTTTGTGCAGAAGTCTGGGAATTCTAGGCACTGGACTCCCTGCACATAGCGCTTGATTAGCGCTCCTTCCTCCTCGTAGTCGTAGTTCTGGTCACTGTCTTCAGCCTCCCCTGTAGCCATGTCTATGATGTCCACAATCCTGAGGGGCTGCGTCTCCTCGAACTGCTCCAACTCATCGTCCGGCACATCGTTGGTCTCAATTTCCTCAATTAGAACATTGGAGTCGTTGGAGAAGTTTTTTTTTATACCCGATACTCAAAATGAGTATTGGGGTATATTAGATTTGTGGTAAAAGTGGATGTGTGTAACGTCCAAAAGGAATCGTTTCCGACCCCATAAAGTATATATATTCTTGATCAGCATCAATAGCCGAGTCCTGATTGAGCCCTGTCTGTCTGTCCGTCTGTCCGTCCGTCCGTCTGTCCGTCTGTCCGTCCCCTTCAGCGCCTAGTGCTCAAAGACTATAAGAGCTAGAGCAACGATGTTTTGGATCCAGACTTCTGTGATATGTCACTGCTACAAAAATATTTCAAAACTTCGCCCCGCCCCCTTCCGCCCCCACAAAGGACGAAACTCTGTGGCATCCACAATTTTAAAGATATGAGAAAACCAAAAACTTAGAATTGTAGAGAATGACCATATCTTTAGGACTGCGGAATCTTAATTTGATCGTATTATTATTATAGCCAGCATCAAGAAAACAATTTCATTTTTTCTCGCCCTGTCTCTCTCTAACACACACGTAGCATAGGCGGCTTTGCTTAGAGTAAAACATTAGCGCCTAGATCTCAGAGACTACAAAAGCTAGAGCAACCAAATTTGGTATCCACACTCCTAATATATCGGACCGAGACGAGTTTATTTCAAAATTTCGCCAAACCCCCTTCCGCCCCCGCAAAGGACGAAAATCTGGGGATATTCAAAAATCTTAGAGACTATTAAGGCTAGAGTAACCAAATTTGGTATCCGCACTCCTGTTAGATCTTACTATAAAACGTGTATCTCAAAATTTCGCCCCACCCCCTTCCGCCCACAAAGGACGAAAATCTGTTGCATCCACAATATTGCACATTTGAGAAAACTAAAAACGCAGAATCATAGATAATGACCATATCTATCAGATTGCTGAATCTGGATCAGATCAGATCATTTTTATAGCCAATAGGAACAAATCAATTTGCAGTGGCTACGCAGCGCCCGACGTCACGCTCAGACTGATTTTCTGTCTCTCTCGCACGCACTCTTTGTCGTGTCGTTTAATATTAGCGGCGTCTGCCGGAGGAGAGCCATACTGACTTAGTATCGGGTATAACCGTAGAGTTGCGGTGTCCGCAGCAACTCACAACGTTCCCCTCGTTTTTTATAATTTTTTTATACCCGATACTCAAAATGAGTATTGGGGTATATTAGATTTGTGGTAAAAGTGGATGTGTGTAACGTCCAGAAGGAATCGTTTCCGACCCCATAAAGTATATATATTCTTGATCAGCATCAATAGCCGAGTCGATTGAGCCCTGTCTGTCTGTCCGTCCGTCCGTCTGTCCGTCTGTCCGTCCCCTTCAGCGCCTAGTGCTCAAAGACTATAAGAGCTAGAGCAACGATGTTTTGGATCCAGACTTCTGTGATATGTCACTGCTACAAAAATATTTCAAAACTTCGCCCCGCCTACTTCCGCCCCCACAAAGGACGCAAATATGTGGCATTCACAATTTTAAAGATCTGAGAAAACCAAAAACGTAGAATTGTAGAGAATGACCATATCTTTAAGACTGCGGAATCTGAATTGGATCGTATTATTATTTTTGCCAGCATCAAGAAAACAATTTCATTTTTTCTCGCCCTGTCTCTCTCTAACACACACGTAGCATAGGCGGCTTTGCTTAGAGTAAAACATTAGCGCCTAGATCTCAGAGACTATAAAAGCTAGAGCAACCAAATTTGGTATCCACACTCCTAATATATCGGACCGAGACGAGTTTATTTCAAAATTTCGCCACACCCCCTTTCGCCCCGCAAAGGACGAAAATCTGGGGATATTCAAAAATCTTAGAGACTATTAAGGCTAGAGTAACCAAATTTGGTATCCGCACTCCTGTTAGATCTTACTATAAAACGTGTATCTCAAAATTTCGCCCCACCCCCTTCCGCCCACAAAGGACGAAAATCTGTTGCATCCACAATATTGCACATTTGAGAAAACTAAAAACGCAGAATCATAGATAATGACCATATCTATCAGATTGCTGAATCTGGATCAGATCAGATCATTTTTATAGCCAATAGGAACAAATCAATTTGCAGTGGCTACGCAGCGCCCGACGTCACGCTCAGACTGATTTTCTGTCTCTCTCGCACGCACTCTTTGTCGTGTCATTTAATATTAGCGGCGTCTGCCGTATGAGAGCCATACTGACTTAGTATCGGTTATAACCGTAGAGTTGCGGTGTCCGCAGCAACTCACAACGTTCCCCTCGTTTTTTATAATTTTTTTATACCCGATACTCAAAATGAGTATTGGGGTATATTAGATTTGTGGTAAAAGTGGATGTGTGTAACGTCCAGAAGGAATCGTTTCCGACCCCATAAAGTATATATATTCTTGATCAGCATCAATAGCCGAGTCGATTGAGCCCTGTCTGTCTGTCCGTCCGTCCGTCTGTCCGTCTGTCCGTCCCCTTCAGCGCCTAGTGCTCAAAGACTATAAGAGCTAGAGCAACGATGTTTTGGATCCAGACTTCTGTGATATGTCACTGCTACAAAAATATTTCAAAACTTCGCCCCGCCTACTTCCGCCCCCACAAAGGACGCAAATCTGTGGCATTCACAATTTTAAAGATATGAGAAAACCAAAAACGTAGAATTGTAGAGAATGACCATATCTTTAAGACTGCGGAATCTGAATTGGATCGTATTATTATTATAGCCAGCATCAAGAAAACAATTTCATTTTTTCTCGCCCTGTCTCTCTCTAACACACACGTAGCATAGGCGGCTTTGCTTAGAGTAAAACATTAGCGCCTAGATCTCAGAGACTATAAAAGCTAGAGCAACCAAATTTGGTATCCACACTCCTAATATATCGGACCGAGACCAGTTTGTTTCAAAATTTCGCCACACCCCCTTCCGCCCCCGCAAAGGACGAAAATCTGGGGATATTCAAAAATCTCAGAGACTATTAAGGCTAGAGTAACCAAATTTGGTATCCGCACTCCTGTTAGATCTTACTATAAAACGTGTATCTCAAAATTTCGCCCCACCCACTTCCGCCCACAAAGGACGAAAATCTGTTGCATCCACAATATTGCACATTCGAGAAAACTAAAAACGCAGAATCATAAATAATGACCATATATATCAGATTGCTGAATCTGGATCAGATCAGATCATTTTTATAGCCAATAGGAACAAATCAATTTGCAGTGGCTACGCAGCGCCCGACGTCACGCTCAGACTGATTTTCTGTCTCTCTCGCACGCACTCTTTGTCGTGTCGTTTAATATTAGAGGCGTCTGCCGGAGGAGAGCCATACTGACTTAGTATCGGGTATAACCGTAGAGTTGCGGTGTCCGCAGCAACTCACAACGTTCCACCTCGTTTTTTTTTTTTTTTTTGGTTTTAAATCATCTTAAGGATGATCGGAATTTTGATCGTAGCACTGTAGCCACATTGATCAGATACTGGTGATGTAGTTTGGCGAGTTTGACAGTGTAATGGGTAACGAGTACTTGGGCGAGATGGTATTACTCGGCTATGACCGGCACGTATTGTTTCCGGCTGCTGGCTCGTCAGCAAGGGGGTGGAGTTGTTTTATTGTCATAGTCCGAGGCCCTTTACTTTCTTTATTTTAAATTTAACGTGCAAGAAAAAAACAAGCCATACACCTCACCGGACAGAGTTCACTACAAATGACCACATAACACGGACGATTACCTAAAAGACAGACGGACGATCCTCAGCTGTTTCGAGGACCCCTTGCCCACCCTACCTTGGTCATGCCATTCCATACATCTATCTGTCGGCCATGACCCCTTGGTGTGCCGACACGCGCTACAGGGGCATGGAAGGGGAGATCATAAGAAGGGTTTAGTTAAACATTATAATGATATTTATTGGAACTAAATTATACATAACAAGGGGGAACGTTGTGAGTTGCTGCGGAGACTGCAACTCTACAGTTATACCCGATACTAAGTCAGTATGGCTCTCCTCCGGCAGACGCCGCTAATATTAAACGACACGACAAGAAGTGCGTGCGAGGGAGACAGAAAATCAGTCTGAGCGTGACGTCGGGTGCTGCGTAGCCAGTGCAAATTGATTTGCTCCTTTTGGCTATAAAAATGATCTGATCTGATCCAGATTCAGCAATCTGATATATATGGTCATTATCTATGATTGTGCGTTTTTAGTTTTCTCGAATGTGCAATATTGTGGATGCAACAGATTTTCGTCCTTTTTGGGGGCGGAAGTGGGCGGGGCGAAGTTTTGAAATATTTTTGTAGCAGTGACATATCACAAAAGTCTGGATCCAAAACATCGTTGCTCTAGCTCTTATAGTCTTTGAGCACTAGGCGCTGAAGGGGACGGACAGACGGACAGACGTGTGTAAGAATTGTAGAGAATAACTATATCTTTAAGACTGCGGAATCTGAATTGGATCGTATTATTATTATAGCCAGCATCAAGAAAACAATTTCATTTTTTCTCGCCCTGTCTCTCTCTAACACACACGTAGCATAGGCGGCTTTGCTTAGAGTAAAACATTAGCGCCTAGATCTCAGAGACTATAAAAGCTAGAGCAACCAAATTTGGTATCCACCCTCCTAATATATCGGACCGAGACCAGTTTGTTTCAAAATTTCGCCACACTCCCTTCCGCCCCCGCAAAGGACGAAAATCTGGGGATATTCAAAAATCTCAGAGACTATTAAGGCTAGAGTAACCAAATTTGGTATCCGCACTCCTGTTAGATCTTACTATAAAACGTGTATCTCAAAATTTCGCCCCACCCCCTTCCGCCCACAAAGGACGAAAATCTGTTGCATCCACAATATTGCACATTTGAGAAAACTAAAAACGCAGAATCATAGATAATGACCATATCTATCAGATTGCTGAATCTGGATCAGATCAGATCATTTTTATAGCCAATAGGAACAAATCAATTTGCAGTGGCTACGCAGCGCCCGACGTCACGCTCAGACTGATTTTCTGTCTCTCTCGCCCGCACTCTTTGTCGTGTCGTTTAATATTAGCGGCGTCTGCCGGAGGAGAGCCATACTGACTTAGTATCGGGTATAACCGTAGAGTTGCGGTGTCCGCAGCAACTCACAACGTTCCCCCTCGTTTTTTATAATTTTTTTATACCCGATACTCAAAATGAGTATTGGGGTATATTAGATTTGTGGTAAAAGTGGATGTGTGTAACGTCCAGAAGGAATCGTTTCTGACCCCATAAAGTATGTATATTTTTGATCAGCATCAATAGCAGAGTCGATTGAGCCATGTCTGTCTGTCCGTCTGTCCGTCCGTCCGTCTGTCCGTCTGTCCGTCCCCTTCAGCGCCTAGTGCTCAAAGACTATAAGAGCGAGAGCAACGATGTTTTGGATCCAGACTTCTGTGATATGTCACTGCTACAAGAATATTTCAAAACTTTGCGCCGCCCACTTCCGCCCCCACAAAGGGCGAAAATCTGTGGCATCCACAATTTCGACGGTACGATAAAACTAAAAACGCAGAATCGTAGGAGATGACTATATCTTCTAGAGTGCAAAATCTGAACCAGATCGTATAATTATTATAGCCAGCATCAAGAAAACAATTTCATTTTTTCTCGCCCTGTCTCTCTCTAACACACACGTAGCATAGGCGGCTTTGCTTAGAGTAAAACATTAGCGCCTAGATCTCAGAGACTACAAAAGCTAGAGCAACCAAATTTGGTATCCACTCTCCTAATATATCGGACCGAGACGAGTTTGTTTCAAAATTTCGCCACACCCCCTTCCGCCCCCGCAAAGGACGAAAATCTGGGGTTATTCAAAAATCTCAGAGACTATTAAGGCTAGAGTAACCAAATTTGTTATCCGCACTCCTGTTAGATCTAACTATAAAACGTGTATCTCAAAATTTCGCCCCACCCCCTTCCGCCCACACAAAGGACGAAAATCTGTTGCATCCACAATATTGCACATTCGAGAAAACTAAAAACGCAGAATCATAGATAATGACCATATCTATCAGATTGCTGAATGCTGAATGATCTGGATCAGATCAGATCATTTTTATAGCCAATAGGAACAAATCAATTTGCAGTGGCTACGCAGCGCCCGACGTCACGCTCAGACTGATTTTCTGTCTCTCTCGCACGCACTCTTTGTCGTCTCGTTTAATATTAGCGGCGTCTGCCGGAGGAGAGCCATACTGACTTAGTATCGGGTATAACTGTAGAGTTGCGGTGTCCGCAGCAACTCACAACGTTCCCCCTCGTTATACCCGATACTCAAAATGAGTATTGGCGTATATTAGATTTGTGGTAAAAGTGGATGTGTGTAACGTCCAAAAGGAATCGTTTCCGACCCCATAAAGTATGTATATTTTTGATCAGCATCAATAGCAGAGTCGATTGAGCCATGTCTGTCTGTCCGTCTGTCCGTCCGTCCGTCTGTCCGTCTGTCCGTCCCCTTCAGCGCCTAGTGCTCAAGGACTATAAGAGCAAGAGCAACGATGTTTTGGATCCAGACTTCTGTGATATGTCACTGCTACAAGAATATTTCAAAACTTTGCCCCGCCCACTTCCGCCCCCACAAAAGGCGAAAATCTGTGGCATCCACAATTTCGACGATACGAGAAAACTAAAAACGCAGAATCGTAGAAGATGACTATATCTTCTAGAGTGCAAAATCTGAACCAGATCGTATAATTATTATAGCCAGCATCAAGAAAACAATTTCATTTTTTCTCGCCCTGTCTCTCTCTAACACACACGTAGCATAGGCGGCTTTGCTTAGAGTTAAACATTAGCGCCTAGATCTCAGAGACTACAAAAGCTAGAGCAACCAAATTTGGTATCCACACTCCTAATATATCGGACCGAGACGAGTTTGTTTCAAAATTTCGCCACACCCCCTTCCGCCCCCGCAAAGGACGAAAATCTGGGGATATTCAAAAATCTCAGAGACTATTAAGGCTAGAGTAACCAAATTTGTTATCCGCACTCCTGTTAGATCTAACTATAAAACGTGTATCTCAAAATTTCGCCCCACCCCCTTCCGCCCACACTAAGTACGAAAATCTGTTGCATCCACAATATTGCACATTCGAGAAAACTAGCGAGGGGGAACGTTGTAAGTTGCTGCGTACACCGCAACTCTACAGTTATACCCGATACTAAGTCAGTATGGCTCTCCTGCGGCAGACGCCGCTAATATTGAACCACACGACAAAGAGTGCGTGCGAGAGAGACAGAAAATCAGTCTGAGCGTGACGTCGGGCGCTGCGTGGCCACTGCAAATTGATTTCTTGCTTTTGGCTACAAAAATGATCCGATCTGATCCAGATTCAGCAACCTGATAGATATAGTCATTATCTATGATTCTGCGTTTTCAGTTTTTTCGAATGTGCAATATTGTGGATGCAACAGATTTTCGTTCTTTGTGGGGGCGGAAGGGGGTGGGGCGAAATTCTGAGATATACGTTTTATAGTGAGATCTAACAGAAGTACGGATACCAAATTTGGTTACTCTAGCCTTAATAGTCTCTGAGATTTGTGGATGCCCCAGATTTTCGTCCTTTGCGTGGGCGGAAGGGGGTGTGGCGAAATTTGGACACGAAACGGTCAAGGTCCGATATCACAGGAGTGTGGATACCAAATTGGTTGCTCTGGCTCTTATAGGTTCTGAGATCCTTGAACTCATATTTTGCAATTGGCAAAGCCGACCCTGAAACCTGTGTGTTAGAGAGAGACAGAGCGAGAAAGAATGAAATTGTTTTCTTGATTCTTGCTATAATAATTATACGATCTGGTTGAGATTTTTCACTCTAAAACATATAGTCATCCTCTACGATTCTGCGTTTTTGGCTTTATCGTATCTTTTAAAATGTGGATGCCACAGATTTTCGTCTTTTGTGGGGCGGAAGCGGGCGGGGCGAAGTTTTGAAATATTTTTGTAGCAGTGGAATATCACAGAAGTCTGGATACAAAACATCGTTGCTCTAGCTCTTATAGTCTTTGAGCACTAGGCGCTGAAGGGGACGGACGGACGGACGGACGGACGGACGGACGGACAGACGGACAGACAGAACCTATAAGAGCCAGAGCAACCAATTTGGTATCCACACTCCTGTGATATCGGACCTTGACCGTTTCGTGTCCAAATTTCGCCACACCCCCTTCCGCCCACGCAAAGGACGAAAATCTGGGGCATCCACAAATCTCAGAGACTATTAAGGCTAGAGTAACCAAATTTGGTATCCGTACTTCTGTTAGATCTCACTATAAAACGTATATCTCAGAATTTCGCCCCACCCCCTTCCGCCCCCACAAAGGACGAAAATCTGTTGCATCCACAATATTGCACATTCGAGAAAACTGAAAACGCAGAATCATAGATAATGACTATATCTATCAGGTTGCTGAATCTGGATCAGATCGGATCATTTTTGTAGCCAAAAGCAAGAAATCAATTTGCAGTGGCAAATCGGACCGAGACGAGTTTGTTTCAAAATTTCGCCACACCCCCTTTCGCCCCCGCAAAGGACGAAAATCTGGGGATATTCAAAAATCTCAGAGACTATTAAGGCTAGAGTAACCAAATTTGTTAACCGCACTCCTGTTAGATCTAACTATAAAACGTGTATCTCAAAATTTCGCCCCACCCCCTTCCGCAAAAAATAAAGAACGAAAATCTGTTGCATCCACAATATTGCACATTCGAGAAAACTAGCGAGGGGGAACGTTGTGAGTTGCTGCGGACACCGCAACTCTACGGTTATACCCGATACTAAGTCAGTATGGCTCTCCTCCGGCAGACGCCGCTAATATTAAACGACACGACAAAGAGTGCGTGCGAGAGAGACAGAAAATCAGTCTGAGCGTGACGTCGGGCGCTGCGTAGCCACTGCAAATTGATTTGTTCCTATTGGCTATAAAAATGATCTGATCTGATCCAGATCATTCAGCATTCAGCAATCTGATAGATATGGTCATTATCTATGATTCTGCGTTTTTAGTTTTCTCGAATGTGCAATATTGTGGATGCAACAGATTTTCGTTCTTTGTGTGGGCGGAGGGGGGTGGGGCGAAATTTTAAGATACACGTTTTATAGTAAGATCTAACAGGAGTGCGGATACCAAATTTGGTTACTCTAGCTTTAATAGTCTCTGAGATTTTTGAATATCCCTAGATTTTCGTCTTTTGCGGGGGCGGAAGGGGGTGTGGCGAAATTTTGAAACAAAATCGTCTCGGTCCGATATATTAGGAGTGTGGATACCAAATTTGGTTGCTCTAGCTTTTGTAGTCTCTGAGATCTAGGCGCTAATGTTTTACTCTAAGCAAAGCCGCTTATGCTACGTGTGTGTTAGAGAGAGACAGGGCGACAAAAAATGAAATTGTTTTCTTGATGCTGGCTATAATAATAATACGATCCAATTCAGATTACGCAGTCTTAAAGATATAGTTATTATCTACAATTCTACGTTTTTGGTTTTCTTATATCTTTAAAATTGTGGATGCCACAGATTTTTGTCCGTTGTGGGGGCGGAAGTGGGCGGGGCGAAGTTTTGAAATATTTTTGTAGCAGTGACATATCACAGAAGTCTGGATCCAAAACATCGTTGCTCTAGCTCTTATAGTCTTTGAGCACTAGGCGCTGAAGGGGACGGACAGACGGACAGACGGACGGACGGACAGACGGACAGACAGACAGGGCTCAATCGACTCGGCTATTGATGCTGATCAAGAATATATATACTTTATGGGGTCGGAAACGATTCCTTCTGGACGTTACACACATCCACTTTTACCACAAATCTAATATACCTGTGGAGATAATGTTTTTTATCCCCAATCGGCCAACTAATTATTTCGAATTAAATAAAACTCGGCGCAGAAATAAAATGACGATATGTTCTTTATTGCGTGACATCCAAATTGCAAGTGTGGCTTGCCTGCCCTTTACATTGCCGCTCCGATCGCTAAGCGCAGCTTCGCTCGGCCGACGTCGGTAGGCAGACGCAAAGCGGAGATAGCGAAGAGCGAGCTGGCAGAGAGCGTTTAGCAGGGCAAGCAAGAGCAGAGCTTTAACAAACAAATGAGCGACATATACATAAGTAACAAACAAAATAAGCGGCTGAGGGCCGAAGAATTAGGTGCTATTTGGCAAGCAGCTAATCGGCTGGGTTCTGCTCCGAACATTCACCCCCCGTTGGAAGGCAAAGGCTTTCAACAGATCCATCCTGAAGGGGCAGAACCGCTATTTTTCCAACGGCCCTCTTGAAAAGGCCTTTTTGAGTGCGGATGACGGCTACTCTGATGGTTCCATCTTTTCCTGGGATGACGCTCTCAATGCGGCCAAGCGGCCACCTTAATGGTGGCAGCGTTTCCTCCTTGATCATGACGAGCGCTCCTAGCTTGATGCCATCGACTAAGTAGGTTGACCCGGAGATGCGCCACATCTGGCTCGTCGAATGCAGCTTTCGGGGCTCCATTGAGAAAGTGGTTTGGCGTGAGCACATCTAGATCATCGGGACTTTCTGTAATTGCATAAAGCGGACGGGAATTTAACAAAGCAGAGATTTCACAAGCCAAGGTCTGAATTTCATCAAGAGTAAAAATGTAGGTCCCGACGATGCGATGAAAATGATATTTAGCTGCTTTAACAGCCGCCTCCCACAAACCCCCAAAATGAGGTGAACGAGGGGGGATGAATTTCCAGTCGATTCCACTAGAAACGCAGAGATGTGACACAGCCGACGTATGAGGATCGCTGAGGAACATTTGCCGAAGCTCCAAAAGCTCATTTTTTGCTCCTACAAAATTTGTAGCGTTGTCTGACCAGATGATTCGAGGTTTGGGACGTAGACTTATAAAACGCCTTAATGCTGCCAGAAAGGATTCTGTAGATACATCCCGAACGACTTCCAAATGAGTTGCTTTGGTGCTAAAGCATACGAAGACAGCGATGTAACATTTGATAGGAGGCCTGCTTCTGACTTCCGACTTGTGATAAAAGGGTCCGCAAAAATCAACGCCCGTTGTGTGGAATGCTGGATTAGTCCTTACGCGATCCGCAGGCAAGTTTCCCATGATATGTTCCCTCAGCACTGGCTTCAAACGAAAGCATCTAACACATTTGCGAATGATTCCCGCAACATATTTGCGTCCACCAATAGGCCAGAATTTTTGCCGAAGCAGTCCGAGCAATCCTTGAGCTCCTGCGTGGAGAAACCTTTCGTGAAAGAAGATAATAATAGAGACAGTGACAGGATGTCCCTTAGGAAGCAGGATCGGGTGCTTCGCGTCGTAGTCCAATTCGGCATTTTGGAGGCGGCCTCCAACACGCAGCAATCCAAAGCTATCCAGAAATGGATTCAGTGAGGCCATCGTGCTTTTTGGGGGTAGGGCCTGTTTGCTGGCGAGGGCCCTTATCTCTTCCGAAAATTGTTGCTGCTGTATTGCCCTTATGAGGAAATGCGTACCATTTTTGATGTCGATTACGGTAAGTTGACCCTTCGACCGCGCTATGCCTTTGTCCTTGAGAATGTAGAATCGATATATGTAAGCAAAGACGCGCTGCATGGATCCGAATGAGTTTTGAAATTTGCAATCGTACGATACATCCCTTTCGTTTGAAACAACCAATGCTGCATGACGACGTTCTGGTACATCGGTCGGCAATTGCAAGCCTGCAGGCCACTCTGAGCTCTCAAGACGCAAGAATGGTGGTCCAGAGATCCAAAGGCTGCTATCCATTAGTTCAGCGGGCGTGGCTCCACGTGATATGATGTCGGCAGGATTCAACTTTGTGGGCACGTGATGCCAAGTCATTCCAGCGGTGAGCTCCTGAATCCGCTGAACTCGATTAGAAACAAATATATTAAAATTCAATGGTGATTCTCGAATCCAGGCAAGGGCTATGGACGAATCCGACCAGCAATGTATTTGGCATGGAGCTGATAATCCCTTAACTATGGTGGACACTAGTTCGGCTAATACGAGGGCAGTGGACAGCTCAAGCTTGGGGATAGTCATACTTTTCAAGGGCGCGACTCTGGATTTAGAGCATAAGAGATGACTTTGCACAATGCCAAGAGCTTCCGAACGCATGTATACACAGGCGCCATATGCTGCTTGGCTCGCATCACAAAACGCGTGCATTTCTAATCTGGCTTGCTGCCGAAGCACGTAACGTGGAAACTTAAAGTTTTTAACCATCGACAACTGCGAAGTCAGCTCAATCCAACTCGTATGTAGATCCTGGGGCAGGCTTTCGTCCCAATTCAACTTTAGGCTTTCGTTCCATAGCGACTGCATAAATATTTTAGCTTTTGTGATGATGGGAGAGATGAGCCCTAGAGGATCGTAGAACCTAGCTAGTGTAGACAGGACCGAACGCTTCGATATTGGGCCTGCAGCGGTTCCGACGTGAGCGAAGCTAAACAGAAGATTGTCCGTGGTGGGATCCCAAACTAGACCAAGCGCCTTGGTTACTTCAGTCCCGTCATGAAAGGTAAGGAACTTTTCGCGATCCGCCTCCGATACGCCTTCCAAAGCAGCGGGTTCATTGGAACACCATTTACGTATGGGAAAACATCCTTTCGAAAGTAGCTCCTTTACCTGCTGACGAATCTTGATGACAGAATCAATGCTGTCCCCTCCAGATATGAGATCATCGACATAGAAATCTCTTCGAACAACATCAGCGCCAAGCGGAAAACGCAACTCTTCATCATTTGCCAATTGATGCATAGCACGAATTGCTAAGAAAGCGGCAGGTTTGGTTCCGTAAGTAACAGTCTCCAACTTGAACACCTGAATCTCCTCCTTCGGGTCATTGCGCCATAGGATGCACTGCACGTGCGTATCGGGATGGGAAACGCGTACACAGCGGTACATTTTGCAGATATCGCCACACAAGGCGACTTTAAAAAAGCGGAAACGAAGCAGAGTTATCAGAATTTTAGGTTGGATGGTGGGTCCAGCCATTAGCGCATCATTCAGTGATACTCCAGACGCTGTTTTGGCAGATCCATCGAACACTACGCGTAATTTGGTGGTTGTACTATCCTGCTTGTGGACGCAATGGTGAGGCAAGAAGTACTGCGGGAGGTCTGACTGCCGCGAAGCTGGCGACATGTGTCCTAAATCACGATACTCCTGGAGAAACTCCATATATTTTGCCTTAAGCTGTGCATTTTTTGCTAGCTTCCTCTCCAAATTGAGAAATCTACGTAGCGCCTGCTGATACGATTCTCCTAATTCATCTAGACTGAATTTGGTTGGCAAACGCACGGAGTAAGCTCCGGACTCTAGGCGAATGCAGTTTGTGACGAAATGCTGTTCGCAATGAACATCTTCCTCCGAAATTGATGAGGGCGAATAATCTCCATCGACTTCCCAAAACCGCCTTACAATATCGCACAAATTAGTCTCGCAAGCGGAGATGACAGGGGGATCTTCAACGGCTGCTAGCGCCGCACGGGCTTTCTCAGAGTTTTTAATACTTCCTGACACTATCCAGCCAAGTTTCGTCCTCTGCAATGTTGGCAATTGGTCTGACAGTCGAATCTGTCCAACGCACATTAATTCGAAAAACAAACCAGCACCTATCAACAGATCGACACGCTGGGGCTTGGCGAAATTAGGATCAGCCAGTTTTAGATTATTTGGCATTGGCCAATCCTTTGCGTCTAGGCCGAAGTTAGGCTGCATTCCTGTGATTGAGGCAGTGATAATTGCAGAGAGGAAACCGCGATAGCTTTCGTCTTGAGATTGCAGGACGATGTCCACAGCCTTGCTGGATGGTAGAATTGACTCTCCAATACCGGCGATTTTAACGTGAGACGGGTGAGGATCTAACTGCAGCTGATTGGCGAGTCTCGATGTTATAAAGTTAACCTGAGAAGCGGAATCTAAAATGGCACGACATGGAATAAGCGATCCAAAACGGCCCCTGACATATACGATTGCAGTAGCTAGCAGCACGTTTTGGCTAGGCAGAGATTTTTGACTCGAGGGGGGAGGGCTAATATATTTGCTTGCTACTAGGGCACTTGCAGGATCATGCTGGGTCGATTCCGTGCTCGGCGACGGCAACTCAGCGTCAGCGCCCGACTGCATGTGGAGCAGTGTGTGATGCTTGGCTTGGCAATTTCTACATGCCCCTGACTTGCAGCGTTGCAATGAATGGCCTTTGTTGAGGCAGTTTAGACATAAATGGCGCTTCTTCACCTCCTTGTATCGAGAAAAAACAGGGAGATCTATAAATGCCTGGCATCGGGATATGTAGTGATCGGAGGATTTGCAATACTTGCATGTTGAGCTATTATGATCGTTAATGGAGGTGATTAGGGTGCTAGGTTTACTTTCTCCCACCTGCTGGCTAGGAATTGTTACCATAGCCGATCACAAATTTTCCAGCATCCGACATCTTGCTTCCAAGAATGAGGCCATGCTTGACCACCGAGGCAATCCTGACGTCGGCAAGTTCTCTTCCCATTTCTCCTTGGTCTTGTGGTCCAATTTCGTGCCTATGATGAAGATCAGCAACCCATCGGAAATCTCCTGCGGGGTCGCCAAGGTCTGAAGTGCACGCAAGTGCGAATTGATTTTATCGCTGAGCGCGCGCAAGCCGATAGCCGAGCCCTTCTCCACCCCTTGCAGCCCGAAAATAGCCTTGACGTGTGCCTGAAAATGTAACAGTTTATTATCGAATCGCAACATTAGCAAATTCAACGCCTTGTCGTAATTCTCCTCAGAAAGTTCCAAGGAACGAATCGTATCCAGCGCAGCACCATCTAGACATCCACGAAGATATTGGAATTTTTCGATGATTGGTATACGATGGTCTTTGTGCACCATTGTCGAAAACATCGCGTGGAATTCTGGCCAATCCATGTAGCTCCCACCGAATCGCGGAAGCTGCAACTCGGGCATTCGAGAACGGCCTATACTATTATAGGCGAACAACGACGAATTCCCCTCGAGAGTATGCCGAGCCGTTGAATTGGCAACATTTACCGTGCGAGCAGCCATCAACTCCCGCGACAGCCTGGACCTAACCTTGACATAAACATTCGAAAAGTCCAGCCGGGCATCATGGGCTAACTGCAGGAAATCCAGCCTTTCAAGGCTCGTTTGAGCGGCATCGAAATCCGCATTCATTCGCTCGATCTGCTCTAAGCGAGCTTGAAGTTCTGCCTCATCTAACTCGGCAAGATCTCCCTTGGTGAGAAAGCGATCCATGGCCTTTAGTTGGCGCGCGATGGACTCGGCCTTGTGCTTGTAGAAATCTACATCACTCGGCATTGCTGCGTTCGCGACATTGGTAGGCTCAGGTGCTGCCATGTTGAGGTTTTAAAAGAGTCACTCAGCACGACCGAAAAAGACACCCTGTATACGTATAAACGTGGGAACCGAAAGCAAAGGGATTACAGCTAATGCCTTTAGCTGTGCGGCTGTGCGAGCTGTCCGATTCCGCTTTGTACTCCGCTTGTGTGTATTAGTGAGTTCGCTGCACTGCCTACCGCACTGCACTGACCGAATTGTCGCGACAGAGAAATTAATAGCCAGCAATGCGTGTATGTAGGTGTATGTAAGTGTGTTTTAGCACCGAATTGTGATTAACCGCCGAAAATTTGCTAGGGCTAACGAATGTCGATCGCGAATAAATATTAATTGACACTGCAACTCAGAGATCACGTCGGGGTCACCAAATTTTATGTGGATATAATGTTTTTTATCCCCAATCGGCCGACTAATTATTTCGAATTAAATAAAACTCCGCGCAGAAATAAAATTACGATATGTTCTTTAATGCGTGACATCCAAATTGCAAGTGTGGCTTGCCTGCCCTTTACATTGCCGCTCCGATCGCTAAGCGCAGCTTCGCTCGGCCGACGTCGGTAGGCAGACGCAAAGCGGAGATAGCGAAGAGCGAGCTGGCAGAGAGCGTATAGCAGGGCAAGCAAGCGCAGAGCTTTAACAAACAAATGATTGACATAGACATAAGTAACAAACAAAATAAGCGGCTGAGGGCCGAAGAATTAGGTGCTATTTGGCAAGCAGCTAATCGACTGGGTTCTGCTCCGAACAATACCCCAATACTCATTTTGAGTATCGGGTATAAAAATATAGAAGAAAATATAAAAATGTTTCTATAAAACAAATATATAAAGAAATTTAATTCTGTGAAATTATACCATCAAAAGAAAAGAATGATCTCCCGACTCCCAATAGCTCCCTGCAGAAGCTGCACACCAATTGTCCGCTTTTTTTGGTAACGTCTAATAGCAAATTTATGAAACTGACCAACACAAATGAATCGTGGACAGGAGGCATTTCATGACAAAAAAACTCTCCTTGTTTCCTACTCGACTCAACTTCTCGATCACAAACAAATAGAAGAACTGTCATGTTTCCGTTCCAGTCCATCTGCCGTGGTCAGAGATTCATCCCTAAGGTTGAATCAACTTGATTTCCAATCGTCAGAATGGCTTTTCAACAAAAACATCAAAACAAATAAAAGATAAAGTTAAGTGAAAACTATCGCTAGGTAAATGAGGTCAGAAGGCAACTGCTCGCAGCCGACCCATTCTGAATTCCTATGCATTCTATCCCAGTCGTCCCTTCACTTGTTGAAAGAATAGAAATCCCGCTCGAACCCACATCTCACTGGACAGGTTATCGCCTCTGAGGCTAATTTGCCTGCATTCCAAGTTTTTGTCATGGTTCCATGCTCGCAGAAAACAGATATTTTCCATCAAAGCTATACGCTAACCAGCGTAAACTTTACGGACAGCTACCCTACGCTATTCACTCAGACAATACAAGGTTGTAAATAAGACAGATGGGAAAGAAAACAATTGTGGTCAATGTAATGTGTGAGTCCTCCTGGTATTAATTAATCGGAGTCAATCCGATGTACAACACAAGGTGGCCCCACGTTGGGCGCCAAAAATCAAGATCTTCTTAATTATACCCGATACTCAAAATGAGTATTGGGGTATATTAGATTTGTGGTAAAAGTGGATGTGTGTAACGTCCAGAAGGAATCGTTTCCGACCCCATAAAGTATATCTACTCTTGATCAGCATCAATAGCCGAGTCGATTGAGCCCTGTCTGTCTGTCCGTCTGTCCGTCCGTCCGTCTGTCCGTCTGTCCGTCACCTTCAGCGCCTAGTGCTCAAAGACTATAAGTTCTAGAGCAACGATGTTTTGGATTCAGACTTCTGTGATATGTCACTAATACAAAAATATTTCAAAACTTCGCCCCGCCCACTTCCGCCCCCACAAAGGACGAAAATCTGTGGCATCCACAATTTTAAAGATATGAGAAAACCAAAAACGTAGAATTGTAGAGAATGACCATATCTTTAAGACTGCGGAATCTGAATTGGATCGTATTATTATTATAGCCAGCATCAAGAAAACAATTTCATTTTTTCTCGCCCTGTCTCTCTCTAACACACACGTAGCATAGGCGGCTTTGCTTAGAGTAAAACATTAGCGCCTAGATCTCAGAGACTACAAAAGCTAGAGCAACCAAATTTAGTATCCACACTCCTAATATATCGGACCGAGACGAGTTTGTTTCAAAATTTCGCCACACCCCCTTCCGCCCCCGCAAAGGACGAAAATCTGGGGATATTCAAAAATCTCAGAGACTATTAAAGCTAGAGTAACCAAATTTGGTATCCGCACTCCTGTTAGATCTTACTATAAAACGTGTATCTTAAAATTTCGCCCCACCCTCTTCCGCCCCCACAAAAGACGAAAATCTGTTGCATCCACAATATTGAGGATACGAGAAAACTAAAAACGCAGAATCATAGATAATGATCATATATATCAGATTGCTGAATCTGGATCAGATCAGATCATTTTTATAGCCAAAAGGAACAAATCAATTTGCACTGGCTTCGCAGCACCCGACGTCACGCTCAGACTGATTTTCTGTCTCTCTCGCACGCACTCTTTGTCGTGTCGTTTAATATTAGCGGCGTCTGCCGGAGGAGAGCCGTACTGACTTAGTATCGGGTATAACTGTAGAGTTGCGGTGTCCGCAGCAACTCACAACGTTCCACCTCGTTTATGTATATGTATGTAAACTTAAATAGCTGTTCTGCTGCTCGGTACTATTCTGTTTACTCTTATGTTAACTTATGTTACTTCACTCGGCTTATCGCCAGCCCCCTTCGGCTCCGTTGCTGGCGAGCGTTTTTATAGCTCGCTCGCTCTCCTATTGGGCTCTGCCTTTGCTGCTTGCGAGTTCTCTCTCTCCCCCGCTTTCACTCTCTGCCTATGCACGCATCACCTTTGGCTCCGCTCGCCCTCTTTATTTTTTTGGGGCATTACCCTTGCAGCTCTGAGTATTGAACTCCAACAACACACTAACTCTTTCCTTCCCTATGTACTGCGGATCTTAATTGGGCCTTGTTAACTGTATACGGCACGTTTAGGTAGGATTTGCGCTATTTTCCTCCTTTTTCTCCGTTCGTATTTCGCCGGTGCTGAACTTTCCGCTATCGCGGATTATCGACCGTCCCGCTTTGTGGCCGCCGCCTCACCGACGTCGATCCGGCTGCCCGCGAAGGTCGAGCCTCTCTGAATTTTTTCTGCGTCTCTGATCCCTCGCTCTGTGCTGCGACGGATCAGCTGCTTGGAGCGCCGCTGCTTCGCCAGCCCAAATTGCTAGGCGCCAAATCTAGTGCAGGGAGAAAGAACCGTCTAACGTATTCGGCCCCGAAAGATCTGTGGTATCCCACTTTTTGTTCCTCTTACCCGTCAATCTTGGCCCCAGTGGCCGACCACCTAGCTTCAGTTATCGTAGTCCCGCGACTTTTGCTTTGCTGCTGCTGGATACCACTCGCGCTTTGACAATATTCTTTTCTTGACTTTGGAACTTTTTCATTAATGATTTTTGCTGAGCCTGTTCGGGGCGATGTTGGTCGCTCGACATCCAAATTCCAAAAGGAAGATGGACACGCTCCCATCCACTATGAGACCGGTCGGATCCGCTGGATGACGTTCGAATGTCATCGCTTTCTCCTCTTTCTCTTCACCTGCCATCAGCGTTAATTCACCCCCAGAGGGAGCCAACCTTTCAGAGCACCGTTTAAGAGCCCCTGACTCCAAAACCCCCTGTAGCAGCGAGACTATGGCTGCCCATACAAAGCCGTTGGCGGTCAATTTAGTTTACGCCCTCAGCTACAAGCCTCTTACAACAGGTCGGTATATAAAAAAAAGAGGAAAATTACTTAACTGTTTTAGAAAATAAACTGAAATTACTTTATAACATGATGAAGAAAAAAGGGGTCAAAAGTTTAAGTCAGCAGTTTTGATGAAGATTGCCAGCTCTCTGAGATGTAGCGGCTCTTTTTATACCCGATACTCAAAATGAGTATTGGGGTATATTAGATTTGTGGTAAAAGTGGATGTGTGTAACGTCCAGAAGGAATCGTTTCCGACCCCATAAAGTATATATATTCTTGATCAGCATCAATAGCCGAGTCGATTGAGCCCTGTCTGTCTGTCCGGCTGTCCTTCCGTCCGTCTGTCCGTCTGTCCGTCCCCTTCAGCGCCTAGTGCTCAAAGACTATAAGTGCTAGAGCAACGATGTTTTGGATTCAGACTTCTGTGATATGTCACTAATACAAAAATATTTCAAAACTTCGCCCCGCCCACTTCCGCCCCCACAAAGGACGAAAATCTGTGGCATCCACAATTTTAAAGATATGAGAAAACCAAAAACGTAGAATTGTAGAGAATGACCATATCTTTAAGACTGCGGAATCTGAATTGGATCGTATTATTATTATAGCCAGCATCAAGAAAACAATTTCATTTTTTCTCGCCCTGTCTCTCTCTAACACACACGTAGCATAGGCGGCTTTGCTTAGAGTAAAACATTAGCGCCTAGATCTCAGAGACTACAAAAGCTAGAGCAACCAAATTTAGTATCCACACTCCTAATATATCGGACCGAGACGAGTTTGTTTCAAAATTTCGCCACACCCCCTTCCGCCCCCGCAAAGGACGAAAATCTGGGGATATTCAAAAATCTCAGAGACTATTAAAGCTAGAGTAACCAAATTTGGTATCCGCACTCCTGTTAGATCTTACTATAAAACGTGTATCTTAAAATTTCGTCCCACCCCCTTCCGCCCCCACAAAGAACGAAAATCTGTTGCATCCACAATATTGAGGATACGAGAAAACTAAAAACGCAGAATCATAGATAATGATCATATATATCAGATTGCTGAATCTGGATCAGATCAGATCATTTTTATAGCCAAAAGGAACAAATCAATTTGCACTGGCCTCGCAGCACCTGACGTCACGCTCAGACTGATTTTCTGTCTCTCTCGCACGCACTCTTTGTCGTGTCGTTTAATATTAGCGGCGTCTGCCGGAGGAGAGCCGTACTGACTTAGTATCGGGTATAACTGTAGAGTTGCGGTGTCCGCAGCAACTCACAACGTTCCACCTCGTTTATGTATATGTATGTAAACTTAAATAGCTGTTCTGCTGCTCGGTACTATTCTGCTTACTCTTATGTTAACTTATGTTACTTCACTCGGCTTATCGCCAGCCCCCTTCGGCTCCGTTGCTGGCGAGCGTTTTTATAGCTCGCTCGCTCTCCTATTGGGCTCTGCCTTTGCTGCTTGCGAGTTCTCTCTCTCCCCCGCTTTCACTCTCTGCCTATGCACGCATCACCTTTGGCTCCGCTCGCCCTCTTTATTTTTTTGGGGCATTACCCTTGCAGCTCTGAGTATTGAACTCCACCAACGCACTAACTCTTTCCTTCCCTATGTACTGCGGATCTTAATTGGGCCTTGTTAACTGTATACGGCACGTTTAGGTAGGATTTGCGCTATTTTCCTCCTTTTACGCCGTTCGTATTTCGCCGGTGCTGAACTTTCCGCTATCGCGGATTATCGACCGTCCCGCTTTGTGGCCGCCGCCTCACCGACGTCGATCCGGCTGCCCGCGAAGGTCGAGCCTCTCTGAATTTTTTCTGCGTCTCTGATCCCTCGCTCTGTGCTGCGACGGATCAGCTGCTTGGAGCGCCGCTGCTTCGCCAGCCCAAATTGCTAGGCGCCAAATCTAGTGCAGGGAGAAAGAACCGTCTAACGTATTCGGCCCCGAAAGATCTGTGGTATCCCACTTTTTGTTCCTCTTACCCGTCAATCTTGGCCCCAGTGGCCGACCACCTAGCTTCAGTTATCGTAGTCCCGCGACTTTTGCTTTGCTGCTGCTGGATACCACTCGCGCTTTGACAATATTCTTTTCTTGACTTTAGAACTTTTTCATTAATGATTTTTGCTGAGCCTGTTCGGGGCGATGTTGGTCGCTCGACATCCAAATTCCAAAAGGAAGATGGACACGCTCCCATCCACTATGAGACCGGTCGGATCCGCTGGATGACGTTCGAATGTCATCGCTTTCTCCTCTTTCTCTTCACCTGCCATCAGCGTTAACTCACCCCCAGAGGGAGCCAACCTTTCAGAGCACCGTTTAAGAGCCCCTGACTCCAAAACCCCCTGTAGCAGCGAGACTATGGCTGCCCATACAAAGCCGTTGGCGGTCAATTTAGTTTACGCCCTCAGCTACAAGCCTCTTACAAAATCCCCCCTGCCAAAGTCAGACTTAGGGATATTGCCTGCCTTGAGGAATCCACAAGGCTGACTGGCTTGTAGCTACACTTGCCGGATATCCTTCCCGTGGTACCTTCCGATGAGCTTTCCTTGCAGATCTTCCAGCTCATAAATCGAGTTCCCCACTTTCCGTCTAACTCGCGCCTTAAGAAACATTGGCCCTAGCTTAGCGTTGTAGCCAGCTTGAAAATTGCTTTGTTTAAAATTTCGCCGTAGCACTTCCTGCCCCACCTGGTACGATACTTCCTGTGCCCTCAGGTCATAATGCCGTCGATTTCGCTCCCATTGCTTCCGCATCACTTCACACGCTCTCTTTCTGACGATATCCAATGAATCCTCACGTGTGAAGGTCGCTGCCTTGTCCTCTAACATCCCCAATTTCCTCAGCAAAGAATACGTTGCGCCTGAAGACACCATCTGCTGGCCAAAACCCATATAGTAGGGCGTGGATCCTAACCCTGAGTGAACCGCCGACCTCAACGCACAGCATATTTTGCTAAGACTCTCATCCCAGTCTTTCTGGTCACTGCGAATATACGACCGAATGGCAGCGATGACCGAACGGTTGACTCGCTCCGAAGCATTGGCTTGGGGAGCGTGGACAGCTGTTAGCGTGTGCGTTATTCGATGCCTTCTGAGCAGGCCTTGAAACTTCTCGGATCGAAATTGCGATCCGTTGTCAGATACAATTCCCTCTGGAACTCCGAAAGTATGGAATAACTCCTCCTCTAAATACCTCAGCACAACATCCGCATTTAATTTTTTTACAGCCTTGAGGAAAACAAATTTCGAATAATGGTCCAGGACAATAAAAATTTCTATATTTCCACTGCGAGACCTAGGATACGGACCTAAGAAATCAATATAGAGACGCTGGAAGAACCTTTGCGACTCGGCCGCTTTTCCCATCGGTGGACGTAACGGAGCGTTTGGAGCTTTTGACATTTTACATTGCTCGCAGGCTGCCCCGTAGACTTTTACGTCATTGATGAGTCCGGGCCAGAAATAATAACGCCGAATCCGCTCGAGTGTCTTGTGGACTCCACCATGGGAAGCCAGCGGATCATCGTGTGCTCTCTTAAGCACTTCTTTGACCATCCCCCTGGGTACCCACAACTTCCAAGCAAACGCGTCGTTAAGGATGTCTCCTTTTACATGCTCGGATCGCCGATAGATCAGAGAATCAACTATTTTAAGGTCGGGGAGTTGAGCCATATTGCTCTTAATTCCCTCCATCAGTTCCAAATATTCTCCCGATTTGAAATGAGCTGACTCAATGTCCACCAGCAAGCCATTGCTGAAATCCACTGCAGCCACTTGGTCATATGGGACCCTGGACAAGGCATCCGGAACAACATTCAGCTTCCCTCTTCTGTGTTGGATACTGAACCGGAAACCTTGCAGTTTTAAAGCCCTTTGCTCTAACATCAAATTCAAATCACTTTTAGACATGAGCCATTTCAGCGAGGCGTGATCCGTAATTACAGTGAACTCCTGACCCTCTACATAGGCTCTGAATCTTTTTATGCTCACCAGAGCAGCGAGACATTCCTGCTCTGTAACCGTATAGTTTCTTTGGGCTTTGTTAAGCTTCTTCGAAACAAAGGCTATCGGCAGTTCTTCCCCTTCGACCGACTTCTGTACCAGTACTCCGCCTACCCCGCTTTTACTGGCGTCGCAATGTATAAAAAATGGTTTGCTGAAGTCCGGACTTTGCAAGACCGGAGGGCGGATACAGACGCAAAGTTGTTTATGAACTTTCGATACCACCCTGCCAATCCCAGAAAGCTTCTCAACGCTTTCAACGACGTCGGCAATGGAAAATCCGAAATAGCCGAGACTTTTTCGGGGTCAGTGCGAATACCACCCTCTCCTATTATATGCCCTAGGTATCTCACAGAGCGCACACAGCATTTACTTTTCTCGATATTTAAGGTCAAGCCAGCTTCCCGAATCCGCGAGGCCACGGTGTCCAAAACGAGTAAATGTCTCTCAAACGTATCTGACACCAGCAATAAGTCGTCCAAATAAACGAAGACTTCGTTTCTAAGCGACGCAGGAATGACTTTATCCATTAAGCGTGTCATGGTATGAGAGGCATTACAGAGACCAAACGGAATGACTTTATAATGATACAAGGGCCTCCCTGGAACCGTGAATGCAGTTTTACACCTAGATGCCGGATCCAAGGGGATCTGCCAATATGCATCCTTCAGGTCGAGACTACTTATGAACACTGCGTTCGGTAAACGGCTGAGAATGCCATCTATTTGGGAAAGGGGGTACGCATCTTTTTCCGTAACCTCATTCACTTTTCTGCTGTCCAAACAAACTCTGACTTTTCCCGGTTTCCGGACAAGTACTACTGGCGAGGACCAAGGACTCTTAGATTCTTCAATCACTCCTAGTTGAAGCATCCTGTCAATCTCAGTGTACAATAACTTCTCAATTGCCGGGGAAACTGGAAAATGACGCTGCTTAACGGGCTTCGCGTTTCCAGTGTCTATTGAGTGTGACAACACCGAAGTTTTCCCGAGACCCGATGTCGCAAATGATGGAAAACGTTGGACCATTCCCTGCAATTTCAATTCCTGAATGTCTGTCAGAACGTGCTGCTCTGTGGCGGCTGATATTTCCGCCACCTCTAAGGGTGGGGGCAAAAGATCGAACGACATCCAAAAATCAATTCCTAAATAAACATCCTGACTTAACGAAGGGATTATGTATATATCTAATTCCTTACTTATACCTTTATACTCTATACTAGTCCTAAATTTACCAATTATTTTTTGATGACTTCCATCAGCGGTGCATGCCTTGGACAGCACCTTTTTAAACGGCCTCCTGCTGATAATATATTCTTTGGCCAGTTTCCCTCCGATGCAAGTCAGAGCAGCTCCTGTATCGAGCAAACCCACTCGCTTATTATCCAGAAGACCAACTTCAGCATAAGGGCGTTTGTCCCCTTTGTTTCTTCTAATGCTATTTATGTACTTTACTGACTCCCAGAATTTTTTTAACCGCCGACTGCTGCGAGAACTTGTATTTGCTTTGTCGCCAAAGCTCGGAAACCCAATCTTCCTAATCTTTCCAGCTTAGTATGACAAAAATACTCTGGCTGACCAGCCGAAAGGGAGTGTGTCATTTCCCGCTCCCCACCACTGCTATATATCCTCACTCCTTTGTCGCCGCTTGCCGGTTGGGAACACTGGTCAGTGGACGAGATGCTGCAGTGCTCCTTTGCGCGTTTTTTTGGCATCGCGCACATGAAGGTTTATAGGCATTAGGAATACCGCATCCATAGCAAACAATTTTCCTTTTTTCCGCGCAGTCTTGATACCTATGCCCCTCCTTCCTCCAATTCCAGCATACGAGAGCAAAAGCGCCTATCTCATCCTCTACCTCTCCTTCAGAAAATTCTACGGCATCATCGATGTTCGCTTCCTCCCAGAGCTCTGATATCTGCTTCTTAAAGACCGATGGTTTCTGATAACCATGATTCTTACGGACTTCTTCTAAAAAGCATTCCCTTTTCCTGCATATATCCCTCAAGGTTTCCATCGAATCTACCCGTATGTTGAGAATTTCATGCTGAATTTCCGGACGTAAATTACGCCTCACAATTTTAATCAGCGTCTTCTCACTAAGAGGCTGGTCGAGTCTATCAGTTAGCTTTAGGATGGCATCGTAGAAACTTTCGAACGTTTCTTTTTCCCTCTGTTTTCTATCCCTTATCATTTGGCGGATATCCACATCCGTTCTGGAGTCTCGGAATCGCTTCCTCAACGCAGCACACAGCTCCTGCCAACGAACTACTCCTACCGACTTGTGATATCGCCAAAAGAAATCAGATGCCTTGCCATCAATTAGCGAATTCGCATTACCACACAGAAGTGAGAAATTTCCCTCTAAGGTCTGATGAGTAAGGGCCTCAACTCTATAGATAAAGCTATCGATTCCTATTGTATCGGTGGTTCCTGAAAATCTTAATTTCCAGTTCGACATTAAGGCCACTTTGTCTGGTCTTTGGGCCAATTCAGAACCTACCGATCGGGCGCTGGTAGCACGCGGAGGTAACCCCGGATCTGGTTGCTGCCCATTGATTCCTAGTAGCTGCTCCAAAGAAGTATTCCTGCTAGTATTTGGATTTGGCGTTTGTCTTTGCTGCTCCATATTATTTATGTGAGCTTCTACATTGGTTTGAATGAGATTCGCCATTTGTTCTGTCAACTGAGTTAACAGCTCGTTCTGTATAGCCTTGACAGCGGCTGCAATTTCGGCAGACGTCTGGCTCATTCTGACGATGGACGGGTTCTCGCTCGCACTTAGCTCTTCACTTCTCGTTTCGGCCAAATCTGATAAGCTATCTGCTCTTGGGATTGGTACGAGTCTAGATTGCTGCCTCGTTAACACAGATGTGCTAGCTGGATTTGTAATGGTTTGAGCTATGCAAACCGAAAATTTTGAAATTTTGAGATATACGTTTTATAGTGAGATCTAACAGGAGTGCGACTACCAAATTTGGTTACTCTAGCCTTAATAGTCTCTGAGATTTGTGAATATCCCCAGATTTTCATCCTTTGCGGGGGCGGAAGGGGGTGTGGCGAAATTTTGAAATAAACTCGTCTCGGTCCGATATATCAGGAGTGTGGATACCAAATTTGGTTGCTCTAGCTTTTATAGTCTCTGAGATCTAGGCGCTAATGTTTTACTCTAAGCAAAGCCGCCTATGCTACGTGTGTGTTAGAGAGAGACAGGGCGAGAAAAAATGAAATTGTTTTCTTGATTCTGGCTATAATAATTATACGATCTGGTTCAGATTTTGCACTCTAGAAGATATAGTCATCTTCTACGATTCTGCGTTTTTAGTGTTCTCGTATCGTCGAAATTGTGGATGCCACAGACTTTCGCCCTTTGTGGGGGCGGAAGTGGGCGGGGCAAAGTTTTGAAATATTCTTGTAGCAGTGTAGTAGTCTTTGAGCACTAGGCGCTGAAGGGGTCGGACAGACGGACAGACGGACGGACGGACAGACGGTCAGACGGACAGACAGACATGGCTCAATCGACTCGGCTATTGATGCTGATCAAGAATATATATACTTTATGGGGTCGGAAACGATTCCTTTTGGACGTTACACACATCCACTTTTACCACAAATCTAATATACCCCAATACTCATTTTGAGTATCGGGTATAAATATAACAAAAATAAGATATAAACGAGGTGGAACGTTGTGAGTTGCTGCGGACACAGCAACTCTACGGTTATACCCGATACTAAGTCAGTATGGCTCTCCTCCGGCAGACGCCGCTAATATTAAACGACACGACAAAGAGTGCGTGCGAGAGAGACAGAAAATCAGTCTGAGCGTCACGTCTGGCGCTGCGTAGCCACTGAAAATTGATTTGTTCCTATTGGCTATAAAAATGATCTGATCTCATCCAGATTCAGCAATCTGATAGATATGATCATTATCTATGATTCTGCGTTTTTAGTTTTCTCGTATCCTCAATATTGTGGATGCAACAGATTTTCGTCCTTTGTGTGGGCGGAAGGGGGTGGGGCGAAATTTAAAGATACACATTTTATAGTAAAATCTAACAGGAGTGCGTATACCAAATTTGGTTACTCTAGCTTTAATAGTCTCTGAGATCTTTGAATATCCCTAGATTTTCGTCCTTTGCGGGGGCGGAAGGGCATGTGGCGAAATTTTGAAACAAATTCGTCTCGGTCCGATATATTAGGAGTGTGGATACCAAATTTGGTTGCTCTAGCTTTTGTAGTCTCTGAGATCTAGGCGCTAATGTTTTACTCTAAGCAAAGCCGCCTATGCTACGTGTGTGTTAGAGAGAGACAGGGCGAGAAAAAATGAAATTGTTTTCTTGATGCTGGCAATAATAATAATACGATCCAATTCAGATTCCGCAGTCTTAAAGATATAGTTATTCTCTACAATTCTACGTTTTTGGTTTTCTTATATCTTTAAAATTGTGGATGCCACAGATTTTCGTCCTTTGTGGGGGCGGAAGTGGGCGGGGCGAAGTTTTGAAATATTTTTAAAGCAGTGACATATCACAGAAGTCTGGATCCAAAACATCGTTGCTCTAGCTCTTATAGTCTTTGAGCACTAGGCGCTGAAGGGGACGGACTCATACTTATTTTGAGTATCGGGTATAAAAAAATTATAAAAAACGAGGGGGAACGTTGTGAGTTGCTGCGGACACCGCAACTCTACGGTTATACCCGATACTAAGTCAGTATGGCTCTCCTCCGGCAGACGCCGCTAATATTAAACGACACGACAAAGAGTGCGTGCGAGAGAGACAGAAAATCAGTCTGAGCGTGACGTCGGGCGCTGCGTAGCCACTGCAAATTGATTTGTTCCTATTGGCTATAAAAATGATCTGATCTGATCCAGATCATTCAGCATTCAGCAATCTGATAGATATGGTCATTATCTATGATTCTGCGTTTTTAGTTTTCTCGAATGTGCAATATTGTGGATGCAACAGATTTTCGTTCTTTGTGTGGGCGGAAGGGGGTGGGGCGAAATTTTAAGATACACGTTTTATAGTAAGATCTAACAGGAGTGCGGATACCAAATTTGGTTACTCTAGCTCTGAGATTTTTGAATATCCCTAGATTTTCGTCTTTTGCGGGGGCGGAAGGGGGTGTGGCGAAATTTTGAAACAAACTCGTCTCGGTCCGATATATTAGGAGTGTGGATACCAAATTTGGTTGCTCTAGCTTTTGTAGTCTCTGAGATCTAGGCGCTAATGTTTTACTCTAAGCAAAGCCGTCTATGCTACGTGTGTGTTAGAGAGAGACAGGGCGACAAAAAATGAAATTGTTTTCTTGATGCTGGCTATAATAATAATACGATCCAATTCAGATTCCGCAGTCTTAAAGATATAGTTATTATCTACAATTCTACGTTTTTGGTTTTCTTATATCTTTATAATTGTGGATGCCACAGATTTTTGTCCGTTGTGGGGGCGGAAGTGGGCGGGGCGAAGTTTTGAAATATTTTTGTAGCAGTGACATATCACAGAAGTCTGGATCCAAAACATCGTTGCTCTAGCTCTTATAGTCTTTGAGCACTAGGCGCTGAAGGGGACGGACAGACGGACAGACGGACGGACGGACAGACGGACAGACAGACAGGGCTCAATCGACTCGGCTATTGATGCTGATCAAGAATATATATACTTTATGGGGTCGGAAACGATTCCTTCTGGACGTTACACACATCCACTTTTACCACAAATCTAATATACCTGTGGAGATAATGTTTTTTATCCCCAATCGGCCGACTAATTATTTCGAATTAAATAAAACTCGGCGCAGAAATAAAATGACGATATGTTCTTTATTGCGTGACATCCAAATTGCAAGTGTGGCTTGCCGGCCCGTTACATTGCCGCTCCGATCGCTAAGCGCAGCTTCGCTCGGCCGACGTCGGTAGGCAGACGCAAAGCGGAGATAGCGAAGAGCGAGCTGGCAGAGAGCGTTTAGCAGGGCAAGCAAGAGCAGAGCTTTAACAAACAAATGAGCGACATAGACATAAGTAACAAACAAAATAAGCGGCTGAGGGCCGAAGAATTAGGTGCTATTTGGCAAGCAGCTAATCGGCTGGGTTCTGCTCCGAACATTCACCCCCCGTTGGAAGGCAAAGGCTTTCAACAGATCCATCCTGAAGGGGCAGAACCGCTATTTTTCCAACGGCCCTCTTGAAAAGGCCTTTTTGAGTGCGGATGACGGCTACTCTGATGGTTCCATCTTTTCCTGGGATGACGCTCTCAATGCGGCCAAGCGGCCACCTTAATGGTGGCAGCGTTTCCTCCTTGATCATGACGAGCGCTCCTAGCTTGATGTTTGGAGACGATGACCGCCATTTGCTCCGCTCCTGAAGAATCGAAAGATACGCCGTGCTCCATTTTCTCCAAAACGCCTGCTTCATTTGGCACAATCTCTGCCATCGACTAAGTAGGTTGACCCGGAGATGCGCCACATCTGTCTCGTCGAATGCAGCTTTCGGGGCTCCATTGAGAAAGTGGTTTGGCGTGAGCACATCTAGATCATCGGGACTTTCTGTAATTGCATAAAGCGGGCGGGAATTTCACAAAGCAGAGATTTCACAAGCCAAGGTCTGAATTTCATCAAGAGTAAAAATGTAGGTCCCGACGATGCGATGAAAATGATATTTAGCTGCTTTAACAGCCGCCTCCCACAAACCCCAAAATGAGGTGAACGAGGGGGGATGAATTTCCAGTCGATTCCACTAGAAACGCAGAGATGTGACACAGCCGACGTATGAGGATCGCTGAGGAACATTTGCCGAAGCTCCAAAAGCTCATTTTTTGCTCCTACAAAATTTGTAGCGTTGTCTGACCAGATGATTCGAGGTTTGGGACGTAGACTTATAAAACGCCTTAATGCTGCCAGAAAGGATTCTGTAGATAGATCCCGAACGACTTCCAAATGAGTTGCTTTGGTGCTAAAGCATACGAAGACAGCGATGTAACATTTGATAGGAGGCCTGCTTCTGACTTCCGACTTGTGATAAAAGGGTCCGCAAAAATCAACGCCCGTTGTGTGGAATGCTGGATTAGTCCTTACGCGATCCGCAGGCAAGTTTCCCATGATATGTTCCCTCAGCACTGGCTTCAAACGAAAGCATCTAACACATTTGCGAATGATTCCCGCAACATATTTGCGTCCACCAATAGGCCAGAATTTTTGCCGAAGCAGTCCGAGCAATCCTTGAGCTCCTGCGTGGAGAAACCTTTCGTGAAAGAAGATAATAATAGAGACAGTGACAGGATGTCCCTTAGGAAGCAGGATCGGGTGCTTCGCGTCGTAGTCCAATTCGGCATTTTGGAGGCGGCCTCCAACACGCAGCAATCCAAAGCTATCCAGAAATGGATTCAGTGAGGCCATCGTGCTTTTTGGGGGTAGGGCCTGTTTGCTGGCGAGGGCCCTTATCTCTTCCGAAAATTGTTGCTGCTGTATTGCCCTTATGAGGAAATGCGTACCATTTTTGATGTCGATTACGGTAAGTTGACCCTTCGACCGCGCTATGCCTTTGTCCTTGAGAATGTAGAATCGATATATGTAAGCAAAGACGCGCTGCATGGATCCGAATGAGTTTTGAAATTTGCAATCGTACGATACATCCCTTTCGTTTGAAACAACCAATGCTGCATGACGACGTTCTGGTACATCGGTCGGCAATTGCAAGCCTGCAGGCCACTCTGAGCTCTCAAGACGCAAGAATGGTGGTCCAGAGATCCAAAGGCTGCTATCCATTAGTTCAGCGGGCGTGGCTCCACGTGATATGATGTCGGCAGGATTCAACTTTGTGGGCACGTGATGCCAAGTCATTCCAGCGGTGAGCTCCTGAATCCGCTGAACTCGATTAGAAACAAATATATTAAAATTCAATGGTGATTCTCGAATCCAGGCAAGGGCTATGGACGAATCCGACCAGCAATGTATTTGGCATGGAGCTGATAATCCCTTAACTATGGTGGACACTAGTTCGGCTAATACGAGGGCAGTGGACAGCTCAAGCTTGGGGATAGTCATACTTTTCAAGGGCGCGACTCTGGATTTAGAGCATAAGAGATGACTTTGCACAATGCCAAGAGCTTCCGAATACACAGGCGCCATATGCTGCTTGGCTCGCATCAGAAAACGCGTGCATTTCTAATCTGGCTTGCTGCCGAAGCACGTAACGTGGAAACTTCAAGTTTTTAACCATCGACAACTGCGAAGTCAGCTCAATCCAACTCGTATGTAGATCCTGGGGCAGGCTTTCGTCCCAATTCAACTTTAGGCTTTCGTTCCATAGCGACTGCATAAATATTTTAGCTTTTGTGATGATGGGAGAGATGAGCCCTAGAGGATCGTAGAACCTAGCTAGTGTAGACAGGACCGAACGCTTCGATATTGGGCCTGCAGCGGTTCTGACGTGAGCGAAGCTAAACAGAAGATTGTCCGTGGTGGGATCCCAAACTAGACCAAGCGCCTTGGTTACTTCAGTCCCGTCATGAAAGGTAAGGAACTTTTCGCGATCCGCCTCCGATACGCCTTCCAAAGCAGCGGGTTCATTGGAACACCATTTACGTATGGGAAAACATCCTTTCGAAAGTAGCTCCTTTACCTGCTGACGAATCTTGATGACAGAATCAATGCTGTCCCCTCCAGATATGAGATCATCGACATAGAAATCTCTTCGAACAACATCAGCGCCAAGCGGAAAACGCAACTCTTCATCATTTGCCAATTGATGCATAGCACGAATTGCTAAGAAAGCGGCAGGTTTGGTTCCGTAAGTAACAGTCTCCAACTTGAACACCTGAATCTCCTCCTTCGGGTCATTGCGCCATAGGATGCACTGCACGTGCGTATCGGGATGGGAAACGCGTACACAGCGATACATTTTGCAGATATCGCCACACAAGGCGACTTTAAAAAAGCGGAAACGAAGCAGAGTTATCAGAATTTTAGGTTGGATGGTGGGTCCAGCCATTAGCGCATCATTCAGTGATACTCCAGACGCTGTTTTGGCAGATCCATCGAACACTACGCGTAATTTGGTGGTTGTACTATCCTGCTTGTGGACGCAATGGTGAGGCAAGAAGTACTGCGGGAGGTCTGACTGCCGCGAAGCTGGCGACATGTGTCCTAAATCACGATACTCCTGGAGAAACTCCATATATTTTGCCTTAAGCTGTGCATTTTTTGCTAGCTTCCTCTCCAAATTGAGAAATCTACGTAGCGCCTGCTGATACGATTCTCCTAATTCCTCTAGACTGAATTTGGTTGGCAAACGCACGGAGTAAGCTCCGGACTCTAGGCGAATGCAGTTTGTGACGAAATGCTGTTCGCAATGAACATCTTCCTCCGAAATTGATGAGGGCGAATAATCTCCATCGACTTCCCAAAACCGCCTTACAATATCGCACAAATTAGTCTCGCAAGCGGAGATGACAGGGGGATCTTCAACGGCTGCTAGCGCCGCACGGGCTTTCTCAGAGTTTTTAATACTTCCTGACACTATCCAGCCAAGTTTCGTCCTCTGCAATGTTGGCAATTGGTCTGACAGTCGAATCTGTCCAACGCACATTAATTCGAAAAACAAACCAGCACCTATCAACAGATCGACACGCTGGGGCTTGGCGAAATTAGGATCAGCCAGTTTTAGATTATTTGGCATTGGCCAATCCTTTGCGTCTAGGCCGAAGTTAGGCTGCATTCCTGTGATTGAGGCAGTGATAATTGCAGAGAGGAAACCGCGATAGCTTTCGTCTTGAGATTGCAGGACGATGTCCACAGCCTTGCTGGATGGTAGAATTGACTCTCCAATACCGGCGATTTTAACGTGAGACGGGTGAGGATCTAACTGCAGCTGATTGGCGAGTCTCGATGTTATAAAGTTAACCTGAGAAGCGGAATCTAAAATGGCACGACATGGAATAAGCGATCCAAAACGGCCCCTGACATATACGATTGCAGTAGCTAGCAGCACGTTTTGGCTAGGCAGAGATTTTTGACTCGAGGGGGAGGGCTAATATATTTGCTTGCTACTAGGGCACTTGCAGGATCATGCTGGGTCGATTCCGTGCTCGGCGACGGCAACTCAGCGTCAGCGCCCGACTGCATGTGGAGCAGTGTCTGATGCTTGGCTTGGCAATTTCTACATGCCCCTGACTTGCAGCGTTGCAATGAATGGCCTTTGTTGAGGCAGTTTAGACATAAATGGCGCTTCTTCACCTCCTTGTATCGAGAAAAAACAGGGAGATCTATAAATGCCTGGCATCGGGATATGTAGTGATCGGAGGATTTGCAATACTTGCATGTTGAGCTATTATGATCGTTAATGTAGGTGATTAGGGTGCTAGGTTTACTTTCTCCCACCTGCTGGCTAGGAATTGTTACCATAGCCGATCACAAATTTTCCAGCATCCGACATCTTGCTTCCAAGAATGAGGCCATGCTTGACCACCGAGGCAATCCTGACGTCGGCAAGTTCTCTTCCCATTTCTGCTTGGTCTTGTGGTCCAATTTCGTGCCTATGATGAAGATCAGCAACCCATCGGAAATCTCCTGCGGGGTCGCCAAGGTCTGAAGTGCACGCAAGTGCGAATTGATTTTATCGCTGAGCGCGCGCAAGCCGATAGCCGAGCCCTTCTCCACCCCTTGCAGCCCGAAAATAGCCTTGACGTGTGCCTGAAAATGTAACAGTTTATTATCGAATCGCAACATTAGCAAATTCAACGCCTTGTCGTAATTCTCCTCAGAAAGTTCCAAGGAACGAATCGTATCCAGCGCAGCACCATCTAGACATCCACGAAGATATTGGAATTTTTCGATGATTGGTATACGATGGTCTTTGTGCACCATTGTCGAAAACATCGCGTGGAATTCTGGCCAATCCATGTAGCTCCCACCGAATCGCGGAAGCTGCAACTTGGGCATTCGAGAACGGCCTATACTATGATAGGCGAACAACGACGAATTCCCCTCGAGAGTATGCCGAGCCGTTGAATTGGCAACATTTACCGTGCGAGCAGCCATCAACTCCCGCGACAGCCTGGACCTAACCTTGACATAAACATTCGAAAAGTCCAGCCGGGCATCATGGGCTAACTGCAGGAAATCCAGCCTTTCAAGGCTCGTTTGAGCGGCATCGAAATCCGCATTCATTCGCTCGATCTGCTCTAAGCGAGCTTGAAGTTCTGCCTCATCTAACTCGGCAAGATCTCCCTTGGTGAGAAAGCGATCCATGGCCTTTAGTTGGCGCGCGATGGACTCGGCCTTGTGCTTGTAGAAATCTACATCACTCGGCATTGCTGCGTTCGCGACATTGGTAGGCTCAGGTGCTGCCATGTTGAGGTTTTAAAAGAGTCACTCAGCACGACCGAAAAAGACACCCTGTATACGTATAAACGTGGGAACCGAAAGCAAAGGGATTACAGCTAATGCCTTTAGCTGTGCGGCTGTGCGAGCTGTCCGATTCCGCTTTGTACTCCGCTTGTGTGTATTAGTGAGTTCGCTGCACTGCCTACCGCACTGCACTGACCGAATTGTCGCGACAGAGAAATTAATAGCCAGCAATGCGTGTATGTAGGTGTATGTAAGTGTGTTTTAGCACCGAATTGTGCTTAACCGCCGAAAATTTGCTAGGGCTAACGAATGTCGATCGCGAATAAATATTAATTGACACTGCAACTCAGAGATCACGTCGGGGTCACCAAATTTTATGTGGAGATAATGTTTTTTATCCCCAATCGGCCGACTAATTATTTCGAATTAAATAAAACTCGGCGCAGAAATAAAATTACGATATGTTCTTTAATTCGTGACATCCAAATTGCAAGTGTGGCTTGCCTGCCCTTTACATTGCCGCTCCGATCGCTAAGCGCAGCTTCGCTCGGCCGACGTCGGTAGGCAGACGCAAAGCGGAGATAGCGAAGAGCGAGCTGGCAGAGAGCGTTTAGCAGGGCAAGCAAGCGCAGAGCTTTAACAAACAAATGAGTGACATAGACATAAGTAACAAACAAAATAAGCGGCTGAGGGCCGAAGAATTAGGTGCTATTTGGCAAGCAGCTAATCGGCTGGGTTCTGCTCCGAACAATACCACAATACTCATTTTGAGTATCGGGTATAAAAATATAGAAGAAAATATAAAAATGTTTCTATAAAACAAATATATAAAGAAATTTAATTCTTTGAAATTATACCATCAAAAGAAAAGAATGATCTCCCGACTCCCAATAGCTCCCTGCAGAAGCTGCACACCAATTGTCCGCTTTTTTTGGTAACGTCTAATAGCAAATTTATGAAACTGACCAACACAAATGAATCGTGGACAGGAGGCATGTCATGACAAAAAAACTCTCCTTGTTTCCTACTCGACTCAATTTCTCGATCACAAACAAATAGAAGAACTGCCATGTTTCCGTTCCAGTCCATCTGCCGTGGTCAGAGATTCACCCCTAAGGTTGAATCAACTTGATTTCCAATCGTCAGAATGGCTTTTCAACAAAAACATCAAAACAAATAAAAGATAAAGTTAAGTGAAAACTATCGCTAGGTAAATGTGGTCAGAAGGCAACTGCTCGCAGCCGACCCATTCTGAATTCCTATGCATTCTATCCCAGTCGTCCCTTCACTTGTTGAAAATATAGAAATCCCGCTCGAACCCACATCTCACTGGACAGGTTATCGCCTCTGAGGCTAATTTGCCTGCATTCCAAGTTTTTGTCATGGTTCCATGCTCGCAGAAAACAGATATTTTCCATCAAAGCTATACGCTAACCAGCGTAAACTTTACGGACAGCTACCCTACGCTATTCACTCAGCCAATACAAGGTTGTAAATAAGACAGATGGGAAAGAAAACAATTGTGGTCAATGTAATGTGTGAGTCCTCCTGGTATTAATTAATCGGAGTCAATCCGATGTACAACACAAGGTGGCCCCACGTTGGGCGCCAAAAATCAAGATCTTCTTAATTATACCGATACTCAAAATGAGTATTGGGGTATATTAGATTTGTGATAAAAGTGGATGTGCGTAACGTCCAGAAGGAATCGTTTCCGACCCCATAAAGTATATATACTCTTGATCAGCATCAATAGCCGAGTCGATTGAGCCCTGTCTGTCTGTCCGTCTGTCCGTCCGTCCGTCTGTCCGTCTGTCCGTCCCCTTCAGCGCCTAGTGCTCAAAGACTATAAGTGCTAGAGCAACGATGTTTTGGATTCAGACTTCTGTGATATGTCACTAATACAAAAATATTTCAAAACTTCGCCCCGCCCACTTCCGCCCCCACAAAGGACGAAAATCTGTGGCATCCACAATTTTAAAGATATGAGAAAACCAAAAACGTAGAATTGTAGAGAATGACCATATCTTTAAGACTGCGGAATCTGAATTGGATCGTATTATTATTATAGCCAGCATCAAGAAAACAATTTCATTTTTTCTCGCCCTGTCTCTCTCTAACACACACGTAGCATAGGCGGCTTTGCTTAGAGTAAAACATTAGCGCCTAGATCTCAGAGACTACAAAAGCTAGAGCAACCAAATTTAGTATCCACACTCCTAATATATCGGACCGAGACGAGTTTGTTTCAAAATTTCGCCACACCCCCTTCCGCCCCGCAAAGGACGAAAATCTGGGGATATTCAAAAATCTCAGAGACTATTAAAGCTAGAGTAACCAAATTTGGTATCCCCCCTCCTGTTAGATCTTACTATAAAACGTGTATCTTAAAATTTCGCCCCACCCTCTTCCGCCCCCACAAAAAACGAAAATCTGTTGCATCCACAATATTGAGGATACGAGAAAACTAAAAACGCAGAATCATAGATAATGATCATATATATCAGATTGCTGAATCTGGATCAGATCAGATCATTTTTATAGCCAAAAGGAACAAATCAATTTGCACTGGCCTCGCAGCACCCGACGTCACGCTCAGACTGATTTTCTGTCTCTCTCGCACGCACTCCTTGTCGTGTCGTTTAATATTAGCGGCGTCTGCCGGAGGAGAGCCATACTGACTTAGTATCGGGTATAACTGTAGAGTTGCGGTGTCCGCAGCAACTCACAACGTTCCACCTCGTTTATGTATATGTATGTAAACTTAAATAGCTGTTCTGCTGCTCGGTACTATTCTGCTTACTCTTATGTTAACTTATGTTACTTCACTCGGCTTATCGCCAGCCCCCTTCGGCTCCGTTGCTGGCGAGCGTTTTTATAGCTCGCTCGCTCTCCTATTGGGCTCTGCCTTTGCTGCTTGCGAGTTCTCTCTCTCCCCGCTTTCACTCTCTGCCTATGCACGCATCACCTTTGGCTCCGCTCGCCCTCTTTATTTTTTTGGGGCATTACCCTTGCAGCTCTGAGTATTGAACTCCAACAACACACTAACTCTTTCCTTCCCTATGTACTGCGGATCTTAATTGGGCCTTGTTAACTGTATACGGCACGTTTAGGTAGGATTTGCGCTATTTTCCTCCTTTTTCTCCGTTCGTATTTCGCCGGTGCTGAACTTTCCGCTATCGCGGATTATCGACCGTCCCGCTTTGTGGCCGCCGCCTCACCGACGTCGATCCGGCTGCCCGCGAAGGTCGAGCCTCTCTGAATTTTTTCTGCGTCTCTGATCCCTCGCTCTGTGCTGCGACGGATCAGCTGCTTGGAGCGCCGCTGCTTCGCCAGCCCAAATTGCTAGGCGCCAAATCTAGTGCAGGGAGAAAGAACCGTCTAACGTATTCGGCCCCGAAAGATCTGTGGTATCCCACTTTTTGTTCCTCTTACCCGTCAATCTTGGCCCCAGTGGCCGACCACCTAGCTTCAGTTATCGTAGTCCCGCGACTTTTGCTTTGCTGCTGCTGGATACCACTCGCGCTTTGACAATATTCTTTTCTTGACTTTGGAACTTTTTCATTAATGATTTTTGCTGAGCCTGTTCGGGGCGATGTTGGTCGCTCGACATCCAAATTCCAAAAGGAAGATGGACACGCTCCCATCCACTATGAGACCGGTCGGATCCGCTGGATGACGTTCGAATGTCATCGCTTTCTCCTCTTTCTCTTCACCTGCCATCAGCGTTAATTCACCCCAGAGGGAGCCAACCTTTCAGAGCACCGTTTAAGAGCCCCTGACTCCAAAACCCCCTGTAGCAGCGAGACTATGGCTGCCCATACAAAGCCGTTGGCGGTCAATTTAGTTTACGCCCTCAGCTACAAGCCTCTTACAACAGGTCGGTATATAAAAAAAAGAGGAAAATTACTTAACTGTTTTAGAAAATAAACTGAAATTACTTTATAACATGATGAAGAAAAAAGGGGTCAAAAGTTTAAGTCAGCAGTTTTGATGAAGATTGCCAGCTCTCTGAGATGTAGCGGCTCTTTTTATACCCGATACTCAAAATGAGTATTGGGGTATATTAGATTTGTGGTAAAAGTGGATGTGTGTAACGTCCAGAAGGAATCGTTTCCGACCCCATAAAGTATATATATTCTTGATCAGCATCAATAGCCGAGTCGATTGAGCCCTGTCTGTCTGTCCGTCTGTCCGTCCGTCCGTCTGTCCGTCTGTCCGTCCCCTTCAGCGCCTAGTGCTCAAAGACTATAAGTGCTAGAGCAACGATGTTTTGGATTCAGACTTCTGTGATATGTCACTAATACAAAAATATTTCAAAACTTCGCCCCGCCCACTTCCGCCCCCACAAAGAACGAAAATCTGTGGCATCCACAATTTTAAAGATATGAGAAAACCAAAAACGTAGAATTGTAGAGAATGACCATATCTTTAAGACTGCGGAATCTGAATTGGATCGTATTATTATTATAGCCAGCATCAAGAAAACAATTTCATTTTTTCTCGCCCTTTCTCTCTCTAACACACACGTAGCATAGGCGGCTTTGCTTAGAGTAAAACATTAGCGCCTAGATCTCAGAGACTACAAAAGCTAGAGCAACCAAATTTAGTATCCACACTCCTAATATATCGGACCGAGACGAGTTTGTTTCAAAATTTCGCCACACCCCTTCCGCCCCCGCAAAGGACGAAAATCTGGGGATATTCAAAAATCTCAGAGACTATTAAAGCTAGAGTAACCAAATTTGGTATCCGCACTCCTGTTAGATCTTACTATAAAACGTGTATCTTAAAATTTCGTCCCACCCCTTCCGCCCCCACAAAAGACGAAAATCTGTTGCATCCACAATATTGAGGATACGAGAAAACTAAAAACGCAGAATCATAGATAATGATCATATATATCAGATTGCTGAATCTGGATCAGATCAGATCATTTTTATAGCCAAAAGGAACAAATCAATTTGCACTGGCCTCGCAGCACCCGACGTCACGCTCAGACTGATTTTCTGTCTCTCTCGCACGCACTCTTTGTCGTGTCGTTTAATATTAGCGGCGTCTGCCGGAGGAGAGCCGTACTGACTTAGTATCGGGTATAACTGTAGAGTTGCGGTGTCCGCAGCAACTCACAACGTTCCACCTCGTTTATGTATATGTATGTAAACTTAAATAGCTGTTCTGCTGCTCGGTACTATTCTGCTTACTCTTATGTTAACTTATGTTACTTCACTCGGCTTATCGCCAGCCCCCTTCGGCTCCGTTGCTGGCGAGCGTTTTTATAGCTCGCTCGCTCTCCTATTGGGCTCTGCCTTTGCTGCTTGCGAGTTCTCTCTCTCCCCCGCTTTCACTCTCTGCCTATGCACGCATCACCTTTGGCTCCGCTCGCCCTCTTTATTTTTTTGGGGCATTACCCTTGCAGCTCTGAGTATTGAACTCCAACAACACACTAACTCTTTCCTTCCCTATGTACTGCGGATCTTAATTGGGCCTTGTTAACTGTATACGGCACGTTTAGGTAGGATTTGCGCTATTTTCCTCCTTTTTCTCCGTTCGTATTTCGCCGGTGCTGAACTTTCCGCTATCGCGGGTTATCGGCCGTCCCGCTTTGTGGCCGCCGCCTCACCGACGTCGATCCGGCTGCCCGCGAAGGTCGAGCCTCTCTGAATTTTTTCTGCGTCTCTGATCCCTCGCTCTGTGCTGCGACGGATCAGCTGCTTGGAGCGCCGCTGCTTCGCCAGCCCAAATTGCTAGGCGCCAAATCTAGTGCAGGGAGAAAGAACCGTCTAACGTATTCGGCCCCGAAAGATCTGTGGTATCCCACTTTTTGTTCCTCTTACCCGTCAATCTTGGCCCCAGTGGCCGACCACCTAGCTTCAGTTATCGTAGTCCCGCGACTTTTGCTTTGATGCTGCTGGATACCACTCGCGCTTTGACAATATTCTTTTCTTGACTTTGGAACTTTTTCATTAATGATTTTTGCTGAGCCTGTTCGGGGCGATGTTGGTCGCTCGACATCCAAATTCCAAAAGGAAGATGGACACGCTCCCATCCACTATGAGACCGGTCGGATCCGCTGGATGACGTTCGAATGTCATCGCTTTCTCCTCTTTCTCTTCACCTGCCATCAGCGTTAACTCACCCCCAGAGGGAGCCAACCTTTCAGAGCACCGTTTAAGAGCCCCTGACTCCAAATCCCCCTGTAGCAGCGAGACTATGGCTGCCCATACAAAGTCGTTGGCGGTCAATTTAGTTTACGCCCTCAGCTACAAGCCTCTTACAAAATCCCCCTGCCAAAGTCAGACTTAGGGATATTGCCTGCCTTGAGGAATCCACAAGGCTGACTGGCTTGTAGCTACACTTGCCGGATATCCTTCCCGTGGTACCTTCCGATGAGCTTTCCTTGCAGATCTTCCAGCTCATAAATCGAGTTCCCCACTTTCCGTCTAACTCGCGCCTTAAGAAACATTGGCCCTAGCTTAGCGTTGTAGCCAGCTTGAAAATTGCTTTGTTTAAAATTTCGCCGTAGCACTTCCTGCCCCACCTGGTACGATACTTCCTGTGCCCTCAGGTCATAATGCCGTCGATTTCGCTCCCATTGCTTCCGCATCACTTCACACGCTCTCTTTCTGACGATATCCAATGAATCCTCACGTGTGAAGGTCGCTGCCTTGTCCTCTAACATCCCCAATTTCCTCAGCAAAGAATACGTTGCGCCTGAAGACACCATCTGCTGGCCGAAAACCATATAGTAGGGCGTGGATCCTAACCCTGAGTGAACCGCCGACCTCAACGCACAGCATATTTTGCTAAGACTCTCATCCCAGTCTTTCTGGTCACTGCGAATATACGACCGAATGGCAGCGATGACCGAACGGTTGACTCGCTCCGAAGCATTGGCTTGGGGAGCGTGGACAGCTGTTAGCGTGTGCGTTATTCGATGCCTTCTGAGCAGGCCTTGAAACTTCTCGGATCGAAATTGCGATCCGTTGTCAGATACAATTCCCTCTGGAACTCCGAAAGTATGGAATAACTCCTCCTCTAAATACCTCAGCACAACATCCGCATTTAATTTTTTTACAGCCTTGAGGAAAACAAATTTCGAATAATGGTCCAGGACAATAAAAATTTCTATATTTCCACTGCGAGACTTAGGATACGGACCTAAGAAATCAATATAGAGACGCTGGAAGAACTTTTGCGACTCGGCCGCTTTTCCCATCGGTGGACGTAACGGAGCGTTTGGAGCTTTTGACATTTTACATTGCTCGCAGGCTGCCCCGTAGTCTTTTACGTCATTGATGAGTCCGGGCCAGAAATAATAACGCCGAATCCGCTCGAGTGTCTTGTGGACTCCACCATGGGAAGCCAGCGGATCATCGTGTGCTCTCTTAAGCACTTCTTTGACCATCCCCCTGGGTACCCACAACTTCCAAGCAAACGCGTCGTTAAGGATGTCTCCTTTTACATGCTCGGATCGCCGATAGATCAGAGAATCAACTATTTTAAGGTCGGGGAGTTGAGCCATATTGCTCTTAATTCCCTCCATCAGTTCCAAATATTCTCCCGATTTGAAATGAGCTGACTCAATGTCCACCAGCAAGCCATTGCTGAAATCCACTGCAGCCACTTGGTCATATGGGACCCTGGACAAGGCATCCGGAACAACATTCAGCTTCCCTCTTCTGTGTTGGATACTGAACCGGAAACCTTGCAGTTTTAAAGCCCATCTCGCTAACCTCGAATTCAAATCACTTTGAGACATGAGCCATTTCAGCGAGGCGTGATCCGTAATTACAGTGAACTCCTGACCCTCTACATAGGCTCTGAATCTTTTTATGCTCACCAGAGCAGCGAGACATTCCTGCTCTGTAACCGTATAGTTTCTTTGGGTTTTGTTAAGCTTCTTCGAAACAAAGGCTATCGGCAGTTCTTCCCCTTCGACCGACTTCTGTACCAGGACTCCGCCTACCCCGCTTTTACTGGCGTCGCAATGTATAAAAAATGGTTTGCTGAAGTCCGGACTTTGCAAGACCGGAGCACTGCAAAGCATGCCCTTTAACCGCTCAAAAGCTTCCTTGCCTTCTGTTGGCATCAACAGGGCGGATACAGACGCAAAGTTGTTTATGAACTTTCGATACCACCCTGCCAATCCCAGAAAGCTTCTCAACGCTTTCAACGACGTCGGCAATGGAAAATCCGAAATAGCCGAGACTTTTTCGGGGTCAGTGCGAATACCACCCTCTCCTATTATATGCCCTAGGTATCTCACAGAGCGCACACAGCATTTACTTTTCTCGATATTTAAGGTCAAGCCAGCTTCCCGAATCCGCGAGGCCACGGTGTCCAAAACGAGTAAATGTCTCTCAAACGTATCTGACACCAGCAATAAGTCGTCCAAATAAACGAAGACTTCGTTTCTAAGCGACGCAGGAATGACTTTATCCATTAAGCGTGTCATGGTTTGAGAGGCATTACAGAGACCAAACGGCATGACTTTATAATGATACAAGGGCCTCCCTGGAACCGTGAATGCAGTTTTACACCTAGATGCCGGATCCAAGGGGATCTGCCAATATGCATCCTTCAGGTCGAGACTACTTATGAACACTGCCTTCGGTAAACGGCTGAGAATGCCATCTATTTGGGAAAGGGGGTACGCATCTTTTTCCGTAACCTCATTCACTTTTCTGCTGTCCAAACAAACTCTGACTTTTCCCGGTTTCCGGACAAGTACTACTGGCGAGGACCAAGGACTCTTAGATTCTTCAATCACTCCTAGTTGAAGCATCCTGTCAATCTCAGTGTACAATAACTTCTCAATTGCCGGGGAAACTGGAAAATGACGCTGCTTAACGGGCTTCGCGTTTCCAGTGTCTATTGAGTGTGACAACACCGAAGTTTTCCCGAGACCCGATGTCGCAAATGATGGAAAACGTTGGACCATTCCCTGCAATTTCAATTCCTGAATGTCTGTCAGAACGTGCTGCTCTGTGGCGGCTGATATTTCCGCCACCTCTAAGGGTGGGGGCAAAAGATCGAACGACATCCAAAAATCAATTCCTAAATAAACATCCTGACTTAACGAAGGGATTATGTATATATCTAATTCTTTACTTATACCTTTATACTCTATACTAGTCCTAAATTTACCAATTATTTTTTGATGACTTCCATCAGCGGTGCATGCCTTGGACAGCACCTTTTTAAACGGCCTCCTGCTGATAATATATTCTTTGGCCAGTTTCCCTCCGATGCAAGTCAGAGCAGCTCCTGTATCGAGCAAACCCACTCGCTTATTATCCAGAAGACCAACTTCAGCATAAGGGCGTTTGTCCCCTTTGTTTCTTCTAATGCTATTTATGTACTTTACTGACTCCCAGAATTTTTTTAACCGCCGACTGCTGCGAGAACTTGTATTTGCTTTGTCGCCAAAGCTCGGAAACCCAATCTTCCTAATCTTTCCAGCTTAGTATGACAAAAATACTCTGGCTGACCAGCCGAAAGGGAGTGTGTCATTTCCCGCTCCCCACCACTGCTATATATCCTCACTCCTTTGTCGCCGCTTGCCGGTTGGGAACACTGGTCAGTGGACGAGATGCTGCAGTGCTCCTTTGCGCGTTTTTTTGGCATCGCGCACATGAAGGTTTATAGGCATTAGGAATACCGCATCCATAGCAAACAATTTTCCTTTTTTCCGCGCAGTCTTGATACCTATGCCCCTCCTTCCTCCAATTCCAGCATACGAGAGCAAAAGCGCCTATCTCATCCTCTACCTCTCCTTCAGAAAATTCTACGGCATCATCGATGTTCGCTTCCTCCCAGAGCTCTGATATCTGCTTCTTAAAGACCGATGGTTTCTGATAACCATGATTCTTACGGACTTCTTCTAAAAAGCATTCCCTTTTCCTGCATATATCCCTCAAGGTTTCCATCGAATCTACCCGTATGTTGAGAATTTCATGCTGAATTTCCGGACGTAAATTACGCCTCACAATTTCAATCAGCGTCTTCTCATTAAGAGGCTGGTCGAGTCTATCAGTTAGCTTTAGGATGGCATCGTAGAAACTTTCGAACGTTTCTTTTTCCCTCTGTTTTCTATCCCTTATCATTTGGCGGATATCCACATCCGTTCTGGAGTCTCGGAATTGCTTCCTCAACGCAGCACAAAGCTCCTGCCAACGAACTACTCCTACCGACTTGTGATATCGCCAAAAGAAATCAGATGCCTTGCCATCAATTAGCGAATTCGCATTACCACACAGAAGTGAGAAATTTCCCTCTAAGGTCTGATGAGTAAGGGCCTCAACTCTATAGATAAAGCTATCGATTCCTATTGTATCGGTGGTTCCTGAAAATCTTAATTTCCAGTTCGACATTAAGGCCACTTTGTCTGGTCTTTGGGCCAATTCAGAACCTACCGATCGGGCGCTGGTAGCACGCGGAGGTAACCCCGGATCTGGTTGCTGCCCATTGATTCCTAGTAGCTGCTCCAAAGAAGTATTCCTGCTAGTATTTGGATTTGGCGTTTGTCTTTGCTGCTCCATATTATTTATGTGAGCTTCTACATTGGTTTGAATGAGATTCGCCATTTGTTCTGTCAACTGAGTTAACAGCTCGTTCTGTATAGCCTTGACAGCGGCTGCAATTTCGGCAGACGTCTGGCTCATCTCGACGATGGACGGGTTCTCGCTCGCACTTAGCTCTTCACTTCTCGTTTCGGCCAAATTTGATAAGCTATCTGCTCTTGGGATTGGTACGAGTCTAGATTGCTGCCTCGTTAACACAGATGTGCTAGCTGGATTTGTAATGGTTTGAGCTATGCAAACCGAAAATTTTGAAATTTTGAGATATACGTTTTATAGTGAGATCTAACAGGAGTGCGACTACCAAATTTGGTTACTCTAGCCTTAATAGTCTCTGAGATTTGTGAATATCCCCAGATTTTCATCCTTTGCGGGGGCGGAAGGGGCTGTGGCGAAATTTTGAAATAAACTCGTCTCGGTCCGATATATCAGGAGTGTGGATACCAAATTTGGTTGCTCTAGCTTTTATAGTCTCTGAGATCTAGGCGCTAATGTTTTACTCTAAGCAAAGCCGCCTATGCTACGTGTGTGTTAGAGAGAGACAGGGCGAGAAAAAATGAAATTGTTTTCTTGATTCTGGCTATAATAATTATACGATCTGGTTCAGATTTTGCACTCTAGAAGATATAGTCATCTTCTACGATTCTGCGTTTTTAGTGTTCTCGTATCGTCGAAATTGTGGATGCCACAGACTTTCGCCCTTTGTGGGGGCGGAAGTGGGCGGGGCAAAGTTTTGAAATATTCTTGTAGCAGTGTAGTAGTCTTTGAGCACTAGGCGCTGAAGGGGTCGGACAGACGGACAGACGGACGGACGGACAGACGGTCAGACGGACAGACAGACATGGCTCAATCGACTCGGCTATTGATGCTGATCAAGAATATATATACTTTATGGAGTCGGAAACGATTCCTTTTGGACGTTACACACATCCACTTTTACCACAAATCTAATATACCCCAATACTCATTTTGAGTATCGGGTATAAATATAACAAAAATAAGATATAAACGAGGTGGAACGTTGTGAGTTGCTGCGGACACAGCAACTCTACGGTTATACCCGATACTAAGTCAGTATGGCTCTCCTCCGGCAGACGCCGCTAATATTAAACGACACGACAAAGAGTGCGTGCGAGAGAGACAGAAAATCAGTCTGAGCGTCACGTCGGGCGCTGCGTAGCCACTGCAAATTGATTTGTTCCTATTGGCTATAAAAATGATCTGATCTGATCCAGATTCAGCAATCTGATAGATATGATCATTATCTATGATTCTGCGTTTTTAGTTTTCTCGAATGTGCAATATTGTGGATGCAACAGATTTTCGTTCTTTGTGTGGGCGGAAGGGGGTGGGGCGAAATTTTAAGATACACGTTTTATAGTAAGATCTAACAGGAGTGCGGATACCAAATTTGGTTACTCTAGCTTTAATAGTCTCTGAGATTTTTGAATATCCCTAGATTTTCGTCTTTTGCGGGGCGGAAGGGGGTGTGGCGAAATTTTGAAACAAACTCGTCTCGGTCCGATATATTAGGAGTGTGGATACCAAATTTGGTTGCTCTAGCTTTTGTAGTCTCTGAGATCTAGGCGCTAATGTTTTACTCTAAGCAAAGCCGCCTATACTTCGTGTGTGTTAGAGAGAGACAGGGCGACAAAAAATGAAATTGTTTTCTTGATGCTGGCTATAATAATAATACGATCCAATTCAGATTCCGCAGTCTTAAAGATATAGTTATTATATACAATTCTACGTTTTTGGTTTTTTTATATCTTTAAAATTGTGGATGCCACAGATTTTTGTCCGTTGTGGGGGCGGAAGTGGGCGGGGCGAAGTTTTGAAATATTTTTGTAGCAGTGCCATATCACAGAAGTCTGGATCCAAAACATCGTTGCTCTAGCTCTTATAGTCTTTGAGCACTAGGCGCTGAAGGGGACGGACAGACGGACAGACGGACGGACGGACAGACGGACAGACAGACAGGGCTCAATCGACTCGGCTATTGATGCTGATCAAGAATATATATACTTTATGGGGTCGGAAACGATTCCTTCTGGACGTTACACACATCCACTTTTACCACAAATCTAATATACCTGTGGAGATAATGTTTTTTATCCCCAATCGGCCGACTAATTATTTCGAATTAAATAAAACTCGGCGCAGAAATAAAATGACGATATGTTCTTTATTGCGTGACATCCAAATTGCAAGTGTGGCTTGCCTGCCCCTTACATTGCCGCTCCGATCGCTAAGCGCAGCTTCGCTCGGCCGACGTCGGTAGGCAGACGCAAAGCGGAGATAGCGAAGATCGAGCTGGCAGAGAGCGTTTAGCAGGGCAAGCAAACAAATGAGCGACATAGACATAAGTAACAAACAAAATAAGCGGCTGAGGGCCGAAGAATTAGGTGCTATTTGGCAAGCAGCTAATCGGCTGGGTTCTGCTCCGAACATTCACTACAGATCCATCCTGAAGGGGCAGAACCGCTATTTTTCCAACGGCCCTCTTGAAAAGGCCTTTTTGAGTGCGGATGACGGCTACTCTGATGGTTCCATCTTTTCCTGGGATGACGCTCTCAATGCGGCCAAGCGGCCACCTTAATGGTGGCAGCGTTTCCTCCTTGATCATGACGAGCGCTCCTAGCTTGATGTTTGGAGACGATGACCGCCATTTGCTCCGCTCCTGAAGAATCGAAAGATACGCCGTGCTCCATTTTCTCCAAAACGCCTGCTTCATTTGACACAGCCGCTGCCATCGACTAAGTAGGTTGACCCGGAGATGCGCCACATCTGGCTCGTCGAATGCAGCTTTCGGGGCTCCATTGAGAAAGTGGTTTGGCGTGAGCACATCTAGATCATCGGGACTTTCTGTAATTGCATAAAGCGGACGGGAATTTAACAAAGCAGAGATTTCACAAGCCAAGGTCTGAATTTCATCAAGAGTAAAAATGTAGGTCCCGACGATGCGATGAAAATGATATTTAGCTGCTTTAACAGCCGCCCCCCACAAACCCCCAAAATGAGGTGAACGAGGGGGGATGAATTTCCAGTCGATTCCACTAGAAACGCAGAGATGTGACACAGCCGACGTATGAGGATCGCTGAGGAACATTTGCCGAAGCTCCAAAAGCTCATTTTTTGCTCCTACAAAATTTGTAGCGTTGTCTGACCAGATGATTCGAGGTTTGGGACGTAGACTTATAAAACGCCTTAATGCTGCCAGAAAGGATTCTGTAGATAGATCCCGAACGACTTCCAAATGAGTTGCTTTGGTGCTAAAGCATACGAAGACAGCGATGTAACATTTGATAGGAGGCCTGCTTCTGACTTCCGACTTGTGATAAAAGGGTCCGCAAAAATCAACGCCCGTTGTGTGGAATGCTGGATTAGTCCTTACGCGATCCGCAGGCAAGTTTCCCATGATATGTTCCCTCAGCACTGGCTTCAAACGAAAGCATCTAACACATTTGCGAATGATTCCCGCAACATATTTGCGTCCACCAATAGGCCAGAATTTTTGCCGAAGCAGTCCGAGCAATCCTTGAGCTCCTGCGTGGAGAAACCTTTCGTGAAAGAAGATAATAATAGAGACAGTGACAGGATGTCCCTTAGGAAGCAGGATCGGGTGCTTCGCGTCGTAGTCCAATTCGGCATTTTGGAGGCGGCCTCCAACACGCAGCAATCCAAAGCTATCCAGAAATGGATTCAGTGAGGCCATCGTGCTTTTTGGGGGTAGGGCCTGTTTGCTGGCGAGGGCCCTTATCTCTTCCGAAAATTGTTGCTGCTGTATTGCCCTTATGAGGAAATGCGTACCATTTTTGATGTCGATTACGGTAAGTTGACCCTTCGACCGCGCTATGCCTTTGTCCTTGAGAATGTAGAATCGATATATGTAAGCAAAGACGCGCTGCATGGATCCGAATGAGTTTTGAAATTTGCAATCGTACGATACATCCCTTTCGTTTGAAACAACCAATGCTGCATGACGACGTTCTGGTACATCGGTCGGCAATTGCAAGCCTGCAGGCCACTCTGAGCTCTCAAGACGCAAGAATGGTGGTCCAGAGATCCAAAGGCTGCTATCCATTAGTTCAGCGGGCGTGGCTCCACGTGATATGATGTCGGCAGGATTCAACTTTGTGGGCACGTGATGCCAAGTCATTCCAGCGGTGAGCTCCTGAATCCGCTGAACTCGATTAGAAACAAATATATTAAAATTCAATGGTGATTCTCGAATCCAGGCAAGGGCTATGGACGAATCCGACCAGCAATGTATTTGGCATGGAGCTGATAATCCCTTAACTATGGTGGACACTAGTTCGGCTAATACGAGGGCAGTGGACAGCTCAAGCTTGGGGATAGTCATACTTTTCAAGGGCGCGACTCTGGATTTAGAGCATAAGAGATGACTTTGCACAATGCCAAGAGCTTCCGAACGCATGTATACACAGGCGCCATATGCTGCTTGGCTCGCATCACAAAACGCGTGCATTTCTAATCTGGCTTGCTGCCGAAGCACGTAACGTGGAAACTTAAAGTTTTTAACCATCGACAACTGCGAAGTCAGCTCAATCCAACTCGTATGTAGATCCTGGGGCAGGCTTTCGTCCCAATTCAACTTTAGGCTTTCGTTCCATAGCGACTGCATAAATATTTTAGCTTTTGTGATGATGGGAGAGATGAGCCCTAGAGGATCGTAGAACCTAGCTAGTGTAGACAGGACCGAACGCTTCGATATTGGGCCTGCAGCGGTTCCGACGTGAGCGAAGCTAAACAGAAGATTGTCCGTGGTGGGATCCCAAACTAGACCAAGCGCCTTGGTTACTTCAGTCCCGTCATGAAAGGTAAGGAACTTTTCGCGATCCGCCTCCGATACGCCTTCCAAAGCAGCGGGTTCATTGGAACACCATTTACGTATGGGAAAACATCCTTTCGAAAGTAGCTCCTTTACCTGCTGACGAATCTTGATGACAGAATCAATGCTGTCCCCTCCAGATATGAGATCATCGACATAGAAATCTCTTCGAACAACATCAGCGCCAAGCGGAAAACGCAACTCTTCATCATTTGCCAATTGATGCATAGCACGAATTGCTAAGAAAGCGGCAGGTTTGGTTCCGTAAGTAACAGTCTCCAACTTGAACACCTGAATCTCCTCCTTCGGGTCATTGCGCCATAGGATGCACTGCACGTGCGTATCGGGATGGGAAACGCGTACACAGCGGTACATTTTGCAGATATCGCCACACAAGGCGACTTTAAAAAAGCGGAAACGAAGCAGAGTTATCAGAATTTTAGGTTGGATGGTGGGTCCAGCCATTAGCGCATCATTCAGTGATACTCCAGACGCTGTTTTGGCAGATCCATCGAACACTACGCGTAATTTGGTGGTTGTACTATCCTGCTTGTGGACGCAATGGTGAGGCAAGAAGTACTGCGGGAGGTCTGACTGCCGCGAAGCTGGCGACATGTGTCCTAAATCACGATACTCCTGGAGAAACTCCATATATTTTGCCTTAAGCTGTGCATTTTTTGCTAGCTTCCTCTCCAAATTGAGAAATCTACGTAGCGCCTGCTGATACGATTCTCCTAATTCCTCTAGACTGAATTTGGTTGGCAAACGCACGGAGTAAGCTCCGGACTCTAGGCGAATGCAGTTTGTGACGAAATGCTGTTCGCAATGAACATCTTCCTCCGAAATTGATGAGGGCGAATAATCTCCATCGACTTCCCAAAACCGCCTTACAATATCGCACAAATTAGTCTCGCAAGCGGAGATGACAGGGGGATCTTCAACGGCTGCTAGCGCCGCACGGGCTTTCTCAGAGTTTTTAATACTTCCTGACACTATCCAGCCAAGTTTCGTCCTCTGCAATGTTGGCAATTGGTCTGACAGTCGAATCTGTCCAACGCACATTAATTCGAAAAACAAACCAGCACCTATCAACAGATCGACACGCTGGGGCTTGGCGAAATTAGGATCAGCCAGTTTTAGATTATTTGGCATTGGCCAATCCTTTGCGTCTAGGCCGAAGTTAGGCTGCATTCCTGTGATTGAGGCAGTGATAATTGCAGAGAGGAAACCGCGATAGCTTTCGTCTTGAGATTGCAGGACGATGTCCACAGCCTTGCTGGATGGTAGAATTGACTCTCCAATACCGGCGATTTTAACGTGAGACGGGTGAGGATCTAACTGCAGCTGATTGGCGAGTCTCGATGTTATAAAGTTAACCTGAGAAGCGGAATCTAAAATGGCACGACATGGAATAAGCGATCCAAAACGGCCCCTGACATATACGATTGCAGTAGCTAGCAGCACGTTTTGGCTAGGCAGAGATTTTTGACTCGAGGGGGAGGGCTAATATATTTGCTTGCTACTAGGGCACTTGCAGGATCATGCTGGGTCGATTCCGTGCTCGGCGACGGCAACTCAGCGTCAGCGCCCGACTGCATGTGGAGCAGTGTGTGATGCTTGGCTTGGCAATTTCTACATGCCCCTGACTTGCAGCGTTGCAATGAATGGCCTTTGTTGAGGCAGTTTAGACATAAATGGCGCTTCTTCACCTCCTTGTATCGAGAAAAAACAGGGAGATCTATAAATGCCTGGCATCGGGATATGTAGTGATCGGAGGATTTGCAATACTTGCATGTTGAGCTATTATGATCGTTAATGGAGGTGATTAGGGTGCTAGGTTTACTTTCTCCCACCTGCTGGCTAGGAATTGTTACCATAGCCGATCACAAATTTTCCAGCATCCGACATCTTGCTTCCAAGAATGAGGCCATGCTTGACCACCGAGGCAATCCTGACGTCGGCAAGTTCTCTTCCCATTTCTCCTTGGTCTTGTGGTCCAATTTCGTGCCTATGATGAAGATCAGCAACCCATCGGAAATCTCCTGCGGGGTCGCCAAGGTCTGAAGTGCACGCAAGTGCGAATTGATTTTATCGCTGAGCGCGCGCAAGCCGATAGCCGAGCCCTTCTCCACCCCTTGCAGCCCGAAAATAGCCTTGACGTGTGCCTGAAAATGTAACAGTTTATTATCGAATCGCAACATTAGCAAATTCAACGCCTTGTCGTAATTCTCCTCAGAAAGTTCCAAGGAACGAATCGTATCCAGCGCAGCACCATCTAGACATCCACGAAGATATTGGAATTTTTCGATGATTGGTATACGATGGTCTTTGTGCACCATTGTCGAAAACATCGCGTGGAATTCTGGCCAATCCATGTAGCTCCCACCGAATCGCGGAAGCTGCAACTCGGGCATTCGAGAACGGCCTATACTATTATAGGCGAACAACGACGAATTCCCCTCGAGAGTATGCCGAGCCGTTGAATTGGCAACATTTACCGTGCGAGCAGCCATCAACTCCCGCGACAGCCTGGACCTAACCTTGACATAAACATTCGAAAAGTCCAGCCGGGCATCATGGGCTAACTGCAGGAAATCCAGCCTTTCAAGGCTCGTTTGAGCGGCATCGAAATCCGCATTCATTCGCTCGATCTGCTCTAAGCGAGCTTGAAGTTCTGCCTCATCTAACTCGGCAAGATCTCCCTTGGTGAGAAAGCGATCCATGGCCTTTAGTTGGCGCGCGATGGACTCGGCCTTGTGCTTGTAGAAATCTACATCACTCGGCATTGCTGCGTTCGCGACATTGGTAGGCTCAGGTGCTGCCATGTTGAGGTTTTAAAAGAGTCACTCAGCACGGCCGAAAAAGACACCCTGTATACGTATAAACGTGGGAACCGAAAGCAAAGGGATTACAGCTAATGCCTTTAGCTGTGCGGCCGTGCGAGCTGTCCGATTCCGCTTTGTACTCCGCTTGTGTGTATTAGTGAGTTCGCTGCACTGCCTACCGCACTGCACTGACCGAATTGTCGCGACAGAGAAATTAATAGCCAGCAATGCGTGTATGTAGGTGTATGTAAGTGTGTTTTAGCACCGAATTGTGCTTAACCGCCGAAAATTTGCTAGGGCTAACGAATGTCGATCGCGAATAAATATTAATTGACACTGCAACTCAGAGATCACGTCGGGGTCACCAAATTTTATGTGGAGATAATGTTTTTTATCCCCAATCGGCCGACTAATTATTTCGAATTAAATAAAACTCGGCGCAGAAATAAAATTACGATATGTTCTTTAATGCGTGACATCCAAATTGCAAGTGTGGCTTGCCTGCCCTTTACATTGCCGCTCCGATCGCTAAGCGCAGCTTCGCTCGGCCGACGTCGGTAGGCAGACGCAAAGCGGAGATAGCGAAGAGCGAGCTGGCAGAGAGCGTTTAGCAGGGCAAGCAAGCGCAGAGCTTTAACAAACAAATGAGTGACATAGACATAAGTAACAAACAAAATAAGCGGCTGAGGGCAGAAGAATTAGGTGCTATTTGGCAAGCAGCTAATCGGCTGGGTTCTGCTCCGAACAATACCCCAATACTCATTTTGAGTATCGGGTATAAAAATATAGAAGAAAATATAAAAATGTTTCTATAAAACAAATATATAAAGAAATTTAATTCTGTGAAATTATACCATCAAAAGAAAAGAATGATCTCCCGACTCCCAATAGCTCCCTGCAGAAGCTGCACACCAATTGTCCGCTTTTTTTGGTAACGTCTAATAGCAAATTTATGAAACTGACCAACACAAATGAATCGTGGACAGGAGGCATTTCATGACAAAAAAACTCTCCTTGTTTCCTACTCGACTCAACTTCTCGATCACAAACAAATAGAAGAACTGTCATGTTTCCGTTCCAGTCCATCTGCCGTGGTCAGAGATTCATCCCTAAGGTTGAATCAACTTGATTTCCAATCGTCAGAATGGCTTTTCAACAAAAACATCAAAACAAATAAAAGATAAAGTTAAGTGAAAACTATCGCTAGGTAAATGTGGTCAGAAGGCAACTGCTCGCAGCCGACCCATTCTGAATTCCTATGCATTCTATCCCAGTCGTCCCTTCACTTGTTGAAAATATAGAAATCCCGCTCGAACCCACATCTCACTGGACAGGTTATCGCCTCTGAGGCTAATTTGCCTGCATTCCAAGTTTTTGTCATGGTTCCATGCTCGCAGAAAACAGATATTTTCCATCAAAGCTATACGCTAACCAGCGTAAACTTTACGGACAGCTACCCTACGCTATTCACTCAGACAATACAAGGTTGTAAATAAGACAGATGGGAAAGAAAACAATTGTGGTCAATGTAATGTGTGAGTCCTCCTGGTATTAATTAATCGGAGTCAATCCGATGTACAACACAAGGTGGCCCCACGTTGGGCGCCAAAAATCAAGATCTTCTTAATTATACCCGATACTCAAAATGAGTATTGGGGTATATTAGATTTGTGGTAAAAGTGGATGTGTGTAACGTCCAGAAGGAATCGTTTCCGACCCCATAAAGTATATATACTCTTGATCAGCATCAATAGCCGAGTCGATTGAGCCCTGTCTGTCTGTCCGTCTGTCCGTCCCCTTCAGCGCCTAGTGCTCAAAGACTATAAGTGCTAGAGCAACGATGTTTTGGATTCAGACTTCTGTGATATTTCACTAATACAAAAATATTTCAAAACTTCGCCCCGCCCACTTACGCCCCCACAAAGGACGAAAATCTGTGGCATCCACAATTTTAAAGATATGAGAAAACCAAAAACGTAGAATTGTAGAGAATGACCATATCTTTAAGACTGCGGAATCTGAATTGGATCGTATTATTATTATAGCCAGCATCAAGAAAACAATTTCATTTTTTCTCGCCCTGTCTCTCTCTAACACACACGTAGCATAGGCGGCTTTGCTTAGAGTAAAACATTAGCGCCTAGATCTCAGAGACTACAAAAGCTAGAGCAACCAAATTTAGTATCCACACTCCTAATATATCGGACCGAGACGAGTTTGTTTCAAAATTTCGCCACACCCCCTTCCGCCCCCGCAAAGGACGAAAATCTGGGGATATTCAAAAATCTCAGAGACTATTAAAGCTAGAGTAACCAAATTTGGTATCCGCACTCCTGTTAGATCTTACTATAAAACGTGTATCTTAAAATTTCGTCCCACCCCCTTCCGCCCCCACAAAAGACGAAAATCTGTTGCATCCACAATATTGAGGATACGAGAAAACTAAAAACGCAGAATCATAGATAATGATCATATATATCAGATTGCTGAATCTGGATCAGATCAGATCATTTTTATAGCCAAAAGGAACAAATCAATTTGCACTGGCTTCGCAGCACCCGACGTCACGCTCAGACTGATTTTCTGTCTCTCTCGCACGCACTCTTTGTCGTGTCGTTTAATATTAGCGGCGTCTGCCGGAGGAGAGCCGTACTGACTTAGTATCGGGTATAACTGTAGAGTTGCGGTGTCCGCAGCAACTCACAACGTTCCACCTCGTTTATGTATATGTATGTAAACTTAAATAGCTGTTCTGCTGCTCGGTACTATTCTGCTTACTCTTATGTTAACTTATGTTACTTCACTCGGCTTATCGCCAGCCCCCTTCGGCTCCGTTGCTGGCGAGCGTTTTTATAGCTCGCTCGCTCTCCTATTGGGCTCTGCCTTTGCTGCTTGCGAGTTCTCTCTCTCCCCCGCTTTCACTCTCTGCCTATGCACGCATCACCTTTGGCTCCGCTCGCCCTCTTTATTTTTTTGGGGCATTACCCTTGCAGCTCTGAGTATTGAACTCCAACAACACACTAGCTCTTTCCTTCCCTATGTACTGCGGATCTTAATTGGGCCTTGTTAACTGTATACGGCACGTTTAGGTAGGATTTGCGCTATTTTCCTCCTTTTTCTCCGTTCGTATTTCGCCGGTGCTGAACTTTCCGCTATCGCGGATTATCGACCGTCCCGCTTTGTGGCCGCCGCCTCACCGACGTCGATCCGGCTGCCCGCGAAGGTCGAGCCTCTCTGAATTTTTTCTGCGTCTCTGATCCCTCGCTCTGTGCTGCGACGGATCAGCTGCTTGGAGCGCCGCTGCTTCGCCAGCCCAAATTGCTAGGCGCCAAATCTAGTGCAGGGAGAAAGAACCGTCTAACGTATTCGGCCCCGAAAGATCTGTGGTATCCCACTTTTTGTTCCTCTTACCCGTCAATCTTGGCCCCAGTGGCCGACCACCTAGCTTCAGTTATCGTAGTCCCGCGACTTTTGCTTTGCTGCTGCTGGATACCACTCGCGCTTTGACAATATTCTTTTCTTGACTTTGGAACTTTTTCATTAATGATTTTTGCTGAGCCTGTTCGGGGCGATGTTGGTCGCTCGACATCCAAATTCCAAAAGGAAGATGGACACGCTCCCATCCACTATGAGACCGGTCGGATCCGCTGGATGACGTTCGAATGTCATCGCTTTCTCCTCTTTCTCTTCACCTGCCATCAGCGTTAATTCACCCCAGAGGGAGCCAACCTTTCAGAGCACCGTTTAAGAGCCCCTGACTCCAAAACCCCCTGTAGCAGCGAGACTATGGCTGCCCATACAAAGCCGTTGGCGGTCAATTTAGTTTACGCCCTCAGCTACAAGCCTCTTACAACAGGTCGGTATATAAAAAAAAGAGGAAAATTACTTAACTGTTTTAGAAAATAAACTGAAATTACTTTATAACATGATGAAGAAAAAAGGGGTCAAAAGTTTAAGTCAGCAGTTTTGATGAAGATTGCCAGCTCTCTGAGATGTAGCGACTCTTTTTATACCCGATACTCAAAATGAGTATTGGGGTATATTAGATTTGTGGTAAAAGTGGATGTGTGTAACGTCCAGAAAGAATCGTTTCCGACCCCATAAAGTATATATATTCTTGATCAGCATCAATAGCCGAGTCGATTGAGCCCTGTCTGTCTGTCCGTCTGTCCGTCCGTCCGTCTGTCCGTCTGTCCGTCCCCTTCAGCGCCTAGTGCTCAAAGACTATAAGTGCTAGAGCAACGATGTTTTGGATTCAGACTTCTGTGATATGTCACTAATACAAAAATATTTCAAAACTTCGCCCCGCCCACTTCCGCCCCCACAAAGGACGAAAATCTGTGGCATCCACAATTTTAAAGATATGAGAAAACCAAAAACGTAGAATTGTAGAGAATGACCATATCTTTAAGACTGCGGAATCTGAATTGGATCGTATTATTATTATAGCCAGCATCAAGAAAACAATTTCATTTTTTCTCGCCCTGTCTCTCTCTAACACACACGTAGCATAGGCGGCTTTGCTTAGAGTAAAACATTAGCGCCTAGATCTCAGAGACTACAAAAGCTAGAGCAACCAAATTTAGTATCCACACTCCTAATATATCGGACCGAGACGAGTTTGTTTCAAAATTTCGCCACACCCCCTTCCGCCCCGCAAAGGACGAAAATCTGGGGATATTCAAAAATCTCAGAGCCTATTAAAGTTAGAGTAACCAAATTTGGTATCCGCACTCCTGTTAGATCTTACTATAAAACGTGTATCTTAAAATTTCGTCCCACCCCCTTCCGCCCCCACAAAAGACGAAAATCTGTTGCATCCACAATATTGAGGATACGAGAAAACTAAAAACGCAGAATCATAGATAATGATCATATATATCAGATTGCTGAATCTGGATCAGATCAGATCATTTTTATAGCCAAAAGGAACAAATCAATTTGCACTGGCCTCGCAGCACCCGACGTCACGCTCAGACTGATTTTCTGTCTCTCTCGCACGCACTCCTTGTCGTGTCGTTTAATATTAGCGGCGTCTGCCGGAGGAGAGCCATACTGACTTAGTATCGGGTATAACTGTAGAGTTGCGGTGTCCGCAGCAACTCACAACGTTCCACCTCGTTTATGTATATGTATGTAAACTTAAATAGCTGTTCTGCTGCTCGGTACTATTCTGCTTACTCTTATGTTAACTTATGTTACTTCACTCGGCTTATCGCCAGCCCCCTTCGGCTCCGTTGCTGGCGAGCGTTTTTATAGCTCGCTCGCTCTCCTATTGGGCTCTGCCTTTGCTGCTTGCGAGTTCTCTCTCTCCCCCGCTTTCACTCTCTGCCTATGCACGCATCACCTTTGGCTCCGCTCGCCCTCTTTATTTTTTTGGGGCATTACCCTTGCAGCTCTGAGTATTGAACTCCAACAACACACTAACTCTTTCCTTCCCTATGTACTGCGGATCTTAATTGGGCCTTGTTAACTGTATACGGCACGTTTAGGTAGGATTTGCGCTATTTTCCTTCTTTTTCTCCGTTCGTATTTCGCCGGTGCTGAACTTTCCGCTATCGCGGATTATCGACCGTCCCGCTTTGTGGCCGCCGCCTCACCGACGTCGATCCGGCTGCCCGCGAAGGTCGAGCCTCTCTGAATTTTTTCTGCGTCTCTGATCCCTCGCTCTGTGCTGCGACGGATCAGCTGCTTGGAGCGCCGCTGCTTCGCCAGCCCAAATTGCTAGGCGCCAAATCTAGTGCAGGGAGAAAGAACCGTCTAACGTATTCGGCCCCGAAAGATCTGTGGTATCCCACTTTTTGTTCCTCTTACCCGTCAATCTTGGCCCCAGTGGCCGACCACCTAGCTTCAGTTATCGTAGTCCCGCGACTTTTGCTTTGCTGCTGCTGGATACCACTCGCGCTTTGACAATATTCTTTTCTTGACTTTGGAACTTTTTCATTAATGATTTTTGCTGAGCCTGTTCGGGGCGATGTTGGTCGCTCGACATCCAAATTCCAAAAGGAAGATGGACACGCCCCCAACCACTATGAGACCGGTCGGATCCGCTCGATGACGTTCGAATGTCATCGCTTTCTCCTCTTTCTCTTCACCTGCCATCAGCGTTAACTCACCCCCAGAGGGAGCCAACCTTTAGAGCACCGTTTAAGAGCCCCTGACTCCAAAACCCCCTGTAGCAGCGAGACTATGGCTGCCCATACAAAGCCGTTGGCGGTCAATTTAGTTTACGCCCTCAGCTACAAGCCTCTTACAACAGGTCGGTATATAAAAAAAAGAGGAAAATTACTTAACTGTTTTAGAAAATAAACTGAAATTACTTTATAACATGATGAAGAAAAAAGGGGTCAAAAGTTTAAGTCAGCAGTTTTGATGAAGATTGCCAGCTCTCTGAGATGTAGCGGCTCTTTTTATACCCGATACTCAAAATGAGTATTGGGGTATATTAGATTTGTGGTAAAAGTGGATGTGTGTAACGTCCAGAAGGAATCGTTTCCGACCCCATAAAGTATATATATTCTTGATCAGCATCAATAGCCGAGTCGATTGAGCCCTGTCTGTCTGTCCGTCTGTCCGTCCGTCCGTCTGTCCGTCCGTCCGTCCCCTTTAGCGTCTAGTGCTCAAAGACTATAAGAGCTAGAGCAACGATGTTTTGGATCCAGACTTCTGTGATATGTCACTGCTACAAAAATATTTCAAAACTTCGCCCCGCCCACTTCCGCCCCCACAAAGGACGAAAATCTGTGGCATCCACAATTTTAAAGATATGAGAAAACCAAAAACTTAGAATTGTAGAGAATGACCGTATCTTTAAGACTGCGGAATCTGAATTGGATCGTATTATTATTATAGCCAGCATCAAGAAAACAATTTCATTTTTTCTTGCCCTGTCTCTCTCTAACACTTACGTAGCATATGCGGCTTTGCTTAGAGTAAAACATTAGCGCCTAGATCTCAGAGACTATAAAAGCTAGAGCAACCAAATTTGGTATCCACACTCCTAATATATCGGACCGAGACGAGTTTGTTTCAAAATTTCGCCACACCCCCTTCCGCCCCCGCAAAGGATGAAAATCTGGGGATATTCACAAATCCCAGAGACTATTAAGGCTAGAGTAACCAAATTTGGTATCCGCACTTCTGTTAGATCTCACTATAAAACGTTGTGAGGAACCGTGGTTCCCACAGGCCGAATTCGACCAAAGCATAGCCGGATAAAGGCGGTGGGACGGTCGGATAAAGGCTGATGGCTGGCTGGATAAGGCGAAGGTCAGCCCAGATACCCACGGATAGCCGGATGCGGCGAAGAGGCCAAGGGCCCCGAGAGGAGAAGTGTCCCGCTCTCGGAGCAAGAGAAACGCGAGAGGCAGAGGAGACGGCGGGATCGGGCCGGCAGCGATCCGACGCATGACCAAATAGGGGCATGGGATCACGCCACCGGCCAGGCCCCGTTACGAAGGCCGTGGAAACCAGGAGACGGCGATGGAAAACTACCAACGCCGAGCCGGGGCCCGTCAAGGGGCTATAAAAGGAGGCTGCGGCAACGAAGCGGCTCTTTTTTTCCGTGGAGAAGTGATCGCGCGCGCACGTTGAAACCCCGCCGAAACGTGAGAGTAATACCCGGTACGGTTCGAAGAAGTGCAGTGAAGTGAATAACAACAGGAAGACAGGCCCCGCCTGCCCCCAGAGTGAGTCTAAGTTAAGAGGTGATCCACAGTTGCCGGCGGGAAGCTAAGAGGGGAGAGCGAGACGTAGAGTGCGGATTTGCGGGGCGGGCCAAAGCAATAGCGGAGGTCAAACTGCCCCAATCAACAGCCTCAACGCTGCCACACCCGACGAGAGCCCACGCGTGGTGGAGATCCATAGATAAGCTGAATTGTAGCATCTAGCCCTAAGTCCTAATATAAGTACGAATAAAGAGAGATTCGATTAAAGAAAAGGAAGGTCTAATCATTTGTCGTTGGGGGCAACAATAAAAATACGTTGCGACGAATCGGCCGACCGCTGAGCGAGCCCAGCAAACTCAAGCGAACCAAGAAGCAGGTCCGTTACAACGTATATCTCAAAATTTCGCCCCACCCCTTGCGCCTCCACAAAGGACGAAAATCTGTTGCATCCACAATATTGCACATTCGAGAAAACTAAAAACGCAGAATCATAGATAATGACCATATCTATCAGATTGCTGAATGCTGAATGATCTGGATCAGATCAGATCATTTTTATAGCCAAAAGGAACAAATCAATTTGCACTGGCTACGCAGCACCCGACGTCACGCTCAGACTGATTTTCTGTCTCTCTCGCACGCACTCCTTGTCGTGTCGTTTAATATTAGCGGCGTCTGCCGGAGGAGAGCCATACTGACTTAGTATCGGGTATAACTTTAGAGTTGCGGTGTCCGCAGCAACTCACAACGTTCCCCCTCGTTTTTTCTCGCCCTGTCTCTCTCTAACACACACGTAGCATAGGCGGCTTTGCTTAGAGTAAAACATTAGCGCCTAGATCTCAGAGACTACAAAAGCTAGAGCAACCAAATTTGGTATCCACACTCCTAATATATCGGACCGAAACGACAACCGGTGGAGGAGCGAGGCCGTCGGATAAGAAGTGAGGAGGGAACACAACCAGTAGGCGAGCCGCCCTGCAAGTGGTTAGAGGGCATGGTAGAAAAGATCAGAAAAGAATCCCCGAAGTACCCCGACTATGTGGAGAAGGGGGGAAACTTGTACCGGCACATTCCTCACCGGGCAGGGAGCGAAGAAGTCGCCTCGTGGAAGTTATGTGTGCCGAAATATGCCCGAGAAAGGGTCTTAAAGGAAAGCCACGATAGTCCGGAAGCAGGCCACGCCGGCGGAAGGAGAACCGCGGCACGGGTGGCGGCAAGATATTACTGGCCAGGGATGTACAGGGACGTGAGGGCCTACGTGCGGAAGTGCGAACTATGTCTTCGCTATAAGCCAAGTCAGCTACAAGCGGCAGGAGAAATGTTGACACAGGTGCCGAAAGAACCATGGGCAACGGTATGCGCGGACTTTGTGGGTCCTCTGCCGAGGTCGAAACATGGGAACTCGATGTTGTTGGTGCTGGTGGATCGATTCTCCAAGTGGACCGAGTTGGTGCCGCTGAGGAAGGCCACAGCAGAGGCACTAATAAAGGCCTGTCGGGAGCGCATAATAGCCCGTTTTGGCACGCCCAAAGTCTTCATTACGGACAATGGGGTGCAGTTTGCAAGCAGGGCATTTACAAGATTCCTGGAGCAGCTAGGAGTTCGTCACCAGTTTACGGCGCCATACACGCCGCAATAGAATCCGACAGAGCGAACGAACAGAACGGTAAAGACCATGATAGCTCAGTTTACCGAGGGTGATCAAAGGTGTTGGGATGAAAAATGGCCGGAGCTGATGCTGGCCATGAATTCGGGAGTGTCGGATACAACGGGATATTCACCGGCGTTCGTGGTGCAAGGAAGGGAACCCCGGCTGCCAAAGGCCCTATATGACGAGGAGACGGTAGGCACGGGACAAGGCACAGAGACGCCGGATGAAAATGCGAAGAAATTAAAGGAGCTGTTTCAGTTGGTTCGACGCAACTTGGAAAGGGCAGCCCAGGATCAGGCCAGGCATTACAACCTGAGAAGAAGACCGTGGAGACCCAAAGTGGGAGAGGTCGTGTGGGCCAAACAGCACCACCTTTCCAATGCAGCGGAGGGATTCGCCGCGACGCTGGCACCAAGGTACGATGGGCCATACCAGATAGAGGACTTTATATCCCCGGTTATCTGCAACCTAAGAAAGGAGGGCGACAGGAAGAAGAGAACGGCACACAGACGAGATCTGAAACCCCAACCCGAGGAGCGAGAGACACAGGGGTGAAGGAGAATGGCTGTAATAGGTCGCCCTAAAGGGTCACGCAGGACCAGGAACGGTAGAGTGCCACGCAGGACACTGGGGAAGGGTGCCGCGCAGGACACGCACGAGACTCGTCAGCACGCAGGGTGATGGACTTGTGCACTTAGATTAAAAAAAAAAAAGGCGAACAGGAAGACTGTGGTTGGAGAAATCTGAAAAAAGCGAAAATTAGTAAAAAGAAAGGAAAATAAAACGAGAAGAGGAAAAGCTCAGCAAATCTGAACAGGAAACGCGTCACCCAAAGCTGGGAGGCGAATCCAGGGTCGGGGAGTGTAATCTCAGACAGCGGATGACCAGGAAAAACCCAGGGGCCAGGTTCACGCCTCAACGCGGACTCACGGGGCAACTACGAGCGTCGGGCCGGAACGACGGGTGCCGCTCATGCGTGGACTACGGGAAGGGGGTGGGTCCATCAAAGATGGAAAAGTTTTATCCATGAGCCAACAGAGAAACGCGGCGAGAACACAACAGTATCCAAAAAAAGAAGGGATAAGGCGAAATCGGATAGAGAGCGGAGAGCGCGACGGCACTCGCACAACCAGGGGAAAGATGCCGTTAGAGAGCGCGGCCGGCAGAGAGACGAGGCTGAGGGCCATGAGTACAAACGCAACAACCGTTAGAACCAGGCGGGAGAGACCGAGACACGGAGCGCCGGCACCGGTAGAGGGAACGATTGGCAATGCAACGCGTGTATATAGGCGGGTGGAAAACGGAACAGCGAACACTTGAAGGTAATTATCACCAGAAAGAACGCAAGAAAAGCAGCAAGAAAAAAAATGGAGATGAAACGCGGGCTCAACCACGAGGATGGCAGGAAGAAGATGGATGATATGAGGGCCTTCCTGGAGGAGCAACAGGCGATCGTGGGAGGAGGGGGCTATCGCGCCGGTACTTCTCGTCAGCGACGGGCGTCTCTGCTCTCGCGTAGCGACGAGGAGGATTGGTGCGATGGCTCCCAGTTCCTTCAACTGCTGGCCTCGCCGTTGGTGTCACCGGCGCCATCGCGGCACGACTCGGTGTCGCCGACGGTGTCATCGGATGAGGAGGAGGAGGAAGACGACGAGGTCATATGCACCGACGGCCCGCGCGCGCCAACCGCTCAGGAGAAGGCCAGATGGAGAAGGCAGCAAAGGGCGGAGCCGGAGACGAGGAAGGGAAGGCCGTTGACCCTGCGCGGCAAAATTGAGGCGGTGAGGCGGAGGTTTCAGGAGGCGACGCCGGAGGAGAAGCGCCGGATGCACCAAGTGCTGGAGAGGGCGCGGGCGATCAGGCGGCGGAGGGACGAGCGGATGGAGGCGCGGCGGCGACAGGCGGAAAGAGCCGCCAGTACGGAGGAGCACGGCCAAGAGAGCGACGAGGCGCCGCCACCCCCACCATTCCGGGTGGTGCTGCCGCCGATGCAGCCCCGGACCGACGAGGCGGAGACCGAGGGAACGCCGCCCCAGGCCACGGGCAAGCAGGCTACGAACCCAGAGGCCGAGTGGCAGCGGCGGCTGCAGCAGGCCGAGGAGGAGGAAGGCGAGCTGTGGCAACCTACGCCACCGGCCGAGGATGACGAGGGCTCCGAGAGGCGGCAGCCGCAGGCCGAGGAGGAGCAGCACCACCAGCAGCAGCACCAGCAGCAGCAGCACCAGCAGCAGCAGCAACGGCAGCACCAGCAGCAGCAGCACCAGCAGCAGCAGCACCAGCAGCAGCAACAGCAGCACCAGCAGCAGCAGCACCAGCAGCACCAGCAGCCGCATCACCAGCAGCAGTGGCAGCAGCAACCACAGTGGAGGGGACCGGAGGCGGCCGTAATGGGTCCGTATGTATCGCAGGAGGTGCGGACCGCCGTGCGCCAGGGGATGGTGTGGCACCACCAGACCCTTCACATCACGTGGGCCTCGGGGCCCGCCCCGAGCGAAGCCCAGCCAGAGGCCGGCGCCCGGGTGTGGGAGGAGAGTCCACGCGGCAGCAACAGCAGGGACCCGCGGAGGAGGGACCCCGGACCCGCCCCCACGACCTCAGCGGCAGCAATGGCGACGGCGGAGGCAGCGATGCGGACTGCAGAAGCGGCGAAGGTGACAGCAGAGACGCAGGCCGCGGAAATGGCGACGGCGGCCCAGCCGGCGACGGCGGTCCCGACGGCGACGGCCGAAGCAGCGGCAGCCGCGGCGACGGCGGAGGCGGCGATGCGAACGGCAGTGGTGGCGACGATGGCAGCAGGGACGCATACCGCGGAAACGGCGACGGCGGTCCAGACAGCGACGGCCGAGACAGCGGCAGAGGCGGCGACGGCGGCAGCAGAGACGCAGACCGCGGAAACGGCGACGGCGGCCCAGACGGCGACGGCCGAGGCAGCGGCAGAAGCCGAGACGCGGGCCGCGGAAACGGCGACGGCGGCGACAGCACCGACGGAGGTGGAACTTGAGGCGTGGGAGCGCGGACCGTGAGTGTGGCCCGCACCGGAGAGGTCGACGGCGGCCGAGCGCCCGGCTCTGAAGCGGCAGGCCTCCTGCCCGGAGCCCGGTGCAGGACCGAAGCGACCGGCCCTGCAACGGCAGAGCTCGGCACCAGCAGCCACGGTCCACTGGACGGCGATCCCGCGGTAGGAGTGGCCGGCGGCGGTGGTCCGCGCGCAGACCCAGATTCGCCTCGTGGGTAGGAGGGTGAAGAAGCTGGTGAGCGAGCGGGGTACCCGGTACCGCATTGCGATGTCGGCCACACGCACGGAGGTGTTCCGCGAGCAAAAGTAAGGAAAAAAAGGGGAAAGGAAAAAAAAAGAGCAAAGGAAAAAAAAGAAAGAAAAATCAGGGGCGAAACACGCGGGAAGAAAATGAATAAAGAGAGAAGAAAAAGAGAAAAGTGGAATACTTACGGGGGAGAGATATCGAGTGGATCGCCTACACGCCCCTACACCTTATCGATAGGTGGGGATTCGGCCCCAGCCAGAAAATTGCAAGGGCTGGCAGCGCCGCCCGAGCAAAGGCGCCAGAGGGCGAGGGCGCCCGTGATCCCAGATGCCGTAAGGAGCGCGCGTAAAATGGGGCCGTTTGAATGAGGAAAGCACACTCCGTCGCAAGGTCGCGGAAAACGGGAGTATTCCGCTGCGGGAAGAAAGAGGGGGTGTGAGGAACCGTGGTTCCCACAGGCCGAATTCGACCAAAGCATAGCCGGATAAAGGCGGTGGGACGGTCGGATAAAGGCTGATGGCTGGCTGGATAAGGCGAAGGTCAGCCCAGATACCCACGGATAGCCGGATGCGGCGAAGAGGCCAAGGGCCCCGAGAGGAGAAGTGTCCCGCTCTCGGAGCAAGAGAAACGCGAGAGGCAGAGGAGACGGCGGGATCGGGCCGGCAGCGATCCGACGCATGACCAAATAGGGGCATGGGATCACGCCACCGGCCAGGCCCCGTTACGAAGGCCGTGGAAACCAGGAGACGGCGATGGAAAACTACCAACGCCGAGCCGGGGCCCGTCAAGGGGCTATAAAAGGAGGCTGCGGCAACGAAGCGGCTCTTTTTTTCCGTGGAGAAGTGATCGCGCGCGCACGTTGAAACCCCGCCGAAACGTGAGAGTAATACCCGGTACGGTTCGAAGAAGTGCAGTGAAGTGAATAACAACAGGAAGACAGGCCCCGCCTGCCCCAGAGTGAGTCTAAGTTAAGAGGTGATCCACAGTTGCCGGCGGGAAGCTAAGAGGGGAGTGCGAGGCGTAGAGTGCGGATTTGCGTGGCGGGCCAAAGCAATAGCGGAGGTCAAACTGCCCCAATCAACAGCCTCAACGCTGCCACACCCGACGAGAGCCCACGCGTGGTGGAGATCCATAGATAAGCTGAATTGTAGCATCTAGCCCTAAGTCCTAATATAAGTACGAATAAAGAGAGATTCGATTAAAGAAAAGGAAGGTCTAATCATTTGTCGTTGGGGGCAACAATAAAAATACGTTGCGACGAATCGGCCGACCGCTGAGCGAGCCCAGCAAACTCAAGCGAACCAAGAAGCAGGTCCGTTACAACGTATATCTCAAAATTTCGCCCCACCCCCTTGCGCCTCCACAAAGGACGAAAATCTGTTGCATCCACAATATTGCACATTCGAGAAAACTAAAAACGCAGAATCATAGATAATGACCATATCTATCAGATTGCTGAATGCTGAATGATCTGGATCAGATCAGATCATTTTTATAGCCAAAAGGAACAAATCAATTTGCACTGGCTACGCAGCACCCGACGTCACGCTCAGACTGATTTTCTGTCTCTCTCGCACGCACTCCTTGTCGTGTCGTTTAATATTAGCGGCGTCTGCCGGAGGAGAGCCATACTGACTTAGTATCGGGTATAACTTTAGAGTTGCGGTGTCCGCAGCAACTCACAACGTTCCCCCTCGTTTTTTCTCGCCCTGTCTCTCTCTAACACACACGTAGCATAGGCGGCTTTGCTTAGAGTAAAACATTAGCGCCTAGATCTCAGAGACTACAAAAGCTAGAGCAACCAAATTTGGTATCCACACTCCTAATATATCGGACCGAAACGACAACCGGTGGAGGAGCGAGGCCGTCGGATAAGAAGTGAGGAGGGAACACAACCAGTAGGCGAGCCGCCCTGCAAGTGGTTAGAGGGCATGGTAGAAAAGATCAGAAAAGAATCCCCGAAGTACCCCGACTATGTGGAGAAGGGGGGAAACTTGTACCGGCACATTCCTCACCGGGCAGGGAGCGAAGAAGTCGCCTCGTGGAAGTTATGTGTGCCGAAATATGCCCGAGAAAGGGTCTTAAAGGAAAGCCACGATAGTCCGGAAGCAGGCCACGCCGGCGGAAGGAGAACCGCGGCACGGGTGGCGGCAAGATATTACTGGCCAGGGATGTACAGGGACGTGAGGGCCTACGTGCGGAAGTGCGAACTATGTCTTCGCTATAAGCCAAGTCAGCTACAAGCGGCAGGAGAAATGTTGACACAGGTGCCGAAAGAACCATGGGCAACGGTATGCGCGGACTTTGTGGGTCCTCTGCCGAGGTCGAAACATGGGAACTCGATGTTGTTGGTGCTGGTGGATCGATTCTCCAAGTGGACCGAGTTGGTGCCGCTGAGGAAGGCCACAGCAGAGGCACTAATAAAGGCCTGTCGGGAGCGCATAATAGCCCGTTTTGGCACGCCCAAAGTCTTCATTACGGACAATGGGGTGCAGTTTGCAAGCAGGGCATTTACAAGATTCCTGGAGCAGCTAGGAGTTCGTCACCAGTTTACGGCGCCATACACGCCGCAATAGAATCCGACAGAGCGAACGAACAGAACGGTAAAGACCATGATAGCTCAGTTTACCGAGGGTGATCAAAGGTGTTGGGATGAAAAATGGCCGGAGCTGATGCTGGCCATGAATTCGGGAGTGTCGGATACAACGGGATATTCACCGGCGTTCGTGGTGCAAGGAAGGGAACCCCGGCTGCCAAAGGCCCTATATGACGAGGAGACGGTAGGCGCGGGACAAGGCACAGAGACGCCGGATGAAAATGCGAAGAAATTAAAGGAGCTGTTTCAGTTGGTTCGACGCAACTTGGAAAGGGCAGCCCAGGATCAGGCCAGGCATTACAACCTGAGAAGAAGACCGTGGATACCCAAAGTGGGAGAGGTCGTGTGGGCCAAACAGCACCACCTTTCCAATGCAGCGGAGGGATTCGCCGCGACGCTGGCACCAAGGTACGATGGGCCATACCAGATAGAGGACTTTATATCCCCGGTTATCTGCAACCTAAGAAAGGAGGGCGACAGGAAGAAGAGAACGGCACACAGACGAGATCTGAAACCCCAACCCGAGGAGCGAGAGACACAGGGGTGAAGGAGAATGGCTGTAATAGGTCGCCCTAAAGGGTCACGCAGGACCAGGAACGGTAGAGTGCCACGCAGGACACTGGGGAAGGGTGCCGCGCAGGACACGCACGAGACTCGTCAGCACGCAGGGTGATGGACTTGTGCACTTAGATTAAAAAAAAAAAAGGCGAACAGGAAGACTGTGGTTGGAGAAATCTGAAAAAAGCGAAAATTAGTAAAAAGAAAGGAAAATAAAACGAGAAGAGGAAAAGCTCAGCAAATCTGAACAGGAAACGCGTCACCCAAAGCTGGGAGGCGAATCCAGGGTCGGGGAGTGTAATCTCAGACAGCGGATGACCAGGAAAAACCCAGGGGCCAGGTTCACGCCTCAACGCGGACTCACGGGGCAACTACGAGCGTCGGGCCGGAACGACGGGTGCCGCTCATGCGTGGACTACGGGAAGGGGGTGGGTCCATCAAAGATGGAAAAGTTTTATCCATGAGCCAACAGAGAAACGCGGCGAGAACACAACAGTATCCAAAAAAAGAAGGGATAAGGCGAAATCGGATAGAGAGCGGAGAGCGCGACGGCACTCGCACAACCAGGGGAAAGATGCCGTTAGAGAGCGCGGCCGGCAGAGAGACGAGGCTGAGGGCCATGAGTACAAACGCAACAACCGTTAGAACCAGGCGGGAGAGACCGAGACACGGAGCGCCGGCACCGGTAGAGGGAACGATTGGCAATGCAACGCGTGTATATAGGCGGGTGGAAAACGGAACAGCGAACACTTGAAGGTAATTATCACCAGAAAGAACGCAAGAAAAGCAGCAAGAAAAAAAATGGAGATGAAACGCGGGCTCAACCACGAGGATGGCAGGAAGAAGATGGATGATATGAGGGCCTTCCTGGAGGAGCAACAGGCGATCGTGGGAGGAGGGGGCTATCGCGCCGGTACTTCTCGTCAGCGACGGGCGTCTCTGCTCTCGCGTAGCGACGAGGAGGATTGGTGCGATGGCTCCCAGTTCCTTCAACTGCTGGCCTCGCCGTTGGTGTCACCGGCGCCATCGGGGCACGACTCGGTGTCGCCGACGGTGTCATCGGATGAGGAGGAGGAGGAAGACGACGAGGTCATATGCACCGACGGCCCGCGCGCGCCAACCGCTCAGGAGAAGGCCAGATGGAGAAGGCAGCAAAGGGCGGAGCCGGAGACGAGGAAGGGAAGGCCGTTGACCCTGCGCGGCAAAATTGAGGCGGTGAGGCGGAGGTTTCAGGAGGCGACGCCGGAGGAGAAGCGCCGGATGCACCAAGTGCTGGAGAGGGCGCGGGCGATCAGGCGGCGGAGGGACGAGCGGATGGAGGCGCGGCGGCGACAGGCGGAAAGAGCCGCCAGTACGGAGGAGCACGGCCAAGAGAGCGACGAGGCGCCGCCACCCCCACCATTCCGGGTGGTGCTGCCGCCGATGCAGCCCCGGACCGACGAGGCGGAGACCGAGGGAACGCCGCCCCAGGCCACGGGCAAGCAGGCTACGAACCCAGAGGCCGAGTGGCAGCGGCGGCTGCAGCAGGCCGAGGAGGAGGAGGGCGAGCTGTGGCAACCTACGCCACCGGCCGAGGATGACGAGGGCTCCGAGAGGCGGCAGCCGCAGGCCGAGGAGGAGCAGCACCACCAGCACCAGCACCAGCAGCAGCAGCAGCAGCACCAGCACCAGCACCAGCAGCACCGGCAGCAGCAGCACCAGCAGCAGCAGCACCAGCAGCAGCAGCAACGGCAGCACCAGCAGCAGCAGCACCAGCAGCAGCAGCACCAGCAGCAGCAACAGCAGCACCAGCAGCAGCAGCACCAGCAGCACCAGCAGCCGCATCACCAGCAGCAGTGGCAGCAGCAACCACAGTGGAGGGGACCGGAGGCGGCCGTAATGGGTCCGTATGTATCGCAGGAGGTGCGGACCGCCGTGCGCCATGGGATGGTGTGGCACCACCAGACCCTGCACATCACGTGGGCCTCGGGGCCCGCCCCGAGCGAAGCCCAGCCAGAGGCCGGCGCCCGGGTGTGGGAGGAGAGTCCACGCGGCAGCAACAGCAGGGACCCGCGGAGGAGGGACCCCGGACCCGCCCCCACGACCTCAGCGGCAGCAATGGCGACGGCGGAGGCAGCGATGCGGACTGCAGAAGCGGCGAAGGTGACAGCAGAGACGCAGGCCGCGGAAATGGCGACGGCGGCCCAGCCGGCGACGGCGGTCCCGTCGGCGACGGCCGAAGCAGCGGCAGCCGCGGCGACGGCGGAGGCGGCGATGCGAACGGCAGTGGTGGCGACGACGGCAGCAGGGACGCATACCGCGGAAACGGCGACGGCGGTCCAGACAGCGACGGCCGAGACAGCGGCAGAGGCGGCGACGGCGGCAGCAGAGACGCAGACCGCGGAAACGGCGACGGCGGCCCAGAAGCCGAGACGCGGGCCGCGGAAACGGCGACGGCGGCGACAGCACCGACGGAGGTGGAACTTGAGGCGTGGGAGCGCGGACCGTGAGTGTGGCCCACACCGGAGAGGTCGACGACGGCCGAGCGCCCGGCTCTGAAGCGGCAGGCCTCCTGCCCGGAGCCCGGTGCAGGACCGAAGCGACCGGCCCTGCAACGGCAGAGCTCGGCACCAGCAGCCACGGTCCACTGGACGGCGATCCCGCGGTAGGAGTGGCCGGCGGCGGTGGTCCGCGCGCAGACCCAGATTCGCCTCGTGGGTAGGAGGGTGAAGAAGCTGGTGAGCGAGCGGGGTACCCGGTACCGCATTGCGATGTCGGCCACACGCACGGAGGTGTTCCGCGAGCAAAAGTAAGGAAAAAAAGGGGAAAGGAAAAAAAAAGAGCAAAGGAAAAAAAAGAAAGAAAAATCAGGGGCGAAACACGCGGGAAGAAAATGAATAAAGAGAGAAGAAAAAGAGAAAAGTGGAATACTTACGGGGGAGAGATATCGAGTGGATCGCCTAAACGCCCCTACACCTTATCGATAGGTGGGGATTCGGCCCCAGCCAGAAAATTGCAAGGGCTGGCAGCGCCGCCCGAGCAAAGGCGCCAGAGGGCGAGGGCGCCCGTGATCCCAGATGCCGTAAGGAGCGCGCGTAAAATGGGGCCGTTTGAATGAGGAAAGCACACTCCGTCGCAAGGTCGCGGAAAACGGGAGTATTCCGCTGCGGGAAGAAAGAGGGGGTGTGAGGAACCGTGGTTCCCACAGGCCGAATTCGACCAAAGCATAGCCGGATAAAGGCGGTGGGACGGTCGGATAAAGGCTGATGGCTGGCTGGATAAGGCGAAGGTCAGCCCAGATACCCACGGATAGCCGGATGCGGCGAAGAGGCCAAGGGCCCCGAGAGGAGAAGTGTCCCGCTCTCGGAGCAAGAGAAACGCGAGAGGCAGAGGAGACGGCGGGATCGGGCCGGCAGCGATCCGACGCATGACCAAATAGGGGCATGGGATCACGCCACCGGCCAGGCCCCGTTACGAAGGCCGTGGAAACCAGGAGACGGCGATGGAAAACTACCAACGCCGAGCCGGGGCCCGTCAAGGGGCTATAAAAGGAGGCTGCGGCAACGAAGCGGCTCTTTTTTTCCGTGGAGAAGTGATCGCGCGCGCACGTTGAACCCCCGCCGAAACGTGAGAGTAATACCCGGTACGGTTCGAAGAAGTGCAGTGAAGTGAATAACAACAGGAAGACAGGCCCCGCCTGCCCCCAGAGTGAGTCTAAGTTAAGAGGTGATCCACAGTTGCCGGCGGGAAGCTAAGAGGGGAGTGCGAGACGTAGAGTGCGGATTTGCGTGGCGGGCCAAAGCAATAGCGGAGGTCAAACTGCCCCAATCAACAGCCTCAACGCTGCCACACCCGACGAGAGCCCACGCGTGGTGGAGATCCATAGATAAGCTGAATTGTAGCATCTAGCCCTAAGTCCTAATATAAGTACGAATAAAGAGAGATTCGATTAAAGAAAAGGAAGGTCTAATCATTTGTCGTTGGGGGCAACAATAAAAATACGTTGCGACGAATCGGCCGACCGCTGAGCGAGCCCAGCAAACTCAAGCGAACCAAGAAGCAGGTCCGTTACAACGTATATCTCAAAATTTCGCCCCACCCCCTTCCGCCTCCACAAAGGACGAAAATCTGTTGCATCCACAATATTGCACATTCGAGAAAACTAAAAACGCAGAATCATAGATAATGACCATATCTATCAGATTGCTGAATGCTGAATGATCTGGATCAGATCAGATCATTTTTATAGCCAGATGGAACAAATCAATTTGCACTGGCTACGCAGCACCCGACGTCACGCTCAGACTGATTTTCTGTCTCTCTCGCACGCACTCCTTGTCGTGTCGTTTAATATTAGCGGCGTCTGCCGGAGGAGAGCCATACTGACTTAGTATCGGGTATAACTTTAGAGTTGCGGTGTCCGCAACAACTCACAACGTTCCCCCTCGTTTTTTCTCGCCCTGTCTCTCTCTAACACACACGTAGCATAGGCGGCTTTGCTTAGAGTAAAACATTAGCGCCTAGATCTCAGAGACTACAAAAGCTAGAGCAACCAAATTTGGTATCCACACTCCTAATATATCGGACCGAAACGAGTTTGTTTCAAAATTTCGCCACACCCCCTTCCGCCCCCGCAAAGGACGAAAATCTGGGGATATACAAAAATCTCAGAGACTATTAAGGCTAGAGTAACCAAATTTGGTATCCGCACTCCTGTTAGATCTTTCTATAAAACGTGTATCTCAAAATTTTACCGCACCCCCTTCCGCCCACACAAAAGACGAAAATCTGTTGCATCCACAATATTGCACATTCGAGAAAACTAAAAACGCAGAATCATAGATAATGACCATATCTATCAGATTGCTGAATGCTGAATGATCTGGATCAGATCAGATCATTTTTATAGACAATAGGAACAAATCAATTTGCAGTGGCTACGCAGCGCCCGACGTCACGCTCAGACTGATTTTCTGTCTCTCTCGCACGCACTCTTTGTCGTGTCGTTTAATATTAGCGGCGTCTGCCGGAGGAGAGCCATACTGACTTAGTATCGGGTATAACTGTAGAGTTGCGGTGTCCGCAGCAACTCACAACGTTCCCCTCGTTATTACTGTAATGGGTAACGAGTACTTGGGCGAGATGGTATTACTCGGCTATGACCGGCACGTATTGTTTCCGGCTGCTGGCTCGTCAGCAAGGGGGTGGAGGTGTTTTATTGTCATAGTCCGAGGCCCTTTACTTTCTTTATTTTAAATTTAACGTGCAAGAAAAAAACAAGCCATACACCTCACCGGACAGAGTTCACTACAAATGACCACATAACACGGACGATTACCTAAAAGACAGACGGACGATCCTCAGCTGTTTCGAGGACCCCTTGCCCACCCTACCTTGGTCATGCCATTCCATACATCTATCTGTCGGCCATGACCCCTTGGTGTGCCGACACGCGCTACAGGGGCTTGGAAGGGGAGATCATAAGAAGGGTTTAGTTAAACATTATAATGATATTTATTGGAACTAAATTATACATAACGAGGGGGAACGTTGTGAGTTGCTGCGGACACCGCAACTCTACGGTTATACCCGATACTAAGTCAGTATGGCTCTCCTCCGGCAGACGCCGCTAATATTAAACGACACGACAAAGAGTGCGTGCGAGAGAGACAGAAAATCAGTCTGAGCGTGACGTCGGGCGCTGCGTAGCCACTGCAAATTGATTTGTTCCTATTGGCTATAAAAATGATCTGATCTGATCCAGATCATTCAGCATTCAGCAATCTGATAGATATGGTCATTATCTATGACTCTGCGTTTTTAGTTTTCTCGAATGTGCAATATTGTGGATGCAACAGATTTTCGTCCTTTGTGTGGGCGGAAGGGGGTGGGGCGAAATTTTAAGATACACGTTTTATAGTAAGATCTAACAGGAGTGCGGATACCAAATTTGGTTACTCTAGCCTTAATAGTCTCTGAGATTTTTGAATATCCCCAGATTTTCGTCCTTTGCGGGGGCGGAAGGGGGTGTGGCGAAATTTTGAAACAAACTCGTCTCGGTCCGATATATTAGGGGTGTGGATACCAAATTTGGTTGCTCTAGCTTTTGTAGTCTCTGAGATCTAGGCGCTAATGTTTTACTCTAAGCAAAGCCGCCTATGCTACGTGTGTGTTAGAGAGAGACAGGGCGAGAAAAATTTAAATTGTTTTCTTGATGCTGGCTATAATAATAATACGATCCAATTCAGATTGCGCAGTCTTAAAGATATGGTCATTCTCTACAACTCTACGTTTTTGGTTTTCTCATATCTTTAAAATTGTGGATGCCACAGATTTTCGTCCTTTGTGGGGGCGGAAGTGGGCGGGGCGAAGTTTTGAAATATTTTTGTAGCAGTGACATATCACAGAAGTCTGGATCCAAATCATCGTTGCTCTAGCTCTTATAGTCTTTGAGCACTAGGCGCTGAAGGGGACGGACAGACGGACAGACGGACGGACGGACAGACGGACAGACAGACAGGGCTCAATCGACTCGGCTATTGATGCTGATCAAGAATATATATACTTTATGGGGTCGGAAACGATTCCTTCTGGACGTTACACACATCCACTTTTACCACAAATCTAATATACCCCAATACTCATTTTGAGTATCGGGTATAAAAATACGGGGTATATGTTCCCTCCCATAGGCTACCTGGGCCTGGTTCCCTTGAACTAGGATCAGGTAAACTTATAAACTAGTATTTGAATAAATGTGCAATGGTAAAGATTAAAATTTAAAGATAGAATATAAATGTTGATTCCTACGGGCTACGAAACGGTGAGGCAATTTGGTCGGAACACCCATAGACAATTTCTTCCATGCAGAAATTATTGTAATCAAATACCTAGTAAATAAACTCACTTTTACTGCGGATCCACCGTCGAAAGCGCTTTCTGATGGTTGCTGCAAAACTGTGGTTAATATGATATTTTGGGTTCGGGTGTATTATTATTATACCCGATACTCAAAATGAGTATTGGGGTATATTAGATTTGTGGTAAAAGTGGATGTGTGTAACGTCCAGAAGGAATCGTTTCCGACCCCATAAAGTATATATACTCTTGATCAGCATCAATAGCCGAGTCGATTGAGCCCTGTCTGTCTGTCCGTCTGTCCGTCCGTCCGTCTGTCCGTCTGTCCGTCCCCTTCAGCGCCTAGTGCTCAAAGACTATAAGTGCTAGAGCAACGATGTTTTGGATCCAGACTTCTGTGATATGTCACTAATACAAAAATGTTTCAAAACTTCGCCCCGCCCACTTCCGCCCCCACAAAAGACGAAAATCTGTGGCATCCACAATTTTAAAGATATGACAAAACCAAAAACGTAGAATTGTAGAGAATGACCATATCTTTAAGACTGCGGAATCTGAATTGGATCGTATTATTATTATAGCCAGCATCAAGAAAACAATTTCATTTTTTCTCGCCCTGTCTCTCTCTAACACACACGTAGCATAGGCGGCTTTGCTTAGAGTAAAACATTAGCGCCTAGATCTCAGAGACTACAAAAGCTAGAGCAACCAAATTTAATATCCACACTCCTAATATATCGGACCGAGACGAGTTTGTTTCAAAATTTCGCCACACCCCCTTCCGCCCCCGCAAAGGACGAAAATCTGGGGATATTCAAAAATCTCAGAGACTATTAAAGCTAGAGTAACCAAATTTGGTATCCGCACTCCTGTTAGATCTTACTATAAAACGTGTATCTTAAAATTTCGCCTTACCCCCTTCCGCCCCCACAAAAGACGAAAATCTGTTGCATCCACAATATTGAGGATACGAGAAAACTAAAAACGCAGAATCATAGATAATGATCATATCTATCAGACTGCTGAATCTGGATCAGATCAGATCATTTTTATAGCCAAAAGGAACAAATCAATTTGCACTGGCCTCGCAGCACCCGACGTCACGCTCAGACTGATTTTCTGTCTCTCTCGCACGCACTCTTTGTCGTGTCGTTTAATATTAGCGGCGTCTGCCGGAGGAGAGCCGTACTGACTTAGTATCGGGTATAACTGTAGAGTTGCGGTGTCCGCAGCAACTCACAACGTTCCACCTCGTTTATGTATATGTATGTAAACTTAAATAGCTGTTCTGCTGCTCGGTACTATTCTGCTTACTCTTATGTTAACTTATGTTACTTCACTCGGCTTATCGCCAGCCCCCTTCGGCTCCGTTGCTGGCGAGCGTTTTTATAGCTCGCTCGCTCTCCTATTGGGCTCTGCCTTTGCTGCTTGCGAGTTCTCTCTCTCCCCCGCTTTCACTCTCTGCCTATGCACGCATCACCTTTGGCTCCGCTCGCCCTCTTTATTTTTTTGGGGCATTACCCTTGCAGCTCTGAGTATTGAACTCCAACAACACACTAACTCTTTCCTTCCCTATGTACTGCGGATCTTAATTGGGCCTTGTTAACTGTATACGGCACGTTTAGGTAGGATTTGCGCTATTTTCCTCCTTTTTCTCCGTTCGTATTTCACCGGTGCTGAACTTTCCGCTATCGCAGATTATCGACCGTCCCGCTTTGTGGCCGCCGCCTCACCGACGTCGATCCGGCTGCCCGCGAAGGTCGAGCCTCTCTGAATTTTTTCTGCGTCTCTGATCCCTCGCTCTGTGCTGCGACGGATCAGCTGCTTGGAGCGCCGCTGCTTCGCCAGCCCAAATTGCTAGGCGCCAAATCTAGTGCAGGGAGAAAGAACCGTCTAACGTATTCGGCCCCGAAAGATCTGTGGTATCCCACTTTTTGTTCCTCTTACCCGTCAATCTTGGCCCCAGTGGCCGACCACCTAGCTTCAGTTATCGTAGTCCCGCGACTTTTGCTTTGCTGCTGCTGGATACCACTCGCGCTTTGACAATATTCTTTTCTTGACTTTGGAACTTTTTCATTAATGATTTTAGCTGAGCCTGTTCGGGGCGATGTTGGTCGCTCGACATCCAAATTCCAAAAGGAAGATGGACACGCTACCATCCACTATGAGACCGGTCGGATCCGCTGGATGACGTTCGAATGTCATCGCTTTCTCCTCTTTCTCTTCACCTGCCATCAGCGTTAACTCACCCCCAGAGGGAGCCAACCTTTCAGAGCACCGTTTAAGAGCCCCTGACTCCAAAACCCCCTGTAGCAGCGAGACTATGGCTGCCCATACAAAGCCGTTGGCGGTCAATTTAGTTTACGCCCTCAGCTACAAGCCTCTTACAACAGGTCGGTATATAAAAAAAAGAGGAAAATTACTTAACTGTTTTAGAAAATAAACTGAAATTACTTTATAACATGATAAAGAAAAAAGGGGTCAAAAGTGTAAGTCAGCAGTTTTGATGAAGATTGCCAGCTCTCTGAGATGTAGCGGCTCTTTTTATACCCGATACTCAAAATGAGTATTGGGGTATATTAGATTTGTGGTAAAAGTGGATGTGTGTAACGTCCAGAAGGAATCGTTTCCGACCCCATAAAGTATATATATTCTTGATCAGCATCAATAGCCGAGTCGATTGAGCCCTGTCTGTCTGTCCGTCTGTCCGTCCGTCCGTCTGTCCGTCCGTCCGTCCCCTTCAGCGCCTAGTGCTCAAAGACTATAAGAGCTAGAGCAACGATGTTTTGGATCCAGACTTCTGTGATATGTCACTGCTCTAAAAATATTTCAAAACTTCGCCCCGCCCACTTCCGCCCCCACAAAGGACGAAAATCTGTGGCATCCACAATTTTAAAGATATGAGAAAGCCAAAAACTTAGAATTGTAGAGAATGACCATATCTTTAAGACTGCGGAATCTGAATTGGATCGTATTATTATTATAGCCAGCATCAAGAAAACAATTTCATTTTTTCTTGCCCTGTCTCTCTCTAACACTTACGTAGCATATGCGGCTTTGCTTAGAGTAAAACATTAGCGCCTAGATCTCAAAGACTATAAAAGCTAGAGCAACCAAATTTGGTATCCACACTCCTAATATATCGGACCGAGACGAGTTTGTTTCAAAATTTCGCCACACCCCCTTCCGCCCCCGCAAAGGACGAAAATCTGGGGATATTCAAAAATCTCAGAGACTATTAAAGCTAGAGTAACCAAATTTGGTATCCGCACTCCTGTTAGATCTTACTATAAAACGTGTATCTTAAAATTTCGCCCCACCCCCTTCCGCCCACACAAAGGACGAAAATCTGTTGCATCCACAATATTGCACATTCGAGAAAACTAAAAACGCAGAATCATAGATAATGACCATATCTATCAGATTGCTGATTCTGGATCAGATCAGATCATTTTTATAGCCAATAGGAACAAATCAATTTGCAGTGGCTACGCAGCGCCCGACGTCACGCTCAGACTGATTTTCTGTCTCTCTCGCACGCACTCTTTGTCGTGTCGTTTAATATTAGCGGCGTCTGCCGGAGGAGAGCCATACTGACTTAGTATCGGGGATAACCGTAGAGTTGCGGTGTCCGCAGCAACTCACAACGTTCCCCCTCGTTTTATTAATAATTGATGTAAATTGTTATAATATTTAAAGATTTTGAATTTTCTTCTGAGCCCGGCAAATCTTTGGCAATCGAAGATCAGGTGTTCGGCATATTCAGTTACATTGCACGTTTCGCAGATATTTGAGTCAATTGCTTTGATTCTGTGTAGGAAGACTTTGTCGTATGTGTGTCCCGTCATAAGTCTGTTAATGGTCGTGATGCTTTTAGCATTCCATTTAAGAGAAAAATGCCAGGGTTTACTGGGTATGTCTGGAAATATGTCTATGAGGCTGGATCCCTTCGTCCTACACTTCGTCCTGTAGTCCTCATTCCATTTGTATACTAAAAAGTTCCTAATTTCTCTTTGAGCCTCCTTGTAGCTGTATTTTATATTTATTGTAAACCCCTCACTTGTAGCAGCCTTTGCTGCTATGTCAGTCTTTTCGTTGATGGCCACACCCTTGTGACCAGGGACCCATAGAATGAATGTCTGATTGGTTAATTATGTTGTGAATATCATTCACTAGGTACGAGTCTGTATTCTTATTTTTAATTAAATTAATAGTTCCTAATCCATCACTTAAAATCAAAGCCTTTTTGTAATTATATTTAAGACATAGTTCGCAGGCCTTTTTAAGGCCTACGAGTTCGGCACCTACTGAGGATAATCTGTTTTCTATTTTGTACTTGTGGATATTTCCACTAGGCCATTCTACTATTGGAGAAGTTAAACATTACACACCAGCAAACTTAATCCCCTTAAACCCCCTCAAATTAAACAGGTGAACAGCGTGAGTTACGCCGCAGAAAATAATACTGAACTTTCTCTATCTGTTTACTGTTTTCTGTACCAGAACAGCGCTAAAGTTCTTCAAGTTTCTTAATATTCTTGGAGTGCATTTTAATACCCAATGGTCTACAATGGGTTAAGTTAATCAACAGGAGATCAAACAAACGGCCCTCGATACTATCGACTGGGTAAACGTTAGAGCTAAAGCTGCGCATCTCTAAGATAATCGTAAGATGTATGACCTGGAGAGGGAGAGCGGAGCAAGTGCGCAATGTGGCCGTATACCGCAAAGTTCGAAATAACGAAGCAGAGCTACCAGACAGAGCTAAGAGTTAACGGAACTTTTTTTTACTGAATGCTTATCGCGCAGTCCCTGTTTTTACTTGTGTATTCTTGTTTTTAGTGGCATCAACGCGCATGTACGCAAGCGGAATGAATCTGCAACTTGTAAGTGAGCATGCAGCACAACTAGTGAAAGTTCGCTAATAATGAATTTCAAATTATAGTTAGATCGGCAGCTGTCGCATATAGGCACCGAGGTGGATTTTTGGTTAAAACAAACGGTACAGCTAGCGAAATCGGAACCATTAAACGGAACGAATGCCGGAGAAACTATGCCGGGAATCGGGATACAGAACGGGTAGGTGAGGAGTACCAGGGAGTGCATTTTACTGTTTTCCATTAAATTTTTGCAGGTCATCGGGCTTTACGCGACCTGCCGTACTACGAGCCCAATGCGAAAATGCTGCAGGCCCAGACAAACAATTTTATGGACGACGATTTGACCGACAATGACGCCATCTTTGCGCATTATTTGAGAACCGAGAAGTTGGAGTTTTACAATGCGTCCTCGGTGATGCTGACTCTGCTTACTATCGAGGATGTGACTACAATTAAGCTGTACTCGCAGCTCATCGAGCCGGATGTGGCGGTTCATAATGTACATATAAATGCATTTCGTGTCGCTCTCTCTGCTAGAGATTCTGTTAATGCCGAGGAAGTGGTGTCCCCGGGAATCGATGAGGTTGTCTTGATACCCAAGTGCAGTTTAATGGCCTCGCCGCTGCCAAAGGAGCTCATATCGGCCCTGTTTCCACATCCGCATGAGCAATTGCCTTTTAAAGATCCGATGCGCCGCCATGTGGCCAGTGTGGAACAGGTCTGCCGCACCAGTGTTCACTTCAAGTTCAGTAGGGGAAAACTTCCAGACGACAATGTGTTGCAGTCGCAACGCTTTCATGTAATTCTCCGCTCCACGCGTATTCCGTTTCGCTTTATGTACCGCGCTGTCAATATGCTCCCGGAGATGCCAGGTCTCCGTCGTTACCTCTTTCCCTTTCCGAATTGGCTAACCACAATGATAGAAACCTCGAAGATTTCATTGCATGACTGCAATCTTCCATCTTGGATGTAAATCCAACCGCCGCCCCCGCAAGCTCCTCCAGAACATATTTCGCTGCTGAACGAGACCATAGGCGACAATGAAGAACAGTTGGAGGCGGTGCAGACGATTGTGGCTGGACCCAATCCCAAAGCTCCATTTATAGTGTTCGGACCACCAGGTAAGCATCAGGTATGCTAGCCACAGTCGTAAACAATTCACACCTTCTATCCATTTAGGCACTGGCAAGACCACTACCATTGTGGAGGCCATTCTACAGGTGCGCCTTCGACGACCGCAAAGCCGCATCCTTGTAACAGCCGGTTCGAACTCGGCCTGCGACACGATTGCCATGAAACTGTGCGAGTATATCGAAGGAAACTTTCGGCTCATGTTTTTAAGGGAAAAGCCGCTGATCCGAAACTATTCACGCAGCATATTCATGAAGGTACTGAAATTGGTGCCGCCCTTGCTGCTGAAGAACTCCAATTGCTCGGACCATTTGTTCAAGCATCTACGAGTGCGTAATGTGATTACGTATACCATCATCGTGGAAACATTGGTTACTGTCGGCCGCCTGGCTAACGATGGCTTTGGTGACTTTTTCACCCACATATTCATCGACGAGGCTGGAGCTTCCACCGAGCCGGAGACTATTATGGGCATTGTGGGTGTTAAAAAGAACAAAGATTGTCATGTAATTCTGTCCGGAGATCACAAGCAGCTGGGAGCAGTGATCAAAAGCAGCCGGGCTGCGTCCCTTGGCTTGAATCAATCTCTCATGGAGCGTCTACTGGCATCGGATTGCTACAAGGTAGACGAGAACGGCAACTACGATCGCACCCTTCAGGTGCGTCTGCGTAGTAACTATCGGTCACATCCCGAGATCGTGCGTCTTTTTAACGAGCTCTACTACGGCGGAGAGCTAATCGCAAAGGCTCCGGACGAACAGGTCAACCTTGCCGCTGAATGGGATGTGCTGCCCAATGGCCAGTTCCCCAACATCTTCCAGGCCACACATGGAGTCACCAAAAAGGAGGAGCACACCACCAGCTCCTTCAATTCGCTGGAGGCAGAAGTTCTGTGCTGGTACGTCAAGCGCTTGATAAAAAATGGCCTCGGCCCAAATATAGAGGTAAAGCAGGAAGACATCGGTGTGGTGGCTCCATACACGTCTCAGGGCAACCTAATCATTCGGAAGCTTAAGCGGCAGGGCCTCGGCAATGTGGAAGTTGGCAGCGTGGAGACCTATCATGGCAGAGAGAAGCTCATCATCATTGCCACTCTGGTGCGTTCGTTCAGCTATATGGGGTTCATGCGTAACCCGCGTCGCATCAATGTGCTCATTTCGCGGCCCAAGGCGCTGCTCATACTGATTGGTAATCCCGTCACTCTGCGCCATCATCCCGACTTCAAGTTCATCATTGATGAGTGCATCCAACATCAAACGTATCTCTTCAAAAAGAGAGATTCATTGCACTTCGTGGTAAAACATGTGGCTATAAGCGATTTGGAAGATGGCAAAAATGTGAACACTGCAAATCCGAAAAAAGCCTTAGTTAAAGCCAAGCAAGTGATCCCAGAAATGGGTAAGTGCTTAAACTACAGTCTTGGATTTATTTTCCTATACCACCTATTTTACAGATAAAATCTCCACCGCCATCTGTCCCATGATGAATGCTTTAAATATATCATAGAGCTACGCTCTTCCCTAATCTAAATCGAACAAAATCTTCTAGAGATATAAGCTAGGACTAAAGGATGCCCTACCCTGATAATTATATGTGCAAGACCCAGAGACTGCCTAGAACATTCCTAAAGTACGCATCTGTTTGTAACCATTTACTTTAATTTTTAAAAAATTTTATTTGTATTTGTCTATCTGTAACAGTGGGCTGCTCTTGCTCTTGCGGTCTTTACGAGCTGTAATAAGCGCTCCATTTATTTCACTGTAAACGAAAGGAAAAGAATATGTATTATTTGAGAAATTCCTCGGACCGGATGAGTAGTTCCCATGAATGGATGTCGTTTGGTACGCTCAACCGGATTGATAGTCAGATGCAATTGTGTAAGCATTATCATTTAGAGTATATATATTTAAGCAGTGTCTCTATATAATTAGTAATCAGATTATAAAGAATACAATACAATGGAGTTGCTGCGTTAGTTTTCGAAAAATGTTTAAAAATAGTTACGATCTTGCTTGCGGAGGAGCCTGTCATTCATTTAATTTTTTTGTCCATCGCCTATCGTATAAATTCGTTCAGTCTTTGTTAATCAACAATTTTACTTTTTTAAAGTGCTTAATGGTTTACATTTATTTTGAGTCAGAGAAATGTGCACTTAACGAGAAATGCAAAGTTAATTAGAGAAACCTCAATTTAATGAACTTCTTCTGCAATGACTGTCTCCGTTCGTTCGATATAAAAATTTGTGTTCGCATTTTTGGTTTATAATAAAATATATATATTAAATATTATTATTGTTCTGTGTGTAGGACATATCAAACGCTCTCCTTAGCTGCCTCGATTGCGTGTGAGTAACTACATTTGGTATACACTTATAAAAGACCCCGACCCCAGGAGGCGACGCTCTTCGTCACCAGCATCCATCATCAGGGTGAGTGTGTAGCGATGTGATTTTGTGAGTGGGGGATGGGGTACAACAATATCTACGTGGGGTTAAGACCCGAGATTAGAATATCATTCGCCGCACGCCGCACTCCATGCAGAACTTGGCGTGCTCGATGATGACCCTGCCGCCACACTCGTGGCAGAACTTGGACATCTTCATACTCGAACTTAGGCTGGACGCGGAGTTACAGCTCAGCAGGGAATGCTGCGATGTGGTTGGAGTCAGCGACGCCTGCCCAATGTTGTTGTTGTTGTTATATACTGGCTGGGATTGCACCTGCTGTTGCTGCTGCTGGTAGTTGTAGTTGCTGTCTGGTCTATTGTGCTTCTGTTGTTCCTGCGGCTGCTGCGTGGACATTGTCAGAGAGTGCTCCGATCCACTGGAGGATTCTGCTCCGTCGGTATTGCCATTGCCAATGCTATTGATAGCGCCGCCGCCGCCGCCGCCATAAAGCCTCTGACGTGCCTTGAGAGTGCCATAGGCAGTGTGCGCCTGGGTCGAGACATCAGTCATGGCGCTCGGCAGCTTGGCACTGGCCGTGTGCGGACGCAGCAGATTCTGGTTGCGTGGTGTACCCGGTTGTAGGTCGCCGGACCGCTGGCGCGACAGGCTGTAGGGGGAGTTGGTGCTGCAATAGAAATGCAAGACAAATTATTCAATGAAAGTCATCATGGCAGATTACTCACCTGCCATAGGCAGAGTCGCAGCTTAGCTTGGAGCTAGCGCCGCGACGAGACGAGTGGGACGAGGACATGGGATAACCATCGAGACTGCTTAGCTCGTCGGAATCCGCTGATGCTGAGGGTGTCAAGGGGGAGCTGGCCTTCAACTGATGCTGCTCCTGCTGCTGAAGCTGTTGCACTGGCTCCGGATCCAATTCCCTTGCTGTACCCTGCTCTTCAGGTCTTCTGATGAACAGGGTACGGATTGAGGCGCCGGCATCCTCGCCCAGTTGCCGAAACTCGCTCTGCATTTGCTGGATCAGATTTTTAGCGTTATTGACCTGGACGAAGTCGCTCGATAATAGGGCCAGTCTGTTGGCATTGCCAGCCAACTGGCTGGCCCGATCATCAGGCCCGCCCTGGGCGTCGACATAGGCGCTGATCTTTCTGAACCGAGCGTGCTCCGGCTCGTTGCCATTCTCGATGTGCAGCACGTCGATGGGCGTCTGTGAATTGCCCACCATGTGGCGCAGGGAGTCGGGTGAAATTGAGATGGTGTGCGTTGAACTGGTGGCCAACGATAAGGATGGGTCAGTTCAGGGCGTAATCTTCCTGGGATCCATACGCTACGATGCCCTAAAAAAGGTGTCCGATGCCAGGGTTAGTTTGAAAGACACAAAAACATAACCAACGTGTAATTTCCTGTTCATCTGATTCTGCAGCAATCGAGTCTCAGCTCCAAGGTGGCCCAGCGCATGTCCTTTGGGCTGTTCAGCAGCGGAGCCGGAGTGCAGACACGCTGCGAGTTTGTCCGCATGAAGGGACATCAGGGAAAGGGTCATGCCGAGATGGCCGTGACCAAGCCAAAGGGATCCGGCGTGGAGACGTGGGAGGAGGAGAACGATGACTACTGCACCTACCGTCACCAACGCCGGCTCAGCGACCGCAGCGCTAATCTGAACAACTTCTCGCGGTACGGCTGGCGTACAAAGAATGCCAACGCCCAGGATATGGTGGGCAGCGGCACCAGCTCCAATGTCGGCGCAAAGGCACGCTCCGAAAACGAAGGCTTGGACTCGCTGGCCAGCGAGGTATCGGAGATCGAGGCCGGTGATCTGCGCGACGGTCAGTCCCAATCCAAACTATTTTCTTATTTTTTCTATTCATTTGAGCATTTCTTAGTTGCATGCTTTCCACATTCACATTCGTATTTGTACGTGTGCCGCACTTGCACTCATTGCCGTAGTTTTTACCGCTTCTTCTGCCTGCTCCTTTCCTTTCCGTTCCGATCTGTTTATTCTTGAGTTGTTCCTTGTAATGTGTTGTGGTTCCATCGATGATTTTCCTTTACCTATTTCCAATTATCAAATTTATATATATACTTTAATCTACCTCCAAGCGACGCCAGAGTATATATATAAAGAACACCCTGACATTGCCGTGAAAGCAGGACAAATAATACACAAGGACAACCCAAAATTATTTCGTTATACCCGTTACCCTGATTTCCTAAATACCTTTTCCGTTTCTTCCGTTTCAATGTACACACACGAGAGGGAAAAGTTTGTCAAGAATAAATGAGAATGGAAATGGATAAACATTCGAGAACTTTCCCCCCTTGAGAGAATGTTCTTAGAGATAGAATAGCTTTTCATTGACCCCAATTCTTCCTGTGGTGGTGGCATCAACATTAACAGTTCCATTCCTGTCATCAAGCTCCACAAAACACTCGATCCCCTAGAATATCTACATATGTCGCCCCTTTCTGGTTTATTATACCCGATACTCAAAATGAGTATTGGGGTATATTAGATTTGTGGTAAAAGCGGATGTGTGTAACGTCCAGAAGGAATCGTTTCCGATCCCATAAAGTATATATATTCTTGATCAGCATCAATAGCCGAGTCGATTGAGCCCTGTCTGTCTGTCCGTCTGTCCGTCCGTCCGTCTGTCCGTCCCCTTCAGCGCCTAGTGCTCAAAGACTATAAGAGCTAGAGCAACGATGTTTTGGATCCAGACTTCTGTGATATGTCACTGCTACAAAAATATTTCAAAACTTCGCCCCGCCCACTTCCGCCCCCACAAAGGACGAAAATCTGTGGAATCCACACTTTTAAAGATACGATAAAACCAAAAACGCAGAAACGAAGAGAATGACCATATCTTTTAGACTGCAGAATTTGAATAAGATCGTATTATTATTATAGCCAGCATCAAGAAAACAATTTCATTTTTTCTCGCCCTGTCTCTCTCTAACACACACGTAGCATAAGGCGGCTTTGCTTAGAGTAAAACATTAGCGCCTAGATCTCAGAGACTATAAAAGCTAGAGCAACCAAATTTGGTATCCACACTCCTAATATATCGGACCGAGACGAGTTTGTTTCAAAATTTCGCCACACCCCCTTCCGCCCCCGCAAAGGACGAAAATCTGGGGATATTCAAAAATCTCAGAGACTATTAAGGCTAGAGTAACCAAATTTGGTATCCGCACTCCTGTTAGATCTTACTATAAAACGTGTATCTCAAAATTTCGCCCCACCCTCTTCCGCCCACACAAAGGACGAAAATCTGTTGCATCCACAATATTGAGAATACGAGAAAACTAAAAACGCAGAATCATAGATAATGACCATATCTATCAGATTGCTGAATCTGGATCAGATCAGATCAGTTTTATAGCCAATAGGAACAAATCAATTTGCAGTGGCTACGCAGCGCCCGACGTGACGCTCAGACTGATTTTCTGTCTCTCTCGCACGCACTCTTTGTCGTGTCGTTTAACATTAGCGGCGTCTGCCGGATGAGAGCCATACTGACTTAGTATCGGGTATAACCGTAGAGTTGCGGTGTCCGCAGCAACTCACAACGTTCCCCCTCGTTATACCCGATACTCAAAATGAGTATTGGGGTATATTAGATTTGTGGTAAAAGTGGATGTGTGTAACGTCCAGAAGGAATTGTTTCCGAACCCATAAAGTATATATATTTTTGATCAGCATCAATAGCCGAGTCGATTGAGCCATGTCTGTCTGTCCGTCTGTCCGTCTGTCCGTCCGTCCGTCCCCTTCAGCGCCTAGTGCTCAAAGACTATAAGAGCTAGAGCAACGACGTTTTGGATCCAGACTTCTGTGATATGTCACGCCCACTTCCGCCCCCACAAAGGACGAAAATCTGTGGCATCCACAATTTTAAAGATATGAGAAAGCCAAAAACGTAGCATTGTAGAGAATGACCATTTCTTTAAGACTGCGGAATCTGAATTGGATCGTATTATTATTATAGCCAGCATCAAGAAAACAATTTCATTTTTTCTCGCCCTGTCTCTCTCTAACACACACGTAGCATAGGCGGCTTTGCTTAGAGTAAAACATTAGCGCCTAGATCTCAGAGACTATAAAAGCTAGAGCAACCAAATTTGGTATCCACACTCCTAATATATCGGACCGAGACGAGTTTGTTTCAAAATTTCGCCACACCCCCTTCCGCCCCCGCAAAGGACGAAAATCTGGGGATATTCAAAAATCTCAGAGACTATTAAGGCTAGAGTAACCAAATTTGGTATCCGCACTCCTGTTAGATCTTACTATAAAACGTGTATCTCAAAATTTCGCCCCACCCTCTTCCGCCCACACAAAGGACGAAAATCTGTTGCATCCACAATATTGAGGATACAAGAAAACTAAAAACGCAGAATCATAGATAATGACCATATCTATCAGATTGCTGAATCTGGATCAGATCAGATCATTTTTATAGCCAATAGAAACAAATCAATTTGCAGTGGCTACGCAGCGCCCGACGTCACGCTCAGACTGATTTTCTGTCTCTCTCGCACGCACTCTTTGTCGTGTCGTTTAATATTAGCGGCGTCTGCCGGAGGAGAGCCAAACTGACTTAGTATCGGGTATAACCGTAGAGTTGCGGTGTCCGCAGCAACTCACAACGTTCCCCCTCGTTTAATTTCGATTCACTTTCCACTTGATACGAAATGGTGGTAGATACGAGAATAATAGAAAAGTGTGTACTTTATTATACCCGATACTCAAAATGAGTATTGGGGTATATTAGATTTGTGGTAAAAGTGGATGTGTGTAACGTCCAGAAGGAATCGTTTCCGACCCCATAAAGTATATATATTCTTGATCAGTGTCAATAGCCGAGTCGATTGAGCCCTGTCTGTCTGTCTGTCTGTCCGTCTGTCCGTCCGTCCGTCTGTCCGTCCCCTTCAGCGCCTAGTGCTCAAAGACTATAAGAGCTGGAGCAACGATGTTTTGGATCCAGACTTCTGTGATATGTCACTGCTACAAAAATATTTCAAAACTTCGCCCCGCCCACTTCCGCCCCCACAAAGGACGAAAATCTGTGGAATCCACACTTTTAAAGATACGATAAAACCAAAAACGCAGAAACGAAGAGAATGACCATATCTTTTAGACTGCAGAATTTGAATAAGATCGTATTATTATTATAGCCAGCATCAAGAAAACAATTTCATTTTTTCTCGCCCTGTCTCTCTCTAACACACACGTAGCATAAGGCGGCTTTGCTTAGAGTAAAACATTAGCGCCTAGATCTCAGAGACTATAAAAGCTAGAGCAACCAAATTTGGTATCCACACTCCTAATATATCGGACCGAGACGAGTTTGTTTCAAAATTTCGCCTTACCCCCTTCCGCCCCCGCAAAGGACGAAAATCTGGGGATATTCAAAAATCTCAGAGACTATTAAGGCTAGAGTAACCAAATTTGGTATCCGCACTCCTGTTAGATCTTACTATAAAACGTGTATCTCAAAATTTCGCCCCACCCCCTTCCGCCCACACAAAGGACGAAAATCTGTTGCATCCACAATATTGCACATTCGAGAAAACTAAAAACGCAGAATCATAGATAATGACCATATCTATCAGATTGCTGAATGCTGAATGATCTGGATCAGATCAGATCATTTTTATAGCCACTAGGAACAAATCAATTTGCAGTGGCTACGCAGCGCCCGACGTCACGCTCAGACTGATTTTCTGTCTCTCTCGCACGCACTCTTTGTCGTGTCGTTTAACATTAGCGGCGTCTGCTGGAGGAGAGCCATACTGACTTAGTATCGGGTATAACCGTAGAGTTGCGGTGTCCGCAGCAACTCACAACGTTCCCCCTCGTTTAATTTCGATTCACGTTCCACTTGATACGAAATGGTGTTAGATACGAGAATAATAGAAAAGTGTGTACTTTATTATACCCGATACTCAAAATGAGTATTGGGGTATATTAGATTTGTGGTAAAAGTGGATGTGTGTAACGTCCAGAAGGAATCGTTTCCGACCCCATAAAGTATATATATTCTTGATCAGCATCAATAGCCGATTCGATTGAGCCCTGTCTGTCTGTCTGTCTGTCCGTCTATCCGTCTGTCCGTCCGTCCGTCTGTCCGTCCCCTTCAGCGCCTAGTGCTTAAAGACTATAAAAGCTAGAGCAACGATGTTTTGGATCCAGACTTCTGTGATATGTCACTGCTACAAAAATATTTCAAAACTTCGCCCCGCCCACTTCCGCCCCCACAAAGGACGAAAATCTGTGGAATCCACACTTTTAAAGATACGATAAAACCAAAAACGCAGAATCGTAGAGAATGACCATATCTTTTACACTGCAGAATTTGAATAAGATAGTATTATTATTATAGCCAGCATCAAGAAAACAATTTCATTTTTTCTCGCCCTGTCTCTCTCTAACACACACGTAGCATAGGCGGCTTTGCTTAGAGTAAAACATTAGCGCCTAGATCTCAGAGACTACAAAAGCTAGAGCAACCAAATTTGGTATACACACTCCTAATATATCGGACCAAGACGAGTTTGTTTCAAAATTTCGCCACACGCCCTTCCGCCCCCGCAAAGGACGAAAATCTGGGGATATTCACAAATCTCAAAGACTATTAACGCTAGAGTAACCAAATTTGGTATTCGCACTCCTGTTAGCTCTCACTATAAAATGAATATCTCAAAATTTCGCCCCACCCCCTTCCGCCCCACAAAAAACGAAAATCTGTTGCATTCACAATATTGCACATTCGAGAAAACTAAAAACGCAGAATCATAGATAATGACCATATCTATCAGATTGCTGAATCTGGATCAGATCGGATCATTTTTGTAGCCAAAAGCAAGAAATCAATTTGCAGTGGCCGCGCAGCGCCCGACGTCACGCTCAGACTGATTTTCTGTCTCTCTCGCACGCACTCTTTGTCGTGTCGTTTAATATTAGCGGCGTCTGCCGGAGGGGAGCCATACTGACTTAGTATCGGGTATAACTGTAGAGTTGCGGTGTCCGCAGCAACTCACAACGTTCCCCCTCGTTTCATATTGCCATGTTTTGAGGTGTTTCTCGAAGAAATAGAGGCGCTTGAAGGATTTACCACACTCGGAGCATGTAAACGCGTATACAGCATGTACACTCTGGGCATGTTTCTTGTAGCGCGCTTCGTTGGGGAAAATCTCCTCAAAGCACTAGCAAAAGTACACAGTTGGATTAATCTTTGGCAGAAAGTGAAACAGGAACATGTAGTGTTCAACGCTGTACGAAATGGTCGCCTTCCTAAAGAACCTCTGATCGATCTGATACGCATACCACGAGTTAATTAAGTTGAGAATGAGTTTTATCTCGTTCGTGGTCAAGTGGCAGTCAATCTCCCTGTTTACCTCTTCGGTGAATGAGTTCAACTGCTCGGTTAGGCGTTGGTGTACTCCAATGGTCTTTGTTTTCCTGTAACTCCAGATTGTATCGTACGTATGATAGATTATGCTAAACTTGGCCGCTGTTTTACGAAAGTTTTCCGACTGCTCGAAGGGCAGTTTATCCTCAAAGCAGGAATCTTTTAATACAAGCAACTGAAAACGACGGGGAACGTTGTGAGTTGCTGCGGACACCGCAACTCTACAGTTATACCCGATACTACGTCAGTATGGCTCTCCTCCGGCAGACGCCGCTAATATTAAACGACACGACAAAGAGTGCGTGCGAGAGACAGAAAATCAGTCTGAGCGTGACGTCGGGCGCTGCGTGGCCACTGCAAATTGATTTCTTGCTTTTGGCTACAAAAATGATCCGATCTGATCCAGATTCAGCAATCTGATAGATATGGTCATTATCTATGATTCTGCGTTTTTAGTTTTCTCGAATGTGCAATATTGTGGATGCAACAGATTTTCGTCCTTTGTGTGGGCGGAAGAGGGTGGGGCGAAATTTTGAGATATACATTTTATAGTGAGATCTAACAGGAGTGCGGATACCAAATTTGGTTACTCTAGCGTTAATAGTCTTTGAGATTTGTGAATATCCCCAGATTTTCGTCCTTTGCGGGGGCGGAAGGGCGTGTGGCGAAATTTTGAAACAAACTCGTCTTGGTCCGATATATTAGGAGTGTGGATACCAAATTTGGTTGCTCTAGCTTTTATAGTCTCTGAGGCGCTAATGTTTTACTCTAAGCAAAGCCGCCTATGCTACGTGTGTGTTAGAGAGAGACAGGGCGAGAAAAAATGAAATTGTTTTCTTGATGCTGGCTATAATAATAACACGATCCAATTCAGATTCTGCAATCTAAAAGATATGGTCATTCTCTACGATTCTACGTTTTCGGTTTTCTCATATCTTTAAAATTGTGAATGCCACAGATTTTCGTCCTTTGTGGGGGCGGAAGTGGGCGGGGCGAAGTTTTGAAATATTTTTGTAGCAGTGACATATCACAGAAGTCTGGATCCAAAACATCGTTGCTCTAGCTCTTATAGTCTTTGAGCACTAGGCGATGAAGGGGACGGACAGACGGACAGACGGACGGACGGACAGACAGACATGGCTCAATCGACTCGGCTATTGATGCTGATCAAGAATATATATACTTTATGGGGTCGGAAACGATTCCTTCTGGACGTTACACACATCCATTTTCACCACAAATCTAATATATCCCAATACTCATTTTGAGTATCGGGTATAATTAGGTAGATTTAAATTACTACTAAAAAATCAATATAATAGACTTGAACTACATTAAGGCGTAACATGATAAAAAGAAGATAACTTGATAAGAACTCGTCCAATTAAGAGTGGAAGCAGTCTCATAAAAGCCTTTGTACAGAATGATAAACCAATCGCCTATGTATCGGTGCACTCGCTATACAATTTCACTAAATGGCATTGAGTGCTCTACAAAATGGTTTAAATTTAAAAAAAACTAAAACTAAGTAATTATGTTTTGGCACGTTATGGCTTAAGATGTACTGTTTTGAGGTGTTTCTCGAAGAAATAGAGGCGCTTGAAGGATTTACCACACTCGGAGCATGTAAACGCGTATACAGCATGTACACTCTGGGCATGTTTCTTGTAGCGCGCTTCGTTGGGGAAAATCTCCTCAAAGCACTCGCAAAAGTACACAGTTGGATTAATCTTTGGCAGAAAGTAAAACAGGAACATGTAGTGTTCAACGCTGTACGAAATGGTCGCCTTCCTAAAGAACCTCTGATCGATCTGATACGCATACCACGAGTTAATTAAGTTGAGAATGAGTTTTATCTCGTTCGTGGTCAAGTGGCAGTCAATCTCCCTGTTTACCTCTTCGGTGAATGAGTTCAACTGCTCGGTTAGGCGTTGGTGTACTCCAATGGTCTTTGTTTTCCTGTAACTCCAGATTGTATCGTACGTATGATAGATTATGCTAAACTTGGCCGCTGTTTTACGAAAGTTTTCCGACTGCTCAAAGGGCAGTTTATCCTCAAAGCAGGAATCTTTTAATACAAGCAACTGAAAACGACGGGGAACGTTGTGAGTTGCTGCGGACACCGCAACTCTACAGTTATACCCGATACTACGTCAGTATGGCTCTCCTCCGGCAGACGCCGCTAATATTAAACGACACGACAAAGAGTGCGTGCGAGAGACAGAAAATCAGTCTGAGCGTGACGTCGGGCGCTGCGTGGCCACTGCAAATTGATTTCTTGCTTTTGGCTACAAAAATGATCCGATCTGATCCAGATTCAGCAATCTGATAGATATGGTCATTATCTATGATTCTGCGTTTTTAGTTTTCTCGAGTTTGCAATATTGTGGATGCAACAGATTTTCGTTCTTTGTGGGGGCGGAAGAGGGTGGGGCGAAATTCGGAGATATACGTTTTATAGTGAGATCTAACAGAAATGCGGATACCAAATTTGGTTACTCTAGCCTTAATAGTCTCTGAGATTTGTGGATGCCCCAGATTTTCGTCCATTGCGGAGGCGGAAGGGGGTGTGGCGAAATTTGGACACGAAACGGTCAAGGTCCGATATCACAGGAGTGTGGATACCAAATTTGGTTGCTCTGGCTCTTATAGGTTCTGAGATCCTTGAACTCATATTTTTCAATTGGCAAAACCGACCATGAAACCTGTGTGTTAGAGAGAGACAGAGCGAGAAAGAACATATAGTCATCCTCTACGATCCTGAGTTTTTGGTTTTATCGTATCTTTAAAAATGTGGATGCCACAGATTTTCGCCCTTTGTGGGGGCGGAAGCGGGCGGGGCAAAGTTTTGAAAGTTTTCTAGTAGCAGTGACATATCACAGAAGTCTGGATCCAAAACATCGTTGCTCTAGCTCTTATAATCTTTGAGCACTAGGCGCTGAAGGGGACGGACAGACGGACGGACGGACAGACAGAGAGGGCTCAATCGACTCGGCTATTGATGATGATCAAGAATATATATACTTTATGGGGTCGGAAACGATTCCTTCTGGACGTTACACACATCCACTTTTACCACAAATCTAATATACTCCAATACTCATTTTGAGTATCGGGTATAATAATTTGTTACTTAATCGAGTACGATGCGATTTTTAAGACCTATTGCTTCAGCAGCCTAAGGTCGTCTTGCAGAGCCTCCATTTCAGGCTTGACACCAATTTGAAGTTTAGGAAACTCCTTCTGTGGGCTTCCCATTTTTGTGGCCTTTTTCTGTGATTAAAAAGGGTTTACATTACGCCTGGAATGTATTTATCATCGGGCAAGCACTTACAACTTGGTCTTCCACTAGTGTGTTCTCAAAAGCATCGCTTTCTAGGGGCTCAGCCAACTGAAGGAGGCTGTCTAAATCCAACTTTGATGTTTTCAAATCACTCCTGATATACTCTATAACGCTCGCCGACAAACTGAAGTTCATGGAGCATCTATTGTGCTCTAATTTGGATCGTTTGGAGGAACTAGTTTCTTCAAAACTGTCTTTTGTACGTTTCTTGGCTTTTGCAGGACTTTCAACTGCTCCCGAACGAAGAATTCGTGAGCTTTCAGGAGATGTGTTTTCTCTTGTCATAGAAGACCTTGTCATGGGTTTCTTAGCCTGAATTGGGCTACTGGAGATGACCGTTAGCGAAGATCTGCGCTCTGGACGCTTTGGGGGCTGATCCACTGTATTATTTGTGGCATTCAACTCTGATGGTTGTTGACTGGCAACACTTGAGGTAATTATATTTTCCCAAAAACGGTATATCCTTAGCTGACATTTTCATCTTCTGTTTTATATTGATGGGTGGCAGAATATCAACCCGCTCTATATTCACGGTTGATCTTCTAGCTACAGGCTGATGGGAGATGTTTCTGTCTGTCTGAACAGCTGGCCTACTGTGGCATGGACGAATGGATGGTTTTATCGTCGTAGACACCACATAAGGCTGTTCCGAATCAAAATTGGGAGGGTTCGTAGATTCCAAGACAGCTGGAAGTTCATTTACTGAACTGTTTTTCAATAGAGAAGGCATTTTTGATTGTTTTGGTGGACCAGAAATGTTAGAGCAAAGAGAGTTATTGAATTTCGATCGCAGTTTGTTGAGCCTGGGACTTATCATGTCTTTGCCTCGTTTTTAGCCAATGGCTCACGCAGATAGAAGTGCTATTTGTAGTACTATTTCGATTTGTCAAAGCGGACAGGACCGATTTCTCCTTAACTACAGATTTGGTTGTAGACGAGGTTAACGCTGGCCTAATCAAACTAACATTAGCTAAAGTTTTTGTCCTGCTCAAATGGTTGATAAATGCTGGCTTCATTTCACTAGACTGGATCGCTTGAGTTAACATAACGCGGTTTTCTTTAGACTCAAATTTGTCACGTGGCAATTTTGTAGCTACAGCAGTGACTTGATATGTCAATTCCTGCCTAATGCTGGTGCCTTTTAAAGGCAGACGCCTGTCATTTAGATTCATAGCGACTGGCTTTGACACATAATTTTCAAGGGAGCGCATGATACGCTTTTTTACGCTGCTTAGGCGCTGTTTGATCGCCTCCCTTTTGCGGGAGTGTCTGGTAATGTTGTAGCTCTTAAGGTCGCAGATTCTCGGTGGTTTTTCCACTCTCCCCTGCTTGCGGGCACGACGGAAACCTTTCGAGCTGTGGGCCTCTATCTCCTTCTCGGTGTAGTTTACTTTGCAGTACGTTTTCTTCTGGTATAATTCATGATAAAAAGAAGATAACTTGATAAGAACTCGTCCAATTAAGAGTGGAAGCAGTCTCATAAAAGCCTTTGTACAGAATGATAAACAAATCGCCTATGTATCGGTGCACTCGCTATACAATTTCACTAAATGGCATTGAGTGCTCTACAAAATGGCTCACAAATTTAAAAAAAACTAAAACTAAGTAATTATGTTTTGGCACGTTATGGCTTAAGATGTACTGTTTTGAGGTGTTTCTCGAAGAAATAGAGGCGCTTGAAGGGTTTACCACACTCGGAGCATGTAAACGCGTATACAGCATGTACACTCTGGGCACGTTTCTTGTAGCGCGCTTCGTTGGGGAAAATCTCCTCAAAGCACTCGCAAAAGTACACAGTTGGATTAATCTTTGGCAGAAAGTGAAACAGGAACATGTAGTGTTCAACGCTGTACGAAATGGTCGCCTTCCTAAAGAACCTCTGATCGATCTGATACGCATACCACGAGTTAATTAAGTTGAGAATGAGTTTTATCTCGTTCGTGGTCAAGTGGCAGTCAATCTCCCTGCTTACCTCTTCGGTGAATGAGTTCAACTGCTCGGTTAGGCGTTGGTGTACTCCAATGGTCTTTGTTTTCCTGTAACTCCAGATTTTATCGTGCGTATGATAGATTATGCTAAACTTGGCCGCTGTTTTACGAAAGTTTTCCGACTGCTCAAAGGGCAGTTTATCCTCAAAGCAGGAATCTTTTAATACAAGCAACTGAAAACGACGGGGAACGTTGTGAGTTGCTGCGGACACCGCAACTCTACAGTTATACCCGATACTACGTCAGTATGGCTCTCCTCCGGCAGACGCCGCTAATATTAAACGACACGACAAAGAGTGAGTGCGAGAGACAGAAAATCAGTCTGAGCGTGACGTCGGGCGCTGCGTGGCCACTGCAAATTGATTTCTTGCTTTTGGCTATAAAAATTATCCGATCTGATCCAGATTCAGCAATCTGATAGATATGGTCATTATCTATGATTCTGCGTTTTTAGTTTTCTCGAGTTTGCAATATTGTGGATGCAACAGATTTTCGTTCTTTGTGGGGGCGGAAGAGGGTGGGGCGAAATTCGGAGATATACGTTTTATAGTGAGATCTAACAGAAATGCGGATACCAAATTTGGTTACTCTAGCCTTAATAGTCTCTGAGATTTGTGGATGCCCCAGATTTTCGTCCTTTGCGGAGGCGGAAGGGGGTGTGGCGAAATTTGGACACGAAACGGTCAAGGTCCGATATCACAGGAGTGTGGATACCAAATTTGGTTGCTCTGGCTCTTATAGGTTCTGAGATCCTTGAACTCATATTTTTCAATTGGCAAAACCGACCATGAAACCTGTGTGTTAGAGAGAGACAGAGCGAGAAAGAACATATAGTCATCCTATACGATTTTGCGTTTTTGGTTTTATCGTATCTTTAAAAATGTGGATGCCACAGATTTTCGCCCTTTGTGGGGGCGGAAGTGGGCGGGGCAAAGTTTTGAAAGTTTTCTAGTAGCAGTGACATATCACAGAAGTCTGGATCCAAAACATCGTTGCTCTAGCTCTTATAGTCTTTGAGCACTAGGCGCTGAAGGGGACGGACAGACGGACGGACGGACAGACAGACAGGGCTCAATCGACTCGGCTATTGATGCTGATCAAGAATATATATACTTTATGGGGTCGGAAACGATTCCTTCTGGACGTTACACACATCCACTTTTACCACAAATCTAATATACCCCAATACTCATTTTGAGTATCGGGTATAATAATTTGTTACTTAATCGAGTACGATGCGATTTTTAAGACCTATTGCTTCAGCAGCCTAAGGTCGTCTTGCAGAGCCTCCATTTCAGGCTTGACACCAATTTGAAGTTTAGGAAACTCCTTCTGTGGGCTTCCCATTTTTGTGGCCTTTTTCTGTGATTAAAAAGGGTTTACATTACGCCTGGAATGTATTTATCATCGGGCAAGCACTTACAACTTGGTCTTCCACTAGTGTGTTCTCAAAAGCATCGCTTTCTAGGGGCTCAGCCAACTGAAGGAGGCTGTCTAAATCCAACTTTGATGTTTTCAAATCACTCCTGATATACTCTATAACGCTCGCCGACAAACTGAAGTTCATGGAGCATCTATTGTGCTCTAATTTGGATCGTTTGGAGGAACTAGTTTCTTCAAAACTGTCTTTTGTACGTTTCTTGGCTTTTGCAGGACTTTCAACTGCTCCCGAACGAAGAATTCGTGAGCTTTCAGGAGATGTGTTTTCTCTTGTCATAGAAGACCTTGTCATGGGTTTCTTAGCCTGAATTGGGCTACTACGAGGGGGAACGTTGTGAGTTGCTGCGGACACCGCAACTCTACAGTTATACCCGATACTATGTCAGTATGACTCCCCTCCGGCAGACGCCGCTAATATTAAACGACACGACAAAGAGTGCGTGCGAGAGAGACAGAAAATCAGTCTGATCGTGACGTCGGGCGCTGCGCGGCCACTGCAAATTGATTTCTTGCTTTTGGCTACAAAAATGATCCGATCTGATCCAGATTCAGCAATCTGATAGATATGGTCATTATCTATGATTCTGCGTTTTTAGTTTTCTCGAATGTGCAATATTGTGAATGCAACAGATTTTCGTTTTTTGTGGGGGCGGAAGGGGGTGGGGCGAAATTTTGAGATATACATTTTATAGTGAGATCTAACAGAAATGCGGATACCAAATTTGGTTACTCTAGCCTTAATAGTCTCTGAGATTTGTGGATGCCCCAGATTTTCGTCCTTTGCGGAGGCGGAAGGGGGTGCGGCGAAATTTGGACACGAAACGGTCAAGTTCCGATATCACAGGAGTGTGGATACCAAATTTGGTTGCTCTGGCTCTTATAGGTTCTGAGATCCTTGAACTCATATTTTTCAATTGGCAAAACCGACCATGAAACCTGTGTGTTAGAGAGAGACAGAGCGAGAAAGAACATATAGTCATCCTCTACGATTCTGCGTTTTTGGTTTTATCGTATCTTTAAAAATGTGGATGCCACAGATTTTCGCCCTTTGTGGGGGCGGAAGTGGGCGGGGCAAAGTTTTGAAAGTTTTCTAGTAGCAGTGACATATCACAGAAGTCTGGATCCAAAACATCGTTGCTCTAGCTCTTATAATCTTTGAGCACTAGGCGCTGAAGGGGACGGACAGACGGACGGACGGACAGACAGACAGGGCTCAATCGACTCGGCTATTGATGCTGATCAAGAATATATATACTTTATGGGGTCGGAAACGATTCCTTCTGGACGTTACACACATCCACTTTTACCACAAATCTAATATACTCCAATACTCATTTTGAGTATCGGGTATAATAATTTGTTACTTGCTTCAGCAGCCTAAGGTCGTCTTGCAGAGCCTCCATTTCAGGCTTGACACCAATTTGAAGTTTAGGAAACTCCTTCTGTGGGCTTCCCATTTTTGTGGCCTTTTTCTGTGATTAAAAAGGGTTTACATTACGCCTGGCATGTATTTATCATCGGGCAAGCACTTACAACTTGGTCTTCCACTAGTGTGTTCTCAAAAGCATCGCTTTCTAGGGGCTCAGCCAACTGAAGGAGGCTGTCTAAATCCAACTTTGATGTTTTCAAATCACTCCTGATATACTCTATAACGCTCGCCGACAAACTGAAGTTCATGGAGCATCTATTGTGCTCTAATTTGGATCGTTTGGAGGAACTAGTTTCTTCAAAACTGTCTTTTGTACGTTTCTTGGCTTTTGCAGGACTTTCAACTGCTCCCGAACGAAGAATTCGTGAGCTTTCAGGAGATGTGTTTTCTCTTGTCATAGAAGACCTTGTCATGGGTTTCTTAGCCTGAATTGGGCTACTGGAGATGACCGTTAGCGAAGATCTGCGCTCTGGACGCTTTGGGGGCTGATCCACTGTATTATTTGTGGCATTCAACTCTGATGGTTGTTGACTGGCAACACTTGAGCTAATTATATTTTCCCAAAAACGGTATATCCTTAGCTGACATTTTTATCTTCTGTTTTATATTGATGGGTGGCAGAATATCAACCCGCTCTATATTCACGGTTGATCTTCTAGCTACAGGCTGATGGGAGATGTTTCTGTCTGTCTGAACAGCTGGCCTACTGTGGCATGGACGAATGGATGGTTTTATCGTCGTAGACACCACATAAGGCTGTTCCGAATCAAAATTGGGAGGGTTCGTAGATTCCAAGACAGCTGGAAGTTCATTTACTGAACTGTTTTTCAATAGAGAAGGCATTTTTGATTGTTTTGGTGGACCAGAAATGTTAGAGCAAAGAGAGTTATTGAATTTCGATCGCAGTTTGTTGAGCCTGGGACTTATCATGTCTTTGCCTCGTTTTTAGCCAATGGCTCACGCAGATAGAAGTGCTATTTGTAGTACTATTTCGATTTGTCAAAGCGGACAGGACCGATTTCTCCTTAACTACAGATTTGGTTGTAGACGAGGTTAACGCTGGCCTAATCAAACTAACATTAGCTAAAGTTTTTGTCCTGCTCAAATGGTTGATAAATGCTGGCTTCATTTCACTAGACTGGATCGCTTGAGTTAACATAACGCGGTTTTCTTTAGACTCAAATTTGTCAAGTGGCAATTTTGTAGCTACAGCAGTGACTTGATATGTCAATTCCTGCCTAATGCTGGTGCCTTTTAAAGGCAGACGCCTGTCATTTAGATTCATAGCGACTGGCTTTGACACATAATTTTCAAGGGAGCGCATGATACGCTTTTTTACGCTGCTTAGGCGCTGTTTGATCGCCTCCCTTTTGCGGGAGTGTCTGGTAATGTTGTAGCTCTTAAGGTCGCAGATTCTCGGTGGTTTTTCCACTCTCCCCTGCTTGCGGGCACGACGGAAACCTTTCGAGCTGTGGGCCTCTATCTCCTTCTCGGTGTAGTTTACTTTGCAGTACGTTTTCTTCTGGTATAATTCATGATAAAAAGAAGATAACTTGATAAGAACTCGTCCAATTAAGAGTGGAAGCAGTCTCATAAAAGCCTTTGTACAGAATGATAAACAAATCGCCTATGTATCGGTGCACTCGCTATACAATTTCACTAAATGGCATTGAGTGCTCTACAAAATGGTTCACAAATTTAAAAAAAACTAAAACTAAGTAATTATGTTTTGGCACGTTATGGCTTAAGATGTACTGTTTTGAGGTGTTTCTCGAAGAAATAGAGGCGCTTGAAGGATTTACCACACTCGGAGCATGTAAACGCGTATACAGCATGTACACTCTGGGCATGTTTCTTGTAGCGCGCTTCGTTGGGGAAAATCTCCTCAAAGCACTCGCAAAAGTACACAGTTGGATTAATCTTTGGCAGAAAGTGAAACAGGAACATGTAGTGTTCAACGCTGTACGAAATGGTCGCCTTCCTAAAGAACCTCTGATCGATCTGATACGCATACCACGAGTTAATTAAGTTGAGAATGAGTTTTATCTCGTTCGTGGTCAAGTGGCAGCCAATCTCCCTGTTTACCTCTTCGGTGAATGAGTTCAACTGCTCGGTTAGGCGTTGGTGTACTCCAATGGTCTTTGTTTTCCTGTAACTCCAGATTTTATCGTGCGTATGATAGATTATGCTAAACTTGGCCGCTGTTTTACGAAAGTTTTCCGACTGCTCAAAGGGCAGTTTATCCTCAAAGCAGGAATCTTTTAATACAAGCAACTGAAAACGACGGGGAACGTTGTGAGTTGCTGCGGACACCGCAACTCTACAGTTATACCCGATACTACGTCAGTATGGCTCTCCTCCGGAAGACGCCGCTAATATTAAACGACACGACAAAGAGTGCGTGCGAGAGAGACAGAAAATCAGTCTGAGCGTGACGTCGGGCGCTGCGTGGCCACTGCAAATTGATTTCTTGCTTTTGGCTATAAAAATTATCCGATCTGATCCAGATTCAGCAATCTGATAGATATGGTCATTATCTATGATTCTGCGTTTTTAGTTTTTTCGAGTTTGCAATATTGTGGATGCAACAGATTTTCGTTCTTTGTGGGGGCGGAAGAGGGTGGGGCGAAATTCGGAGATATACGTTTTATAGTGAGATCTAACAGAAATGCGGATACCAAATTTGGTTACTCTAGCCTTAATAGTCTCTGAGATTTGTGGATGCCCCAGATTTTCGTCCTTTGCGGAAGCGGAAGGGGGTGTGGCGAAATTTGGACACGAAACGGTCAAGGTCCGATATCACAGGAGTGTGGATACCAAATTTGGTTGCTCTGGCTCTTATAGGTTCTGAGATCCTTGAACTCATATTTTTCAATTGGCAAAACCGACCATGAAACCTGTGTGTTAGAGAGAGACAGAGCGAGAAAGAACATATAGTCATCCTCTACGATTCTGCGTTTTTGGTTTTATCGTATCTTTAAAAATGTGGATGCCACAGATTTTCGCCCTTTGTGGGGGCGGAAGTGGGCGGGGCAAAGTTTTGAAAGTTTTCTAGTAGCAGTGACATATCACAGAAGTCTGGATCCAAAACATCGTTGCTCTAGCTCTTATAGTCTTTGAGCACTAGGCGCTGAAGGGGACGGACAGACGGACGGACGGACAGACAGACAGGGCTCAATCGACTCGGCTATTGATGCTGATCAAGAATATATATACTTTATGGGGTCGGAAACGATTCCTTCTGGACGTTACACACATCCACTTTTACCACAAATCTAATACACCCCAATACTCATTTTGAGTATCGGGTATAATAATGTGTTACTTAATCGAGTACGATGCGATTTTTAAGACCTATTGCTTCAGCAGCCTAAGGTCGTCTTGCAGAGCCTCCATTTCAGGCTTGACACCAATTTGAAGTTTAGGAAACTCCTTCTGTGGGCTTCCCATTTTTGTGGCCTTTTTCTGTGATTAAAAAGGGTTTACATTACGCCTGGAATGTATTTATCATCGGGCAAGCACTTACAACTTGGTCTTCCACTAGTGTGTTCTCAAAAGCATCGCTTTCTAGGGGCTCAGCCAACTGAAGGAGGCTGTCTAAATCCAACTTTGATGTTTTCAAATCACTCCTGATATACTCTATAACGCTCGCCGACAAACTGAAGTTCATGGAGCATCTATTGTGCTCTAATTTGGATCGTTTTGCATCGCCTTTCTCATTGGAGGAACTAGTTTCTTCAAAACTGTCTTTTGTACGTTTCTTGGCTTTTGCAGGACTTTCAACTGCTCCCGAACGAAGAATTCGTGAGCTTTCAGGAGATGTGTTTTCTCTTGTCATAGAAGACCTTGTCATGGGTTTCTTAGCCTGAATTGGGCTACTGGAGATGACCGTTAGCGAAGATCTGCGCTCTGGACGCTTTGGGGGCTGATCCACTGTATTATTTGTGGCATTCAACTCTGATGGTTGTTGACTGGCAACACTTGAGCTAATTATATTTTCCCAAAAACGGTATATCCTTAGCTGACATTTTTATCTTCTGTTTTATATTGATGGGTGGCAGAATATCAACCCGCTCTATATTCACGGTTGATCTTCTAGCTACAGGCTGATGGGAGATGTTTCTGTCTGTCTGAACAGCTGGCCTACTGTGGCATGGACGAATGGATGGTTTTATCGTCGTAGACACCACATAAGGCTGTTCCGAATCAAAATTGGGAGGGTTCGTAGATTCCAAGACAGCTGGAAGTTCATTTACTGAACTGTTTTTCAATAGAGAAGGCATTTTTGATTGTTTTGGTGGACCAGAAATGTTAGAGCAAAGAGAGTTATTGAATTTCGATCGCAGTTTGTTGAGCCTGGGACTTATCATGTAAGTCTTTGCCTCGTTTTTAGCCAATGGCTCACGCAGACTAGCAGGAACCGAGGTGATAGAAGTGCTATTTGTAGTACTATTTCGATTTGTCAAAGCGGACAGGACCGATTTCTCCTTAACTACAGATTTGGTTGTAGACGAGGTTAACGCTGGCCTAATCAAACTAACATTAGCTAAAGTTTTTGTCCTGCTCAAATGGTTGATAAATGCTGGCTTCATTTCACTAGACTGGATCGCTTGAGTTAACATAACGCGGTTTTCTTTAGACTCAAATTTGTCACGTGGCAATTTTGTAGCTACAGCAGTGACTTGATATGTCAATTCCTGCCTAATGCTGGTGCCTTTTAAAGGCAGACGCCTGTCATTTAGATTCATAGCGACTGGCTTTGACACATAATTTTCAAGGGAGCGCATGATACGCTTTTTTACGCTGCTTAGGCGCTGTTTGATCGCCTCCCTTTTGCGGGAGTGTCTGGTAATGTTGTAGCTCTTAAGGTCGCAGATTCTCGGTGGTTTTTCCACTCTCCCCTGCTTGCGGGCACGACGGAAACCTTTCGAGCTGTGGGCCTCTATCTCCTTCTCGGTGTAGTTTACTTTGCAGTACGTTTTCTTCTGCCTGGATTTTGCTCTCCGCACGGCAATGTACTTACTGGACAGTTTGGGAGCTGGGAGAAATGTCGCCCTCATCTTCAAGCAACATGGCTTCCACTTCTGCTAGAATATTTCTTGAGGCACATTTTTCCCCAATATCTACCGGTACAAAAGTATTTACCATTTAAAGTAAATTAATGAACCTGTCGCACTGGACTTACCTTCTGTCCGAGAATCCGGAGGAGTTTTTGAATACGACTGTTCGTGGCTGACATTATTTAGCTGCTAATTCTCGTATCCAGTGTGACCGACCCTCAGAAATACACCAAAATATATCGTCTCATATATATTCCTCCCCTAGCTGCAGATGACACTATCGAGTGAAGTAGAGTAATATTTTAAACCGCGAATTTTAAATTTTTTTCACTACTCCTGCTCGGTTCCCGCACGCACTCAAAGGTGCAACATTTCACCCACTTCACCATTACTTCACCAACTGGTGAAGACGCCCCCAAGTGGCCCACAAGTCCTCGACGCGTAGGCCGGTTCCAGCTATTTAGTGATTCGCTAACCCAATTCAATGATCGATGTGTGAACACCGTCTCGGAGGCGGATGACTTGCCCAAGACGGAAGTCCAGGTGATGTGGGTAGCTCCGGAGTCCGGATTTGGCTGCGTAGCACTCTCCGCCATAGTTTACGAGGGTCCGCATGCGTGGTATGCAGATGACGGCAAACTGTCAGCGGTAATCTGTCCGCGCAAACCCGATGCTGCCACGGCTCAGAAAGAATGTTGCGCCTGCGACGAGGCCAAGTACAGCGTAAGTTGAATAGGAAGTGGTTGCGGTCCTCAAGGTAACTATAATCAATTGTACTGGTCCCTTTGCAGTTTGTCTTCGAGGGCATCCGAAGGACTATCTATTTGCCATCTGGTTGACCCACTTTTCGGACGTGATTGGGGCCTCGCACGAGTCCAACTTCTCATTTTGGGGCGAGAATCACATTGCGACTGCCGGTTTTCGCTCATTGGCCGAATGGGGATCGCCAGCAGCTCTGGAGACGGAGCTTCGAGCCAACGGGCCCAAGCTGCGTACGTTGATCAAAGCCGCAGGCCTCTGGTATCCTAATGTAAACGAGAACACCTCCTCCAAGTTCCGCGTGGATCGGAAGCATCCCAAGGTGTCTATGGTGTCGATGTTTGGTCCCTCCCCGGACTGGGTTGTGGGCATCAGTGGCGTCGACCTTTGCACTGACGACTGCAGCTGGAAGGAGTCTCTGGACTTCGATTTGTATCCCTGGGATGCTGGCACTGACAGTGGGATCACTTACATGGTGAGGTCTTAGATTGCTCGGATGCCTCGTCCAATTGCCTAATGTCCATTCTGCTGTAGTCGCCCAATTCAGAAACACAGCCCCCGGTACGGATGTACCGCATCACGACAATGTACCCAGAAGATCCCCGTGCTCCTTTCTACAACCCGCAGAGCCGCGAGATGACGCCACTGGCCAAGTTGCATCTGCGCAGAGAGAAGATTGTCTCGCGTAACTGCGATGAAGAGTTCCTGCAAGCGCTCCAGCTGGAGGTGTCGGACGATGCTGAGGAGCAGGACACTCGCGGTAAGATGCATTCATATTTTATTTTAATGCTAACTCCATCTTCTTATTCCCAGCTGAGTGCCGTGTTAACGACTATTCCACGTGGAGCCCATGCTCTGTGACCTGTGGCAAGGGCATCCGAATGCGCAGTCGGCAGTATGTCTACCCCCAGCAGGCGGAGCAGACCAAGTGCAGTCGCCAATTGGTTTCCAAGGAGATGTGTGTGGCTGCGGTGGCCGAGTGCGCCGACGGCTCATCCCCCAGCCGCGACCGAGACGAGGATGAGGGCGAGAACCTGGCCAACTCACAGTCACTGGTCAACGACAATGGCGAGGGAGCCGGTCTCTGCAAGACATCGCCCTGGAGCGTATGGTCCGAGTGTTCTGCCAGCTGCGGAATCGGAATCACCATGCAGACTCGCACCTTTGTCAACCATCTGGGTCGCAAGCGCTGTCCGCACATCACCATCGTGGAGAAGAACAAGTGCATGCGGCCATACTGCACCTACGAGCAAGTGGAGCTGCCCGATCCGACTTGTCCCACCACACAGTGGAGTGATTGGAGCCCGTGCTCAGCCACCTGTGGTCGCGGCGTGACCATCCGCACCCGTCTCTTGTTGCTGGAGAACGGACCCGAGAAGGAGAACTGCACGCAGCGAATGGAGCTGCATCAACAGAAGGAGTGACTCTGGTCCTTGCCGCGGCAGTTACCAGCGCTACGCCTTCAATCCGCACACCCATCGCTGCGATGCGTTCAGCTACGGCGGCTGCCGTGGAAACCGACACAACTTCCGCCTCGAGCACAGCTGACCAGGATGGCAATCTACCCAAAGGCTGCATCATGTCCGAGTGGGAAAATTGGTCGGCCTGTAGCGTCAGCTGCGGCCTCGGCTTCTCCGAGGCCCATCGCTTTGTCATAAGCGAGCCGAAGCATGGCGGCCAGTCCTGTCCCAAGCGTTTGGTCAAACATCGTCGCCAATTACTCAATGTACGTCTCCACAGAGATTCAAATAAACACAATTACATATTTTCACCTATTTTCTATTGATCATCTTAAATACATATATCACACCACACAGTAACGCATGAGATACTGACGGGCCTTCCAGGGGTTGCCATTGGCGCGGTAGATCAGATGCAAGTTGAAGGCCGTCTCGTGCTGAAGTCCCAGAGTGTCCTCATACTCGGCAATCAGTGGATGATGCACGGCCAAGGCCTTTTCGTAGAACTCGACTGCGAGGTGGAGTATATTTGCCTGATGGTAGATGCTTTCGATATTGTAGAAGATTTCCTGCTGGGCAGCGCACCTGCAGAAATCATCGCCAGCAGACCGGAGTTCTTTGTAGCGCTCGGCAAAGGCCACCGCTTGAGCTACGGCTGCCGACTTCCGGAGCACCTTCTTCTGCAGGGCCAACTGATTGAAGACGACGGCTATGGAAAGCGCTACCAGGGCTAGATGGACCACTCTCTGGTAGCATTGGATGGCCTCATTGGTGCGATTTAGCTGGCGAAGACACTCCGCCTTCTGCAGCCAGACGAAGGCGGGACAGTCGAAGGTATCGCCATCGGTGATGGGACTCATAAGGGCTATGGCCTCGGCATACTTGTGCTCCTGCATCAGGGCTTCCGTGATGTCCATGTACAGTTCCACGCGGCCCACGGACAGGATGTGCTCCTGTACATTCTGGATGAGGTAGCCCAAGAGGGGGTGGGCCCGCAGATGGATCAGACTCACACATAGCTTGGCCCTCAGCTCGGGCGCGTAGTCGTCGGGTATGACGCAAAAGTAAATCATCTCCAGGCTCTCCTCCTGATCGTCTTCCAGCTCAAAGTTTGTTCGCTCTCTGAGGCAACTGAGCACCTTGGAGTATCGCTTGTTGATAATCAACAGTTCGAGATACATGTTGAGATCCTCCAGGCTGAAGCGGGCTTCGCATCCACTGTACGCCCCCTCCATGGCCTCGAGAGCTATCGCATGCTTCTCGAGGACGTGAAAGAAACGAGCCACATTCTTCGCTGTGCTAGGCACGTGCTCCACTCCTCTGGCGGCATCAGGGGCAGCATCTTGAGGTACGTGAACATGGCCGCATTCGTCTCGCCCATTTTCTCCAGCAGCTGGGCTTTTCGGAGCCTTAACAAGTAACCTTTTGGAAGCACTTTGATGGCCTTTGTATAAATAAGACGGGCACGGGCCATGTTGCCCTGCTGCACCAGCAAATCAGAGACTCTTATCCACATGTCGCGATCCTGAGGGTTCAAGTGTGCCGCGAGAGTGGAGAAGTGCAGGAACTTGACCTCGTCGCGATTTTCATAGATCTCGGCCAACGTGTAGAACGGCTCACTGGCCAGCGGGTTCTGGCGGATGATCTCCATGAAAATCCGTTCGGCTGTCTCATACCGACCGTACGCGAAGCTCAGGTTCGCCTCGCCCATCAATCCTTGCAGAGCGGGGCTCAGCTGGCTCTTGCGCCCCAGATTTCCGCCACCGCCGGAGCGAGCACCTTCCTGCTGCTGTCCCACCGGCGGTTTTCGTTGCGCAGACACTGTGGGTTGTTCCTCTGCTTCCTCCTCTCCATTATTTTCATCATCTTCGTCGCTGGGCTCGAGCTTTGTGCAGAAGTCTGGGAATTCTAGGACTCCCTGCACATAGCGCTTGATTAGCGCTCCTTCCTCCTCGTAGTCGTAGTTCTGGTCACTGTCTTCGGCCTCCCCTGTAGCCATGTCTATGATGTCCACAATCCTGAGGGGCTGCGTCTCCTCGAACTGCTCCAACTCATCGTCCGGCACATCGTTGGTCTCAATTTCCTCAATTAAACGTTGGAGTCGGCCTGGTCCATTGTAAACATTACACACCAGCAAACTTAACCCCCTTAAACCCACTCAAATTAAACAGGTGAACAGCGTGAGTTACGCCGCAGAAAATAATACTGAACTTTTTCTATCTGTTTTTTTTCTCCGTCCTTTCTCTATACATAAAAAAGGGCAACGATATTTTTTACCAGAACAGCGCTAAAGTTCTTCAAGTTTCTTAATATTCTTGGAGTGCATGTAATACCCAATGGTCTACAATGGGTTAAGTTAATCAACAGGAGATCAAACAAACGGCCCTCGATACTATCGACTGGGTAATCGTTAGAGCTAAGGCTGCGCATCTCTAAGATATTCGCAAGATGTATGACCTGGAGAGGGAGAGCGGAGCAAGTGCGCAGTGTGGCCGTATACCGCAAAGTTCGAAATACCGAAGCAGAGCTACCAGACAGAGCTAAGAGTTAACGGAACTTTTTTTTACTGAATGCTTATCGCGCAGTCCCTGTTTTTACTTGTGTATTCTTGTTTTTAGTGGCATCAACGCGCATGCACGCAAGCGGAATGAATCTGCAACTTGTAAGTGAGCATGCAGCACAACTAGTGGAAGTTCGCTAATAATGAATTTAAAATTATATTTAGATCGGCAGCTGTCGCATATAGGCACCGAGGTGGATTTTTGGTTAAAACAAACGGTACAGCTAGCGAAATCGGAACCATTAAACGGAACGAATGCCGGAGAAACTATGCCGGGTATCGGGATACAGAACGGGTAGGTGAGGAGTACCAGGGAGTGCATTTTACTGTTTTCCATTAAATTTTTGCATCGGGCTTTACGCGCGACCTGCCGTACTACGAGCCCAATGCGAAAATGCTGCAGGCCCAGACAAACAATTTTATGGACGACGATTTGACCGACAATGACGCCATCTTTGCGCATTATTTGAGCACCGAGAAGTTGGAGTTTTACAATGCGTCCTCGGTGATGCTGACTCTGCTTACTATCGAGGATGTGACTACAATGAAGCTGTACTCGCAGCTCATCGAGCCGGATGTGGCGGTTCATAAAGTACATTTAAATGCATTTCGTGTCGCTCTCTCTGCTAGAGATTCTGTAAATGCCGAGGAAGTGGTGTCCCCGGGAATCGATGAGGTTGTGTTGATACCCAAGTGCAGTTTAATGGCCTCGCCGCTGCCAAAGGAGCTCATATCGGCCCTGTTTCCACATCCGCATGAGCAATTGCCTTTTAAAGATCCGATGCGCCGCCATGTGGCCAATGTGGAACAGGTCTGCCGCACCAGTGTTCACTTCAAGTTCAGTAGGGGAAAACTTCCAGACGACAATGTGTTGCAGTCGCAACGCTTTCATGTAATTCTCCGCTACACGCGTATTCCGTTTCGCTTTATGTACCGCGCTGTCAATATGCTCCCGGAGATGCCAGGTCTCCGTCGTTACCTCTTTCCCTTACTTTCTTCCCTCGAAGATTTCATTGCATGACTGCAATCTTCTATCTTGGATGCAAATCCAACCGCCGCCCCCGGAAGCTCCTCCAGCACATATTTCGCTGCTGAACGAGACTATAGGCGACAATGAAGAACAGTTGGAGGCGGTGCAGACGATTGTGGCTGGACCCAATCCCAGAGCTCCATTTATAGTGTTGGGAGCACCAGGTAAGCATCAGGTATGCTAGCCACAGTCGTACACAATTCACACCTTCTATCCATTCAGGCACTGGCAAGACCACTACCATTGTGGAGGCCATTCTACAGGTGCACCTTCGACGACCGCAAAGCCGCATCCTTGTAACAGCCGGTTCGAACTCGGCCTGCGACACGATTGCCATGAAACTGTGCGAGTATATCGAAGGAAACTTTCGGCTCATGTTTTTAAGGGAAAAGCCGCTGATCCGAATCTATTCACGCAGCATATTCAAGAAGGTACTGAAATTGGTGCCGCCCTTGCTGCTGAAGAACTCCAATTGCTCGGACCATTTGTTCAAGCATCTACGAGTGCGTAATGTGATTACGTATACCATCATCGTGGCCCCATTGGTTACTGTCGGCCGCCTGGCTAACGATGGCTTTGGTGACTTTTTCACCCACATCGACGAGGCTGGAGCTTCCACCGAGCCGGAGACTATTATGGGCATTGGGGGGGTTAAAAAGAACAAAGATTGTCATGTAATTCTGTCCGGAGATCACAAGCAGCTGGGAGCAGTGATCAAAAGCAGCCGGGCTTCAGGTGCGTCTGCGTCGTAACTATCGGTCACATCCCGAGATCGTGCGTCTTTTTAACGAGCTCTACTACGGCGGAGAGCTAATCGCAAAGGCTCCGGACGAACAGGTCAACCTTGCCGCTGAATGGGATGTGCTGCCCAATGGCCAGTTCCCCATCATCTTCCAGGCCACACATGGAGTCACCAAAAAGAAGGAGCACACCACCAGCTCCTTCAATTCGCTGGAGGCAAAGGTTCTGTGCTGGTACGTCAAGCGCTTGATAAAAAAATGGCCTCGGCCCAAATATAGAGGTAAAGCAGGAAGACATCGGTGTGGTGGCTCCATACACGTCTCAGGGCAACCTAATCATTCGGAAGCTTAAGCGGCAGGGCCTCGGCAATGTGGAAGTTGGCAGCGTGGAGACCTATCAGGGCAGAGAGAAGCTCATCATCATTGCCACTCTGGTGCGTTCGTTCAGCTATATGGGCTTCATGCGTAACCTCATGCTTATTTCGCGGCCCAAGGCGCTGCTCATACTGATTGGTAATCCCGTCACTCTGCGCCATCATCCCGACTTCAAGTTCATCATTGATGAGTGCATCCAACATCAAACGTATCTCTTCAAAAAGAGATTCATTGCACTTCGTGGTAAAACATGTGGCCATAAGCGATATGGAAGATGGCAAAAATGTGAACACTGCAAATCCGAAAAAAGCCTTAGTTAAAGCCAAGCAAGTGATCCCAGAAATGGGTAAGTGCTTAAACTACAGTCTTGGATTTATTTTCCTATACCACCTATTTTACAGATAAAATCTCCACCGCCATCTGTGCCATGATGAATGCTTTTAATATATCATAGAGCTACGCTCTTCCCTAATCTAAATCGAACAAAATCTTCTAGAGATATAAGCTAGGACTAACGGCTGCCGTACCCTGATAATTATATGTGCAAGACCCAGAGACTGCCTAGAACATTCCTAAAGTACGCATCTGTTTGTAACCATTTACACTAATTTTTTTTTTTAATTTTATTTGTATTATTTGTCTATCTGTAACAGTGGGCTGCTCTTGCTCTTGCGGTCTTTAAGAGCTGTAATAAGCGCTCCATTTATTTCACTGTAAACGAAAGGAAAAGAATAGGTATTATTTGAGAAATTCCTCGGACCGGATGAGTAGTTCCCATGAATGGATGTCGTTTGGTACGCTCAACCGGATTGATGGTCAGATGCAATTGTGTAAGCATTATCATTTAGAGTATATAGTTAAATATCCGCAACTCGAAATTAAGTTTTTAAAAAAGATTTTATTTTTAGTACTTAATTTCTTTATGTCCCAAGATTGGTTGAATTCCCCGACTTAACTTTACGTCTGCTTGTCTCAAACGGAACTGATCTCTCAGCTGCTGGCTAGTTTCCATGAGCCCTTCTCTTGGAACTCCCGACTCTGGCTTCGAGCGTTGCTTTCCTCGGCTGCATCTTCGTGTCGGTGGCGTACGTGCCTGGATCGATATTTGGGGATGCGTCGGCTTTGATGAAAGGCATCCACTGCTGGCGATCGGTGTTGCATTACATGACGGAGCTAGGAATGTGATACTCCTTGGCTTTATGTCTAGCTTTGATTGGTCCTCATGAGTGGCGTGATTCTAAAGAATCGATTTCTCGAGAGTGGCGTGATTCTAATGTTGATGAAACAATGTGGTCCATTGTTTATATTATGGGGGGCCCTAGCTTGGAGTATGGGAAGAAACAGTTATTGATTCTTGAGTGGGGTCCTGTTACTTGTGTGGATGGGGTGGATGAATTGTACATAAACATAATGTGTATGGGATGTGGGGAATTATGGATATGTCACTCCCCCAACGTTTGTTATTAGCCTGTCCCTAGGCGATTACCCTCGGGTATAGTGACGGGGTGTCAAGTGCGGTGGCTGAGGTTGGTTCCTCTTCAGCTTCTATTATAGGGTTAATACATTTAACCGTGACTCTTTTAGAAGTTTTCTTAAATTTAACAGCTACATAACTTAGTAGTACTAATATAATTATGACAAATGAAATTAGTAGACTTATTTGTAATAGGTTACTATATTTGGTGTATTGCATAATTATTTCATTAGTTTGGACATACGACAGTGGTTTTATTTTAGTTATGTTGTTGTTGACATAAACATTCTGGACAAAATCTAACATTGTGTTTGATATTGTAAATTCATTTAATTGGACTGAACAGTTGTAGATTTTTATAATGGTATTTCCTTCCGCTATGATTTCTTGGTTTACACAATTCTGGTTTAGCGTTGTTTTTGGAAGATTCCATGTGATTAGTATATTGGGTTCAATAAAGTTTATTGGAAAGTTTTGAAAAGTTTTGGAATATGAACATTTAGTGGGAATTTGCATTAAAATTCCTTTTATACAGTTGTCATTGGTTTTCAATCTAGTTTCTTTAACAAATACTTCTTCATTTTTTATGTAGTACTTGTCGTATGTCATATCAGTTAACATGTTATTTAATTCGTCTGGATACGGAACGATTTTATAGATTGGTACTTTTGTAATGTCTTTGGGAATGTTGGAAATTATTAGAATTTCGTTGGTATCGGATTTTAGCCATGGAGGTTTTTATATTTAGTATTTTCTCAGAATTTATTTGTTCCAGGTAGTCTTGTTTTAATAATTTTGGATTAAATATACCGAGCCTAGTTAATTGCATACCTAGTTCTATATCTTCGATATATTCTGTGAAATGTTGTAGATTGAATATCAAAATTTCTATTTGTTGATTCCTGTCTTTTTCTTCATTTAGTTTGTTTATAACGTTTATTCTGCTATTAACTGCATCTATTACCAAATTTAGTTCATTCATTTGAATGCTATGGCTGGCTAAATTTTCTATTTTTTGTTCCAAATCGACTTTATCTTCCTGATCTAGTGTTCCAAAGAGATATTTGTAGGCTGTTCCTACTATATTGATTAGGCCTCTTTTATTTCTTTTGGTTATTTTTAGCCCGTTCATTTCTCTTTGCAATTTGTCTACTAGATATTTTATTTGGATTATGTCCTGGAATTATTATATTTGCTTCTATTAGGTTTCTTCTTTTTCTTGAATTTTGATTTATAATGAGTTATTTTCCTACCCCTATTCTTTTCTTCATAATGTTTTTCGTCTACCTGTCTAATTTCGCCCGTCCTTTTGAAAGGATTTGTTACCTTAGACTTAACTAGAGGTGATAGTTTATAGCGGGTATCTACTTCATACTCTATGCGGTTTTTATTTAATTGAGTGATTTTATTCACTTTATTTAGTTGGGTGTCATAATCAGGTCAGCCTGCATAAATGAATATATCAGCTGGTGTCCTATTTGTGGTATTATGTTTGGTTTTATGATTATAAGTATAAAGAATTAATTCAAACTTCGTGAATCTATCTTCTGGGTTATCCTCGCTAGATATTATTCTTAATTTTTCATTTACTGTTTTATGAAATCTTTCTACGTCAGATATTCCATTTTTGCTGGAAGTGATCTCTATTTTGACGTTTTCCGCATTCAGCCATGCTTGCAATGCTGTGCACATAAAAGCTGAATCTTTATCGGCTTTGATTTCAATTGGTTTGCCCATCTCGTTAAAAACTTTCATGATGGCTCTTTTTGCTTCTAACCAGTCACGACTTTTTACTTCTACAAGAGTGGCAAACTTCGAGTATACGTCAATACATGATAGGAACTGTTGGTTACCAACCATATAGAAATCTATGACGTATTTCTCTCTGATGTTCAGTATTTCCGGTGTAGTTTCGAATGCCAACTTCGTATTTCTATGCTCTGTTTTGGCAATATTACAAGTAGGACATTCGTTTATGATGTTTTGGATTAGTTTTTGATAATCCGGGTAATAGTATTTTCCCCTAAACCAATTGACGGTTTTCTCTATCCCTGGATGGAGTAAGCCTTTATGATTCTTTAATATGGTTTCTTTAAATTCAGCGTAATTCTGAATATCTAGGAGTTTCGTGCTTGATTTAATAGCTTTGGTTATATTGTTAGAATTAATGATTTCTAAATAGGCTTTTTGGAATGGAGGAAAATCTATTTCGTTATGGAAATATAATGCGCTCTTTTTGGTGCATAGATATTCCTTTATTATATCCTTCGCTAAGGTGTTAGTCATTTCCTTATACGTGATCTTGATGATTAGCTTGTGAAAATAACGAATTGTTTCTACCTTATCTTCATTGCCTTTTATTAGCTCAATTTGCCGATTGTAATAGTTAATTGGTCTTTCCGTGATAGCAATGTGATTTAGATTGTCTTCCTGTGCGCTATGTACAGTTGCACCAACGCTATTGGAAGCTTCTCCAAGGAGATTTTCATTAATCTTTACCCTTGATAAGGCATCAGCTACATGATTTTCTTTGCCTGGTAGATATTTCATTTTAAAATCAAACTCATTCAGTTTTATTTTCCACCTTTGTAATTTCATTTTTGGCTCCTTGAGGTTGTTCAACCAAATCAAGGGTTTATGATCGCTTTATATCTCGAATGTTCTACCGAACAGGTATGAACGGAAATACTTGGTTGCCCATACGATCGCTAATAATTCCTTTTCGATGGCTGAATAGTTTATTTCATGTTCATTTAGGGGTCTGCTAGCGTAGCAGATCGGTTTGTGTTCTTGTGACAAAACCGCTCCCAATGCTATGTTACTAGCGTCGGTTGTTACCGTGAACATTTTGTCAAAGTCTGGGAACGCAAGGATAGGGTCTGAGGTGATGAGTACTTTTAGTCTCTCAAATGCCTCGACGTACTTTTCTTCCTTGGGGTCTATGACAGCTCCTTTCTTTAGTTTGAGTGTCATGGGTTTTGCTATGTTTGCAAAATTAGGAATGAATTTCCTGTAGAACCCGCACAGACCTAAGAATGACTTTATTTGTTTAGTCGTTTCTGGTATTGGAAATTTGACAATGGCAGAGATTTTGCCTGGATTTGGTACTATCCCTTCAGTAGTGACTACATGACCTAGGAATTCAGTTTCCTTTTTCATGAATTCACATTTATCCATTTGTAGCTTCAAGTTGGCGTCTCTCAACTTTCCAAATACTCTCCTTAGTGACAACAAGTGTTCTTCCAATGAAGTGGAAAATATAATGATGTCATCTAAGTATACAAAGCAATCTTTGAAGATTAACTCTTCTAGCAGATTGTTCATACATCTTTGGAAGGTAGCTGGGGCAGTGGTTAGCCCAAAGGGCATACGAGTGAACTCATAATGTCCATGCTTAGTGGAGAACGCAGTTTTGGGGATTAAGCTAGGTTCCATGGGTATTTGATGGAAACCTTTTGCTAAATCGATTGTCGTAAAATACTGACATTTACCTAGTTTGTCTAGGATTTCATCCATTCGTGGAGTTGGGAATTTGTCCTAAACTGTTATTTCATTTAGACTTCTATAGTCTACTACCATTCGATATTTTTGCTTTCCTGAAGCATCTATCTTCTTCGGAATCATAGATATGGGCGAGCAGTAAGGAGAATTCGACTTTCGAATTATTCCCTGCCTGATCATATCTTTGATTTGCTGGTTTACCTCCTGATCATGTATCTGGGCATATTTGTATGGTCGTCTGTAGACCGGGTCTTCATGTTGAGTTTTGATCTCGTGCTTGATTGTACTTGTGAAAGTCAAATTGTCACCTTCTCTGTACTGCACATCCCTAAACTCATATAAGACCTTCTTTAACTCTTCCCTCTCTTCGTCGTTTAAGTGTTCCAATCTTAATTGATTACATTCCCTTAATTCACTGTCTAGAGCGGAAGCGAAGTATTGATCTCCCTCTGGAGATGGGTCAAGGCACTTAGGTGCGATCTTCTCTTCTTTTGTAGAGGGATCAGTGCACTTCTGTGCGGTCTTGCCGGCTTCAATAGCTTCTCCACTCTGAATGATTGGGTACGACCTAGCTCCTAGTGTTACAGTGTCATTTCTGTAATCGATGACGGCTTTACTTGCCATCAAGTATTCTCTTCCTAATAAAATATCATAATTTTCGGAAAAGTTATGTATGTAGAACTTTTGTTCGGACGGACATGTTTTGTTCGCATTCCTCATTATACTCTTAGTTAAACGGACAGGTCCATTGATGGTATGTCTTTTATCTCGGAATCTGTATAATTTTCTTTCATGATGTTGATCGATGATCCCGAGTCAGCGATACACCTTAATATTCTTTTATTAATGGTAATGTTTATATAGGGTCCTCCTCGGTTTCTTCCGAGGCGGCTTGATGAAAATTTACGTCCATCTTCGTTTGGCCACTCTGGCTCTCCCTCCCTCTTTTAGTAGGTTGGTTGGGTCCACTCCCACTAGCTTGGTTTTGAGATATTTGCTGATTGAATGGATTCTGAGCCCTACTTTGATTCAAGGAATTTTTGAACTCATTGTATAATCCAGGATTTTGGGAATTTTGATTTTGATTTGTTCGATTAGTCTGATTTGTTCCAGATGAACTCTGAGTTTGATTGTGATAGTTAGTAGTATTATAATTTGGATAATAGTTTCCAACATTCTTTCGATTTGATTGAGACGATTTCGATTGATCTTTATTTGTACCTGAATCTGTTGTACTAGCTTCGTACAATCCTTCTTCTTGTGCTGCCTTCTTAAGATTAGACAATGTGGTAATATCTTTTCTTGCTAAGGTCATGAACATTCTGTCAGGAAGTTTTCGAGTAATGACATCTTTAATTGTGTTGCTCAAAGCGTTTTTGTAAATGACATTATTTTCTGGTATGTTTTCTAAGTTTAGCTTATTGTTTATTAATAATGCTTTTATCTCTAATTCTTCTATAAACTTACGAAGACTGCCGTTGAATCTGGTGGTGTATAGTTGTCGTAAGAGTTCTTCATATGGTGTGTGTTTTTTGAACTCGTTGATCAGCGCCGTGTTCAGTTCGAGCCACGTGTTGGGTTGTATCATTTGCGATATGCGTTGTGCCTCTCCTGACAGTTGGATCTCGGTCGCTCCAAATAGGATCCTTTGTTGGCGAAGATCTTCAGTTGGATATAATCCGCATACATATTCGATTCGTTTGATAAATGAGCTTAGCTGTCCAGATGAACCGTCATAGGCAGGTATTTGTCTGATCGACAGCAGTGCCTGGTTCAAGTGGATTTCGCTCAATGATAGTGGTGGTAACGCCATGTTGTTGGTGTTGATTGGGTTTTGTTTTCTTTTCAGTAGTTTTTAACTTTATTTTGGTTCACTTGTAAGTTTTTTGATTTTGTATTTAGTGTTTCACTGTTCTTGGTGGATCACTATCTCCGCTTACTTCAGTTCACTTAATTTTAGTTTTGCAAATCGTATGTGCTCGTAACACATAGGTTCTTTGGCGGATTTCACAATTTTATTAACGATTCCGGGATTACGTGATCACAGTAATTAGAAATTACACAAGCTGACCATTACCGAAATATAGGAGTTAATTTTAAACGAAATCCTACCGACTGCGCCAGTTAAATATCCGCAACTCGATTTTAAGTTTTTAAAAAAGACTTTTATTTTACAACTTAAATATCTTTATGTCACAAGATTTAAATGAATTCCCCGACTTGACTTTGGGTCTGCTTGTCTCAAACGGAACTGATCTCTCTGCTGCTGGCTAGTTTCCATGAGCCCTTCTCTTGGAACTCCCGACTCTGGCTTCGGGCGTTGCTTTCCTCGGCTGCATCTTCGTGTCGGTGGCGTACGTGCCTGGATCGATATTTGGGGATGCGTCGGCTTTGATGAAAGGCATCCACTGCTGGCGATCGGTGTTGCATTACATGACGGAGCTAGGAATGTGATACTCCTTGGCTTTATGTCTAGCTTTGATTGGTCCTCATGAGTGGCGTGATTCTAAAGAATCGATTTCTCGAAAGTGGCGTGATTCTAATGTTGATGAAACAATGTGGTCCATTGTTTATATTATGGGGGGCCCTAGCTTGGAGCATGGGAAGAAACAGTTATTGATTCTTGAGTGGGGTCCTGTTACTTGTGTGGATGGGGTGGATGAATTGTACATAAACATAATGTGTATGGGATGTGGGGAATTATGGATATGTCACTATATATATTATTTTTATTTGTTATATTTCTATCTCGAGACTCGCGTCCATTGGATACCATAGCTGCACCTAGACAGCCACTTATAGAGCTTAATGCATCGGTGATCTTTTTGGAATGCTTTTGAGGCGGCGGCGCGCATTAATTACGAACCATGAACAAGTTCCGGCTTCTTAGATCCGACAAGTACTCGTAAGCCAAGTTAATTGGGAAACTGCACGCTACGGTCAGTGGAACCCCATGGCATCCCATATATACAAGGTATATCCCTACATCTGACTATAGAACCCAAACCCATACCTTTTCGCTTGATCAACCGATTGAGATCCTCGAATTTGAGTGTCGGCAACATTTCCTTCTCGGCAGCATCGACCCTTTCCCGATTGGTCATCCGCTTGCGGAGCCTGGCGGCTGGCTTCACTGGTTTCGCCACTGGATTCGCTTCGCAAGCGATCCATGGTTTCGGTGATGCGATAGGCTTGCGTTTGGCGCGTAGGACGCGCTCCTTTGGCGGAGCTGGTGCTGCTGGTGGATCGTCGTCTTGGGTCACGCACAAGGTGACTGTGTTTTGAGTGACTTTTGTCCTGGCTCCCTCGGCCTTGCTGCGGACTGCGGGCGTCCCGTTCTTTGGTTGGGGGCGTGCCAGCTTATTTGCTTTAGGAGGGCTGAGTGGGAGGAGCATGAGAGGAGTTCGCTTATGGATATATATGCTCTAACTACGGTGAGGCGCAAGGCGCAATACGAAGTATCTGTCTACCACAAGGATACGTTTACAATTACGGATACTGGTGGGGATACGGGGGATTAGTCAACGACGAGGTCATGGAGGGGAGCGACATCAGGCTCTGCTTGGGGGCCGTCATGTCGCCGGCGTCCAGCAGATCCTCGTGGTTATCGGAGTACTTGTTCCGGTTGATCGAGCGCTTCGTCCTATAATTATTCATTGCGAGTGGAAATTGAAACGGCAAACAGAAAAAATAATTGGAATAATAAATTGGTAGTGTCTGGGTTTGTGGCAAGTGTGTGACTAGTGTCAAACAAGAATACATATGTCGAAGGACATGTCATCGAAAACCAGGCTTACTTGAGATTGGGCGGCCTGTATTGCTTCCTGGCGTCCAGCCGTTCCTTTGCTTTCGACGTCTCCTGGGTGTTGTTCAGCTTCATGGTGGCCTGAATCGCCTTCTCCTTGCACCACTCCACATGCCGGTCGAAGGCCTTCACGTTGAAGTTCCGCTCGCAGTGGGGACAGTGCTCGGAGGCCAGCTCGGTTTGGGAGTTGCGACGAATGGGCAGAGGAGAGCCCACACTCTGAATATGCAGAAGAGAAAAAGAGAAAGAGAGAGAGAAGGAGAAGGAGTTGAGCGATGGCTCGATTAATTGGCAGATGTACTCACGTCTGTTGGTATTGTGGATCCAGTGCCTACGGGATCCCGACTCCCAGCGGTGGGGGTGTGAACTCCAGACACCTTCTCAGCATTGGACAGGCCAAAGTTTTTGGGGAGAACATACGTGGAAAGTGCTGTGACCTCGCGGCGCTGGCGCGAGGAATCAAAGGTATTGCGCTTCTTTGAGATCTTCTCGCAGACAACGACATGCTTGCGCAGGGCATTCAAGTTGAAGGTGCGGCTGCAGCACGGACAGGGCGTCAGATCGCTGGGGTTGATGGCCACTATCTCGGGCACGGGCAGCGGCAGTCATCGGGTGAGCGGCGGCGAAGAGGGCTCCTCTTCCTGCCCGCATTCGGGCGCTTCCAACTCGGCCTCCGTGTTGAATGTGGCTGCGTGGTGCGGTTATATGGAAGTAGATAATGTAAGAAATCAATTCTGTTTCTGCGAGCACTTTGACAATGTTTTGTATATGCTGTATATTCACAAAATATGTATATATATGTAAATATATGTATGTATATTTTCGCGGTTGCAAGCCAATATTTCGATTTCGATTTTCAAATCATGGAGCTATCAGTGATCGATAATTAAGCAGTGTTTACACCATTATTTAGTTTTAATTGTGAAAAAATCTTTTTCGGTTGTGTGTGGGCATTAAAAACTAATAATTAACATCACATTATGGGGTAAGCAAAAAAGACCATCAATGATGGCAGCTACTGCCAGACAGCGGCAATCCAATTACAATGCGAGGCCAGCGGAGCACCCACGACTGGCTGCCAGCACAGATTACATCAATCAACGGCACGCATGAGACAAGGGGAGCAGAAATTTCCGCAACATCTTGGGAGTCCTCCCTCCTCCCTCTTCGCGGGGACAGCTTCTCTCGTTTCAATCGAAATCAATGCAAAGTTTTATGTTACGCATTCTTTTCCCAAACCAGCAAAGAGCCGTTGCACACGACTGCTCTGGCCCGTGTCGGTGCTAATGACGCCCGCAGAATGCAACAGAATCAAATCCACTGCTGCATTATATGAATCCACTCTTCCCACTTGAGATCTATAATAATAACAGCATCCCTGTCCAATGGGAGCCTGAGAGAATAGAGAATGGATGGCAATGATTCGGCCAAGTGATTTCGGATGGTCAAGAGTTTACTAGATCAAAAGTTGAAAGCCCTACAACTGAGTGATGAATGCAATTTTCAATAGACTATATATGTGTCTGTTCCTTCTTTCATAATCAAACGATTCCCTATCCACATCCATTCCATCCACTAGTCCGCGTCTAGTCGGTTCCAAGCATTTTCCATAGTCTTTCATGGGTCTTTTCGTTGCAGCTGTTGTCGGTCCGCTGTTGGGCAAGCTCTATAAGCCACTTAAGACATCAGGCCCATAAATGTGTTGTTTTCTGATGTGCAATAAGGTAAAGCATAATACAAACGGTTTTCTCATTCCAGTTCTTGGCCACACTTTGAACTTCCAACTGTTTGACACTTGGCGATGCTTCCCATGAACCAAAACATTGGGAACCTAATGAAAGGGCCCCTTCCTCTCTTAGTTCTCAGTAAATCATTCAGATTTTCAATTTCGCTTTCATTACGAGTATTTGGTCAAACGGGAGGTGACATCATTCGGAATTGATAAGAATACGAGTACTAGAAGGAGTCAATGAAAAGGTCGTCTTGGCATTGGATTCTATGAAGCAGATTAAGCAGCTGTTCCAGCATTTACATTTTCCCCCCCACTTAGCTTGGTCACTTGGTCAATTTTGTAGAAACTAAAACGGTTCATTTAGCATTTGTGTATTAGTTGATAATTTGCATTGAAAATTACTTGGCTTAATTGCTGGGGCTGTTGCTGTTTCTGATGGTTTGGCATGCAAATGATTGTTAGTTGGTTGGTTAGTGGACAACACGTCGATCTTATTGACAACAATCAGAATGCGTTGCAGTTGATTGTTATTGTTAGTTGCTGCTGCTGTTGTTGTTGCAGGTTCAGTGGGCGTTGCTGCGCCCACACCTGGAGGTGTGTCCGACTCACTTGACTTGGCATTGGGCAGATTTTTCTTGCCTTTATTGCTGCTGCTGCTGCTGCCGTTGCTGTTGCGTTTGAGGGAAAACGTATTGCGGACGCGCGAAAATGTGGACAGCTGTTGCTGCTGATGCTGCTGTTGCGGCAGTGATTGTTGCGCCTCAATAAGCTGCAACGAGTTGAAAGAACTCTTCAGCGGCTGCTGTTCAAATACGTTAATGCTGCCATTTCCACAACCATTTCCATTTTCGTTTTCGTTTTCCCTTTGATTGCAGAAATTCAGTTGAGCTTTTTCGCTGACCAGCAAATCGTTGAGTTGCTGGTACTCCTCGTAGATGCCCCTACTGTGCCGCTTATTGATTTTGGCCAGTGGCTGAGGCTTCTGCGACTTTGATTTAAAGATCTTGTTCCACATTTTCTTGCTCATCTTGCTCAAAATTTGGAGTACGCGCGTCTCTGATGATTATTCACCTTCCCGATACTTCGTTATTTTTAAACACATTTCACATTTTCCGAGCTCCGCACCGTTTCGCTCTTTCCAATTGGACTTATTCTTGCGCCGGCGTCTGGTTCAATTTTGAGCGGCAGCAACATCGCCGCCAGCCCGCCAGCAACATTAAGCTCTCGCAAGCAACAAGCTGCCCGCACAGTGGGCCTTTGGACCTTTTGGCGTTAAAAATCATACTGTGGACCATACTTATGGCGGGGCTATTTTGGATGTTTTTCCTTCGTAGTTGCGACACATAAATACGTACATATGTCGCTCTAAAACACAAATCGTAGATTGGTGAACTTTAAGTGTCCATATTACCTAAATTAAATTTTCTGGAAATTTGAATTTTTAAAATCTCTGAAAGATTTATCATATGCGTGAATCTGAATATTATTCGTATTATCCAAGCCGCTCATAGGATTTTTGATTTTGGCCACCTGATATCCACTGTGCGACGTGCCGGCAACATGTTGCCGTGCACATTTTGCATGGAATTAAAAATAGTTGCACTCCAGTTTTGGCTTTAGCTGCGGTGTGGATGGGTGGGTGTGGGTGTAGCTGCTACCAGCAACAAAGGCCACCATTCTTTTCCAACTTATTCCCTCCATTTCTGCTCTGGGTAGTCTGTTTCCCCTTCTCTTGATATTCGCTTGGTGAGGGTATTGTGGTTTTGAGCAGATATTTGCCACAAAGAGATGAAATCATAAATTATGGTATATCTTGATCAATATAGCACATCATGTCAATACAGTTATGCCTATCTGTCTGTTGAAGGTTTAAAGGCACTACATATATCTTATAGCTGACATTGCGAGTTTATATATGTAAGAGTATCAACAGCTTCGGAATTCGTCTTTGGACTTCCTTTCTTGTTTGTCTTGTCTTTACGGCTGATTTATTTAAAGCCGTCGCCGACACTGCCGCCCGTTCCGCCGCCAAATGTTGCTGAACCCTTGGCTGCTTAGACCGTCATTCATTCCACTCTGAAATCGGGCAGAATGACTGCCAATTCCCCCCATTTGAATATATTCGAATTTCTAAATTGAAGTAGTCTTTGGCGCGACTTCCTTTCGGGCCATCAGTCAATCAGCCTAAAGACTAGACATCAAAGTGGATCGTTTCCTGGCCAGTGGGAATTGGGTCCACGACTGGTACTGGGTGTAGTAAGTATGTACATATGTACAATAATATGTAATTAAGTCCACTTATGGCACTCCAAAGAAACATCAACTTACTTGCATAAGTTGCATAAGTGCGCCAAAAAAGGTAACCGCCATCGGAGTTGCATGTGACAACGGCCCTCGGGACAAAAAAAGGGGCGCGTGCGTATAAATAGTCATCTCGAATCTAGATGATGTGTTGTATGGATGGCAAGGCGGCGACATGACACAAGCACAAAAACAAGGCAAAAAAAAGTGAACTTAAAATTTAATATTTCCTATGCACTGAATGAAATTAGGAGGAAAAATGTAAGAAACCTGACAGGAAGTCCAACAAACCTATCATTCTTTAATATGATATTATACTGAAAAGCATTCTGATTTAAGAATTCTTTTGTACTTCGAACCATGTAGTTTATATTATACGTGGTATTATATACTCCAAGCTAATATATTTACAGATAAAATTATAGAGCAACCCAATACCTCATCCATTCAGAATTAACCTCAGGTGAACTCTAGAAGTTCCCACTTCTGTCTTCTCTTTGAGAGCACTTCCTTTCTTATGATGGAATCTTCTAAATATATTGCGCTAGTGTATCAGAATCGAATTAGACTTCCGAATGATACTATGAGTGACATTTAGATGGCCCCTCTCTATAGCTCTTATAGCTTCTCCCCATCCTCTCTCTCTTCACATATCAACAACATCGGTGCGTCGTATTTTCCACTAATTAAGTTCTATTTCTTCCAGTCGTCTCCACTCCACTCCCATCCGTCGCTCCCTCCTCTGCTGTAGTGAAATCATTTCAGTTCATTGGCGCGATTTGTGGTCGGAGGTGAAGCCAAACGATTAGCGAATCGATTTGTGAGTGGCCCACAACGAATTGAATGTTGAGCGAAATTGAATTAGATCATTTATAGTAGATTGAAATCAATTAAAACATATCTTTTAGGGGTATGTCATGAATCACTACGAGCTTGGAGTATTTTTTTCCAGTCAAAAGAAGAAAATAGAAGACTGCCGTTCCTCTACAACGAAATACAAACATTGCTCATTACTTAAAAAAACGTTAGTTTAGTTGTTTAAATAAATCGCTTGAATCAAAAACGTAGTAGTTTTTCATCCAAAAATATCAGCAAACTTGAAGCACAGCAACACTGACCGTAGCGTAGTTTCAAAGCTTAAGCAAAAGCTTTATTTTGCACTCGACGGCTAGCTTTTAGCCGTTGCCGCTTAAAGGAAACTTCGCGCATTACTCGTAAATTCGTACTTTAATTCGAAAATAATATAAAATTAAGAAACAGCTATCCGTCAATGACAAATTTGCTGATCGAAGAACTCATCTCATCCTAACAAGAGAGTGACTTTGCGATTTCGGCTGGAACACAGTAAATGTTTTGAAAACTGGTTTCGAGCCAGACAATGAAATTCATCTACATATATATAAATTGCGTTTTGCACAAACTGGTTGGATATTTGACTTTGGAATTCATTCTATAAAATAAGCATTGTGTTCGGGCTTTGCTTTGCCACTAAATGTGATTCAATGTCAAGGAAATTCCATGGCAGACAGAGAGGCAGAAAAGGAGGAAACTCAAGTGTGGGCTGCTGGCACATTAAGCCGAGGGAAGTGGGTCATATGCCCCCCACTGGAGACCATTTAGGCCATATATGCAGATGGGCCATTACAATCTAAATCAGTCAGACAGCCAACCAGCAGCTGGAGAGTGACAATGGAATACTCGTAGTTTTTGCTCGTACGAATATTTATTATTTATTATCGGAAACTTGTAAAAACTGGCACGCAAAGCCTCCCGACGTGACCGACATGGCTAAGGCGGAACGCCCGATTTATGTCAAGCTGCGAGTATATTTATCTGCCCTATGAATATAGCATATAAGTCGAGCCTAGTTTTATTACTTTTTCGTTTCAATTACAGCTCGAATTCTATTTAATTCTGCTTTGTCTTTGTTTTGTGGCTGATTTTTGCCAAAAGTTAAGCTGACGTTCCTGTTTTGGGTTTTTTTAATTTAATTAAGATTGATTTAGTTTAGTTGACGCTGCTGACTGCAAATGGAAATTGACAAGAATATGTCAGTGTCTCTTGTCTGTTGCTTGGCTTCTTTTTATACCCGATACTCAAAATGAGTATTGGGGTATATTAGATTTGTGGTAAAAGTGGATGTGTGTAACGTCCAGAAGGAATCGTTTCCGACCCCATAAAGTATATATATTCTTGATCAGCATCAATAGCCGAGTCGATTGAGCCATGTCTGTCTGTCCGTCTGTCCGTCCGTCCGTCTGTCCGTCCCCTTCAGCGCCTAGTGCTCAAAGACTATAAGAGCTAGAGCAACGATGTTTTGTATCCAGACTTCTGTGATATGTCACTGCTACAAAAATATTTCAAAACTTCGCCCCGCCCACTTCCGCCCCCACAAAGGACGAAAATCTGTGGCATCAACATTTTTAAAGATACGATAAAACCAAAAACGCAGAATCGTAGAGGATGACTATATGTTCTAGAATGTAGGATCTCAACCAGATCGTATAATTATTATAGCCAGAACCAAGAAAACAATTTCATTCTTTCTCGCTCTGTCTCTCTCTAACACACAGGTTTCATAGTCGGTTTTGCCAATTGCAAAATATGAGTTCAAGGATCTCAGAACCTATAAAAGCCAGAGCAACCAAATTTGGTATCCACACTCCTGTGATATCGGACCTTGACCGTTTCGTGTTCAAATTTCGCCACACCCCCTTCCGCCCCCGCAAAGGACGAAAATCTGGGGCATCCACAAATCTCAGAGACTATTGAGGCTAGAGTAACCAAATTTGGTATCCGCACTTCTGTTAGATCTCACTATAAAACGTATATCTCAGAATTTCCCCCCTCCCTTTTCCGCCCCCACAAAGGACGAAAATCTGTTGCATCCACAATATTGCACATTCGAGAAAACTAAAAACGCAGAATCATAGATAATGACCATATCTATCAGATTGCTGAATCTGAATCAGATCGGATCATTTTTGTAGCCAAAAGGAACAAATCAATTTGCAGTGGCTACGCAGCCCCCGACGTCACGCTCAGACTGATTTTCTGTCTCTCTCGCACGCACTCTTTGTCGTGTCGTTTAATATTAGCGGCGTCTGCCGGAGGAGAGCCATACTGACTTACTGTCGGGTATAACTGTAGAGTTGCGGTCTCCGCAGCAACTCACAACGTTCCCCCTCGTTATTTGTTATGGATATGCCCAAAGGAATCGACTGGGTCCACAGATAAAGGCGATTCGAGGGCTTGAGTACTTAGAAAGGGTATGCTTAGGAGACTTGATAGATATTCCACTTTTCCAGTATTTGCATAGAATGTGCATTAGAAAATCAAATGCTAATGGTGTTAACCAATCAATGTGAACATTGACTTTCAATTGTATCAATTAAAGTTGTTTTTCATTGCATTGTCGGCAATTTGTCAGCATACTTCCCCTTCCCCCCACAAACCGCACAATTAACGCGAACATGATCCATTCACAGTACCCGAAACCGATTAACCGCAGTTCCCACCTGTTAGATCATCATTATGAGGGGGAGATCATTATGGGTAGATGTATTATAATTGAGGCAACAGGCTTTCGCTGGATCCGTTGAAGAAGAAAGCCATAAAGAGCAGCACCCATAGCCACACCCGTAGCCGTACTCGAACAGGTTGAAGTCACACTTTGGAGACTCTGCTTTGTTCCCAGTGCTGATGTCATTCGGTAATCATCTAAGCCGCGTCCCGTCGCACGGGGTTTGCTTAGAACTCGACAGCACGTCACTTGACTCGAGAGTCGAGAGTAGAGTCGACTAGTCGTGCGAAGGTTACACACAGAATCTTGAGAATCCGTTCGCCGGATCTCAATTTCAAATCAGAGAACGGACGCGACTGTGTCAATAAGTATTTGTCTGTACACCGCCCGTGTTTGATGTTAATTGCAGCTCTACCCATGCACACATGTATCCCCTAAATAGTATCTGTGTGCATATCTGTAGCCTTATGCAAATCTCTTGCTGAAAGCAATAGAAAAGCATTTGCCAGCCTGCCTCTTATTGGGCTTTTTGGAGCGTTGCAAATATGCATAGAAAATATTTACCAACTGTGAAATATGTTGCGTTTTTTTTTTGTTTTGTGGACGGAGCGGGAAGGACACCCCACAGAAACTAAAGAAAAAGAAAAACTGATGATTGCTTGATTGGTATTTATTGCTGGAACTGTCAGAGATTGCGATTTGAAATATGTTATTAAAGATACAGATAGTTATTTCATATATGTATCCATATTTTGTACATAATTTCCTCTCTGTATTCTATTATTATGATTATCTCTAGATCTGCATACAAGTTTTAAATTTTTAACAAATTTCCATTGGGGAAAACTGCCAATTACTCGCCTCTACTTTGTTGATCTTCTCTACCAGGGCTAACCACATTCCATGCCAACTCATGCTGCCACATGTTTCGACTGCGTCGCCTCGCGAAATTCCAAAAGCTAATTAACGTCAAAGTTAACGAGTCCAAGCCATTTGGCTTGGGTACAGTAAACACCCCCACACTGACTCCCAATCCCTTGCCCCCATAAGCAAATCAGTTTCTTAGCCTCGATCTGCAATTAGCACACAAATGGCGACCGAGGAGCCGGCAATGAAATGGCGAAATGCCGGGCCGAAAGGAGTTTCCTCGGGCCACTGTGGATTTATCGATTAAACACCCTGAAGGGAGGAGCGAAAGTTCTCGGAAAACATGGCTATAAATGGTATAATGACGCCAGACATTAAAGCCGCTCCCAGCTGGCCAGTCGGCGGTGGATGTAATATCCTTTGGCCTGGGGACTGGGGGTTGCCCCGGGTTGTTGTTGTTTGTGCTTCCGTTGTTTTCTGTTGTTGTGCGGCAAACAACTTTGAGTGGACTTGTTGTGCCTGGCTGGGGCAGCGGTGGCCATGGAGCGATTCCATCCATATGTGGATCCAGTTGGGTTGCCATGTGTTGTCCCTACTCCTTTTATCTGATCCTGCAGGGAAGCACCCACTGATTGCCTCCTTGCATGCCAACGGTGACCAAACAACCAACCCAAACGAGAGCCTACCAAAGCCAAAAACTAGAGCAAGACTTCCATATACCCCACAAATATATGGTATGTGTGTCCCTGGCCATATCTTATCGGAAAGATAAAAACGAGGGGGAACGTTGTGAGTTGCTGCGGAGACCGCAACTCTAAATTTATACCCGATACTAAGTCAGTATGGCTTTCCTCCGGCAGACGCCGCTAATATTAAACGACACGACAAAGAGTGCGTGCGAGAGAGACAGAAAATCAGTCTGAGCGTGACGTCGGGGGCTGCGTAGCCAGTGCAAATTGATTTGTTCCTTTTGGCTATAAAAATGATCTGATCTGATCCAGATTCAGCAATCTGATAGATATGGTCATTATCTATGATTCTGCGTTTTTAGTTTTCTCGAATGTGCAATATTGTGGATGCAACAGATTTTCGTCCTTTGTGGGGGCGGAAAAGGGTGGGGCGAAATTCTGAGATATACGTTTTATAGTGAGATCTAACAGAAGTGCGGATACCAAATTTGGTTACTCTAGCCTTAATAGTCTCTGAGATTTGTGGATGCCCCAGATTTTCGTCCTTTGCGGGGGCGGAAGGGGGTGTGGCGAAATTTGGACACGAAACGGTCAAGGTCCGATATCACAGGAAAGTGGATACCAAATTTGGTTGCTCTGGCTCTTATAGGTTATGAGATCCTTGAACTCATATTTTGCAATTGACAAAACCGACCATGAAACCTGTGTGTTAGAGAGAGAAAGAGCGAGAAAGAATGAAATTGTTTTCTTGATTCTGGCTATAATCATTATTCGATCTGGTTCAGATTTTGCACTGTAGAAGATATGGTCATCCTCACCGATTCTGCGTTTTTGGTTTTATCGTATCTTTAAAAATGTGGATGCCACAGATTTTCGTTTTTTGTGGGGGCGGAAGTGGGCGGGGCGAAGTTTTGAAATATTTTTGTAGCAGTGACATATCACAGAAGTCTGGATCCAAAACATCGTTGGTCTAGCTCTTATAGTCTTTGAGCACTAGGCGCTGAAGGGGACGGACGGACGGACGGACGGACGGACGGACGGACGGACGGACAGACGGACAGACAGACAGGGCTCAATAGACTCGGCTATTGATGCTGATCAAGAATATATATACTTTATGGGGTCGGAAACGATTCCTTCTGGACGTTACACACATCCACTTTTACCACAAATCTAATATACCCCAATACTCATTTTGAGTATCGGGTATAAAAATGCATGGTAGTAGGCTAAAATCAAAAGAGAAACTGAGCGACCGGAGAACCTTATCTCTACGCTGGGCTCTGTCCGAGCCTATCAAGATGCAAACAAAATACCAACGCGGATGAGGTATGGGAATTAGCCTAGGAAGGGGAATCTCTATATGAGTGCTGGATAAATACATTTTGCGCATTAATTTAATATTTTGTTTCCAATACCTGCGCTATATTTATTCGACTCTGGGGATGATAAGGCAAATTCAAGGTGGAGATATGTCTGGAGAAAGAATAAACGATGATAAGTTGAGGCTAAGATGTATGGGTATAAAGAGAATGGAAAGTTGAACAAAAAGTGAATTTTTTTTTTTTTTTTTTTTTTTTTATTAAGCGTTGAATCCGTAAATTGCATATAACGTATCTTAACATCACTGGTAAATAATATTGGGGTAGCCAAACCTAATGCTAAATGCGAGAGGACTTACAAAAAATATAATATTATAATATTGGGAGGGAAACTTAGAGTTGGCCAATAGTTTTGGCAAAACCCAATCTCTTCAACCGCCTCAAAGGCCGGCAGGTAGTAATCGTCTGGCGAGCATACTATGGTGTCTAATTAGCCTGTCACTGTATCTGCTGGTGTGCCTTCCAATCTGCTCCTCTACTGTATGCAGATTCAAATCCCGATGTAGGGTGGAGCCGCGCACGTACCTCGTTATTTGCCTCATGGCGCGATTCTGCAAGACCTGTATCCGTTTATAGTTCGAATTGGCAGCTATACCCCAAATCTGCACACCGTAGAGCCAGATCGGGGCTACACAGTGTACATAAACTGCTCTTTTGGCTCTCAGTGACATGGTGCTTCTTCTGTTAATCAGCCACCGCAATTGCTGCATTCTTTGCCCACATTTACGAGCCGTAGCTTTCAAGTGTGGACCAAAAGTAAGACGCTTATCAAGGGTGATAACGAGATACTTTGCTTGCTCTGGTTGGTCCAAAGTTACGCCTTCAAACTTTATGGGTGGGGTGTGGTCTATGAGCGCTTTCAGGGTGAAGCATGGATTGGTGGTCTTCAGTGGGTTGACTTTTAAATTCCATCTTTTGCACCAAGCTGCCAAAGAGTAGAGGTACTCTTGGAGACCATCTGCTGCCTCAAGGCGGCACTTGGAGCTGTAGAGCAGTGCTATATCGTCCGCGTAGGTAGCAAGCTGAGCCTTACGGGGGGCCTCCATATGTTGCTCGCTTGGGGAGGGTAGATCTGCAGTATAGATAGAGTAAAGCAGCGGGCCAAGGACGCTGCCCTGTGGAACTCCAGCTCTCATTTGGCAAGGTGTTGAATGTGTGTTCCTGAACCTGACCATAAACTGACGTCCTTCCAAGTATGATCGTAGGACACCGTAGTATGGTGCTGGGAACAGTTTTTTAATTTTGCTCAGTAGGCCGATATGCCAAACTCTATCGAAGGCTTGCTGCATATCAATGAAGACTGCATTGCAGTATTCTAGATCATCATAGGCCTGTAGGATGTGTCCTGCCAATCTGTGGACTTGCTCCACTGTGCCGTGTCCCTCCCGAAAGCCAAACTGGTGATCCGGCAAGATACGGCATTCCTTGATTATACTACCAAGACGATTGGCAAGAAGCCTCTCCCATACCTTAGATAAGGAAGACAAAAGACTTATTGGCCGATACGACTCAGGGTCGTCCTCCGGTTTTCCAGGCTTATGGATCATCAGGATTGTTGCTATCTTCCACTGCTTAGGGAAAAACTGCATCCTTAACATGGCGTTAAAAATGAGCACTATGTAGAGTATCGCCCGAGTAGGCAATGCTTTCAGTGTGGAATTGCACGCTCTGTCAATGCCAGGAGCCTTCTTCCTCGGTAGGGACTTGATGACTTCAACAATCTCCTCAGCCCTGGCTGGTTTAATGGGTAAGGCCATTTGTAGAGGTGTTTGCAGACTATCTTTTGTCTCTTTGTACTGCGCCTCCGTGGCGAATTGGTAATGGGTGAACCTGTCCCCTAAGGATGCGAGGGCGTTGAGGCAGCAGCAGCCATGTGTATACTCTCTGTGATGTTATCTACAGCCATCTCGATATCTTCCTCAGAGTTTAGCGTGACGTTCAGTTGAATCGACCTCTCCAAATGTTGCCTAAATGCGAGCAGATCAGTGTGCTTGGTGACTAGATGAGGGCTTGGATTTTCTATAATGCCATCTGTTTTAATGCTGATGACTAAGGCCAGATGGTCGGAGTCCAGATCCCAGCTCTGACTTATTGTTGCTCGAGAATCCGGAATACCATGATGTACTGCGAAGTCTATGCAGGACGGCGTGTGATTGAGTACATATGGGTACCTGGTTGGTGATCCAGTTGCAAGGATCTTAGCGCCAGTAGCAGAGATGGCTTCCGCTAGCTCTCGCCCCCTAGGGGAATTGTAAGTGTCTCCCCACAGCCAGTGTCGGGCATTCCAGTCACCACCAACCAAATACCTTTGCCCGCAAGCACGGAGTGCATCGATGTAATGTCTTTCCTCAATCCTGACTCTGGGAGGGCAGTAAATGGCGCTGAACTCCACATCGCCCAGTCCTGTGGCTACTTTTACTGCTGACATTTGCATGCTGCGTGTCTCAATGACCCTTTGTGGAAAATGACGAAGCGAAGTCTTAACTAAAACCGCAACTCCACCAACGCTATTATTATTCCGCGATGGCTTGAAGGCTGGATAGAAGGCATATCCATGTATTTTTACAGCTGCCCCTCTTTTAATTCTGATCTCCGTCAAAAGAAGAATGTCAACGCTATTCTTGTGCGCGAAGAGCTCAACTTCTTTTGCTTTCCCTGAAATGCCGTTAGCATTCCAGATGAGAACCTTTAGTGGGTTCATTGAGATGCTGAAACGTTGTTCTGGAGCTGAAGATTAGATCCAGCCCATTGCTTAATCGTGTTGGCCAATTCAAAAACCATTTTTTCAAGTTTTTCAAGGCGTTGATTGGCTTGACTATTATGCTGCTGCTGTTCTTGCTGCTGTTGCTGTAGCCACATAAGAAACTGCTGCTGCTGCTGCTGTTGGAGCTGTTGTTGCCATTGTTGAAATTTTGTCTGCTGTTGTTGTAGCAGTGCATGAACTTCATATGAATTCTGTTGCTGGTTATTCAATCCTTGTGGCTGATGCGCTTGTAGACTATGAAAACGACGCTGAGCAGGTGTAGCAGGTATTGCATTTGAATTACCATTTGCTACGGCAGCATAGGAGGCTCCTGTATTACTTCTAGTGCCTACCAAAGGTTTGTGCTGAACAATATTTCGCTGGTGCTGCTGTATTGTTGGTCTATTAGCCCCCTTTTTGTGACTAGACTGCAAGGTAGGAAACTGTTGCTGGTCTCCAGGAAGTGTGGTAGAGTAAGCATATGCCACTTGATTATTTAAGGGGACATGACCCGTCCTGTTCGTATTAATTGCCTTCTTTGCGGAGCCCATTGATCGGCGTAGAAACTCCTGATACCATTGGCATCCTTTGTAACTGGCCATATGGTTCCAGAGCAGTGAATGCAGGTTGGCTGTGCATCTAGGGGGCGTGTGCATTGTGAGGTTTGGTGATTTTCACCGCATCTGGCACAGTTGTGATGTCGGCGGCAGTATTTGGCTGTGTGGCCGAAATCCTGGCATCGACGACATTGAGCAATCTCTGTGGATTTTCGCATCCTTTCAATCCTTATTTTTTGGCGGCAAAGGGTCTTGACTTGGTAAATTTCGTTAATTTTTGCACAAGGCTTAATATTAATGAAAAAAATATTAAGTTTTTCGTCCTTGAGCTTGGATTATGGATGTGAAGGACCTCGAAGCCCAACATTTTAAAATCGGCGGTAATATCATTGTTTAGGGTGCTATGATGTAGGTCTCTTACAACAATTCTATGAGGCTTTTCAGTCTGCAATTGGTATGTGTGGAATTCTATTCCAATGGCATCGAAACAATCCACAATTGCTCTATAGGTATCACTGTCTTTGGGGAGGATTCTGACCGTTTCCCCCTGGTTAGCTTTGACGACAACGTTATTCAAATTTGCAACGTCCTTTATGACATCAAATTAGTCATTTAAGTTGCTAATATTGACAACTATTTGCGGTGGTTTTGGAGGGCCTTTAAGCTGATTACCAGAGCTCGTTGATTCTCCTTGAAGACACTGGTCTGTATTAAATGCTTCATAAAGGTGTTCATCCAGTTGGTCATTTCCAGCGTCTGCATCTACATTCATCCGAACTTCCTCATTATTACTATCACTTGGGATGTTCGTGTCAAGAATGGAAAATCTGTTGTTGGTGTTTGCCTGTTGGCTTGTAGTGGGTGGCAAGCCCAGGTCCCGGCCGCCGCTCCCTCGTTTAGATTTAGATGACAAAGTCTGATCGTTTTTTCTTTTGGCCGTTCTCCGTTTTTGAGCATCCAGAAGTCGTTCGGCAGCAGTGCGAAGTGTTTTTGCCTCAGTGTCGTCGGGGCATGTGGATATGGAGTTTTCTTGGCTATCAAAGCTTAGTGCAGGGCAGATACTGCTTATTGTAGCAGTTGCCATGGTGTAGGTGGTGTTGTTGGTGGCACTAGTGAATGTTACTGTTGTTGTGGTTTCTGTGCATGTAGAGCGTTCAGCCTCTGAACGGTACTCAGAACGAATCTCAGAAGGTAATTTGCCTGATATTAGAAGCCGAGAGTCAGATGAACTATTCGCATTCATTATACCGTAGCTGATAAGCGATGTTTTTATTGCCCCTCTTGTACGGCTGTGCGCAGACTGAGGGGAATGTCTTGCCCGAAGGGCAGTGAATACAGTTGTAAAAACGTTCACAAATGTGTTTTTTTTTTTTTTTTTTTTTTTTTTTTTTTTTTTCATCTCAAATGCCAATGTGAGGAGTGGGTTCTCCTATGCAGACATAACAAGACCGCGTGCAGAGAAAAATATTAACGTGAACACATTACATGACAGCTCCCGGTTGTTTAATGGTGCTGAAGATCAACATTTTAGTAGCAAATTCAAAATATTAGAAAAAGCTATAAACGACCTTAATAGTAGAATGGATCAAATGTTCAAACTAATACAGGATACGATGGAGGCAAACAAAGCCTTCCGCGACCTGGTACAGAAGCTTATTTCAAAATGAACAAGCTTCAATTAAAAATCGGATTATGGAATGCACGAGGGCTAGTCAAGAACATTGAAGAACTTAGACTTTTCCTTAATGCTAATAAAATCGATGTAATGTTGATAACAGAGACACATATGCGCCCTGGTCGGAGAGCATTCGTACCAGGATACGATCAATATTACGCTGATCATCCCAGCGGAACATCGAAAAGTGGCTCTGCTCTGTTCATACGATCGTCCATTGCCCATACTCAGAACGAACCTATGTCCAGGATAAACATACAAGTTGCCAGCGTGAGTGTGCCGACTAATGTTGGATGCATCAAGATCTCCTCAATATACCTGCCACCCAACCAACCTTGGAGTACAACTGATTTTGAGCAACTTTTTCTTAGCCTGGGGAACAGATTCATCGCAGGCGGTGACTTTAACGCAAAGCACCCATGGTGGGGTAACGTCAGATCATGCTGTCGAGGGAAGCGATTGCAAGAGGCCATCGTCAGTAGCACATGCGAAATCCTTGCAACTGGCGAGGCAACTTTCTTCTCATAAAACACTCGCCTTACACCTTCTGCTCTCGACTTTTTCATTGTCAACGGGATTGCGCAAAACAAGCTGTCAGTCGAAACTAAATATGAACTCTCCTCGGATCACCTGCCAATTGTAGCATCAGTGCATCATTCTCCTCAAATCAAAACTATGAAGCAACAAATTCTCCCTCGAGGCTCTTGCGTTGAAGTATTTCAAGCCGAACTAGATAGTAGAATCAACCTCAACACGGAAATAAAAAGTCCCGATGATATAGAAGATGCAATCTCGATATTTATGAGAAACGTAATATTGGCTGCATCTTCTGCTGCGCCTGTAAACCAATGTTTACCAAGCCAACGACGACAAGATACTCTTCCCCCAAGTGCCGTAGCTCTCCTGCGCCTGAAAAGAAGAGTAAGAAGAGAGTATGCGAGAACGGGTGATACTCGAGTTCATCAAATCTACTTGAGACTATCAAACCGTTTGCAAAAGGTACTTGCAAAAGTCAAGCAGACGAGCATTGATAACATTTTAGAAAAAGCTGGCCCCGATGCATCTTTCAACTATACTCTCTGGAAGCTTACAAGCCGATTTAAAAGAGTAGTCATGCCTAAATCGCCAATTAAAAATCCAGCAGGCGGTTGGTGCTACTCCAGTCAGCAAAAGGCTGATATCTTCGCAGACAGTTTAGAGCAAAGATTTAAGCCATTTAATCTTACGTCTGCTGTTACACGAAGGGCCGTCGAGCTACAATTGGAAATGCCATTTCAAATGTCCTTGCCAGCATTTCAAGAGGTGGTGCAGCAAATTAAGAAGCTGAAGGCCAAAAAATCCCCTGGTGAGGACCTGCTGGACAACAGGACTTTAAAACTTCTGCCTAAAAAAGCGCTGCTATTTATAGTGCTGCTCCTCAACAGCATTCTTAGGATAGGACACTTTCCTACCTGCTGGAAGATGGCGCTAATCTCCATGGTACCTAAGCCAGAAAAACAACACACAGAAGTCGATGGCTACAGACCAATTAGCCTGCTCTCAGCGCTAGGGAAGATGGCGGAAAGAATGATACTGAACCGCATCATGCAGCTTGAACCTGTAAAGAAAAGAATTCCAAAGTGGCAGTTTGGATTTAGACAAGGTCACGGCACGCCAGAACAACTTCATCGAGTGGTCAACTTCGCGCTTGATGCAATGGAGCAAAAAATGTATTCGGTAGCTGTGTTTATGGACATTCAACAAGCGTTTGACAGGGTGTGGCATGATGGCCTCCTCTTTAAGCTGAGAAACATATTGCCGCCGCAGCTATTCCAGCTGGTGAGTAGCTTTCTAATGGACAGAAGTTTTAGAGTTGTTGTAAATGGAGCAAAATCATCGAAGCGCCCAATCTGTGCAGGCGTCCCACAAGGCAGCGTTCTTGGACCAACGTTATATACCCTATATACAGCCGATATGCCTTCCTCAAGGGTAATAACTGGGTTGGACGAGGACGATGTGTTGATAGCAACCTACGCGGATGACACTGCAGTGCTGACCAGAAGTCCAAGCATAAATCTAGCTACGGAAGCTCTGCAACAATATGTGAGCAGCTTTGAGGTCTGGGCTCAGAAATGGAACATAGGCATCAACAGCAGCAAATGTGCTAATGTTACTTTTGCTACGAGAACACTTTCTTGCGGAGGCATTAATATGCTGGGCTCCACACTTACGCACAAGAGCTCGTACAAATACCTGGGTGTTGTACTCGACAGGTCACTAAATTTCAAAACCCATACTACCATGGTTCGACAGTCTGTGATGGCGAAAGCGGGAAAGATGGCGTGGCTACTTGCACCAAGAAATAAGCTATCGCTGTACAGCAAAGTCACGATATACAAGTCCATCCTCAGCCCCATATGGAAATACGCACTTCAAGTTTACGGCATCGCGTCAAAAACCAACTTAAATAAAATTAGAGTTGCTCAGTCAAAAATTCTACGACGAATATGCAATGCTCCATGGTACATACGAAACAGCGACATCGAGAGGGACCTAAAGGTTCCCAAAGTGGGCGATGTTATACAATTACATGCAGCAAGGTACTTGCAACGACTTGGTGGTCACCCTAATGCGCTAGCCAGACGTCTAATTAACCCGCCAAGGAAAAGAAGACTCAAAAGGAGTCATCCACTGGATCTCCCTACTAGATCCCTCCTATAGTATCTCATTAACTTTTTGTAAATATTCTAAATAATGTATGTACCTACTCCATATATGTAACATTAAGTTTAAGTATGTATGTATCTCCTGTGATCAATTGTTTTTCCCCTTAAATGTAAAACTAGATTAAGTTGCCACGAAAGGTAGCAGTAAACTTGTTTACAATAAAATACAAATTTTCCACATGAAAAAAAAATGTGTTTTTTGTTTTTGTCCAACTGCCGACACCGCACAAAGCAGCACCCGAATTTACGATGTATGCTATTTTTAGCACACAAGAGAATGCTCCGCTAAAGCAGAATAAAGAAAACAACTTTGCACAAGCGCGACACAACCGATCTCTATTAAAGTTGATTCGAGATACCAAATAGTGAATGAAAAAAGAGGTAAATAAATAGAAAAGAGCACTAGAGCACTAGAATAAATAGAAGCTACAGAGATATCCGATATCTTTAGACTCGATCTAGTATTCCATTAAAGAAATTACACTCTTCCGCAACGAAACCTTTCCCATCATTAGATAGATAGTACTGTCTATAGTACTTCAGTTTATAGTACAACTAGTTGCTTGCTCTCGAGTTCTAGATGTTTACTTCTCCATAGGTGGGTCTCTCTGTATGCGTAATGTTCAAGTGTGTTTACCTTATCGATACAGAAAAAACTGCTAATGGACAATTCATGGCTATAATGGTGACTAAATAATTGGCTATTAATATAGCTATTTAACTTATCAACAAATTCCAATCCGAAATGAGCTTCAAACTTACCTTGGGGCGGACGAGTATTCCTTTGGAAGAGTTGCTGGCGCTCTAAGTAATTGAAAATCCTCAAAGTCCGGTCAATGGAGCTCCCCCTTGAGATGGATTAAAGCCCTCTCATATCATATATCATATCACAATCACCCATACACACAGACACTCGCACTCACACAGGTAGAACGGAAAAGTGGGATCAACCTTCTGGGCGCCACTTTCCCCCTTCCCCTTTCGATAAACTGCTGGCCCCAACAATGAGGAAAGTTTTACTTATTTATGCAATTTTTAAAAGAAACGAGGGGGAACGTTGTGAGTTGCTGCGGACACCGCAACTCTACAGTTATACCCGATACTAAGTCAGTATGGCTCTCCTCCGGCAGACGCCGCTAATATTGAACCACACGACAAAGAGTGCGTGCGAGAGAGACAGAAAATCAGTCTGAGCGTGACGTCGGGCGCTGCGTAGCCACTGAAAATTGATTTCTTGCTTTTGGCTACAAAAATGATCCGATCTGATCCAGATTCAGCAATCTGATAGATATGGTCATTATCTATGATTCTGCGTTTTTAGTTTTCTCGAATGTGCAATATTGTGGATGCAACAGATTTTCGTCTTTTGTGGGGGCGGAAGGGGGTGGGGCGAAATTCTGAGATATACGTTTTATAGTGAGATCTAACAGAAGTGTGGATACCAAATTTGGTTACTCTAGCCTTAATAGTCTCTGAGATTTGTGGATGCCCCAGATTTTCGTCCTTTGCGGGGGCGGAAGAGGGTGTGGCGAAATTTGGACACGAAACGGTCAAGGTCCGATATCACAGGAAAGTGGATACCAAATTTGGTTGCTCTGGCTCTTATAGGTTATGAGATCCTTGAACTCATATTTTGCAATTGACAAAACCGACCATGAAACCTGTGTGTTAGAGAGAGACAGAGCGAGAAAGAATGAAATTGCTTTCTTGATTCTGGCTATAATCATTATACGATCTGGTTCAGATTTTGCACTGTAGAAAATATGGTCATCCTCACCGATTCTGCGTTTTTGGTTTTATCGTATCTTTAAAAATGTGGAGGCCACAGATTTTCGTCCTTTGTGGGGGCGGAAGTGGGCGGGGCGAAGTTTTAAAATATTTTTGTAGCAGTGACATATCACAGAAGTCTGGATCCAAAACATCGTTGCTCTAGCTCTTATAGTCTTTGAGCACTAGGCGCTGAAGGGGACGGACGGACTTACGGACGGACGGACGGACGGACGGACGGACGGACAGACGGACAGACAGACAGGGCTCAATCGACTCGGCTATTGATGCTGATCAAGAATATATATACTTTATGGGGTCGGAAACGATTCCTTCTGGACGTTACACACATCCACTTTTACCACAAATCTAATATACCCCAATACTCACTTTGAGTATCGGGTATAATCAGGTTTTATTTTTTCTCAAAAAAATATTTATTGTCTTATTTTATTTTATTTTTTTTGCTGCACACACGCGACGACAACGACAGCGACGACGGCGACTCCGACGTCTCGGCGATTCAACGAGCGCACAACGAATGAGCCGATCCGCGTCTCTGAGGCCATTGGGTGCTCTCTGACTCTGCCCGGCTCTCTGCTCCGCCCTCGCTCAGCTGCGCGTCGTCGTCGCTGAGGGCCCGTTCAGAGCTGCGTCACTACGAAGTGAACTTTTTTTGCAACCCGGTTTGAGCCGAATTTGTTGGGGCCATAATGCGAGCCCATAAGGCCTGCAGGAAAGACAGAGGATTGGAGGGCAGAAGGTGGGGTAGCAGGGTGTCAGCGTGGGCATCTTGTTAATGTGACAGGTTTTGCCTTTGTTGCAGTCCAAAATGAATGCCTCCAATTGATCTCCACCTCCGCCGAATGGCACTTGTTGCTCGCTTTTTGGCTATTTTTAATTTTTTCGAAATTTCTCCTGAAAAAATGACACTTGACGCGTGTCCACGGGATTCTGGCTGGCAGTCGTTTAGATAAATGTTTCCGCTACTGAAATTTATTTGAAAAAATTTGAACAGAGCCCGAGAAAACCGGCATAAATTACACAAAGGAAATGGGCGTGTCAGGTGGGCAACAGCTAAATTAAAACGCCGATGCGTGGCAAAGCGTCTGACAGATCGCACCAGATCGGGTCAGATCCGATCAGACCGGAATGCAGGGGCCCACGCTGAAGCAATTACGAGTATGGTTAATTGTTTGGGGAACAAATGTACACGACAATCGAAAAAAAAGGCAACAAATTGATCAAGAATCGAGAGAATTGAGATAAATTCTTAATAGACTGATGAGTATACAAAATGTACTATACTTATATTTTTCTAACACTTTACACAGAACAATCACTTTAATAAAATAGCTCTTTGAGGAAAGACTGCCTCCGGTTGGTAGGATTATATCGTAGACAGAATCAACTTTGTTGACGACGCTTTTTGTACCCTCGATTACAGCTCTAATTGCAGGTATATATAAATATTGCTTGGATAACACGGAGTTCTAGGTGGTTCTAAAAACAGTAGCACTGCAGATGAAATGCTTGCATGGGTGGGAGCTGTAGGAAGAGTAGCTGAGGCAGATGCGTACTTCTGGCTGGGCGTGTAGTACATGGAGTGCAGGAAGAGGCGGGTCACCTCGCCAATTACCGAGCGGTCGGGTATGCTCTGGGCCATGCCGTACAGGGCCATCTTTCCGACCACGGGCTGGCCAGGATCCTTCATGATCTCCGCCGTGCAGCTGCGAACGTCGGCAATGAATTTGTCTGCCACTCCGGACTGGGTGTGCATGTCCGTGACGCAGATGTGGATACTGGTAGACAGAATACCAAATTTTAAGCATGGTTAACTATGGTTTTAATAGATCTATCATACCCAGAGGGGAACTGCAGGGCATTCAGGTTCCAGCCGAGCTTGCAGAGCGAGTCCGACAGTCGGAAGATATCAAACACATTCGATCCAAAGGCAATGACGGAAGTGGCTGGCTTGCCAATCACAAGCAGGCCATCGATGTCGCGAACACTGTGGAGTTTCGATAAGGTCAGCCGTAGTCCAAGTGCATTCGTACCCAGTCTTACCCCCTCTCAATGTAGCGAGCCGTGTCCACAATGCGCTTGGTAGCCTCCAAATAGCCATCGTAGCCGAAGCTCATCATGGTGGCCCAGCAGGCGGCGATGATGCCTCCGGCACGGGAACCATTTACAGTGGGTGAGCCGTAGACGCCGCCTGGCCAGTCGGTGGTCACTGTGAACTGGTGATCCTTGAACTTCTTCTCAGAGTACAGGATCACCGACGATCCCTTTGGAGCAAATCCGTATTTGTGCGTGTCGGCAGAGATGCTGGTTACGCCCTTAACGTCAAAGTCAAAGGGACGCAGCTTGTAGCCGGCATTGCGGACCAGTGCCACCACAAAGCTCCCCAGGCAGGCGTCTTTACTGTCGTACTTTACGCCCAGAGCGGCGATGGCTTCGATGTCGTCGATAGTGCCGTAGGGGAAATTGGGAGCAGAGCCAACCAGCTGGAGCGGCATAAGGCTAGAATTAGTGGGGATAAATTGGGGAAACATGGGTCAATCCTCACCAGAATGGTGTTCCTATTGATGGCACGCTTGAACTTCTTCATGTCGACCTCGAAGGTCACCGGATCGACGTCCACAGATCTCACATGGATGTTGAAGTATTGGCCACCCTTGTCGAAGGCCGCATGCGCGGTGCGTGGCACGACTATGTTCGGCCTGGTGATTCCCTTGTACTCGCGAGCGTAGTCCCGGTATGCCTTCATGGCCATCACAATGGACTCGGTGCCGCCGGTTGTCATGGTGCCGCAGCTGTCGTTGCTTCCATGGAACAGATTGCAGGCCATACGCACCACCTCGGCCTCCATTTTGCAGACGCCCGGGAAGAGGTCCGCATGGAGGGGATTCGTGTACGACGCCTTGCCATACACCTCCGTCACGAGCTGCACCAGCTCCGGGTTGTAGCAGTACACGGCACCGGAGACGCGACCGTCGCGCCATTCGTAGTGACCTGTCTTTAGATGGTCGTCCACCAGCTTCAGGATCACCTCCTTGCTCAGACCCTTCTCGGGCAGCGTCACCGTGTATGTGAGGTGTGCGTTGCTCTCCTTGATCGCCGATTCGAAGTCATTGTTGGCCTTGGTAAGCTCCGCCTCCACCTGTCGCCGAACTGCGGGTATTTTCTTGGCGAACCTGAAGAACTGCCGCCTGCCACGCGTGTAGAGACCTGCAACAAACAAAGCGATGGAGGAATGATCGCCTGATCAACTAATTTCAATATTCCCCTATCGAATAACCTAATGCATGCTTATCTAAAGGCGTATCGAACCATGAAATAAAATGATGAATCATTTTATAATGAGAATGTGTCGATCGGTAGTCGCTGGAACACGATAGCATATCGTGGAAGCCAGACAGGTCTTGTGCGAAAACGCCGAACGGAAAGGAACTTTTTCCAAGAATTCGGGTTCCAACTGGTTGCTTTAGAAAACCGATAGTAATTCCAATTTTGGAATTCGTAGAACGTTTTCCATTTAGGGGATTAGTCATAAGAAATCTCTTGTGCTTCCAAACAGGTGCCACCTGACTGATAAAGGAGCTACAAGGGAGAGCCCATTGAAAACTAAATTCCAACTAGCGGATTAGCGGATATTCTTATCGAAGCCAGAAGCTATGCCGTTTGGCTATATATAAATTGTTGTGTATATATAAATTTGGTTTCTAATCTATTGTAATCTGTTCCCAGATTAAACGCAAAAGTTCAGGAAGGGCACACAACGGGTGCATGACACTCGAACTCTATTATATAAGGCACAAAGTACATAGTACATGGGTATACATAAGTACCGATTTCGATTTCTTGAGTCTAACTACAAAAATGGGCCGGCTAGGCTGGGGATTTACTTGGTGGGCTGCGTAGGGAAGTGCAAGCCGTGGCAGATAAGATTGTTTGATGGATTATAATTTATGACGCCGCCGACAACGGCGTAAAAGGAATCGACAGACACTAGGTGGCCTGACTTTTGCCTACGAGTGCCTACTTGTAGATAGTGATGTATTTTGAGAAGACCTCTCTCTCAGTGGAAACTCACTTTCATTCTGACAGACAAACGACCAGAGCCAGACACCGCCGAGCACTGTGGTGGCGGTGATGGTGGCCACCTGCCAGGGCTCCCGGGCACCGAAGGCGCGATTGATGCCCTCGGTGACGGGCTTTAAGCAATCGTTGCCGGAAAACGGGCGCATCTTTCCGCTGCTGAAATGAGAATCGGTTATGGATTTTGCGTTCCGGAGAGTAAGAGCCAAACACTGCCGCACGCGCACGCCTCTGGCAAATAACTTATTCGAAGCGTGAATGTGGGCTACAAAGTGGTCGACTAAACGCTGATAAAGGTCTGGGCATGTAGTATCTCTCGAATTTAGTTGATACGATACGCCACTATGCTATATTATTGCACCAGCTGATGCAGGCACGCAATGAAAACAAAGGCTCGGCTAAGTGTTTGATGAGGCGGCTGGTGCGTTGTCGGTTACTCACCTCTGTAATCTGTAATCAGGCTTGTTATAATGCAATTAACTTTATCGTTGTTTTCGCAACAAAGGTTTACAATTGAAAAAAAAGGAAATCAACTGTGTAAACAAATGGATTTTCCTTTTGCCCGCGCGTTCACCGCTGTTTACCAGAAAAAATCGTTGGAGAGAAAACTTACATGGTTACTACACATTTACTACTCACTTTCCACATAATGGAAGAAAAAAGAGGGTGTGGACAACAGCTAGAACGGCCTAGAAAATCCAACGGATTAAGGTAAAATCCACCCCATTGGCCCAATATACCTTGAAGAAACAAAGCCGATTGCCCTCACACGAGAGGTGCATTTCCTGCGAACCTTGCAATTTGCATTGGCTGTTTTTGCCTGATGTCCATACCCTTTTTTATAGACCATTCCAAATTACGGCTAATTTTTTCGTTGCAGGGGAGCTGCAGTGTGACCGTCTGACCCACAGAAATACTGCAAACATACCAATGAAAAAAATGAACTTAGCGCCCGTGAGCCTCATTTATTTCAATTGGATAACAATTTGAGTTAAACCGCTGAAAATATTACCAATAATAGTACAAATAATTACTCTTGTGGGTCCACCCCATCCTTAAATTGTTCATATAAAAATACCACGATATCTTGCTATGATCCGCCTCTTTGCCACCCTGGCCTATCGTTCCCAGCTAGCTCACGGTGAAGTCAGGGGTGTTTCCGACCCGATAAGCCAGGGGACGGATTGAACAACACAAAACAAAAAAAAAACACAAAAAAAACAAATCTAATTTATAGGACAGACTTGTCCTCTTTGGCACTTTCGTCAGCGGGGATGGTTAGGTTAGGTTAGGTTGAGGCGGCTGCCGGGCTCGCTCGGAACCCGTCACACTTAGGCCGGTTTCGGCCCATTGTGATACCGCATAGGATCATTTCCTTCCTGCGTTGTGAGACTTCCTGTCAGCAATTATCCCATCCAGATGCTCTCACAAAGTTCGCTATCCTCCTGGGACATAGTTTGGACATCTCTGAGACGTCGTGTAGAAAGGCTGAGCCCAGGTGCTGTAGCCTTCTTCTGCTGAGAGCTGGGCAGGAGCAGAACAGATGTTCCACTGTCTCCTCCTCTTCCTCGTCTCTCCAGCTGCGACAAAAATCGTTATGTGGGGCCCCCAGCCTGTTAGCGTGGGTGCCTATTAGCCAGTGTCCCGTTAGGGAACGTGTGACTACGCTGCACCTTTTCCTGCTTAACTTGAGGAGCTCGGAGGTGCGCTTCATGTCCATGGTCGGCCATGTTTGCCGAGTTGTGCGACATCGTGGCACTGTTTGCCACATATCGTTTTTTAGTCGCTTGTATTGCTCCCTTATAATGAGCTTACAGGTGGCCATTGGCATACAGATATCCTCCTTGTCTTGGAGAAGGGGGATTGTAGTCCAAGATCTGGCCAGCTCGTCCGCTATACAGTTGCCCTCGATGTCCCGGTGGCCCGGGCCCCAAATCAGGCTAATAGCAAATTGCTGAGCCATCTCGTGCAGAGATTTGCGGCAGTCTGCACGGTGGCCGAGTTCGAGGAAATCGCGCTTAGCGATTTGATCGCAGCCTGGCTGTCGCTATAAATGTTTAGCTTGGTTGCCGTGACGGCAGCCGCTTGTAGGCAGTCTAGAGCCTCCCTGATTGCTATGACTTCCGCTTGAAAGACACTGCAATGATCTGGGAGTCTGAAGGAATGCCTTATGCTTAGCTGTTCAGAGTAGATTCCCCTCCGACTCTGTCGTCCAGCTTTGATCCATCTGTGAAGGCCCCATCTGGGCCTGGGAGTCCCTCGAGCCATTCGTCTCTGTGAGGGATGATTGTGTCGAAGGGAGTGTCTGTGTACTCTCTTGGAACTTGGTAGTCTGTTTTTGAGGGGACGGTACTGCTATTATTTAATATGGCTGAGTGACCTATGCACTGTGTCACCCATTGATCTGAGTCTCTTAGACGTATTGCTGCTGCTTCTGCCCGTTCCTTTCCTGCGAGGTCAAGGCTCTGTAGGCATAGGATGGCATTTAGCGCATCATCTGAGGTGGTGCGAAGAGCTCCGCTGATGCATTGGGCGGCAGTCCGCTGGACTTTGCCCAGTTGCTTGGTGATCGCCCTTTTTGATAGGGCCGGCCACCACACCGTAACTCCGTAGAGTAGTATTGGTCTAACTATAGCTTGATATATCCATTGGACTATGCTTGGGATCATACCCCATCTTAGCCCAATAGCTTTTTTGCATGTGTAGAGTGCAGTCATTGCCTTCTTCACTCTGTCTTTGACATTCAGGTTCCAGCTAAGCTTCTTGTCAATTACCAACCCTAAGTAACTGGCACTGTCGCTAAAGGAGAGCCTGCATCCTTGTAGTATTGGAGGGTTGAGGGGCGGGACCTTGTATTTATTTGTGAATAGTACGATTCTGTCCAATCCGACAGTTGCGCTAGCTTTGTGGACATTAAGTCGCACAGTGTTTGGGGGTATTTCCCCGAGAAGATAATCGCAACGTCGTCCGCATAGGCCACGACTTTGCAGCCCCCCCCTTCTAGGTCACATAGAATCTTGTTGACTGCTATGTTCCACAGAAGAGGAGACAGGACACCACCTTGCGGGGTGCCTCTGTTGACATAACTTGACTGGGCGGACGATCCCATCGATGATGTCACCGTCCTGCATGTGAGCAATTGATCAATGAGCATCACCAAGTGACGGTCCACCCCCAGGTCAGTCAGGGCTTCTGTAATGGCGCCCGGTACAACGTTGTTGAAAGCTCCCTCAATATCGAGAAAGGCTATGAGTGAGTACTCTTTGTGATGCAGAGATTTCTCTACCGCTGAGATCACTTCATGAAGAGCCGTTTCCGTGGATTTTCCTTTCCGGTAGGCATGCTGTGCGCCTGACAGCAACTGAGGGTGTATAGTTGTCCTCAGTTGCAGCCCGACGAGTCTCTCAAAGGTTTTGAGGAGGAAGGACGATAGGCTGATTGGTCTAAAGTCTTTTGCAGCTGAGTGCGAGGCTTTCCCAGCTTTGGGAATGAAGACTATCTTTGCCTTAAGCCATGTTCGCGGGATTGTACCCACAGCCAGTATCTTCCTGAAGATACCTTGTAGCCAGTTGATGGCCGTATCCCCGGCCTTCTGAAGTTGGGCCGGGATTACCTGGTCTGGGCCTGACGATTTGAACGGGTTGAAGCTGTTTATTGCCCAGCTTATGTTACGTTTTGTGAGGATGTGATCCATCGAGGTTACCGGTCCCTCTCCTGGAAGATGTGCCGTCTCGATGGTTGTGCACCCTGGAAAATGTGTCTAGTAGAATCTGCAGGGACTCCTCACTGGAGTTAGTCCACGTGCCGTCACAAACGTGTCTCCAGTCGGTGTTCCGCTGGATTCCTTGGTGCCGGTGCTCCGCTGACGGTTCTCGCACCAGGTTTTCGGCCTGGCCAGTACCGGGCTGCTGCTGCCGATGTCCGCCGCTTCCGCTGATGTTGATGCCTGCCGCTGATGTCTTGGTGGGATCGTCGTCTCCACGATCACCAATTTTGCGGCCTCCACTATTCTTCACCGGAAAACCTCCCTTTTTTTCTTCCTCGCACCGTTTCCTTTTCTCCCACGCAACTCTGCCACTGCTTCCCAGGTTCCACTATAGATGCCGCTGTCTCTTTCTTCTCCAGCCCTGATACCTATCGGCTCTCTCCAAAACCGCCCATAACACCACACTACCGTTTCCAGGATTACTCCGCCGAAACGGGAGTGCCAAGCAGGCGGGCTTTTTCAATTAAGGGGCCCCAAACGTAGGCCATCGCCCACACCCTGAGATTGAGAGTCTCTGGCTCCATCGACTGAGATGCCTGGGCTACTGCTTCAGATCCTTTGCGTGAAACACCCCAATACGTGAGCCTTGCAACGTCTCCAGCTCGTACAGATTGTTGCCCATACTCCGGATAACTCGGCACTTGACGTATTTTGGGCTGAACTTCGCGTTGATGTTGTCTTTAAATTTGCTCAACACGAAATTCCGCTTATATATCTCCTGACCCGGTGAGTACCTAATTTCTCGAGCTTTTCGATTATACCTGTTCTTCGCTCTGTTGTAGGCTTCATGAGAGTTTCCTCGGACCTCATCTCGGACTATTTCCATCTTGTCACTCCTCGCCAAGGGGGACATTTGTGCATCATTTAGGGCGCCCAGTCTGCGTGCCAATTTATAATCTCGGTCGCTAGTAAACATGTGCTGCCCAAACAACACAAAGTATGGCAACGTCCCGATACCCGTGTGTATAACGCTCCTAGCCACACACTGGATCTCCGTCAGCTTCTCGTCCCAGCGCGTGTGATCCTCACTAGCGTATGTCCTTATTGCTGCCAGTACAGTCTGGTTCACTCGTTCGGCCGCGTTCGCCTGCGGTGCATAATTCCCCGACTTCAGGTGCGTTATGCTTCTCCTATCCAGGAATTGAGAGAATTCAGCTGACACAAACTGCTTTCCATTATCGGTATGCACTATTTCAGGCACGCCAAACTGCGCGAGACCTCGACGTGCAAGAATCGGATCACGGCCGAAGACGTCGCCTTAGGCAAAGCCATCAAACAGACATATCTGGACATGTGATCGAGGACTATTAGTATGACTACATTGCCACTTCGAATCCTCGGATATGGACCCAGGAAATCCAGGTACAGTTTTTGAATCGTCCTCTCGGGTCTGGTTTCGGCCCCCATGAGTGGACGGTGAACCTGTGTTGAATGTTTTGTTTCTTTGCAGGTGTCACAATCAGCCACATATGCCTTCACCTGCACGGTCATCCGGGGCCAATAATAGAACTGTCGCAGCCGTCCCAGTGTCCTCGCGATTCCTCCATGCATTGCCACATCGCTGTCGTGAGCCTGTTGGATCAGTGTGCTCGTCAGGGCTTCCGGGATCCATAGCTTCCACGAAAACTCCTCTAATTCCGGCCGGCCAAATTGTGTGAGCTTAAACAGCAGTCCTTCCTCCACCTTCAGGTCTGGGAACTCATCCTCATCGCTCTGGACCGACTCGATTTTTCTTCGGTATTCTTCATCCTCGAAGGCTGTGGTGTCGAACTTCAGGAAGTCGATAGCGTCAACGTCAAAGAGACGTGACAGCATATCGGCGACGATATTTTCCTTTCCTTTGCGATGCTCGATTTCGAAGTCATAAGCCTGGAGAGCCAACGACCACCTGGCTAGCCTCGCATCCAGTGCTTTGAATCGCATGAGCCACTGCAAACTCGCGTGATCTGTTATCACCGTTAATGGCATCAGTTCTACGTATGCACGGAACTTCTCTATGGCTCTTACCGCCGCCAGACACTCCTTCTCTGGTACGCTATAGTTGTGCTGTGCCCCTCTTAGCTTCGCCGAAAAGAATGCGATCGGGTGCTCTGCTCCTTCATCATCCCTCTGGAAGAGAACTGCTCCAATCCCCACGTGAATCGCATCACACTGGATGAAGAAGTGCTTCTTAAAGTCTGGGTGATGTAGCACGGGGGCGCTGGTAAGGGCTTTTTTGAGCTCCTCGAACGATTTTCCTGCCTCCTCCGTCAGCTTAAATTGCCCCTTTCCTTTCAGACAGTCTGTCAGAGGAGCCGAGAGTGCCGAGAAATTTCGCCGATACCAGCCAGCTGTCCCCAAAAATCTCCGGATTTGTCTCACGTTCCTTGGCATTGGTATTTGGGTGATCGCCTGTACTTTCTCCGGATCTGTCCTAAGTGCGCCGTCGCCTACGATGTACCCTAAATACTTTAAATATTTATAGCCGAATTTCGATTTTTTTCTTCCAATTGTCAGGTTTGCCTCCTTGAGACACTTGGCCACTTCCTCTAACAGGTGTATATGCTCCTCAAACGTCCGGGAAATAACTAGTAGATCGTCTAAGTATACAAAGACATGGCTTCAGAGTCGTTGTGGAATTACTCGATCCATCAACCGACACAGCCGTTGGGCTGCATTGCACAACCCGAAGGGCATCGATTTAAATTGATAGAGTGGTCTGCCCGGCACCGTGAATGCTGTGTACGGCCGACTTTCAGGCTTCAGCTCTATCTGCCAAAATGCGTGCTTTAAATCGATGCTGCTGATGTACACCGTATCCTCTACGCGGCTCAGAATTGACTCGATGCTCTGCAGCGGGTAAGCATCCTTTATGGGTAATTTGTTTAGTTTCCGCGCATCCAGACACAATCGGTTTTTTCCCGGCTTACGTACCAGCGTCACGCGGTTGCTCCACGGGCTCTCGCTGGTTTCGATGACTCCGAGACGCAACATTTCGTCCACCTCGGCAAACAACAGCTCTTGCACCGCGGGAGATATCGGGTAGAATCGCTCCTTTACGGGTACGGCTCCCTCGATTAATTGAATTTCGTGCCTTTCGAGTGTCGTTCTTCCCAAACCATGTGTGTCGAATGCCCTGAAGTTGTTCTTCACCTGGTCCAGACGTGTCTGCTGCGTGTGCGTCAACTCGTGCGGTTCCGTTGGTCTACTCCTAGTCAGCACCTCAGCATCAATTTCGGCTAATTCCTTGTGTCGTTCTAAGCCTACTATATGCGGAGCCAGACCAAACTTCCGCCAGAAATCGACCCCTAGGTACAGCGGTTGTTTCAGCGAGGGACACAGGAACAACTCCATAGTCTGCTTCTGGCCTCCATACGTCATTACCGTCGACACATGTCCCAGTATTTTATGAGGAGTGCCGCCCGCTGTTTGTACTGAGAATTTCTTTATGTCTTGAAGTTTCAGCTCCAATTCTCCTATCAGTTCCAGGCCGCCTTTCCCCAGAATGCTCACCGATGCCCCTGTATCCAGTAGTCCCATCAGCGTCCTCGGGCCCAACTTCACTCGTGCGAATGGCCTGTCATCCTGACGAATTGCCGAGTGGACTGCAACACACCTGGAGCCGCCTCCTCTTGCGCCCCTGAAACCTGTCCCGAGCCCGCTGTGCTCTGACTGCTCCCGTTCGGATACTCTCATCGAGTTCGTCCCCCATTATCCGATTCCTGGCATGTTCGTACTGCCGCTGTCTTTCCTTTATCGGCTTGCGCTCGGACCATCTAGCTTCGGGTAATACCGCTTGGTTAACCTTATATATGGTAGTGTAAATATTCTTATTGCTACTTCTTTCCTTAGGGGTATCTAATTTAACGTTGGAGGGCCTATCTATTGGCTGCTTCGCGGCGACGTGGAACTCGACTCCTCCAATTGCGTCGTGCTCCTTTTCGCGTTTCCCGGCCGACATTTAGGGCATTTAGGGAGGATGACCCCGGCCAGCCCGCACTTGTAGCAGAACAGGTTACGCACGGCCGACTCACACTCAAAATAGGTGTGGCCCGGCTGAGCGCAATTCCAGCACTTCAGCTGGGTGCGGTCGCATCCGGATTCCCTCGTCCTATGGACAGCATCCAATGCCTCGGTCTGTTCCTCCGGGTCGTGAGTGTTCGCATCCAATTCATGTGCTTTGTGATCTTCCCTGCGCCTACTCCCCCCATGGTCTGGACCGCTCCTTGTCCATCGCGTCGCCAGCAGTTTCTCGGCGTCCGCACTCTCTTCTCGCAGCTTCTGGAGATTTGGTATCTGCATTGGATAAATCACCCTCGAAATTGCATCCCTAATATTGATCTTTATGATCTTTATTAGATCATAATCCGAGAATGGATTCAGCAATCTCGACCTCAACACCAACATCTCCTGGATGTACTGGTCAGCCGACTCCCCGTGGCGTTGTCGGCGTTCCCTGAGCTCTTGATCTCGCTCGAACTCTGTCCGACGAACTTGAAACTGCTGCTGGAGACCATATCTCAGATTCGGCCAGTCCGGCATTCCTACCGTCCGAACATGCATCCAGTACCAATCCCTTGCGTGGCCACTGACCAATGTGTGAAAGGCGTTCAACACCTCCGCCCACGGTACCTGATACGACGTCTGTAGATGCTCCACCCGGAATATGAATTCCGCCACGGGCATCCCCTTTGGATCACCGTCGAAGCTAAGTCCCCATCTTCGTATCTGCACTTGCTCCGGCCTAGCCTCTCCGAAACTCGGTCGATTCCTGTTAGGGTTTGCTCCTGCGCCCATCCCGTTGAACAGCCACTCCTCCACGGGTCTCTGATCGGCTTGGGTCCTCTGATCGGCCTCCAATGTTCGGTTGTCCACGAACAAGTGCGTTGGATGTGCTTGCTGGTTCCCGGGTGCTTCCTGTTGACCTCCTCCCAGACTGGTTGCATTTGATCCCCGATTCCTTCCATTCGCATCACTCGCCGTTCGCTCCGCTTTTAACGAACCCATCACAGCGTTGATCTCTCGCATGAACTCTAGCATGTCTGCTTGCATTGACGATCTCAGCGCTTCCATTTGCTGCCCGAGCGACGCTCGGTAGGTCTCCTGTGCATGGGCTAAGGCTGCGTTCACGGCTGAGCTTAACTCGGACGGTAACACCAGGTCCTTACGGGTTCGCTGTGTGGGGACACAAACGTGTCTCCAGTCGGTGTTCCGCTGGATTCCTTGGTGCTCCGCTGACGGTTCTCGCACCAGGTTTTCGGCATGGCCAGTACCTCTGCCAGCTGCGGAATCGGAATCACCATGCAGACTCGCACCTTTGTCAACCATCTGGGTCGCACATCACCATCGTGGAGAAGAACAAGTGCATGCGGCCATACTGCACCTACGAGCAAGTGGAGCTGCCCGATCCGACTTGTCCCACCACACAGTGGAGTGATTGGAGCCCGTGCTCAGCCACCTGTGGTCGCGGCGTGACCATCCGCTCCCGTCTCTTGTTGCTGGAGAACGGACCCGAGAAGGAGAACTGCACGCAGCGAATGGAGCTGCATCAACAGAAGGAGTGTGTTAACCCGTAGGACTGCCACATCAATATGGAGCTGGCCAAGGACATTTGCGTTCAACAGCCGGACTCTGGTCCTTGCCGCGGCAGCTACCATCGCTACGCCTTCAATCCGCACACCCATCGCTGCGATGCGTTCAGCTACGGCGGTTGCCGTGGAAACCGGAACAACTTCCTTACGGAGAACGACTGTCTGCACACCTGCAGCATGACAGGCTCCGCCTCGAGCACAGCTCACCAGGATGGCAATCTACCCAAAGGCTGCATCATGTCCGAGTGGGAAAATTGGTCGGCCTGTAGCGTCAGCTGCGGCCTCGGCTTCTCCGAGGCCCATCGCTTTGTCATAAGCGAGCCGAAGCATGGCGGCCAGTCCTGTCCCAAGCGTTTGGTCAAACATCGTCGCCAATTACTCAATATACGTCTCCACAGAGATTCAAATAAACACAATTACATATTTTCACCTATTTTCTATTGATCATCTTAAATACATATATCACACCACACAGTAACGCATGAGATACTGACGGGCCTTCCAGGGGTTGCCATTGGCGCGGTAGATGAGATGCAAGTTGAAGGCCGTCTCGTGCTGAAGTCCCAGAGTTTCCTCATACTCGGCAATCAGTGGATGATGCACGGCCAAGGCCTTTTCGTAGAACTCGACTGCGAGGTGGAGTATATTGGCCTGATGGTAGATGCTTCCGATATTGTAGAAGATTTCCTGCTGGGCAGCGCACCTGCAGAAATCATCGCCAGCAGACCGGAGTTCTTTGTAGCGCTCGGCAAAGGCCACCGCTTGAGCTACGGCTGCCGACTTCCGGAGCACCTTCTTCTGCAAGGCCAACTGATTGAAGACGACGGCTATGGAAAGCGCTACCAGGGGATCCGGATTCTCGCGCAGCATGGGCACGTACACGTTGAGGGCGTACTTGAATGAACTGCAGTTGAGATGGTAGTGGCCCAGGAAGAGACGCATCTGTTGGTCGACAAGGGGCTGGCGATGCAGGAGACGCCTTATGTAGCGGCAGTACCGCATGTCCTCCCCCTTCTGGACGAGCAGGGAGAGCAGGTTCCACAAGTTTATCTGGTTCGGCTGCTTTGCCATGAGTTCACGCAGATACGAAAACGCAATGGCGCAGTCGTCATTGAAATAGCAGGCCAGTATCATAATCCTTTCAATCTCGTAATGGTTATACGTGAACCTCTTTGTGGTGACCATTGCGAAGCAGAGCTTCTCAGCGGCACTGCTCATCCCATGTGTGTGGGCCGTGCGCATCAGGTCCAGAAACAGATCATACTCATCCTTGATGGTCAGATCGGAGGCCTCTGATGCGGCACTCTCCTAAAGATCATTCAATTGAATGGAATTCTTTCGGATTGAACAAGTAAGTATTTTTGCCTGCAGCTCCGGCTCTGTTGATCCCGTTGCCCCAGCTGCCAGACTTCGCATCTGCATAATGGCCTTTAAGCTCTCGGCGTTGTAGGTACTTCCGCCGTTGGCCGCCGCTATCATTTCCTCGCGATTTTTCAGCTTGATGGAATGTCTACTGAGCAAAACATATCCCACGTCCAGAAACTCTTCGATGCGCCCGATTTGCTTCAACATTACGCATCTTTCGTAGAGCAGGCGAGCAATCAAGGGCCAGCCCTCGCCAGACTGCTCCAAGGCCTCGACGGCCTCCTCATGCCGGCCCTGCTGTTTCAGAAGTGCGGACAGCGTGAACTTGGCATCGTAGCAAACGGGGGCTAGATGGACCACTCTCTGGTAGCATTGGATGGCCTCATTGGTGCGATTTAGCTGGCGAAGACACTCCGCCTGCTGCAGCCAGACGAAGGCGGGACAGTCGAAGGTATCGCCATCGGTGATGGGACTCATAAGGGCTATGGCCTCGGCATACTTGTGCTCCTGCATCAGGGCTTCCGTGATGTCCATGTACAGTTCCACGCGGCCCACGGTCAGCGTGATGTGCTCCTGTACATTCTGGATGAGGTAGCCCAAGAGGTGGTGGGCCCGCAGATGGATCAGACTCACACATAGCTTGGCCCTCAGCTCGGGCGCGTAGTCGTCGGGTATGACGCAAAAGTAAATCATCTCCAGGCTCTCCTCCTGATCGTCTTCCAGCTCAAAGTTTGTTCGCTCTCTGAGGCAACTGAGCACCTTGGAGTATCGCTTGTTGATAATCAACAGTTCGAGATACATGTTGAGATCCTCCAGGCTGAAGCGGGCTTCGCATCCACTGTACGCCCCCTCCATGGCCTCGAGAGCTATGCTTGCTTCTCGAGGACGTGAAAGAAACGAGCCACATTCTTCGCCGTGCTAAGGCACGTGCTCCACTCCTCTGGCGGCATCAGGGGCTGCATCTTGAGGTACGTGAACATGGCCGCATTCGTCTCGCCCATTTTCTCCAGCAGCTGGGCTTTTCGGAGCCTTAACAAGTAACCTTTTGGAAGCACTTTGATGGCCTTTGTATAAATAAGACGGGCACGGGCCATGTTGCCCTGCTGCACCAGCAAATCAGAGACTCTTATCCACATGTCGCGATCCTGAGGGTTCAAGTGTGCCGCGAGAGTGGAGAAGTGCAGGAACTTGACCTCGTCGCGATTTTCATAGATCTCGGCCAACGTGTAGAACGGCTCACTGGCCAGCGGGTTCTGGCGGATGATCTCCATGCAAATCCGTTCGGCTGTCTCAATTCGCTTCTAGCTCTTGCTTAAGCCGGTTGTGTTTTTTTTTCTTGCTATCGCACTCTCCGCCCTTTGCCTAAATATCATACAACATTGTTGTGTCTTTGTTTTGATTTATTATCGCATCTCTTTAATTTGATTCTACTTTGTGTTAACCACCAGTGTTTTGTTTGTAAACAAGTGTTAAATATAAATTCAATATTGCAACGTAACACATCGGACTCGTGCAGGCAATTTGTTATTGTTTTTGCCCAGTCTGCTTTTCGTTATCGCTTCTTCGGTGTGCACTGTTCTCGCGCATCAGCGTTTGCATCGCCCACACTCTCTCGTGAGCATACGCGGGCTTCTCGCATTGTTGCTCTCACTCTCTCTGGATTGCCTATACTCTCCCTCTCTGTGGACTTTTCTTTTGTGTCTCTGCTTTGGTGAGTTTACTGCTCGTTTTCTGCACTTCGTTGGATCATCTGCTTTGAATTATTGCCGCTGCAGCTGATTGTCTGGCTCGCTCTGCTGTCTGCTCTCCTACTTTACCTGCGATCTCACTCCGTTCTCTTATTATTCGTGCACAGTGATTCTACTGCTGTCAATAATGGCAATCGTTTGTAGTGCAAAGAAATGTGAATTCGGTGGTGTTATCATTGGTGATTCATTTCTTAGCTGCTGGCTGTGCGACAATTTTGCCCACATAAAATGTGCTGGTGGTGGAAATTTTGGCCGGCTGAATGATCTGATCTCGAAACGCATGGGCCTGTCTTGGTCATGTCTGGCTTGTCGGGAGATTGAGGCCGAAATGCGCACATTTATGAGACAGACTCGAACTGGGTTTCTGGATGTCCGGAAACAATTTGTGGCTCTCAACGAGAAATTTCTTGCCCTTGAATCACAGTTTCTTGGGCTCAAACTCTTGAGCGAATCGCCTAGACGGAAAATTCCGCATAATGATACCAATCTCTTGCAACCTAATCCGATTGGTACGCCTGCCTCCCACCTTCATCCATCGGAAGCATTTCCGTGTAGGCATGCCACGCCGTTGTCTGTAAATCCGCCAACGGTGGCTCCGGAGTTCTTTACACCGAGCAATGTGCTTCCTTCGAGCACCCAACTCCCCAACAGCATCAATCCCATCCCTGCAGTTTCTGTGGCCGTCACTTCTGACGCGGTGAGTGCTCCTAGTGCGGGTGTGCTGGTTGCTGACGACGTCTTGCCAATTCCTGCTCCAATTCCTGCTCCAATTCCTGCTCCAATTCCTGCTCCAATTCCTGCTGCAATTCCTACTCCAATTCCTGCTACAGCCATTGCTGCCAATTCCTCTGCCCTTGTACCGAGATCTCTTTTAGGAGTGGCTCCACCATCTCGATCTCGCTCGGGACTTCAACTTAAAGCAGTGGTCCCTCGGTAAGCAATATTTGTTTCTCGTCTTATTCCTGAGGCTACAACGGAGGATGTTAAACAACATCTTGCCGCTAAAATTAACACTTCGCCTGTTGATATAGTTGTGACTAAATTTACATTTAAACATAAGCGCAACATATCATCCTTTAAAATTCTTCTCCCTGATTCTTTACTATCCTGTTCTCTAGAACCGTCAATATGGCCTGAGCATACAATTGTGCATGAGTTCCTTCTCAAAGATTCGAACTCGAATCCAAGAATTACCGAACATGCTCCAAAAAACTGATGTACTATTTTTCCATGCACTATCAGAACGTTCGCAGTTTGCTGGGAAAGTTGCGTCAAATTCATACTAATAGCGCGTCCTTTGATTTCGATGCCATCGCGTTTACCGAAACCTGGCTTAACTCCTCTGTCAATGATCACGAAATTTTCATTGATAGTTACACTATTTATAGAATGGACCGCCCATCTTTTGCAGGTGGGGTTCTAATTGCAGTTAAATCTGTTTTCTCATCTGAGTTATTCCCATTCAATAACATTCATGGAATTGAATTTGTTGCAGTCAAAGTTCGTGTTGGCTCCGCATTTTTCTATTTAACCTGCTCTTACATTCCTCCCAGGTCTGATGCTGAGCTTTACTTACACCACCTTTCAGCAATTAATAATGTTGTTTCTACATTAGGGTGCAATGATCGAATTATTGTCATGGGGGACTTTAACCTCCCATTTCTTTCTTGGCTGCCTTGTAATGACGCTAACCTGTTGTTTCCCAATTGCCATAATGACTTTATCAATGGTCTAACGGATATTTCCCTTGTCCAAATTAATGCCGTTAAAAACATTAAAAACAGACTTCTTGACCTCGTTTTTGTTAACGATGGTTCTCTTGCTACTGTATCTAGAGCAAGCCCAATATCTCTCCCTGAAGATCCTTACCATCCAACTTTGTTGATATCACTGGAGTGTACACAATCTGGAGGCGCTGACAGTTCCATGGCTCCTTGTCACATAAAGTGTTTTCGCAAAACAAACTTTATTGATTTAGATCTACATCTCTCGCGTGTTGATTGGTCGTTTCTTTATTCATTACCGAACATAGATGCAACTGTTAACTCGTTTTATAGTTCTATTTACTCCGCCCTTAATACGTTTGTTCCAGATATCACTGTACCTGTATCGTCCAAGCCTCCCTGGTTCTCCAAGTATTTGTCATACTTAAAAAATAATAAATCCCGGCTCTATAAAAAGTACCAGAAGTCGGGCTCCACGTTGGCCTTAGCTCTATACTCCTCCGCTCGCTCTCTGTTCCTTGCCGTCAATAGTCAGTGCTATAATCATTACCTTTCACAATGTAGTAGTAACTTTCGTAGTGATCCTAAAAAATTCTATTCGTTCGTTAATTCTAAGCGCAAGTCAAACGTTTTTCCTCCGTCCCTTCATTACCAGAACAAAACAGAAGCTTCTGCTGTTGGTATTGCAAATTTATTCGCTAACTTTTTCCAAACAACGTACTCGTCTCATATTTACAACGCATCCACTCCGTATCCGTACCAGCTACCTCAAGCTAACAGCATTTTTCTGCCCTTTTTCGAGGAAAGCGTTGTTCTGGAAGGTTTGTCATCTATGGACATATCGTTTTCTGCGGGTCCAGATAAGGTACCAAGTTGCATCTTAAAACACTGTGCCCAGTCCCTTTGCAAACCCTTTCCTTTCTCTTCAACCTCTCCTTGGAACAGTCTTGTCTCCCAGTAATTTGGAATGAGTCCTACATCATTCCGCTTCACAAAAAAGGTTCAAGATCAAACATTGAAAACTATCGTGGTATCGCAAAGCTTTCCGCCATCCCGAAGCTTCTTGAGTTCCTGGTCACCCGGCAACTGCAACATCTTTGTTGCAGCTTGATATCTCCGTCGCAACCCGGTTTTTTCAGACATCGTTCAACATCGACTAACCTTCTTGAGTTTTCTAACCTAATCCACCGTGGTTTTCAAATTGGTTTGCAGACGGATGTAGTTTTTACGGACTTCAGCAAGGCATTCGATTCTGTGAACCATGCTCTGCTTATTCAAAAGCTCTCTTTATTAGGGTTCCCAACGAATCTTCTAGATTTGATTTTGTCCTATCTCTCTAACCGTACTCAACGTGTTTTGTTTTCTAACGTGTTGTCAAATACTGTTAATGTTACTTCAGGTGTGCCACAGGGAAGTCATCTGGGCCCGCTTCTGTTTATTTTATTTGTGAACGACCTTCCTCAAGTTATAACATACTCTACTACACTAATGTATGCTGATGATGTCAAAATCTGTCTTTCTTACTCTGATTGGTATTTGCACACACGCCTTCAACTTGATCTAAGTGAACTACTATTGTGGTGTTCAACTAATCTTCTTTTTCTGAACCTTTCCAAATGCAAACTTATGACATTTTACCGTCGCGCTCCTCATTTTGTCTCATATGTTCTAGGAAATCATGTCCTTGAGCGAATTTCGAGTTCAAATGACCTCGGAGTCCCTTTTGATCATAAGATGTGTTTCAACACCCATATAGCTGCAACTGTAAATAAAGCTAAGGGTGTTTTAGCGTTCATCAAGCGTTGGTCCAAGGAGTTTGACGACCCGTACGTTACGAAACAACTGTACATCTCGTTAGTACGTCCTATATTGGAGTATTGTTCTTGTGTGTGGAGCCCGCAGTATAAAGAGCAGCAGGCTGTTATTGAATCCGTGCAAAAGCAATTTTTAATTTTTGCCCTTCGGAACTTTAACTGGGACTCGGGTAGAATCTTGCCACCCTACCGGTCTAGGCTAAATCTTATTGACCTGCCGTCGTTGCACCATCGCAGAATATGCAATGGCGTAATGTTCGTGCACAAGCTCCTTTTTGGGACTGTTGACTCCCAAACTCTCTTGGGTCAGATTGACTTGGCTGTTCCATCCAGACCTACCCGTACTTTTAGGCCTATCCGTCTACCCATATGTAGGTCTAATTATGCTGATCATGAACCTTTTAGGGTTTTATGCCATAATTATAACTCCCTCTGTCAAACCCTATCCCCTGAACTGTCTCTTAAACTAATTGCATGCAATATTTATAATCATTTAAATTTAGCTAACTTTTAACTTATCCTTTTCCGCCTTTAGTAACGAAGTATCATTATTAACAGATAATTTGTTAATTTAATAAATAAATAAAAAATAATAAACAAATAAATACCGACCGTACGCGAAGCTCAGGTTCGCCTCGCCCATCAATCTTTGCAGAGCGGGGCTCAGCTGGCTCTTGCGCCCCAGATTTCCGCCACCGCCGGAGCGAGCACCTTCCTGCTGCTGTCCCACCGGCGGTTTTCGTTGCGCAGACACTGTGGGTTGTTCCTCTGCTTCCTCCTCTCCATTATTTTCATCATCTTCGTCGCTGGGCTCGAGCTTTGTGCAGAAGTCTGGGAATTCTAGGCACTGGACTCCCTGCACATAGCGCTTGATTAGCGCTCCTTCCTCCTCGTAGTCGTAGTTCTGGTCACTGTCTTCAGCCTCCCCTGTAGCCATGTCTATGATGTCCACAATCCTGAGGGGATGCGTCTCCTCGAACTGCTCCAACTCATCGTCCGGCACATCGTTGGTCTCAATTTCCTCAATTAGAACATTGGAGTCGTTGGAGAAGTTTTTTTTTATACCCGATACTCAAAATGAGTATTGGGGTATATTAGATTTATTTCATGCCGGCCCTGCTGTTTCAGAAGTGCGGACAGCGTGAACTTGGCATCGTAGCAAACGGGGGCTAGATGGACCACTCTCTGGTAGCATTGGATGGCCTCATTGGTGCGATTTAGCTGGCGAAGACACTCCGCCTTCTGCAGCCAGACGAAGGCGGGACAGTCGAAGGTATCGCCATCGGTGATGGGACTCATAAGGGCTATGGCCTCGGCCTTTGCCTCGTTTTTAGCCAATGGTTCACGCAGACTAGCAGGAACCGAGGTGATAGAAGTGCTATTTGTAGTACTATTTCGATTTGTCAAAGCGGACAGGACCGATTTCTCCTTAACTACAGATTTGGTTGTAGACGAGGTTAACGCTGGCCTAATCAAACTAACATAAGCTAAAGTTTTTGTCCTGCTCAAATGGTTGATAAATGCTGGCTTCATTTCACTAGACTGGATCGCTTGAGTTAACATAACGCGGTTTTCTTTAGACTCAAATTTGTAACGTGGCAATTTTGTAGCTACAGCAGTGACTTGATATGGCAATTCCTGCCTAATGCTGGTGCCTTTTAAAGGCAGACGCCTGTCATTTAGATTCATAACGACTGGCTTTGACACATCATTTCAAGGGAGCGCATGATACGCTTTTTTACGCTGCTTAGGCGCTGTTTGATCGCCTCCCTTTTGCGGGAGTGTCTGGTAATGTTGTAGCTCTTAAGGTCGCAGATGCTCGGTGGTTTTTCCACTCTCCCCGGCTTGCGGGCTCGACGGAAACCTTTCGAGCTGTGGGCCTCTATCTCCTTCTCGGTGTAGTTTACTTTGCAGTACGTTTTCTTGACGGGTGTTTCTGTTATGATAGGTTCTGCCTGGATTTTCCTCTCCGCACGGCAATGTACTGACTGGACAGTTTGGGAGCTGGGAGAAATGTCGCCCTCATCTTCAAGCATCATGGCTTCCACTTCTGCTAGAATATTTCTTGCGGCACATTTTTCCCCAATATCTACCGGTACAAAAGTATTTACCATTTAAAGTAAGTTAATGAACCTGTCGCACTGGACTTACCTTCTGTCCGAGAATCCGGAGGAGTTTTTGAATACGACTGTTCGTGGCTGACATTATTCAGTCCATCGACATCCACATCGAATGCTGCCAGGGCATTCATTATTTCTAAATTATTTACCAGGCACTCGGATGATCCTGGTTCCCCATCTGCATCTTCCATTTCGCCTGCCAATCCCGAGTCGCCGCTGCTGCAGCTGTTTGCCTGCGACTGTACATCATCTTCTGAGCTCTCCAAGGACATCAGTTCCTCGACTCTGTAAACATTCTGCTCCTTTGTGAATTGCAACACGTCGCTGTGGGCCCACTGAAGGTGTCTCAGGAACTCCGGCAGATGAGTGAAAATGTCTTTGCAGAAATGGCAGAACATGGCGACCATGTTGTCCTTGGGCGAAACAACAACGTCCCCACATTTTTCAAAGTTCACATGTCCATCGCCCAGGATATCAAGAAACGAGGACATTTTTATAACAACACGAAGACTGAACAACAAAAAAAACGCGCGAACTCATAAATCGAATGTTCAACAGCTGCTAATTCTCGTATCCAGTGTGACCGACCCTCAGAAATACACCAAAATATATCGTCTCATATATATTCCTCCCCTAGCTGCAGATGACACTATCGAGTGAAGTAGAGCGAATTTTAAATTTTTTTCAGTACTCCTGCTCGGTTCCCGCACGCACTCAAAGGTGCAACATTTCACCCACTTCACCATTACTGCAGAGCCTCAAACTGGCGCCAGACGCCCCCACGTGGCCAGTCCTCGACGCGTAGGCCGGTTCCAGATATTTAGTGATTCGCTAACCCAATTCAATGATCGATGTGTGAACACCGTCTCGGAGGCGGATGACTTGCCCAAGACGGAAGTCCAGGTGATGTGGGTAGCTCCGGAGTCCGGATCTGGCTGCGTAGCACTCTCCGCCATGGTTTACGAGGGTCCGCGTGCGTGATATGCAGATGACGGCAAACTGTCAGCGGTAATCTGTCAGCGCAAACCCGATGCTGCCACGGCTCAGAACTTCTGAGTCAGAAGGAATGTTGCGCCTGCGACGAGGCCAAGTACAGCGTTAGTTGAATAGGAAGTGGTTGCGGTCCTCAAGGTAACTATAATCAATTGTACTGGTCCCTTTGCAGTTTGTCTTCGAGGGCATCTGGTCGAATGAGACGCATCCGAAGGACTATCCATTTGCCATCTGGTTGACCCACTTTTCGGACGTGATTGGGGCCTCGCACGAGTCCAACTTCTCATTTTGGGGCGAGAATCACATTGCGACTGCCGGTTTTCACTCATTGGCCGAATGGGGATCGCCAGCAGCTCTGGAGACGGAGCTTCGAGCCAACGGGCCCAAGCTGCGTACGTTGATCAAAGCCGCAGGCCTCTGGTATCCGAATGTAAACGAGAACACCTCCTCCAAGTTCCGCGTGGATCGGAAGCATCCCAAGGTGTCTATGGTGTCGATGTTTGGTCCTCCCCGGACTGGGTCGTGGGCATCAGTGGCGTCGACCTTTGCACTGACGACTGCAGCTGGAAGGAGTCTCTGGACTTCGATTTGTATCCCTGGGATGCTGGCACTGACAGTGGGATCACTTACATGGTGAGGTCTTAGATTGCTCGGATGCCTCGTCCAATTGCCTAATGTCCATTCTGCTGTAGTCGCCCAATTCAGAAACACAGCCCCCGGTACGGATGTACCGCATCACGACAATGTACCCAGAAGATCCCCGTGCTCCTTTCTACAACCCGCAGAGCCGCGAGATGACGCCACTGGCCAAGTTGCATCTGCGCAGAGAGAAGATTGTCTCGCGTAACTGCGATGAAGAGTTCCTGCAAGCGCTCCAGCTGGAGGTGTCGGACGATGCTGAGGAGCAGGACACTCGCGGTAAGATGCATTCATATTTTATTTTAATGCTAACTCCATCTTCTTATCCCCAGCTGAGTGCCGTGTTAACGACTATTCCACGTGGAGCCCATGCTCTGTGACCTGTGGCAAGGGCATCCGAATGCGCAGTCGGCAGTATGTCTACCCCCAGCAGGCGGAGCAGACCAAGTGCAGTCGCCAATTGGTTTCCAAGGAGATGTGTGTGGCTGCGGTGGCCGAGTGCGCCGACGGCTCATCCCCCAGCCGCGACCGAGACGAGGATGAGGGCGAGAACCTGGCCAACTCACAGTCACTGGTCCGTATGGTCCGAGTGTTCTGCCAGCTGCGGAATCGGAATCACCATGCAGACTCGCACCTTTGTCAACCATCTGGGTAGCAAGCGCTGTCCGCACATCACCATCGTGGAGAAGAACAAGTGCATGCGGCAATACTGCACCTACGAGCAAGTGGAGCTGCCCGATCCGACTTGTCCCACCACACAGTGGAGTGATTGGAGCCCGTGCTCAGCCACCTGTGGTCGCGGCGTGACCATCCGCACCCGTCTCTTGTTGCTGGAGAACGGACCCGAGAAGGAGAACTGCACGCAGCGAATGGCGCTGCATTAACAGAAGGAGTGTGTTAACCCGCAGGACTGCCACATCAATATGGAGCTGGCCAAGGACATTTGCGTTGCATTTGCAGAGAGAAGATTGTCTCGCGTAACTGCGATGAAGAGTTCCTGCAAGCGCTCCAGCTGGAGGTGTCGGACGATGCTGAGGAGCAGGACACTCGCGGTAAGATGCATTCATATTTTATTTTAATGCTAACTCCATCTTCTTATCCCCAGCTGAGTGCCGTGTTAACGACTATTCCACGTGGAGCCCATGCTCTGTGACCTGTGGCAAGGGCATCCGAATGCGCAGTCGGCAGTATGTCTACCCCCAGCAGGCGGAGCAGACCAAGTGCAGTCGCCAATTGGTTTCCAAGGAGATGTGTGTGGCTGCGGTGGCCGAGTGCGCCGACGGCTCATCCCCCAGCCGCGACCGAGACGAGGATGAGGGCGAGAACCTGGCCAACTCACAGTCACTGGTCCGTATGGTCCGAGTGTTCTGCCAGCTGCGGAATCGGAATCACCATGCAGACTCGCACCTTTGTCAACCATCTGGGTAGCAAGCGCTGTCCGCACATCACCATCGTGGAGAAGAACAAGTGCATGCGGCAATACTGCACCTACGAGCAAGTGGAGCTGCCCGATCCGACTTGTCCCACCACACAGTGGAGTGATTGGAGCCCGTGCTCAGCCACCTGTGGTCGCGGCGTGACCATCCGCACCCGTCTCTTGTTGCTGGAGAACGGACCCGAGAAGGAGAACTGCACGCAGCGAATGGAGCTGCATCAACAGAAGGAGTGTGTTAACCCGCAGGACTGCCACATCAATATGGAGCTGGCCAAGGACATTTGCGTTCAACAGCCGGACTCTGGTCCTTGCCGCGGCAGCTACCAGCGCTACGCCTTCAATCCGCACACCCATCGCTGTGATGCGTTCAGCTACGGCGGTTGCCGGGGAAACCGGAACAACTTCCTTACGGAGAAAGACTGTCTGCACACCTGCAGCATGACAGGCTCCGCCTCGAGCACAGCTGACCAGGATGGCAATCTACCCAAAGGCTGCATCATGTCCGAGTGGGAAAATTGGTCGGCCTGTAGCGTCAGCTGCGGCGTCGGCTTCTCCGAGGGCCATCGCTTTGTCATAAGCGAGCCGAAGCATGGCGGCCAGTCCTGTCCCAAGCGTTTGGTCAAACATCGTCGCTGCACTATGCCCGCCTGCTAGCCTATCTTTTGGCAAGCTAAAAAATCCTCACCAATTACTCAATGTACGTCTCCACAGAGATTCAAATAAACACATTTACAATATTTTCATCTTAAATACATATATCACACCACACAGTAACGCATGAGATACTGACGGGCCTTCCAGGGGTTGCCATTGGCGCGGTAGATGAGATGAAAGTTGAAGGCCGTCTCGTGCTGAAGTCCCAGAGTGTCCTCATACTCGGCAATCAGTGGATGATGCACGGCCAAGGCCTTTTCGTAGAACTCGACTGCGAGGTGGAGTATATTGGCCTGATGGTAGATGCATCCGATATTGTAGAAGATTTCCTGCTGGGCAGCGCACCTGCAGAAATCATCGCCAGCAGACCGGAGTTCTTTGTAGCGCTCGGCAAAGGCCACCGCTTGAGCTACGGCTGCCGACTTCCGGAGCACCTTCTTCTGCAGGGCCAACTGATTGAAGACGACGGCTATGGAGAGCGCTACCAGGGGATCCGGATTCTCGCGCAGCATGGGCACGTACACGTTGAGAGCGTACTTGAATGAACTGCAGTTGAGATGGTAGTGGCCCAGGAAAAGACGCATCTGTTGGTCGACAAGGGGCTGGCGATGCAGGAGACGCCTTATGTAGCGGCAGTACCGCATGTCCTCCACCTTCTGGACGAGCAGGGAGAGCAGGTTCCACAAGTTTATCTGGTTCGGCTGCTTTGCGATGAGTTCACGTAGATACGAAAACGCAATGACGCAACCGTCATTGAAATAGCAGGCCAGTATCATAATCCTTTCAATCTCGTAATGGTAATACGTGAACCTCTTTGTGGTGACCATTGCGAAGCAGAGCTTCTCAGCGGCACTGCTCATGCCATGTGTGTGGGCCGTGCGCATCAGGTCCTGAAACAGATCGTACTCATCCTTGATGGTCAGATCGGAGGCCTCTGATGCGGCACTCTTGCCGGGATCCTAAAGATCACTCAATTGAATGGAATTCTTTCGAAATCGTACAAGTAAGTATTTTTACTTGCAGCTCCGGCTCTGTTGATCCCGTTGCCCCAGCTGCCAGACTTCGCATCTGCATAATGGCCTTTAAGCTCTCGGCGTTGTAGGTACTTCCGCCGTTATCATTTCCTCGCGATTTTTCAGCTTGATGGAATGTCTACTGAGCAAAACATATCCCACGTCCAGAAACTCTTCGATGCGCCCGATTTGATTCAACATTACGCATATTTCGTAGAGCAGGCGAGCAATCAAGGGCTGGCCCTCGACCTCGCCAGACTGCTCCAAGGCCTCGACGGCCTCCTCATGCCGGCCCTGCTGTTTCAGAAGTGCGGACAGCGTGAACTTGTCATCGTAGCAAACGGGGGCTAGATGGACCACTCTCTGGTAGCATTGGATGGCCTCATTGGTGCGATTTAGCTGGCGAAGACACTCCGCCTTCTGCAGCCAGACGAAGGCGGGACAGTCGAAGGTATCGCCATCGGTGATGGGACTCATAAGGGCTATGGCCTCGGCATACTTGTGCTCCTGCATCAGGGCTTTCGTGATGTTCATGTACAGTTCCACGCGGCCCACGGTCAGCGTGATGTGCTCCTGTACATTCTGGATGAGGTAGCCCAAGAGGTGGTGGGCCCGCAGATGGATCAGACTCACACATAGCTTGGCCCTCAGCTCGGGCGCGTAGTCGTCGGGTATGACACAACAGTAAATCATCTCCAATCATTCCAGCTCAAAGTTTGTTCGCTCTCTGAGGCAACTGAGCACCTTGGAGTATCGCTTGTTGATAATCAACAGTTCGAGATACATGTTGAGATCCTCCAGGCTGAAGCGGGCTCCACATCCACTGTACGCCCCCTCCATGGCCTCGAGAGCTATCGCATGCTTCTCGAGGACGTGAAAGAAACGAGCCACATTCTTTGCCGTGCTAAGGCACGTGCTCCACTCCTCTGGCGGCATCAGGGGCAGCATCTTGAGGTACAGCAGCTGCGCTTTTCGGAGCCTTAACAAGTAACCTTTTGGAAGCACTTTGATGGCCTTTGTATAAATAAGACGGGCACGGGCCATGTTGCCCTGCTGCACCAGAAAATCAGAGACTCTTATCGGCTCACTGGCCAGCGGGTTCCGCCGGATGATCTCCATGCAAATCCGTTCGGCTGTCTCATACCGACCGTACGCGAAGCTCAGGTTCGCCTCGCCCATCAATCCTTGCAGAGCGGGGCTCAGCTGGCTCTTGCCACCAGATTTCCGCCACCGCCGGAGCGAGCACCTTCCTGCTGCTGTCCCACCGGCGGTTTTCGTTGCGCAGACACTGTGGGTTGTTCCTCTGCTTCCTCCTCTCCATTATTTGGGCTCGAGCTTTGTGCAGAAGTCTGGGAATTCTAGGCACTGGACTCCCTGCACGTAGCGCTTGATTAGCGCTCCTTCCTCCTCGTAGTCGTAGTTCAGGTCACTGTCTTCGGCCTCCCCTGTAGCCATGTCTATGATGTCCACAATCCTGAGGGGCTGCGTCTCCTCGAACTGCTCCAACTCATCGTCCGGCACATCGTTGGTCTCAATTTCCTCAATTAAACGTTGGAGTCGGCCTGGTCCATTGTAAACATTACACACCAGCACACTTAACCCACTTAAACCCCTCAAATTAAACAGGTGAACAGCGTGAGTTACGCCGCAGAAAATAATACTGAACTTTCTCTATCTGTTTTTTTTCTCCGTCCTTTCTCTATACATAAAAAAGGGCAACGATATTTTTTACCAGAACAGCGCTAAAGTTCTTCAAGTTTCTTAATATTCTTGGAGTGCATTTAATACCCAATGGTCTACAATGGGTTAAGTTAATCAACAGGAGATCAAACAAACGGCCCTCGATACTATCGACTGGGTAATCGTTAGAGCTAAAGCTGCGCATCTCTAAGATATTCGCAAGATGTATGACCTGGAGAGGGAGAGCGGAGCAAGTGCGCAATGTGGCCGTATACCGCAAAGTTCGAAATACCGAAGCAGAGCTACCAGACAGAGCTAAGAGTTAACGGAACTTTTTTTTACTGAATGCTTATCGCGCAGTCCCTGTTTTTACTTGTGTATTCTTGTTTTTAGTGGCATCAACGCGCATGCACGCAAGCGGAAGGAATCTGCAACTTGTAAGTGAGCATGCAGCACAACTAGTGGAAGTTCGCTAATAATGAATTTCAAATTATAGTTAGATCGGCAGCTGTCGCATATAGGCACCGAGGTGGATTTTTGGTTAAAACAAACGGTACAGCTAGCGAAATCGGAACCATTAAACGGAACGAATGCCGGAGAAACTATGCCGGGAATCGGGATACAAAACGGGTAGGTGAGGAGTACCAGGGAGTGCATTTTACTGTTTTCCATTAAATTTTTGCAGGTCATCGGGCTTTACGCGCGACCTGCCGTACTACGAGCCCAATGCGAAAATGATGCAGGCCCAGACAAACAATTTTATGGACGACGATTTGACCGACAATGACGCCATCTTTGCGCATTATTTGAGCACCGAGAAGTTGGAGTTTTACAATGCGTCCTCGGTGATGCTGACTCTGCTTACTATCGAGGATGTGACTACAATGAAGATGTACTCGCAGCTCATCGAGCCGGATGTGGCGGTTCATAAAGTACATATAAATGCATTTCGTGTCGCTCTCTCTGCTAGAGATTCTGTTAATGCCGAGGAAGTGGTGTCCCCGGGAATCGATGAGGTTGTCTTGATACCCAAGTGCAGTTTAATGGCCTCGCCGCTGCCAAAGGAGCTCATATCGGCCCTGTTTCCACATCCGCATGAGCAATTGCCTTTTAAAGATCCGATGCGCCGCCATGTGGCCAGTGTGGAACAGGTCTGCCGCACCAATGTTCACTTCAAGTTCAGTAGGGGAAAACTTCCAGACGACAATGTGTTGCAGTCGCAACGCTTTCATGTAATTCTCCGCTCCACGCGTATTCCGTTTCGCTTTATGTACCGCGCTGTCAATATGCTCCCGGAGATGCCAGGTCTCCGTCGTTACCTCTTTCCCTTTCCGAATTGGCTAACCACAATGATAGAAACCTCGAAGATTTCATTTCATGACTGCAATCTTCCATCTTGGATGCAAATCCAACCGCCGCCCCCGCAAGCTCCTCCAGCACATATTTCGCTGCTGAACGAGACCATAGGCGACAATGAAGAACAGTTGGAGGCGGTGCAGACGATTGTGGCTGGACCCAATCCCAAAGCTCCATTTATAGTGTTCGGACCACCAGGTAAGCATCAGGTATGCTAGCCACAGTCGTACACAATTCACACCTTCTATCCATTCAGGCACTGGCAAGACCACTACCATTGTGGAGGCCATTCTACAGGTGCGCCTTCGACGACCGCAAAGCCGCATCCTTGTAACAGCCGGTTCGAACTCGGCCTGCGACACGATTGCCATGAAACTGTGCGAGTATTTCGAAGGAAACTTTCGGCTCATGTTTTTAAGGGAAAAGCCGCTGATCCGAATCTATTCACGCAGCATATTCAAGAAGGTACTGAAATTGGTGCCGCCCTTGCTGCTGAAGAACTCCAATTGCTCGGACCATTTGTTCAAGCATCTACGAGTGCGTAATGTGATTACGTATACCATCATCGTGGCCCCATTGGTTACTGTCGGCCGCCTGGCTAACGATGGCTTTGGTGACTTTTTCACCCACATATTCATCGACGAGGCTGGAGCTTCCACCGAGCCGGAGACTATTATGGGCATTGTGGGTGTTAAAAAGAACAAAGATTGTCATGTAATTCTGTCCGGAGATCACAAGCAGCTGGGAGCAGTGATCAAAAGCAGCCGGGCTGCGTCCCTTGGCTTGAATCAATCTCTAATGGAGCGTCTACTGGCATCGGATTGCTACAAGGTAGACGAGAACGGCAACTACGATCGCACCCTTCAGGTGCGTCTGCGTCGTAACTATCGGTCACATCCCGAGATCGTGCGTCTTTTTAACGAGCTCTACTACGGCGGAGAGCTAATCGCAAAGGCTCCGGACGAACAGGTCAACCTTGCCGCTGAATGGGATGTGCTGCCCAATGGCCAGTTCCCCATCATCTTCCAGGCCACACATGGAGTCACCAAAAAGGAGGAGCACACCACCAGCTCCTTCAATTCGCTGGAGGCAGAGGTTCTGTGCTGGTACGTCAAGCGCTTGATAAAAAATGGCCTCGGCCCAAATATAGAGGTAAAGCAGGAAGACATCGGTGTGGTGGCTCCATACACGTCTCACGGAAACCTAATCATTCGGAAGCTTAAGCGGCAGGGCCTCGGCAATGTGGAAGTTGGCAGCGTGGAGACCTATCAGGGCAGAGAGAAGCTCATCATCATTGCCACTCTGGTGCGTTCGTTCAGCTATATGGGGTTCATGCGTAACCCGCGTCGCATCAATGTGCTCATTTCGCGGCCCAAGGCGCTGCTCATACTGATTGGTAATCCCGTCACTCTGCGCCATCATCCCGACTTCAAGTTCATCATTGATGAGTGCATCCAACATCAAACGTATCTCTTCAAAAAGAGAGATTCATTGCACTTCGTGGTAAAACATGTGGCTATAAGCGATTTGGAAGATGGCAAAAATGTGAACACTGCAAATCCGAAAAAAGCCTTAGTTAAAGCCAAGCAAGTGATCCCAGAAATGGGTAAGTGCTTAAACTACAGTCTTGGATTTATTTTGCTATACCACCTATTTTACAGATAAAATCTCCACCGCCATCTGTGCCATGATGAATGCTTTAAATATATCATAGAGCTACGCTCTTCCCTAATCTAAATCGAACAAAATCTTCTAGAGATATAAGCTAGGACTAACGGCTGACGTAACCTGATAATTATATGTGCAAGACCCAGAGACTGCCTAGAACATTCCTAAAGTACGCATCTGTTTGTAACCATTTACTTTTTACTTTTTTTTTTTAAATTGTATTTGTATTATTTGTCTATCTGTAACAGTGGGCTGCTCTTGCTCTTGCGGTCTTTAAGAGCTGTAATAAGCGCTCCATTTATTTCACTGTAAACGAAAGGAAAAGAATAGGTATTATTTGAGAAATTCCTCGGACCGGATGAGTAGTTCCCATGAATGGATGTCGTTTGGTACGCTCAACCGGATTGATAGTCAGATGCAATTGTGTAAGCATTATCATTTAGAGTATATATATTTAAGCAGTGTCTCTATATAATTAGTAATCATATTATAAAGAATACAATACAATGGAGTTGCCGCGTTAGTTTTCGAAAAATGTTTAAAAATAGTTACGATCTTGCTTGCGGAGGAGCCTGTCATTCATTTAATTTTTTTGTCCATCGCCTATCGTATAAATTCGTTCAGTCTTTGTTAATCAACAATTTTACTTTTTTAAAGTGATTAATGGTTTACATTTGTTTTGAGTCAGAGAAATGTGCACTTAACGAGAAATGCAAAGTTAATTAGAGAAACCTCAATTTAATTAACTTCTTCTGCAATGACTGTCTCCGTTCGTTCGATATAAAAATTTGTGTTCGCATTTTTGGTTTATAATAAAATATATATATTAAATATTATTATTGTTCTGTGTGTAGGACATATCAAACGCTCTCCTTAGCTGCCGCGATTGCGTGTGAGTAACTACATTTGGTATACACTTATAAAAGACCCCGACCCCAGGAGGCGACGCTCTTCGTCACCAGCATCCATCATCAGGGTGAGTGTGTTGCGATGTGATTTTGTGAGTGGGGGATGGGGTACAACAATATCTACGTGGGGTTAAGACCCGAGATTAGAGTATCATTCGCCGCACGCCGCACTCCATGCAGAACTTGGCGTGCTCGATGATGAACCTGCCGCCACACTCGTGGCAGAACTTGGACATCTTCATACTCGAACTTAGGCTGGACGCGGAGTTACAGCTCAGCAGGGAATGCTGCGATGTGGTTGGAGTCAGCGACGCCTGCCCATTGTTGTTGTTATATACTGGCTGGGATTGCACCTGCTGTTGCTGCTGCTGGTAGTTGTAGTTGCTGTCTGGTCTATTGTGCTTCTGTTCCTGCGGCTGCTGCGTGGACATTGTCAGAGAGTGCTCCGATCCACTGGAGGATTCTGCTCCGTCGGTATTGCCATTGCCAATGCTATTGATAGCGCCGCCGCCGCCGCCATAAAGCCTCTGACGTGCCTTTAGAGTGCCATAGGCAGTGTGCGCCTGGGTCGAGACATCAGTCTTGGCGCTCGGCAGCTTGGCACTGGCCGTGTGCGGACGCAGCAGATTCTGGTTGCGTGGTGTACCCGGTTGTAGGTCGCCGGACCGCTGTCGCGACAGGCTGTAGGGGGAGTTGGTGCTGCAATAGAAATGCAAGACAAATTATTCAATGAAAGTCATCATGGCAGATTACTCACCTGCCATAGGCAGAGTCGGAGCTTAGCTTGGAGCTAGCGCCGCGACGAGACGAGTGGGACGAGGACATGGGATAACCATCGAGACTGCTTAGCTCGTCGGAATCCGCTGATGCTGAGGGTGTCAAGGGGGAGCTGGCCTTCAACTGATGCTGCTCCTGCTGCTGAAGCTGTTGCACTGGCTCCGGATCCAATTCCCTTGCTGTACCCTGCTCTTCGGGTCTTCTGATGAACAGGGTACGGATTGAGGCGCCGGCATCCTCGCCCAGTTGCCGAAACTCGCTCTGCATTTGCTGGATCAGATTTTTAGCGTTATTGACCTGGACGGAGTCGCTCGATAATAGGGCCAGTCTGTTGGCATTGCCAGCCAACTGGCTGGCCCGATTCTCAGGCCCGCCCTGGGCGTCAACATAGGCGTCCTCTGTATCGCTGATCTTTCTGAACCGAGCGTGCTCCGGCTCGTTGCCATTCTCGATGTGCAGCACGTCGATGGGCGTCTGTGAATTGCCCATGTGGCGCAGGGAGTCGGGTGAAATTGGGGAACGGCCGTGGGCATTTGTCTCCGTCTCGATGCTGATGAAGATCTCCCGCTTCTGCTGATCCTCGACTGGCCTCTTCCCCACCATCTGCACTGGCATCTGCTGCATCTTTTCGTCGTGGCTGCTAGCACTGGATGCATTCGATTGCTGGCGCTGCATCTGCATCTGCAATTTCTCGCCTCCCTTGCTATTCGAACTATTCGAGTTGGATCTGTGGGTGTGAGGGTCTTTAGTGGGCTGTGACTTGGGCTGAAGGATGCTACTGGTGGTGGCCGGTCTCAGTGTGGCTGTAGTGGTCTGTTATGGGGTCGAAGTCGCTTTATGGAACGAGCGTTGCTTGCTCGTCGTGCGATTCAGCAGGAATTCGCGACAATCTTTGAACAGCGGGAACTGCTCGTCGTCATTCTCGTTCTCGAATGAGGAGAGAAACTCCTCAAAGTCAAAGTCGTCGAAGGTGGGCATGTTGCCCATCGGCATGACCAGGGGCAGTGGATTGGCCAGCAGTTGCTTCTGCTGCTGCTGCCAGCACTGCTCGTCGTACTCCATTGAGGACCGATTGGCCTCATCGTCGGCGGAGCACCCCGACGAGGCATCGGCATCCTCCGGCGAGGCATCGTACAGAAACTGATTGCGTCCCAAGCGCATCTTTCGCTTCAGCAGATTCCTGGCCTCTCCGGACTGACGTCGCTCGTAGGTGATGGTCGACTGAGAGCTGTTCCGACTTCGGCTCTGCGACAGCTGCTGTGGCGTGGAACTGGCATCCGAGGCTACGCCGCTGGACACGTGCAGATTATCGCATGCGTTGATCAGCTTTGGGTCGATGAACTGTCCGCCGCCCGCTGCGGCCGGACGGCCAAAGCCGAAGATGCTCTCCAGCTTGATGGGTGTTAGGGTGTTCGCCCCACCGCTGACGGGCTGATGGACTGATGGCGTCGCCGTCGCTGGTCTGCTGATGTGCTCCAGCCGCAAGGGGGTGGCAATGGGCTGGTAGTTGTTGGGCACCCTCTTCTCGTTATTCTCCTTGGCCGACACGGCAACTGGGGGTGGGGCTGTGGCTGGTGCTGATTCTGGTGTCACCGTGGTCAGGGCCAGGGGCGGCAGCTGGCCGGGATTGCTGGACGTGGTCAGGTTCTTGGCCGAGTTCTGCTTGCTCAGGTTGTTGCTCTTATCCTTGAGCTCCTTGCTTGTCAGCTGACTGGCGGCTGCCACCTCCGCTGCCTTGGCATTCAGCTCTTCCAGCTCGTGTTCGTATTTAAGGAACACCGCCAGGGAGTCGGTCTTGGCCACGTTACGCCCGGGCAGTGCCTGAGCTGTGGTCTCGCTGGCAGCGCCAACGCCCACCGGTAGCTTCAGCATCTGTTTGCGTTTACTCGTACTCGTCCACGTTGGACGTACCCCTATCCCGGCGGACCACGCGTGGACTGTGGAAGTCGTTGAAGGAGGCGCGCACCAGCATCTCGTCGTACTCTTCCGGCTTGAGGAAGTTCGTGGAGATGGGACCCTCGTCGGAGAGGCCCCGCTGTATGGTGGGGCGATAGTTGGTCGCAAACAACGGACGACTAGGCAGCAGCGGTGTGCGCCGGGGGCCCCGCAGAGAGGAAGTGCGCCGGAAGTTGGAGGCAGGTGTGGGTTTCGGTGTGGTCGGCGGTGCCTTGCTGCTCGGCATGGTCAACGAGGTGGTCATGGAAAGACTTGGTGTGGCTGTTAGTGTGGCTGTTGGGGGAACCGAAACCTCCTCCTGCTCCGGCGGCGTGCCGGGGGAGCAAAGCTCCTCCAGCTGACGTTTGGCCGAGAGGAAGGGATCGTACTTGTCGCCGCGGACGCTGACTCCACTGAGGCCGCTATGAAGGAGATTGGAAAGGATGCAGAAAAGTGAGAGAAAGAGCGCAAAATGGTAGAAAGTTTCTGTGGGAAAGCTATAATGGTAACCCGCCCGTCTGTGCATAGCCTGGCTGTCGTCTGGGTGAAATGGCATGAGGAGGAAGAGGAGGAGGGTGAATCACATTAGCAGGCTACAAACCTCTTGAAGGTGCCTCCGCGGCGGAAATTGGGAAGCGAGTGGCTGTCGTCCTTGGCAGGCGGCTCCTTGGTGTAAATTTTTCCATCCTCGTCCTGCTCGAGCATCACCAGGCAGCGACTGATCCTGCTGCCGCTCTGCTTGGCCACAAGAGGCAGCTTCGTGACAGGCCGCTGATCGCTCTCAGCTCGGCTGTGCTCGACCTGCGGGAACTCTCCGCTATTCGGACTGGACGTGCGTTCGAGGATCTTCGCGGACCTCCTCATCATATTTTCCTTGCTACATTCCAGCTCACTCGATTCGTTGTCCATTTCAATGACATCGCGCTCGAACTGCAGCCGATCGCTGCCGAGGTGCAGTCTGGGCAGCTTGGTATGGCTCATGGTGTGGCCGAGGGCCTCCAGGCTTTGCTGCAGCTGGGGCATGGGCAGGGCCCGCATGGGTAACGAACTGTTCATCTCCATGGTGGCCTGGCCAGTCCGCTTCTTGGGCCGGCACACAGTTCGCGTGGTGGTCGTTTCCATTTTGATTTGGATCTCGGCTCGCGGCGAATCGTCCTCGTAATCGGAATAGGCAACACGCGGTCTCCGCGACAGAGGCACAAGGCTGCAATCCATATCATCTTCGGTCGATATCTGCATGGAGTTCGCTTTCTTAGTTGGCGATGATTGCTCCAAGTTGCGCAACTCCAAGCTGGGATGCTCCCGTGTGCGGATGCGGCGACGCGCCTGCCGCACTAGCGATGTGGAGGAACGCACCTTCACTTTAACCACCTCCTGCGGTGTTTCATCCATTTTAGTTGCTTTTACGATGGTCGTAGGGCCTGACGTGGGCAGCGTGTGGGTGTATGGGAGGTTGCTTCAATTAGCTTATAGTTCGATAAAAAATCCTGGTATTAATGGGTTCTATTTTCTCAAAGTTTCTATCTAAAATCTAAATGCCATGATCCTATAGGAACCTCTACAAGAGGTTATTATATATATTATATAATATATTATTTTTATTTGTTCTATTTCTATCTCGAGACTCTCGCGTTACCCTTCACTTCTCCCTCTAAGAACCCATCCATTGTATAGAGCTTAATGCATCGGTGATCTTTTTGGAATGCTTTTGAGGCGGCGGCGCGCATTAATTACGAACCATGAACAAGTTCCGGCTTCTTAGATCCGACAAGTACTCGTAAGCCAAGTTAATTGGGAAACTGCACGCTACGGTCAGTGGAACCCCATGGCATCCCATATATACAAGGTATATCCCTACATCTGACTATAGAACCCAAACCCATACCTTTTCGCTTGATCAACCGATTGAGATCCTCGAATTTGAGTGCCGGCAACATTTCCTTCTCGGCAGCATCGACCCTTTCCCGATTGGTCATCCGTTTGCGGAGCCTGGCGGCTGGCTTCAGCGGTGCCGCCTCCACACAGTCCAGCTGGAGAGTTTCGCCACTGGATTGGCTTCGCAAGCGATCCATGGTTTCGGTGATGCGGTCACAAGTCTCGATAGGCTTGCGTTTGGCGCGTAGGACGCGCTCCTTTGGCGGAGCTGGTGCTGCTGGTGGATCGTCGTCTTGGGTCACGCACAAGGTGACTGTGTTTTGAGTGACTTTTGTTCTGGCTCCCTCGGCCTTGCTGCGGACTGCGGGCGTCCCGTTCTTTGGTTGGGGGCGTGCCAGCTTATTTGCTTTAGGAGGGCTGAGTGGGAGGAGCATGAGTGGAGTTCGCTGATGGATATATATGCTCTAACTACGGTGAGGCGCAAGGCGCAATACGAAGTATCTGTCTACCACAAGGATACGTTTACAATTACGGATACTGGTGGTGATACGGGGGATTAGTCAACAACCAAAGCAACGACAGAGGAGCGATTGGGTTAGGTGTATCTAAGTATCTCTAGCCTCTATATCTATAACTATATCTATCCCTTGGTACTCACTTATCACTGTGCACGGACGAGGTCATGGAGGGGAGCGACATCAGGCTCTGCTTGGGGGCCGTCATGTCGCCGGCGTCCAGAAGATCCTCGTGGTTACCGGAGTACTTGTTCCGGTTGATCGAGCGCTTCGTCCTATAAATATTCATTGCGAGTGGAAATTGAAACGGCAAACAGAAAAAATAATTGGAATAATAAATTGGTAGTGTCTGGGTTTGTGGCAAGTGTGTGACTAGTGTCAAACAAGAATACATATGTCGAAGGACATGTCATCGAAAAGCAGGCTTACTTGAGATTGGGCGGCCTGTATTGCTTCCTGGCGTCCAGCCGTTCCTTTGCTTTCGACGTCTCCTGGGTGTTGGTCAGCTTCATGGTGGCCTGAATCGCCTTCTCCTTGCACCACTCCACATGCCGGTCGAAGGCCTTCACGTTGAAGTTCCGCTCGCAGTGGGGACAGTGCTCGGAGGCCACACCCTTGATGCGCTTGGCCAGCGAGCGATCGCGGGCTGGTACATGGTTTGGGTCGCCTGCGGGCGATGTTGCAGCACCTCCTGTTCCTGTTGCTGTGCCCCCTGCTCTACGCACGGAAGCTCGGGCCGTAGAGCGAACCAGCTCGGTTTGGGAGTTGCGACGAGTGGGCAGAGGAGAGCCCACACTCTGAATATGCAACAGCATCCAGAAGAGAAAAAGAGAAAGAGAGAGAGAGAAGGAGTTGAGCGATGGCTCGATTGATTGGCAGATGTACTCACGTCTGTTGGTATTGTGGATCCCGTGCCTACGGTATCCCGACTCCCAGCGGTGGGGGTGTGAACTCCAGACACCTTCTCAGCATTGGGCAGGCCAAAGTTTTTGGGAAGGACATACGTGGAAAGTGCTGTGCCCTCGCGGCGCTGGCGCGAGGAATCAAAGGTATTGCGCTTCTTTGAGATCTTCTCGCAGACGACGACATGCTTGCGCAGGGCATTCAAGTTGAAGGTGCGGCTGCAGCACGGACAGGGCGTCAGATCGCTGGGGTTGATGGCCACTATCTCGGGCACGGGCAGCGGCAGTCCTCGGGTGAGCTGCGGCGAAGAGGGCTCCTCCTCCTGCCCGCATTCGGGCGCTTCCAACTCGGCCTCCGTGTTGAATGTGGCTGCGTTGTGCGGTTATATGGAAGTAGATAATGTAAGAAATCAATTCTGTTTCTGCGACCACTTTGACAATGTTTTGTATATGCTGTATATTCACAAAATATGTATATATATGTAAGATATGAATATTAGTTTATAAGATTTGAATACTAGTTTAAGATTTACTCATCGATAGTATTATAAGAAATACCAATGTACTCGATATATCGATACTTGTCCTCGACAAAAAACAAAAAAAAACATGAGCTAGGAAATACGGCGCCAAGCGCAGACGAGACTATGCAGGCAGACATTTTTGCAGTCCCGGTTGAGCGCGAGATAGATAGAGACAACCGTAGTGCACAACACGCAGTAAAAGCGGCGCCAGAAGAATATGGTGAAAATGTGCAGAAGGCTCGAGAAGCATTCATGCCGCGACAAGACAACGCTTGTTCGAAATTGACCATGCGATCCGATGATTACGAAGAAGAATCGCGCCGTTTGCAGCAGTTGGAACAATTGTACGTTTCTCGCAAGCGCTTAGCTGATCTCAAATTAAGCATATTGAAAACGGAGAAAGAGGCTATGGAGTTGGAAACGCCGAGAGGTTGCATCGACTTGACACACATTGAGGCGTTGATGCGTCCATTTTCTGGAGATGACGACCAGGCTGTAACCAGTTGGATAAGTAACTTTGAGGACATTATGAATTTCCATGGTGTATCCGAGTCCAAATGCTGGATATTAGCGAAGCGGCTGCTAGGCGGATCGGCGAAGGCGTACATCGACCATGTGGCGCCTTTGACTTGGCAATTGATGCGAGCAGAATTGCTCAACGTCTTTGAGCAGAAAGTGACAGCGTGGGACATTGGGAAGCGACTGGAGGCACGGAAAATTGCAAATAACGAAAGCGCATTGCAATATTTCGTCGCAATGTGCAGCATAGCGTCGCAAGCAGACATGGCCACGAGCGAAGTGGTCAAATTCATCGTAGAGGGACTGCAGGACAAGACAAGCATGGCAGCATCCATGCTATATTGCAGCACACTCAACGAGTTGCGTGACAAGATGGTCACCTATGATAAGGTCAGAAGAGCTCCTGGCGTCGTAGCAATTCGTAGCGAAGGTATGACAAAGGGAAAACTAAATGTGAGTATGGCAGTTGGGCAGCAGCAAGGTGGTGGCGCAATGCGTTGCTACAACTGTCGGCAATTTGGGCACGTTATGAAGGAATGCAGTCAGCCAAAGAGACCGGATGGGGCATGTTTTAACTGTTGGAGTACCAGCCACTAGGGGGGTAGCTGCAGTTCAAGATGAGGAGCGACCAGGAGAAAAAAACAACGACGATTTAGCGGCTGTCCAGTTAATCACTTTATGACTTCCGTTTGGTGAACAAAGAGGCGTCAGTATTTTTAGTCTATATGATACAGGTAGCCCTGTAAGTTTTATTCATAAGTCTTTGATACCGAAGTCGGCTATAGTTAAAGCCTATAATGAAGTTAGGAAATACTATGGACTAGGAGGACAACCAATTCCCATATGGGGAAAATTTAAGAGCCATATTGAATTTTGCACAAAGAAATATATCGTTTTATTAAACATCGTAGATGATAACATGCTGCCTTTGCCGGTATTGTTGGGACGCGATGCCCTTAAAGTTATTGAAGTAAAATTAGTTCATAAGAAAAATATCAATGCGAAGCAACACACACCATTAAGCTCGTTAAAGCAAAAAGCTATTAGTTTAACCTGCGCGTCTTTATTCACCGAACGTAAAAATAATATTAACATAAGACTATATGATAAGTTAGATGGTAATCAATCAGAAAGAAGCGAGCTAATCAAACGTTCTAATCCATTTAAAAATCAGACACAAGAAATCTCAAGGAATGACAAAATGGCCATCGAGAATATGAATCAAGGCGACGAGTTCAGTTCACCAAAGTATCAGATGCAGATTCGTGTAACAGAAACAACACCATTTCATTGTACTCCGCGTCGTTTACCTACCATGAGAGAGAGAAAGTAGCTGAAATAGTAGATGATCTGTTAGAAAAGAAAGTAATCCGTCATAGTGAAAAAAAAATCAGGAGAACTTCGAATGTGTGTCGATTACCGTGGTCTGAACAAACGAATTGTTAAAGATAATTTCCCATTGCCCCTTATTGAGGACTGTCTTGAGTTTTTAGAAAACAAGTGCTGTTTTTCCATTATAGATTTGAAAAGTGGGTATCATCAAATAGGCGTAGAAGAAAAATTAGTTCCGTATACATCGTTTGTGACACCGCAAGGACAGTATGAGTACTTGAGAATGCCCTTTGGGTTAAAAAGTGGATCCGCTATTTTTCAGAGATTTATTTCGGAGCTCTTGAGAGACTTTATTAGGAACAAAAGCATTGTAGTGTACATGGATGATATATAAGTAGCGACTAAAACAGTTGAAGAACACATGGATATATTATTTCGGAGCTCTTGAGAGACTTTATTAGGAACAAAAGCATTGTAGTGTACATGGATGATATATTAGTAGCGACTAAAACAGTTGAAGAACACATGGATATATTAAAAAGACTATGCATTCGGTTTAGCGAGCAAAATTTAGAGATAAATCTAAAAAAGTGTAGGTTTGTCATTCGAAACATCGATTTCCTGGGGTATAAAGTTAATCAAAACGGAATAGTTCCTAGTGATTCCCATATTGAGGCCTTGAAAAATACCCAGTCCCTCAAAATGTAAAAGCACTGCACTCGTGCTTGGGATTCTTTTCGTATTTTTGACGTTTCATGTTGTCATTTGCGACGACAGCTAAGCCCTTGGTGCAGTTGTTAAAAGAAGGTGGTCCGTTTCCCATGAATAGAGAACAGGTGAAGACGTTTGAAACTCTTAAGAATGCGTTGGCAAATCCTCCGGTATTAGCCATTTTTAGCCCAAATAGAGAAACGGAATTACATACAGACAAAAGTTCATACGGTTATGACGCAATACTGATGCAAAGACAAGATGATGGGAAGATGCACCCTGTGTCCTATTATTCCGGCAAAACAACAGAAAGAGAATCATAGTTTCGAACTAGAGACATTGGCTATAATTTATGCATTGAGGCGTTTTAGAGCATATTTGGAGCATAGGTCCTTCAAAATAATCACGGATTGTAATTTGTTAGTACAGACGTTAACCAGAAAGTCAATTAGTCCTAAGATAGCACGGTGGTCCCTAGAGTTAGAGAACTAAGATTACTCCATTATGCACAGACCTGGAGCCAGTATGGCGCACGTTGATGCGCTGAGCAGACAAGATCAAGTGACGAATATGTTAGAGGATGGTTATAGAGTCAAATACGGTTTAGAAAAGTCTAATTTAGAAAAAGATGAGAGTAGAAAGCAGTGAGCATAGAGGTACCGTAGAGAACCCTGTGATTAAGTGTAGAGAATTAAATATCAGTAGAGAGCGTAGTAGTACCGTACAGAACCCTGCGATTGAGTGTGGAGAATCAAGTGCAGTAGGAAGTAGATTGGGAAATAGGTGGAAGTCTGATGATAGAGAGAACCTTGGTAGTGATTTTAGAGATAACATAGAGAATAGTGAATATAGGGAAGAGGATGGATGGAAGATTGAAATTAGAGATTTGAGCCAATGTAGAGGAAGCGTTAACGATGTGGTGGGGGGAGTAAAGTACATTAGTAGTAGGAATTTAGATAAAGAGAAAAAATGTGTTGAGGATACAGTAGAGAGGGACAAGTTAGAGTTTCAGGAGGAAAGATTACTAAAATCATTGATAGTTGGGGTAGTAGGTGCAACGCCAGAAGGTGTTGATTTGATATTGCAAACAGAACAGATGCGAGACAAGGAAGTAGTTAGGATTCGAAAAATGCTAGAGGATGGAATTGAAGTAGTTTTTGAAATGATAGATGGTATTGTTTACAAGAGGAGTTGTAAAAACAAACTATGATTCTATGTACCAATGTGTATGGAAGAGCAGTTGATAAGGCGGTCACACGAAAAACTAGGACATCTGGCCGCAGAGAAGTGCGTGACTGACCTTTTGAGGACCTACTGGTTTCCGTCAATGAGAAGTAAAGTGGCAAGGTTCATCAGAACCTGTCTACCGTGTATACTACACTCGATGCCTAAAACAATCCATAACAGAACGCTCCATAGTATCCCAAAGTCGTGTGTTCCTTTTCATACCCTACATGTTGATCATTTGGGTCCGTTGCCGAGTATTAGATCTAAGCGAAAACACCTCCTTGTGGTAATAGATGCATTCACTAAGTTTGTCAAATTGTTCCCGGTTAATAGTACCAGCACGCGGGAAGCGAAGGATGCCTTAAGTAAATATTTTGATTTCTATAGTCGCCCTACTAGGATAATATCAGATCGTGGGACCTGTTTCACCTCGTTAGAGTTCTCTAGTTTTCTGCAGGAGAGAGGGATAGAGCACATTAAGGTAGCTACAGGTGCACCGCAGGCGAATAGCCAAGTGGAGCGGGTGAATCGTGTTCTTACTCCTATGTTAGGAAAACTGTCAGAGCCCCTTGAGCAAGCCGATTGGTATAGGTTGATGAGCAAGGTAGAGCACGCCATTAATAACTCCGTTAACAGCAGTACGAAAAAGACACCTAGCACATTGTTATTTGGAATACCCCAGAAAGGACCCGTTGTAGATGAATTAACCGAATACCTAGAGGAGAAGTTAGCGTCAGAACTTAGAGAGTTGGAAACTATAAGAGAAATAGCAAGTGAGAACATACGGTTGTCGCAGAAAAGAAATGAGAAGATGTATGCCCATAAACATAGAGCCCCATTAAAGTATGAACCTGGTGACTATGTAGCAGTCCGGCATGTGGACACAACACCGGGGATCAATAAGAAGTTCGCACCAAAGTATCGAGGACCGTACAGGATCAATAGAGTATTGGATAATGATCGTTATGAGGTTGTCGACATTGAGGACTGTCAGTTGACGCAAATGCCATTCCGAAGTATACTAGAACCAGCTAGGCCTAAACCCTGGGTAGAGTGTAAGGATAAAACCATGGTCTCATGTTGTTAATCGATGAAATAGTATGTTAAGTAAGACAATACCGAATAAGAAATGTTTAACCAACTTTATGCCTTAGTGTGTAGATCGTGGGCGATCTGTATTCAGGTTGCCCGAATGTAAGATATGAATATTAGTTTATAAGATTTGAATATTAGTTTAAGATTTACTCATCGATAGTATTATAAGAAATACCAATGTACTCGATATGTCGAGGACAAGTATCGATATGCCAACACACATTCATTCGAATACGACGATCAAGAAAGAAGAACATATAATAAAACCGTGCTATTAAAAGTTTACATATATGTAAATATATGTATGTATATTTTCGCGGCTGCAAGCCAATATTTCGATTTCGATTTTCAAATCATGGAGCTGTCAGTGATCGATAACTAAGCAGTGCTTACACCATTATTTAGTTTTAATTGTGAAAAAATCTTTCTCGGTTGTGAGTGGGCATTAAAAACTAATAATTAACATCACATTATGGGGTAAGCAAAAAAGACCATCAATGATGGCAGCTACTGCCAGACAGCGGCAATCCAATTACAATGCGAGGCCAGCGGAGCACCCACGACTGGCTGCCAGCAAAGATTACATCAATCAACGGCACGCATGAGACAAGGGGAGCAGAAATTTCCGCAACATCTTGGGAGTCCTCCCACCTCCCCCTTCGCGGGGACAGCTTCTCTCGTTTCAATTGCAAAGTTTTATGTTACGCATTCTTTTCCCAAACCAGCAAAGAGCCGTTGCACACGACTGCTCTGGCCCGTGTCGGTGCTAATGACGCCCGCAGAATGCAACAGAATCAAATCCACTGCTGCATTATATGAATCCACTCTTCCCACTTGAGATCTATAATAATAACAGCATCCCTGTCCAATGGGAGCCTGAGCAGATCTGACTGCATGGAGAGAATAGAGAATGGATGGCAATGATTCGGCCAAGTGATTTCAGATGGTCAGGAGTTTACTAGATCAAAAGTTGAAAGCCCTACAACTGAGTGATGAATGCAATTTCCAATAGACTATATATGTGTCTGTTCCTTCTTTCATAATCAAACGATTCCCTATCCACATCCATTCCATCCACTAGTCCGCGTCTAGTCGGTTCCAAGCATTTTCCAAAGTCTTTCATGGGTCTTTTCGTTGCAGCTGTTGTCGGTCCGCTGTTGGGCAAGCTCTATAAGCCACTTAAGACATCAGGCCCATAAATGTGTTGTTTTCTGATGTGCAATAAGGTAAAGCATAATAGAAACGGTTTTCTCATTCCAGTTCTTGGCCACACTTTGAACTTCCAACTGTTTGACACTTGGCGATGCTTCCCATGAACCAAAACAGTGGGAACCTAATGAAAGGGCCCCGTCCTCTCTTAGTTCTCAGTAAATCATTCAGATTTTCAATTTCGCTTTCATTACGAGTATTTGGTCAAACGGGAGGTGACATCATTCGGAATTGATAAGAATACGAGTACTAGAAGGAGTCAATGAAAAGGTCGTCTTGGCATTGGATTCTTCGAAGCGGATTAAGCAGCTGTTCCAGCATTTACATTTTCCCCCCCACTTAGCGCTTTCACTTGGTCAATTTTGTAGAAACTAAAACGGTTCATTTAGCATTTGTGTATTAGTTGATAATTTGCATTGAAAATTACTTGGCTTAATTGCTGGGGCTGTTGCTGTTTCTGATGGTTTGGCATGCAAATGATTGTTAGTTGGTTGGTTAGTGGACAACACGTCGATCTTATTGACAACAATCAGAATGCGTTGCAGTTGATTGTTATTGTTAGTTGCTGCTGCTGTTGTTGTTGCAGGTTCAGTGGGCGTTGCTGCGCCCACACCTGGAGGTGTGTCCGACTCACTTGACTTGGCATTGGGCAGATTTTTCTTGCCTTTATTGCTGCTGCTGCTGCTGCAGTTGCTGTTGCGTTTGAGGGAAAACGTATTGCGGACGCGCGAAAATGTGGACAGCTGCTGCTGCTGATGCTGGTGTTGCTGTTGCGTCAGTGATTGTTGCGCCTCAATAAGCTGCAACGAGTTGAAAGAACTCTTCAGCGGCTGCTGTTCAAATACGTTAATGCTGCCATTTCCACAGCCATTTCCATTTTCGTTTTCGTTTTCCCTTTGATTGCAGAAATTCAGTTGAGCTTTTTCGCTGACCAGCAAATCGTTGAGTTGCTGGTACTCCTCGTAGATGCCCCTACTGTGCCGCTTATTGATTTTGGCCAGTGGCTGAGGCTTCTGCGACTTTGATTTAAAGATCTTGTTCCACATTTTCTTGCTCATCTTGCTCAAAATTTGGAGTACGCGCGTCTCTGATGATTATTCACCTTCCCGATACTTCGTTATTTTTAAACACATTTCACATTTTCCGCGCTCCGCACCGTTTCGCTCTTTCCAATTGGACTTTTTCTTGCGCCGTCGTCTGGTTCAATTTTGAGCGGCAGCAACATCGCCGCCAGCCCGCCAGCAACATTAAGCTCTCGCAAGCAACAAGCTGCCCGCACAGTGGGCCTTTGGACCTTTTGGCGTTAAAAATCATACTGTGGACCATACTTATGGCGGGGCTATTTTGGATGTTTTTCCTTCGTAGTTGCGACACATAAATACGTACATATGTCGCTCTAAAACACAAATCGTAGATTTTCTGAAAATTTGAATTTTTAAAATCTCTGAAAGATTTATCATATGCGTGAATCTGAATATTATTCGTATTATCCAAGCCGCTCATAGGATTTTTGATTTTGGCCCCCTGATATCCACTGTGCGACGTGCCGGCAACATGTTGCCGTGCACATTTTGCATGGAATTAAAAATAGTTGCACTCCAGTTTTGGCTTTAGCTGCGGTGTGGATGGGTGGGTGTGGGTGTAGCTGCTACCAGCAACAAAGGCCACCATTCTTTTCCAACTTATTCCCTCCATTTCTGCTCTGGGTTGTCTGTTTCCCCTTCTTTTGATATTCGCTTGGTGAGGGTGTTGTGGTTTTGAGCAGATATTTGCCACAAAGAGATGAAATCATAAATTATGGTATATCTTGATCAATATAGCACATCATGTCAATACACTTATGCATATCTGTCTGTTGAAGGTTTAAAGGCACTACATATATCTTATAGCTGACATTGCGAGTTTATATATGTAAGAGTATCAACAGCTTCGGAATTCGTCTTTGGACTTCATTTCTTGTTTGTCTTGTCTTTACGGCTGATTTATTTAAAGCCGTCGCCGACACTGCCGCCCGTTCCGCCGCCAAATGTTGCTGAACCCTTGGCTGCTTAGACCGTCATTCATTCCACTCTGAAATCGGGCAGAATGACTGCCAATTCCCCCCATTTGAATATATTCGAATTTCTAAATTGAAGTAGTCTTTGGCGCGACTTCCTTTCGGGCCATCAGTCAATCAGCCTAAAGACTAGACATCAAAGTGGATCGTTTCCTGGCCAGTGGGAATTGGGTCCACGACTGGTACTGGGTGTAGTAAGTATGTACATATGTACAATAATATGTAATTATGTCCACTTATGGCACTCCAAAGAAACATCAACTTACTTGCATAAGTTGCATAAGTGCGCCAAAAAAGGTAACCGCCATCGGAGTTGCATGTGACAACGGCAGCAGCTACATTTGGCGAGCTCAGCAACATTTGGTGTTGCAGGCGGATTACATAAATAAACAGCTGGGAGGGGAGTTGGAGGCGACACATTTGGCTGAACTGTCAGTAGTCAGTAGTAGTCGTAGGGAGAGACGCCCGGGGTTGTGGGCGGCATCGTTTGTGGTCGCCCACGCGTCTCGACTCTGACTTGCCCTCAACATCCTGATAATCTCTTATAATTGTCACGCTCTGAGAGCGCAGCCGAAAATAGAAGATATGTTGCAGTTGCATATACATATGGTTCATACATATGTACATACATGTGCAAGTTAACGTACCCAATTCTATTGAGCTCTTATACGAGTTGTAAACAATCTTTGGCTTTCCAAAACGAAAACAATTTCAATCTTGGGCCTCCGCCTAATTGATTTCTAAGATGTACAATCGCAAGGGCTCCCACCGCAATCCCAATCTTTGACACTCGCCTAAATGGAAAACCAATGTTTGCCCACACCCGGCTTCTCATAAACAATCTCACTCCCGGCTTTCTGCAGATCCTGCACTTTAGGCATTTTACAGTTCTCTCTTTGGATGACGAAATCCAATACTCGGGATGGCGAAATCAATTGAAATGTTTATAGAAAAACTATTCCCGAAAGGGATCAACGATGCAAAGATCAGAAAGTTCAAGTCAGTCTTGATCCAGAAGCGACACCGCAAAGTCGAGCTAAAAATTAAGATCGCGCAAACCCTTTGCCTGGAATCCTTTGTGACCCTCTACTTAAATCTATATCAGTGAAGTTAGAAGTAAAATAAAAACTTTTTAAAAAACCAATCCGCTACCGCAGTTATTTAATTGGCGCCCAACGTGGGGCGACGTTGTATAAAAAGCACCGAATAATAAAAGTGTTGCGTCGTGCCGAAACCCGAAGGACAATTAATTAATGGAATAAATCCTTCAGATATAAAAACGCGGAGTGACTGTTAGATATAAGATAAGAAAAAGTGAGATAAAAAGCAAAAAAACCGGAGCTAAGGGTGTGCAAAAATAAATACAATATACAATACAAATACAAATACAAATACAATACAAAATACAAATAAATACAAAAGCTAATCAAGACAATTCAAAAATACAAAAAAACCAAAAAAACCAAAGTTTTTAAACAAAACCAACCAAACCAAAACACAAAGAAAGTGAAACTATCAGCTAAACCAAAGAAGGAAGACCCCAGAAGACCCAGTTAAACAAAGAAATTTAAGAAGGAAGACCCGTTCGAAGACCTGTCAGCCAAATCAAGAAGGAAGACCCGTTCGAAGATCTGTCAGCCAAACTAAGAAGGACGACCCCTACCGGATAGTTCGTGAGCAAAAGTTGTATTAATAAATATATGAGTTCAATTAGGTTATATTAGATTATAAAAACAAACATATAAGAAAAATTTAAGGTGGATCAACTAACTTTAGATTTTGAAAAACTAAAAATGATTAACTCACAAACAAGGACCGATCTTACTGCAGATCTGGTCAAACAATTGATAGCACTTCAAATTTCACAAGTACAGGAGCAAATTGTAAATTTAAAACAACAAATAGAAACTAAATCCGATCAGGTATCAGATTATCAGGCAGAAGCAATAGACGAGACAATAAAAGATGACACCACATTAAAGGTAATAGAATCCCCACCAATTTTCAATGGTGGATTAAACCAATACGTAGGATGGAGGGAAGCTGCAGAAACTGCAGTGAAGTTATATAAAAAACGAAGTAAGCAATATTATATTGCCTTAACAATTTTGAGAAACAAAATAACAGGACCAGCACATGACGCACTGACCAACCACGGGACAGTTTTAAATTTTGATGCCATACTTTCACGACTTGACTTTGTTTACAGTGACAAGAGACCAATTTACATAATAGAACAGGAGTTAAGCGTTCTCCGACAAGGGAACCTTTCAATAATAGATTTCTATAACGAGGTTAACAAGAAAATGACCTTGTTAATAAATAAGACAATAATGACTCACGGAAAGGACAGTGAAATCACGAAAGAATCAAACAGGAAAATTAGAGAAAATGCCTTACGCATTTTTGTCACTGGCCTAAACGGCGGCATTGCAGAAATCCTATTTTCATTGAATCCCCCAGATTTACCGAATGCCTTGGCAAAGGTACAGGAATTGCAATCTGTTGAAGAATGACCATCTCTAGCAATGCACGCATGTATTGACAGACATATGAGTATGTAGACGTATGTATGAGTGAGAGACGTAACGAAGCGACGTTCTCTTATCTCCCTTTTTGTTCTCCCTTTCGTTTCGGTCTCTATCTGCCTGCGAGCAGAGCATTTATTAGTCACAAATAAACCTTACATATGAATGGTTGCGTTTTTACTTTTCGGTACAAGAACTTCCCTTGCAACGGCAGCGAAATTCTGTCCAACAGGTTATGGGCCCAGGTTCGGATTTTGTAAATTAAAAGTAAAGTGATTGTTTTAGTTACGAACTATTAACATCGGTGTGACTCAGAGACTAAACGATAATCAGCAATGAGCGGGATGTATCAAATAGACAAATTAGAGGAGGGAAATTATGACTCCTGGTGTATTCAAATGCGGTCTGTGTTGGTGCACGCTGAATTGTGGAGTGTGGCATCTGGTGACCTGCTACCAACGAATGTTCCCGAAGGTGTGAATTGGCAGGCCAAGGATGAAAAGGCGCTGGCCATGATCACATTGAGTGTGAAAACTTCACAGTTGGGATACATTAAAAATTGCAGTAAGTCGTCCGAAGCATGGAACAAATTAAAGAGAGTTCATCAACCAAGTGGACCTGTACGAAAGGTTCAACTGTACAAGAAATTGCTAAGCAAGCGCATGGACGAAAGGCAAAGCATTTCAAGCTACATTAATGAGTTCGTGGATATTCTTGATGGCCTTGGGTCAGTAGGAATCGAGCTAAATGATAAACTGCGCTCAATTGTTTTGTTGTCAAGCCTTCCAGAACAATTCGAAAATTTCGTTGTCGCCATAGAGACGCGCGACAGTCTGCCGACTTTCGATGTTCTATGCGTAAAACTGAAGGAAGAAGTCGAACGAAAGGGAAACACAGAAGATCAAAAGGAATACGCAAAGGCATATACCGCAGTACACAAGCCGGCCGCGCACAGAGCGCTAAAGAAGAGAAACAATACAATGATATGTTTCAGGTGTGGTGAGCGCGGGCATATGAAGGCTCAGTGTAAGAAGGAGAGCGCAAATGTGGAAAGGGCAGCAAGAGTGGAGAACAAGCAGTGCAGTCTATTAAATGCGTTGGACGCAGATAATTTGAAAAAGAGTATGTGGTGTTTGGATAGTGGTGCCACAAGCCACATGTGTTGTGAGAAACAGTTATTCACAAAGTTCGAGAGTTTCCTAAAAGCTGAAGGAAAAGGGGAAGTAGAGCTGAAGACAGAGATATGCACGCTGCTGTTAAAGAATGTTCTCTATGTGCCCGAAATGAATGGAAATTATTTCTCGGTGAGCCGCGCTGTACAGAATAAATGTTTCGTCACTTTTGGACAAGAATATGCACGAGTTATCCAAAATGGCGAATGCATTGTAAAGGCGAACAGAGTTGGAAACTTGTATATGTTTCGAGGAAAACAAAACAACTGTTTTGCGGCGGTTAAGGCTGATGGTGCCCTGTGGCATAAACGGTACGGCCACTTGAACATCAGTAGTATGAAAGATTTGATCAGCAAAGGAATGGTGCGCGGCATTGAAAATATGGTTTTCCCGGCGAATATGAATTGCAAAACATGTATGGTCAGCAAGATTCATGCGCAACCATTTCCTGTTGCAACCACCAGTAGAGCTCAAGATATATTGGAACTAGTTCATGCAGATGTGTGCGGGCCCTTTGGCACACAGTCGCTTGCTGGATCAAAGTATTTTCTAACCTTCATCGATGACAAATCAAGGCGTATATTTGTGTATTTCCTGCGGACAAAGGATGAAGTCTTCCAGAAGTTCGTCGAGTTCAAAACCCTGGTTGAACGGCAAACGTGAAAAAGTCTCAAATGTATCCGGAGCGACAATGGCGGTGAATTTGTCAACAAATCGTTTGATGAATTTCTGAAAACTAATGGGATTGAGAGGCAGCTGACAGTGGCGTACACTCCACAGCAAAACGGCGTTGCTGAGAGGGCAAACCGCACTCTGGTGGAAATGTCAAGATGTATGCTGGTCCAGTCAGGATTAGGCGAATCCTTGTGGGCTGAGGCAGTCAACGCAGCTGTGTATGTACGGAATCGATCACCGACCAAGGCGCTAACCAGTATGACGCCTATGGAAGCGTGGACTGGTAAGAAACCTTTTGTTGGTCATCTAAAGGTTTTTGGCTCCGTTGCAGTAGCTTTGGACAAGGGTCCAAGGAAGAGTAAACTTCAACCAAAAGGCAAAGAATATCGCATGATTGGATATTCAGTAGCGGCTAAGGGCTATCGACTGTATGACCCTGTGTCTCATCAGGTGATTGAGAGGCGAGATGTTCTCTTTGACGAGATCCAAGACGACAAGGATACAGTCACATTCGAACTTCCGAAGGCAGAAGTTAGCATGCAGTCAGGCGGCGATACTGATGACATTGACAGCAGCGGTGGAGACAGCAGCCATGGTGCAAGCGTTGACGGGGAGAATCCCAGTAGCAGCGGTACTGATGGGTACGAGAGCGCAACAGAAAAGGTTGAGTCAGATGAGCCAGCTCCTCGCGTTGGACCTGGCAGACCAAGGCTGATTCGGACCGGCAAACCTGGCCGTCCGAGAAAGGAGTACAACATTCTTGGTGCTCTGATTGCCAGCGACGTAAAGATTCCAGTATCCTACGAGGAGGCGTTGATCAGTATTCATGCATCACATTGGTCCGAAGCGATGCAACGCGAATATGAGGCATTAATGGCAAACGAGACATGGCAGTTGGCAGACTTACCGGCAGGACAACGAGCAGTTGGATGCAAATGGGTATATAGCCTGAAACGCGACAAAGATGGTCAAATCGAACGTTTTAAGGCGCGGCTGGTGGCAAAAGGTTGCTCCCAGCAGTACGGCATAAACTATGCGGAAACATTTTCTCCAGTCTGCAGACTGGAGAGCGTTCGATTTATTCTTGCGCTAGCAGCAGAATTGAAATTATATGTCAACCAAATGGATGTATGTACGGCATACCTCAACAGTGACCTGAGCGATACGGTGTACATGAAGCAACCACAAGGGTACATTGATCGAGCTTATCCAGCGAAGGCTATGCTGCTTAAAAAGGCAATATATGGATTGAAGCAGTCAGGAAGGGAATGGAATTCGAAGCTGAATGGCGTCCTGACTAATCTGGGTTTTGTTTCCTGTGACAACGAGCCGTGCCTTTACCAGCAGAGAGGGAAAGGTAACTTATCGTTAATCTTGGTATATGTTGACGATTTACTTATAGCATGCCAGTCCAAAGAGGACATGCTCGGTATCAAATCGGCTATTTCAAATGCGTTCGAATGTATCGACAAAGGTGTTCCAGAGCTGTTTTTAAGCATGGAGGTGCACCGTGAAGGTGAGCTTGGGCCTATCACCATAGGCCACTCGCAATACATCAAGGAACTATTGCAAGCTCACGACATGGACAAATGTAGACCAGTGGCTACTCCGTTGGATGCGGGGTTCCAGGTGGATTGTACTAATGAGCAGTGTCAAAAGGTTGATCCTGTCATGTATCAATCCATGATTGGTGAGCTGATGTGGCTGGCACTCACAACCAGACCGGACATTTTGCATTCAGTTGCAAAGTTGGCCCAGAGGATTACCGATCCGCACGCAGAGCATCTGGCTGGTGTGAAGCACGTTCTGAGGTACTTGGCAGCGACGATGAACTTCAAACTACACTACAAAGGGTGTCACCAGCCACTTACTGGATATGTGGATGCGGATTGGGGCGGCGATCGAACTAACCGGAAGTCGTATACGGGCTATGTTTATTTTTTGGCAGGTGGCCCAATTTCTTGGGGATCTGAGAAACAACGCAGCGTGGCACTTAGCAGCACGGAGGCAGAATACATGGCACTGTCGGCTGCGTGTAAGGAGTCCATATTCTTACGTCGCTTAATCATTGAAATTGGCTGTGGAGATGAAGCTACCTCAACTACCTTATATGGCGATAATCTGAGCGCACAAGAGCTGGCTAGGAACCCAGTGCATCACTCAAGGACCAAGCATATTGATATTAGATATCACTTTGTACGACAGATTGTAGAAGAAGGTCAAGTTAAGTTAAAGTATGCTAGTACAACAGATATGATTGCAGATATCTTGACCAAGAATCTCCCTAAGAGAAAGCATGTCGAATTTACAAAATTGTTAAGTTTAAATTGAGTTAAATGGAATTTGTAAGCATGCACGCATTGAGGAAGGGTGTTGAAGAATGACCATCTCTAGCAATGCACGCATGTATTGACAGACATATGAGTATGTAGACGTATGTATGAGTGAGAGACGTAACGAAGCGACGTTCTCTTATCTCCCTTTTTGTTCTCCCTTTCGTTTCGGTCTCTATCTGCCTGCGAGCAGAGCATTTATTAGTCACAAATAAACCTTACATATGAATGGTTGCGTTTTTACTTTTCGGTACAAGAACTTCCCTTGCAACGGCAGCGAAATTCTGTCCAACACAATCAAATAACATTCGGGCCCAATTTGCCTACCAATTCAGTGGCCCCAGAAATTCAGGGAATAATAACTACAATACATTAAGATTCAACCAACGACAACCAAGGACTAATAGTTCACCATTCGACCAAAAAAGGGATCTTCAGAGGAATAACATGTCATGGGGACAACCCTATTTCTTGGGTAATAGACAACAAAATCAGGCCCCAGAACCAATGGATGTAGTCGAATCGATACAAATCAAGAACCGACAGAACAGCAATCAATTCAGGGGAAATAATAATAATAGAAATTATCGGGAGAATACTAACGGTTATTATAGGAGAAATAATAACAATTATAACCAAGCTCAGCATTTTAGGGCAATTAACGAAAATCAGGCGCAGAAACGAAAGCCAAACGAAATGTCGGAACAACCGGCTAATAAAGCAATGCGGATAAATAACATTGAGGAGGACCATTTTTTAGATCAGCCCCCGAAGTAGGTCTGCCCTACTTAAAAAGAGTAGATAAAAAAATAAACAGAGAATTAAAAGTTTTGATAGATACGGGAGCAACTTCCTGTTATATAAAAAAGGGAATTTACGAAAATAAAAAAGAATTATCAATTTATAAGAAAGTTGCTACAGTGAATGGGTTTTCAATAATTAAATATTTCCATAATATAACTATTTTCAACACAAAACAAGTGTTTTATGAAATAGATGGAATGGAGGCAGATTTACTAATAGGATTTAATCTATTAAAGAAAATCGGAGCTGTTATTGATACAGGAAAGGGGACTTTAAGTTATAAAGACAATGAGGAGAAACTAATATATGACGAGGTCCTTTCTTTAAACAAATTAACCTTTATAGAAGGAAAAACCATCCTTCCGTTGAAGGAATATATAATAAAAAAATATTTTGAAGAAGAAAAAGAAATGAAAAGTGATTCAGTAAAGGTAGAAGGAAGTTTATATAGTTAATAGTTTGGGATTCAAATATCCTGAACCCGCCGTCGTTGAATTATCCGACATCCAAAGTTTTAATAGTTAAGGATTAAAATATCCTGAACCCGCCGTCGTTGAATTATCCGACATCCAAAGTTTTAATAGTTTGGGATTAAAATATCCTGATCACGCCGTCGTTGAATTATCCGACACTAAAAGTTCGAATAGTTTGGGATTAAAGAATCCTGAACACGCCGTCGTTGATTTATCCGACAATGAACAATTTAAAAGTTTGGGATGCAAAAATCCTGAACGCGCCGTCGTAGAAATTGTATAACACAATAACCTACAAAGAGGACAATTTAGAAAATCTCAGAGAGAAAATGGTATCTTTCATCGAAGAAGACCATGCCAATATAAATTTACAGTTACCGTTCAGAACGGATATAAAAGGAGAGATTAACACTGAACATGATAGACCGGTATATGGCAAGCAGTATCCATACGCTTATTCGGTTAACGATTTCGTTAATAACGAAATAAGTAAAATGTTAGATGAAGGTATAATCAGACCTAGTAAAAGCCCATATAATTCACCGGTAATAGTAGTACCAAAGAAGGGAGTAAATGAGGACGGAACTCCTAAACATAGATTAGTAATAGACTTTAAGAAACTTAATGAAAACACCATACCGGATAGATACCCTATGCAAGATCCTTCAGTAATCCTTGCCAATTTAGGTAAGGCAAAGTATTTCTCGGCCATTGACTTAGAGTCAGGTTTCTATCAGATTTTAATGAGGGAATCAGATATTGAAAAAACATCTTTTTCCATAAATAACGGCAAATATGAATTTCTAAGAATGCCTATGGGATTGACGAACGCTCCCAGAATTTTCCAAAGGGCAATGGACGATATACTTAGAGAACAAGTTGGGAAAACTTGTCACGTCTATATGGACGATATAATATTATTTTCAAAAACTATAGAACAACATTATAAAGATCTAATTCATATAATACAGATATTGCAAAACGCTAACATGAAAATTTCCCTAGAAAAGTCTAAATTCTTTCAATTGGAAACCAAATTTCTGGGATACATTGTTTCCCAAAATATCATTAAAACAGATCCAGACAAAATCTCCACAATACAAAACTATCCAATTCCTAAAAATATCAGAGAGCTACGTAGCTTCTTAGGACTAACAGGGTATTACAGAAAATTTGTCCGAAATTATGCTACAATTGCCAAACCATTAACAAAATATCTGAGTGGAGTAAATGGGAAAGTTTCACGAAGGGCATCCAAGAAAACATTAATACAGCTGGATGAACCAGCAATGGGAGCATTTAATAATTTAAAGGACAGTTTAATAGCACATATTGAATTAGTACAACCAGATTACAATAAAAAATTCACATTAACCACAGATGCATCGGACATAGCAATAGGTGCAGTTTTGTCGCAAGATGGGAATCCCATAACATTTATTTCTAAAACTTTAAGTAAAACCGAGCAATTATATGCTACTAATAAAAAGGAATTATTAGTTATTGTATGGGCATTAAAAAATTTGCGAAACTATTTATACGGAGTGAGTGGAATTGAAATACATACAGATCACCAACCTTTGTCCTTTACAATGTCGCAAAAAAATCCAAATGTTGAAATGAAACGTTGGTATTACTTCATAGAAAGTTTCACACCAAAAATCATTTATAAGCCAGGCTCAACTAACGTAGTAGCGGACGCTTTATCTCGGATTAAAATAAATCATATGACAGATAGTGATGTCGACCAGACAGAATCAGAATCAGACATAAATACTCAGCATTCAGCAGAGAGTAGTTTTGAAAACGTCATTCAAGAGACTAGCAAGCCTCTAAACCAATTTAAACAGCAGCACAGTTCATGAGTTAGAAAGAGTTTATGAAAATACCCGACATATTATTGAATTTGATACGGTAGACAATCTGCTAATCATTTTAAAAGAATTTATTCAGCCTCACTTAAACACAGGAATACACTGCACTTTAGAAGATTTATACCTAATCCAAAATAAGCTAAAGGAAAACTTCATAAATAAATTTCTCTTCACGAGAAAGTTCCTCCAAGATGTAGTAAATTCAGAAGATAAAGCTATAATTATAGTAGAAACACATTGCAGAGCCCATAGAGGACTAGACGAAAATTACAAACAAATAACTAAGCTGTATTATTGGCCAAACCTGCACAAAAAATTAAATGAATATATAAAAAATTGTGAGATCTGTAACAAAAACAAATATCACAGACACCCTGTAAAAATTCCAATTGGGGAAGCTCCCATTCCAGCAAAAGAAGGAGATCAATTACACTTAGACATATACTATGCCCAAAACCTAACATTCATAACTTGTATAGATTCTTATTCCAAATACTTGGTGGTCAAGGAAATTCAAAGTAAATTAAACATTGAAAATAAGGTAATGGAAATTTTGCAACACTTTCCGTTAGCAACATCTTTAATGACTGACAACGAACCAAGCTTTACTTCAGCACAATTTAGATCATTCATACAAAGAAGTAACTTAACTATTTATTATGCTGATCCCAGACACAGCACCTCACATGGTCAGGTAGAAAGGGTACATTCCACACTAACAGAAATAGCGCGGTGCATCAAGGATGAACTAAATCTAACAGATTATTCAGAAATAATATTAAGGGCGGCACTGAAATATAACCTGACGATACATTCAACGACCAATCAAATGCCATATGACATATTGTATAACAAAATAGAACACAAGCATAATCCAATATTACTTAAGGAAGCTCAGACCAAAATGCTTAAGCTACATAACATAGATAGAAGAGAAAAAGATTATAAAATAGGAGAAGTAGTTTATGAAAAGAAATTCGGGGAAAGAAATAAACTTCAATCCCGATACAAAAAGCAGGTAGTTAAGGAAAATTGACCGAATAAAATTATAATTGTTCGGAGCAGAACCCAGCCGATTAGCTGCTTGCCAAATATCACCTAATTCTTGGCCCTCAGCCGCTTATTTTGTTTGTTACTTATGTCTATGTCACTCATTTGTTTGTTAAAGCTCTGCGCTTGCTTGCCCTGCTAAACGCTCTCTGCCAGCACGCTCTTCGCTATCTCCGCTTTGCGTCTGCCTACCGACGTCGGCCGAGCGAAGCTGCGCTTAGCGATCGGAGCGGCAATGTAAAGGGCAGGCAAGCCACACTTGCAATTTGGATGTCACGCATTAAAGAACATATCGTAATTTTATTTCTGCGTCGAGTTTTATTTAATTCGAAATAATTAGTCGGCCGATTGGGGATAAAAAACATTATCGCCACATAAAATTTGGTGACCCCGACGTGATCTCTGACTTGCAGTGTCAATTAATAATCATTCGCGATCGACATTCGTTAGCCCTAGCAAATTTTCGGCGGTTAAGCACAATTCGGTGCTAAAACACACTTACATACACCTACATACACGCATTGCTGGCTATTAATTTCTCTGTCGCGACAATTCGGTCAGTGCAGTGCGGTAGGCAGTGCAGCGAACTCACTAATACACACAAGCGGAGTACAAAGCGGAATCGGACAGCTCGCACAGCCGCACAGCTAAAGGCATTAGCTGTAATCCCTTTGCTTTCGGTTCCCACGTTTATACGTATACAGGGTGTCTTTTTCGGTCGTGCTGAGTGACTCTTTTAAAACCTCAACATGGCAGCACCTGAGCCTACCAATGTCGCGAACGCAGCAATGCCGAGTGATGTAGATTTCTACAAGCACAAGGCCGAGTCCATCGCGCGCCAACTAAAGGCCATGGATCGCTTTCTCACCAAGGAAGAGCTTGCCGAGTTAGATGAGGCAGAACTTCAAGCTCGCTTAGAGTAGATCGAGCGAATGAATGCGGATTTCGATGCCGCTCAAACGAGCCTTGAAAGGCTGGATTTCCTGCAGTTAGCCCATGATGCCCGGCTGGACTTTTCGAATGTTTATGTCAAGGTTAGGTCCAGGCTGTCGCGGGAGTTGATGGCTGCTCGCACGGTAAATGTTGCCAATTCAACGGCTCGGCATACTCTCGAGGGGAATTCGTCGTTGTTCGCCTATAATAGTATAGGCCGTTCTCGAATGCCCGAGTTGCAGCTTCCGCGATTCGGTGGGAGCTACATGGATTGGCCAGAATTCCACGCGATGTTTTCGACAATGGTGCACAAAGACCATCGTATGCCAATCATCGAAAAATTCCAATATCTTCGTGGATGTCTAGATGGTGCTGCGCTGGATACGATGGATACGCGTGCACTTCAGACCTTGGCGACCCCGCAGGAGATTTCCGATGGGTTGCTGATCTTCATAATAGGCACGAAATTGGACCACAAGACCAAGGAGAAATGGGAAGAGAACTTGCCGACGTCAGGATTGCCTCGGTGGTCAAGCATGGCCTCATTCTTGGAAGCAAGATGTCGGATGCTGGAAAATTTGGGATCGGCTATGGTAACAATTCCTAGCCAGCAGGTGGGAGAAAGTAAACCTAGCACCCTAATCACCTCCATTAACGATCATAATAGCTCAACATGCAAGTATTGCAAATTCTCCGATCACTACATATCCCGATGCCAGGCATTTATAGATCTCCCTGTTTTTTCTCGATACAAGGAGGTGAAGAAGCGCCATTTATGTCTAAACTGCCTCAACAAAGGCCATTCATTGCAACGCTGCAAGTCAGGGGCATGTAGAAATTGCCAAGCCAAGCATCACACACTGCTCCACATGCAGTCGGGCGCTGACGCTGAGTTGCCGTCGCCGAGCACGGAATCGACCCAGCATGATCCTGCAAGTGCCCTAGTAGCAAGCAAATATATTAGCCCTCCCCCTCGAGTCAAAAATCTCTGCCTAGCCAAAACGTGCTGCTAGCTACTGCAATCGTATATGTCAGGGGCCGTTTTGGATCGCTTATTCCATGTCGTGCCATTTTAGATTCCGCTTCTCAGGTTAACTTTATAACATCGAGACTCGCCAATCAGCTGCAGTTAGATCCTCACCCGTCTCACGTTAAAATCGCCGGTATTGGAGAGTCAATCCTACCATCCAGCAAGGCTGTGGACATCGTCCTGCAATCTCAAGACGAAAGCTATCGCGGTTTCCTCTCTGCAATTATCACTGCCTCAATCACAGGAATGCAGCCTAACTTCGGCCTAGACGCAAAGGATTGGCCAATGCCAAATAATCTAAAACTGGCTGATCCTAATTTCGCCAAGCCCCAGCGTGTCGATCTGGTGATAGGTGCTGGTTTGTTTTTCGAATTAATGTGCGTTGGACAGATTCGACTGTCAGACCAATTGCCAACATTGCAGAAGACGAAACTTGGCTGGATAGTGTCAGGAAGTATTAAAAACTCTGAGAAAGCCCGTGCGGCGCTAGCAGCCGTTGAAGATCCCCCTGTCATCTCCGCTTGCGAGACTAATTTGTGCGATATTGTAAGGCGGTTTTGGGAAGTCGATGGAGATTATTCGCCCTCATCAATTTCGGAGGAAGATGTTCATTGCGAACAGCATTTCGTCACAAACTGCATGCGCCTAGAGTCCGGAGCTTACTCCGTGCGTTTGCCAACCAAATTCAGTCTAGAGGAATTAGGAGAATCGTATCAGCAGGCGCTACGTAGATTACTCAATTTGGAGAGGAAGCTAGCAAAAAATGCACAGCTTAAGGCAAAATATATGGAGTTTCTTCAGGAGTATCGTGATTTAGGACACATGTCGCCAGCTTCGCGGCAGTCAGACCTCCCGCAGTACTTCTTGCCTCACCATTGCGTCCACAAGCAGGATAGTACAACCACCAAATTACGCGTAGTGTTCGATGGATCTGCCAAAACAGCGTCTGGAGTATCACTGAATGATGCGAAAATGTCTCTGCAAAATGTACCGCTGTGTACGCGTTTCCCATCCCGATACGCACGTGCAGTGCATCCTATGGCGCAATGACCCGAAGGAGGAGATTCAGGTGTTCAAGTTGGAGACTGTTACTTACGGAACCAAACCTGCCGCTTTCTTAGCATTTCGTGCTATGCATCAATTGGCAAATGATGAAGAGTTGCGTTTTCCGCTTGGCGCTGATGTTGTTCGAAGAGATTTCTATGTCGATGATCTCATATCTGGAGGGGACAGCATTGATTCTGTCATCAAGATTCGTCAGCAGGTAAAGGAGCTACTTTCGAAAGGATGTTTTCCCATACGTAAATGGTGTTCCAATGAACCCGCTGCTTTGGAAGGCGTATCGGAGGCGGATCGCGAAAAGTTCCTTACCTTTCATGACGGGACTGAAGTAACCAAGGCGCTTGGTCTAGTTTGGGATCCCACCACGGACAATCTTCTGTTTAGCTTCGCTCACGTCGGAACCGCTGCAGGCCCAATATCGAAGCGTTCGGTCCTGTCTACACTAGCTAGGTTCTACGATCCTCTAGGGCTCATCTCTCCCATCATCACAAAAGCTAAAATATTTATGCAGTCGCTATGGAAAGAAAGCCTAAAGTTGAATTGGGACGAAAGCCTGCCCCAGGATCTACATACGACTTGGATTGAGCTGACTTCGCAGTTGTCGATGGTTAAAAACTTTAAGTTTCCACGTTACGTGCTTCGGCAGCAAGCCAGATTAGAAATGCACGCGTTTTGTGATGCGAGCCAAGCAGAATATGGCGCCTGTGTATACATGCGTTCGGAAGCTCTTGGCATTGTGCAAAGTCATCTCTTATGCTCTAAATAACTAAGCTGTATTATTGGCCAAACCTGCGCAAAAAATTAAATGAATATATAAAAAATTGTGAGATCTGTAACAAAAACAAATATCACAGACACCCTGTAAAAATTCCAATTGGGGAAGCTCCCATTCCAGCAAAAGAAGGAGATCAATTACACTTAGACATATACTATGCCCAAAACCTAACATTCATAACTTGTATAGATTCTTATTCCAAATACTTGGTGGTCAAGGAAATTCAAAGTAAATTAAACATTGAAAATAAGGTAATGGAAATTTTGCAACACTTTCCGTTAGCAACATCTTTAATGACTGACAACGAACCAAGCTTTACTTCAGCACAATTTAGATCATTCATACAAAGAAGTAACTTAACTATTTATTATGCTGATCCCAGACACAGCACCTCACATGGTCAGGTAGAAAGGGTACATTCCACACTAACAGAAATAGCGCGGTGCATCAAGGATGAACTAAATCTAACAGATTATTCAGAAATAATATTAAGGGCGGCACTGAAATATAACCTGACGATACATTCAACGACCAATCAAATGCCATATGACATATTGTATAACAAAATAGAACACAAGCATAATCCAATATTACTTAAGGAAGCTCAGACCAAAATGCTTAAGCTACATAACAAAGATAGAAGAGAAAAAGATTATAAAATAGGAGAAGTAGTTTATGAAAAGAAATTCGGGGAAAGAAATAAACTTCAATCCCGATACAAAAAGCAGGTAGTTAAGGAAAATTGACCGAATAAAATTATAATTGTTCGGAGCAGAACCCAGCCGATTAGCTGCTTGCCAAATATCACCTAATTCTTGGCCCTCAGCCGCTTATTTTGTTTGTTACTTATGTCTATGTCACTCATTTGTTTGTTAAAGCTCTGCGCTTGCTTGCCCTGCTAAACGCTCTCTGCCAGCTCGCTCTTCGCTATCTCCGCTTTGCGTCTGCCTACCGACGTCGGCCGAGCGAAGCTGCGCTTAGCGATCGGAGCGGCAATGTAAAGGGCAGGCAAGCCACACTTGCAATTTGGATGTCACGCATTAAAGAACATATCGTAATTTTATTTCTGCGCCGAGTTTTATTTAATTCGAAATAATTAGTCGGCCGATTGGGGATAAAAAACATTATCGCCACATAAAATTTGGTGACCCCGACGTGATCTCTGACTTGCAGTGTCAATTAATAATCATTCGCGATCGACATTCGTTAGCCCTAGCAAATTTTCGGCGGTTAAGCACAATTCGGTGCTAAAACACACTTACATACACCTACATACACGCATTGCTGGCTATTAATTTCTCTGTCGCGACAATTCGGTCAGTGCAGTGCGGTAGGCAGTGCAGCGAACTCACTAATACACACAAGCGGAGTACAAAGCGGAATCGGACAGCTCGCACAGCCGCACAGCTAAAGGCATTAGCTGTAATCCCTTTGCTTTCGGTTCCCACGTTTATACGTATACAGGGTGTCTTTTTCGGTCGTGCTGAGTGACTCTTTTAAAACCTCAACATGGCAGCACCTGAGCCTACCAATGTCGCGAACGCAGCAATGCCGAGTGATGTAGATTTCTACAAGCACAAGGCCGAGTCCATCGCGCGCCAACTAAAGGCCATGGATCGCTTTCTCACCAAGGAAGAGCTTGCCGAGTTAGATGAGGCAGAACTTCAAGCTCGCTTAGAGTAGATCGAGCGAATGAATGCGGATTTCGATGCCGCTCAAACGAGCCTTGAAAGGCTGGATTTCCTGCAGTTAGCCCATGATGCCCGGCTGGACTTTTCGAATGTTTATGTCAAGGTTAGGTCCAGGCTGTCGCGGGAGTTGATGGCTGCTCGCACGGTAAATGTTGCCAATTCAACGGCTCGGCATACTCTCGAGGGGAATTCGTCGTTGTTCGCCTATAATAGTATAGGCCGTTCTCGAATGCCCGAGTTGCAGCTTCCGCGATTCGGTGGGAGCTACATGGATTGGCCAGAATTCCACGCGATGTTTTCGACAATGGTGCACAAAGACCATCGTATGCCAATCATCGAAAAATTCCAATATCTTCGTGGATGTCTAGATGGTGCTGCGCTGGATACGATGGATACGCGTGCACTTCAGACCTTGGCGACCCCGCAGGAGATTTCCGATGGGTTGCTGATCTTCATAATAGGCACGAAATTGGACCACAAGACCAAGGAGAAATGGGAAGAGAACTTGCCGACGTCAGGATTGCCTCGGTGGTCAAGCATGGCCTCATTCTTGGAAGCAAGATGTCGGATGCTGGAAAATTTGGGATCGGCTATGGTAACAATTCCTAGCCAGCAGGTGGGAGAAAGTAAACCTAGCACCCTAATCACCTCCATTAACGATCATAATAGCTCAACATGCAAGTATTGCAAATTCTCCGATCACTACATATCCCGATGCCAGGCATTTATAGATCTCCCTGTTTTTTCTCGATACAAGGAGGTGAAGAAGCGCCATTTATGTCTAAACTGCCTCAACAAAGGCCATTCATTGCAACGCTGCAAGTCAGGGGCATGTAGAAATTGCCAAGCCAAGCATCACACACTGCTCCACATGCAGTCGGGCGCTGACGCTGAGTTGCCGTCGCCGAGCACGGAATCGACCCAGCATGATCCTGCAAGTGCCCTAGTAGCAAGCAAATATATTAGCCCTCCCCCCTCGAGTCAAAAATCTCTGCCTAGCCAAAACGTGCTGCTAGCTACTGCAATCGTATATGTCAGGGGCCGTTTTGGATCGCTTATTCCATGTCGTGCCATTTTAGATTCCGCTTCTCAGGTTAACTTTATAACATCGAGACTCGCCAATCAGCTGCAGTTAGATCCTCACCCGTCTCACGTTAAAATCGCCGGTATTGGAGAGTCAATCCTACCATCCAGCAAGGCTGTGGACATCGTCCTGCAATCTCAAGACGAAAGCTATCGCGGTTTCCTCTCTGCAATTATCACTGCCTCAATCACAGGAATGCAGCCTAACTTCGGCCTAGACGCAAAGGATTGGCCAATGCCAAATAATCTAAAACTGGCTGATCCTAATTTCGCCAAGCCCCAGCGTGTCGATCTGGTGATAGGTGCTGGTTTGTTTTTCGAATTAATGTGCGTTGGACAGATTCGACTGTCAGACCAATTGCCAACATTGCAGAAGACGAAACTTGGCTGGATAGTGTCAGGAAGTATTAAAAACTCTGAGAAAGCCCGTGCGGCGCTAGCAGCCGTTGAAGATCCCCTGTCATCTCCGCTTGCGAGACTAATTTGTGCGATATTGTAAGGCGGTTTTGGGAAGTCGATGGAGATTATTCGCCCTCATCAATTTCGGAGGAAGATGTTCATTGCGAACAGCATTTCGTCACAAACTGCATGCGCCTAGAGTCCGGAGCTTACTCCGTGCGTTTGCCAACCAAATTCAGTCTAGAGGAATTAGGAGAATCGTATCAGCAGGCGCTACGTAGATTTCTCAATTTGGAGAGGAAGCTAGCAAAAAATGCACAGCTTAAGGCAAAATATATGGAGTTTCTTCAGGAGTATCGTGATTTAGGACACATGTCGCCAGCTTCGCGGCAGTCAGACCTCCCGCAGTACTTCTTGCCTCACCATTGCGTCCACAAGCAGGATAGTACAACCACCAAATTACGCGTAGTGTTCGATGGATCTGCCAAAACAGCGTCTGGAGTATCACTGAATGATGCGAAAATGTCTCTGCAAAATGTACCGCTGTGTACGCGTTTCCCATCCCGATACGCACGTGCAGTGCATCCTATGGCGCAATGACCCGAAGGAGGAGATTCAGGTGTTCAAGTTGGAGACTGTTACTTACGGAACCAAACCTGCCGCTTTCTTAGCATTTCGTGCTATGCATCAATTGGCAAATGATGAAGAGTTGCGTTTTCCGCTTGGCGCTGATGTTGTTCGAAGAGATTTCTATGTCGATGATCTCATATCTGGAGGGGACAGCATTGATTCTGTCATCAAGATTCGTCAGCAGGTAAAGGAGCTACTTTCGAAAGGATGTTTTCCCATACGTAAATGGTGTTCCAATGAACCCGCTGCTTTGGAAGGCGTATCGGAGGCGGATCGCGAAAAGTTCCTTACCTTTCATGACGGGACTGAAGTAACCAAGGCGCTTGGTCTAGTTTGGGATCCCACCACGGACAATCTTCTGTTTAGCTTCGCTCACGTCGGAACCGCTGCAGGCCCAATATCGAAGCGTTCGGTCCTGTCTACACTAGCTAGGTTCTACGATCCTCTAGGGCTCATCTCTCCCATCATCACAAAAGCTAAAATATTTATGCAGTCGCTATGGAAAGAAAGCCTAAAGTTGAATTGGGACGAAAGCCTGCCCCAGGATCTACATACGACTTGGATTGAGCTGACTTCGCAGTTGTCGATGGTTAAAAACTTTAAGTTTCCACGTTACGTGCTTCGGCAGCAAGCCAGATTAGAAATGCACGCGTTTTGTGATGCGAGCCAAGCAGCATATGGCGCCTGTGTATACATGCGTTCGGAAGCTCTTGGCATTGTGCAAAGTCATCTCTTATGCTCTAAATCCAGAGTCGCGCCCTTGAAAAGTATGACTATCCCCAAGCTTGAGCTGTCCACTGCCCTCGTATTAGCCGAACTAGTGTCCACCATAGTTAAGGGATTATCAGCTCCATGCCAAATACATTGCTGGTCGGATTCGTCCATAGCCCTTGCCTGGATTCGAGAATCACCATTGAATTTTAATATATTTGTTTCTAATCGAGTTCAGCGGATTCAGGAGCTCACCGCTGGAATGACTTGGCATCACGTGCCCACAAAGTTGAATCCTGCCGACATCATATCACGTGGAGCCACGCCCGCTGAACTAATGGATAGCAGCCTTTGGATCTCTGGACCACCATTCTTGCGTCTTGAGAGCTCAGAGTGGCCTGCAGGCTTGCAATTGCCGACCGATGTACCAGAACGTCGTCATGCAGCATTGGTTGTTTCAAATGAAAGGGATGTATCGTACGATTGCAAATTTCAAAACTCATTCGGATCCATGCAGCGCGTCTTTGCTTACATATATCGATTCTACATTCTCAAGGACAAAGGCATAGCGCGGTCGAAGGGTCAACTTACCGTAATCGACATCAAAAATGGTACGCATTTCCTCATAAGGGCAATACAGCAGCAACAATTTTCGGAAGAGATAAGGGCCCTCGCCAGCAAACAGGCCCTACCCCCAAAAAGCACGATGGCCTCACTGAATCCATTTCTGGATAGCTTTGGATTGCTGCGTGTTGGAGGCCGCCTCCAAAATGCCGAATTGGACTACGACGCGAAGCACCCGATCCTGCTTCCTAAGGGACATCCTGTCACTGTCTCTATTATTATCTTCTTTCACGAAAGGTTTCTCCACGCAGGAGCTCAAGGATTGCTCGGACTGCTTCGGCAAAAATTCTGGCCTATTGGTGGACGCAAATATGTTGCGGGAATCATTCGCAAATGTGTTAGATGCTTTCGTTTGAAGCCAGTGCTGAGGGAACATATCATGGGAAACTTGCCTGCGGATCGCGTAAGGACTAATCCAGCATTCCACACAACGGGCGTTGATTTTTGCGGACCCTTTTATCACAAGTCGGAAGTCAGAAGCAGGCCATTTGGAAGTCGTTCGGGATCTATCTACAGAATCCTTTCTGGCAGCATTAAGGCGTTTTATAAGTCTACGTCCCAAACCTCGAATCATCTGGTCAGACAACGCTACAAATTTTGTAGGAGCAAAAAATGAGCTTTTGGAGCTTCGGCAAATGTTCCTCAGCGATCCTCATACGTCAGCTGTGTCACATCTCTGCGTTTCTAGTGGAATCGACTGGAAATTCATCCCCCTCGCTCACCTCATTTTGGGGGTTTGTGGGAGGCGGCTGTTAAAGCAGCTAAATATCATTTTCATCGCATCGTCGGGACCTACATTTTTACTCTTGATGAAATTCAGACCTTGGCTTGTGAAATCTCTGCTTTGTTAAATTCCCGTCCGCTTTATGCAATTACAGAAAGTCCCGATGATCTAGATGTGCTCACGCCAAACCACTTTCTCAATGGAGCCCCGAAAGCTGCATTCGACGAGCCAGATGTGGCGCATCTCCGGGTCAACCTACTTAGTCGATGGCAGCGGCTGTGTCAAATGAAGCAGGCGTTTTGGAGAAAATGGAGCACGGCGTATCTTTCGATTCTTCAGGAGCGGAGCAAGTGGCGGTCATCGTCTCCAAACATCAAGCTAGGAGCGCTCGTCATGATCAAGGAGGAAACGCTGCCACCATTAAGGTGGCCGCTTGGCCGCATTGAGAGCGTCATCCCAGGAAAAGATGGAACCATCAGAGTAGCCGTCATCCGCACTCAAAAAGGCCTTTTCAAGGGGGCCGTTGGAAAAATAGCGGTTCTGCCCCTTCAGGATGGATCTGTTGAAAGCCTTTGCCTTCCAACGGGGGTGAATGTTCGGAGCAGAACCCAGCCGATTAGCTGCTTGCCAAATAGCACCTAATTCTTGGCCCTCAGCCGCTTATTTTGTTTGTTACTTATGTCTATGTCACTCATTTGTTTGTTAAAGCTCTGCGCTTGCTTGCCCTGCTAAACGCTCTCTGCCAGCTGGCTCTTCGCTATCTCCGCTTTGCGTCTGCCTACCGACGTCGGCCGAGCGAAGCTGCGCTTAGCGATCGGAGCGGCAATGTAAAGGGCAGGCAAGCCACACTTGCAATTTGGATGTCACGCATTAAAGAACATATCGTAATTTTATTTCTGCGCCGAGTTTTATTTAATTCGAAATAATTAGTCGGCCGATTGGGGATAAAAAACATTATCGCCACAATAATCAACAATAGAAACAGAATTATACATAAAGATAACATCAAATATTAAATATTTTTTTTCCAGAAAATGTATGCGAATATACTAATACTGACTTTTGTTATATTGACGACTTCGGAAGTAATTGACTATACGCATAGTGACTATCTATTGCTCAAAGACGACAGAGACGTTTACACTTATGAAACATACGCTGAACTTTTCCATATTACTAATTTGAGTTTTTATAGAGAGATAATTGATAAAGAATCCAAATATGTCAACAAATCAATTAATTCAGACGATGAGTGGGAAATATCAATGGACTTAAGTCTATTAAAATTAATGATTTCAGAATTAGTTCCAAAACGGAATTAAAGGGGAATAAATGAATTAGGTACCATTTGGAAATGGATAGCAGGCAGCCCTGATCATGACGACTTTTTGAAAATACAAAATAAAGTAAATGAATTAACTGAAAATAATAATAAACAATTTGTAATAAATTCCAAATTTTTCAAAGAAATTGAATTGCTATCAAATTCATTAAAAAATGTCATCTTCAATGAAGAAACGATACTGAGAAAGCATCGTTTAAAATTAATATCTTTTGACCTACTAAATTTAGTTGATACCATAACCCTCTTAAACATTTTCAATACAAAAACTTTAAATAAAAATGAAATAGAGGACATTTATAAGCATGAAAAACATCCTGTTGAACTGTCTGATCTACTGGACATTGCAACGGTTAAAATAATTCGAAATGCAGATTTAATAATCATTTATATAAAATATCCTCAAATTAAAGATATTTGCAAGTTTTACCATGCAAGAGCCATCTCACAGAATGATGGAATGTTAGTTATAAGTGAAAAATTTGTGAATGTAAGGAGAAATACTATTTAATGAATAATTTTAAAACTGAATTTTTTAACAATTACGCACAAATAAATTTAAAGAAGACCTGTTTCACCAATTTACTTAATGGCTTTAAAGCCAACTGCACTAAAAAAAGGGAAAAAAAAACAAAGAAATAGACATCATTCAGGATGGTGCCATATTAGTTTCAGGCAAAAATAACGTAGACAATACTACTTTGGTAGGTTCGTATCTCCTTATATTCAACAACACAATTATAATAAATAATATAACCCACAGAAATGATAAGGGTAAAATTCTAAAATACATATCGCATCATATATATAGCGATTTTGAATTAGTTGATTATGTACAATCGAATGATAAACAATTTTCTTTTAATAATGTTCATATTTTAAATCCCCTTATAATATTAGGTAATACGGCCTTACCATTAACAACATTATTTTTAATCATTTTGATATTGATAATGTTATTTTACTTCGGCTATAAATTAACCAAATTTGTACTTATTAAATCAATAGGAATACCGTCAGAAGAAATAGTGGAAAGCAACATTCAAATACTGTCAGAAGAAATTAGAGCTCTATCAGAACTTCAAAATGTATCGGGACGAAACATCTAAGAATGGGGGGAGTTAACGTACCCAATTCTATTGAGCTCTTATACGAGTTGTAAACAATCTTTGGCTTTCCAAAACGAAAACAATTTCAATCTTGGGCCTCCGCCTAATTGATTTCTAAGATGTACAATCGCAAGGGCTCCCACCGCAATCCCAATCTTTGACACTCGCCTAAATGGAAAACCAATGTTTGCCCACACCCGGCTTCTCATAAACAATCTCACTACCGGCTTTCTGTAGATCCTGCACTTTAGGCATTTTACAGTTCTCTCTTTGGATGACGAAATCCAATACTCGGGATGGCGAAATCAATTGAAATGTTTATAGAAAAACTATTCCCGAAAGGGAATGCAAAGATGCAAAGATCAGAAAGTTCAAGTCTGTCTTGATCCAGAAGCGACACCGCAAAGTCGAGCTAAAAATTAAGATCGCGCAAACCCTTTGCCCGGAATCCTTTGTGACCCTCTACTTAAATCTATATCAGTGAAGTTAGAAGTAAAATAAAAACTTTTTAAAAACACAATCCGCTACCGCAGTTATTTAATTTGCACGATGCATCTATCTCGCTCTACCGATTTTCACGCTTTTCACGGCAGAGCCCTCGGGACAAAAAAAGGGGCGCGTGCGTATAAATAGTCATCTCGAATCTAGATGATGTGTTGTATGGATGGCAAGGCGGCGACATGACACAAGCACAAAAACAAGGTAAAAAAAAGTGAACTTAAAATTTAATATTTCCTATGCACTGAATGAAATTAGGAGGAAAAATGTAAGAAACCTGACAAGAAGTCCAACAAACCTATCATTCTTTAATATGATATTGTACTGAAAAGCATTCTGATTTAAGAATTCTTTTGTACTTCGAACCATGTAGTTTATATTATACGTGGTATTATATACTCCAAGCTAATATATTTACAGATAAAATTATAGAGCAACCCAATACCTTATCCATTCAGAATTAACCTCAGGTGAACTCTAGAAGTTCCCACTTCTGTCTTCTCTTTGAGAGCACTTCCTTTCTTATGATGGAATCTTCTAAATATATTGCGCTAGTGTATCAGAATCGAATTAGACTTCCGAATGATACTATGAGTGACATTTAGATGGCCCCTCTCTATAGCTCTTATAGCTTCTCCCCATCCTCTCTCTCTTCACATATCAACAAAATCGGTGCGTCGTATTTTCCACTAATTAAGTTCTATTTCTTCCAGTCGTCTCCACTCCACTCCCATCCGTCGCTCCCTCCTCTGCTGTAGTGAAATCATTTCAGTTCATTGGCGAGATTTGTGGTCGGAGGTGAAGCCAAACGATTAGCGAATCGATTTGTGAGTGGCCCACAACGAATTGAATGTTGAGCGAAATTGAATTAGATCATTTATAGTAGATTGAAATCAATTAAAACATATCTGTTAGGGGTATGTCATGAATCACTACGAGCTTGGAGTATTTTTTTCCAGTCAAAAGAAGAAAATAGAGGACTGCCGTTCCTCTACAACGAAATACAAACATTGCTCATTACTTAAAAAAACGTTAGTTTAGTTGTTTAAATAAATCGCTTGAATCAAAAACGTAGTAGTTTTTCATCCAAAAATATCAGCAAACTTGAAGCACAGCAACACTGACCGTAGCGTAGTTTCAAAGCTTAAGCAAAAGCTTTATTTTGCACTCGACGGCTAGCTTTTAGCCGTTGCCGCTTAAAGGAAACTTCGCGCATTACTCGTAAATTCGTACTTTAATTCGAAAATAATATAAAATTAAGAAACAGCTATCCGTCAATGACAAATTTGCTGATCGAAGAACTCATCTCATCCTAACAAGAGAGTGACTTTGCGATTTCGGCTGGAACACAGTAAATGTTTTGAAAACTGGTTTCGAGCCAGACAATGAAATTCATCTACATATATATAAATTGCGTTTTGTACAAACTGGTTGGATATTTGACTTTGGAATTCATTCTATAAAATAAGCATTGTGTTCGGGCTTTGCTTTGCCACTAAATGTGGTTCAATGTCAAGGAAATTCCATGGCAGACAGAGAGGCAGAAAAGGAGGAAACTCAAGTGTGGGCTGCTGGCACATTAAGCCGAGGGAAGTGGGTCTATGCCCCCCACTGGAGACCAATTAGGCCATATATGCAGATGGGCCATTACAATCTAAATCAGTCAGACAGCCAACCAGGCAGCTGGAGAGTGACAATGGAATACTCGTAGTTTTTGCTCGTATGAATATTTATTATTTATTATCGGAAACTTGTAAAAACTGGCACGCAAAGCCTCCCGACGTGACCGACATGGCTAAGGCGGAACGCCCGATTTAAGTCAAGCTGCGAGTATATTTATCTGCCCTATGAATATAGCATATCAGTCGATCCTAGTTTTATTACTTTTTCGTTTCAATTGCAGCTCGAATTCTATTTAATTCTGCTTTGTCTTTGTTTTGTGGCTGATTTTTGCCAAAAGTTAAGCTGACATTCCTGTTTTGGGTTTTTTTAATTTAATTAAGATTGATTTAGTTTAGTCGACGCTGCTGACTGCAAATGGAAATTGACAAGAATATGTCAGTATCTCTTGTCTGTTGCTTGGCTTCTTTTTATACCCGATACTCAAAATGAGTATTGGGGTATATTAGATTTGTGGTAAAAGTGGATGTGTGTAACGTCCAGAAGGAATCGTTTCCGACCCCATAAAGTATACATATTCTTGATCAGCATCAATAGCCGAGTCGATTGAGCCATGTCTGTCTGTCCGTCTATCCGTCCGTCCGTCTGTCCGTCCCCGCCCCCTTCCGCCCCCGCAAAGGACGAAAATCTGGGGATATTCAAAAATCTCAGAGACTATTAAGGCTAGAGTAACCAAATTTGGTATCCGCACTCCTGTTAGATCTTACTATAAAACGTGTATCTCAAAATTTCGCCCCACCCCCTTCCGCCCACACAAAGGACGAAAATCTGTTGCATCTACAATATTGCACATTCGAGAAAACTAAAAACGCAGAATCATAGATAATGACCATATCTATCAGATTGCTGAATCTGGATCAGATCAGATCATTTTTATAGCCAATAGGAACAAATCAATTTGCAGTGGCTACGCAGCGCCCGACGTCACGCTCAGACTGATTTTCTGTCTCTCTCGCACGCACTCTTTGTCGTGTCGTTTAATATTAGCGGCGTCTGCCGGAGGAGAGCCATACTGACTTAGTATCGGGTATAACTGTAGAGTTGCGGTGTCCGCAGCAACCAACAACGTTCCCCCTCGTTATATTTATTTTTCACAGTCACAGATATTTGCCAATTTTTTTTATACCCGATACTCAAAATGAGTATTGGGGTATATTAGATTTGTGGTAAAAGTGGATGTGTGTAACGTCCAGAAGGAATCGTTTCCGACCCCATAAATTATATATATTCTTGATCAGCATCAATAGCCGAGTCGATTGAGCAATGTCTGCCTGTCCGTCTGTCCGTCCGTCCGTCTGTCCGTCCCCTTCAGCGCCTAGTGCTCAAAGACTATAAGAGCTAGAGCAACGATGTTTTGTATCCAGACTTCTGAGATATGTCACTGTTGCAAAAATATTTCAAAACTTCGCCCCGCCCACTTCCGCCCCCACAAAGGACGAAAATCTGTGGCATCCACATTTTTAAAGATACGATAAAGCTAAAAGCGCAGAATCGTAGAGGATGACTATATTTTCTAGAGTGTAAAATCTCAACCAGGTCGTATAATTATTATAGCCAGAATCAAGAAAACAATTTCATTCTTTCTCGCTCTGTCTCTCTCTAACACACAGGTTTCATGGTCGGCTTTGCCAATTGCAAAATATGAGTTCAAGGATCTCAGAACCTATAAGAGCCAGAGCAACCAAATTTGGTATCCACACTTCTGTGATATCGGACCTTGACAGTTTCGTGTCCAAATTTCGCCACACCCCCTTCCGCCCCGCAAAGGACGAAAATCTGGGGCATCCACAAATCTCAGAGACTATTAAAGCTAGAGTAACCAAATTTGGTATCCGCACTTCTGTTAGATCTCACTATTTATTTATTTATTAAATTAACAAATTATCTGTTAATAATGGTACTTAGTTACTAAAGGCGGAAAAAGATAAGTTAAAAGTTAGCTAAATTTAAATGATTATAAATATTGCATGCAATTAGTTTAAGAGACAGTTCAGGGGATAGGGTTTTACAGAGGGAGTTATAATTATGGCATAAAACCCTAAAAGGTTCATGATCAGCATTAAGATTTAGCCTAGACCGGTAGGGTGGCAAAATTCTACCCGAGTCCCAGTTAAAGTTCCGAAGGGCAAAAATTAAAAATTGCTTTTGCACGGATTCAATAACAGCCTGCTGCTCTTTATACTGCGGGCTCCACACACAAGAACAATACTCCAATATAGGACGTACTAACGAGATGTACAGTTGTTTCGTAACGTACGGGTCGGCAAACTCCTTGGACCAACGTTTGATGAACGCTAAAACACCCTTAGCTTTATTTACAGTTGCAGCTATATGGGTGTTGAAACACATCTTATGATCAAAAAGGACTCCGAGGTCATTTGAACTCGAAATTCGCTCAAGGACATGATTTCCTAGAACATATGAGACAAAATGAGGAGCGCGACGGTAAAATGTCATAAGTTTGCATTTGGAAAGGTTCAGAAAAAGAAGATTAGTTGAACACCACAATAGTAGTTCACTTAGATCAAGTTGAAGGCGTGTGTGCAAATACCAATCAGAGTAAGAAAGACAGATTTTGACATCATCAGCATACATTAGTGTAGTAGAGTATGTTATAACTTGAGGAAGGTCGTTCACAAATAAAATAAACAGAAGCGGGCCCAGATGACTTCCCTGTGGCACACCTGAAGTAACATTAACAGTATTTGACAACACGTTAGAAAACAAAATACGTTGAGTACGGTTAGAGAGATAGGACAAAATCCAATCTAGAAGATTCGTTGGGAACCCTAATAAAGAGAGCTTTTGAATAAGCAGAGCATGGTTCACAGAATCGAATGCCTTGCTGAAGTCCGTAAAAACTACATCCGTCTGCAAACCAATTTGAAAACCCCGGTGGATTAGGTTAGAAAACTCAAGAAGGTTAGTCGATGTTGAACTTGTCCTCGACAAGTATCGATATGCCAACACACATTCATTCGAATACGACGATCAAGAAAGAAGAACATATAATAAAACCGTGCTATTAAAAGTTTACATATATGTAAATATATGTATGTATATTTTCGCGGTTGCAAGCCAATATTTCGATTTCGAATTTCAAATCATGGAGCTATCAGTGATCGATAACTAAGCAGTGTTTACACCATTATTTAGTTTTAATTGTGAAAAAATCTTTCTCGGTTGTGTGTGGGCATTAAAAACTAATAATTAACATCACATTATGGGGTAAGCAAAAAAGACCATCAATGATGGCAGCTACTGCCAGACAGCGGCAATCCAATTACAATGCGAGGCCAGCGGAGCACCCACGACTGGCTGCCAGCAAAGATTACATCAATCAACGGCACGCATGAGACAAGGGGAGCAGAAATTTCCGCAACATCTTGGGAGTCCTCCCTCCTCCCCTTCGCGGGGACAGCTTCTCTCGTTTCAATTGAAATCAATGCAAAGTTTTATGTTATGTTTATTCTTTTCCCAAACCAGCAAAGAGCCGTTGCACACGACTGCTCTGGCCCGTGTCGGTGCTAATGACGCCCGCAGAATGCAACAGAATCAAATCCACTGCTGCATTATATGAATCCACTCTTCCCACTTGAGATCTATAATAATAACAGCATCCCTGTCCAATGGGAGCCTGAGAGAATAGAGAATGGATGGCAATGATTCGGCCAAGTGATTTCAGATGGTCAGGAGTTTACTAGATCAAAAGTTTGACAACACGTTAGAAAACAAAACACGTTGAGTACGGTTAGAGAGATAGGACAAAATCCAATCTAGAAGATTCGTTGGGAACCCTAATAAAGAGAGCTTTTGAATAAGCAGAGCATGGTTCACAGAATCGAATGCCTTGCTGAAGTCCGTAAAAACTACATCCGTCTGCAAACCAATTTGAAAACCCCGGTGGATTAGGTTAGAAAACTCAAGAAGGTTAGTCGATGTTGAACTTGTCCTCGACAAGTATCGATATGCCAACACACATTCATTCGAATACGACGATCAAGAAAGAAGAACATATAATAAAACCGTGCTATTAAAAGTTTACATATATGTAAATATATGTATGTATATTTTCGCGGTTGCAAGCCAATATTTCGATTTCGATTTTCAAATCATGGAGCTATCAGTGATCGATAACTAAGCAGTGTTTACACCATTATTTAGTTTTAATTGTGAAAAAATCTTTCTCGGTTGTGTGTGGGCATTAAAAACTAATAATTAACATCACATTATGGGGTAAGCAAAAAAGACCATCAATGATGGCAGCTACTGCCAGACAGCGGCAATCCAATTACAATGCGAGGCCAGCGGAGCACCCACGACTGGCTGCCAGCAAAGATTACATCAATCAACGGCACGCATGAGACAAGGGGAGCAGAAATTTCCGCAACATCTTGGGAGTCCTCCCTCCTCCCCCTTCGCGGGGACAGCTTCTCTCGTTTCAATTGAAATCAATGCAAAGTTTTATGTTATGTTTATTCTTTTCCCAAACCAGCAAAGAGCCGTTGCACACGACTGCTCTGGCCCGTGTCGGTGCTAATGACGCCCGCAGAATGCAACAGAATCAAATCCAATGCTGCATTATATGAATCCACTCTTCCCACTTGAGATCTATAATAATAACAGCATCCCTGTCCAATGGGAGCCTGAGAGAATAGAGAATGGATGGCCATGATTCGGCCAAGTGATTTCAGATGGTCAGGAGTTTACTAGATCAAAAGTTGAAAGCCCTACAACTGAGTGATGAATGCAATTTTCAATAGACTATATATGTGTCTGTTCCTTCTTTCATAATCAAACGATTCCCTATCCACATCCATTCCATCCACTAGTCCGCGTCTAGTCGGTTCCAAGCATTTTCCATAGTCTTTCATGGGTCTTTTCGTTGCAGCTGTTGTCGGTCCGCTGTTGGGCAAGCTCTATAAGCCACTTAAGACATCAGGCCCATAAATGTGTTGTTTTCTGATGTGCAATAAGGTAAAGCATTATACAAACGGTTTTCTCATTCCAGTTCTTGGCCACACTTTGAACTTCCAACTGTTTGACACTTGGCGATGCTTCCCATGAACCAAAACAGTGGGAACCTAATGAAAGGGCCCCGTCCTCTCTTAGTTCTCAGTAAATCATTCAGATTTTCAATTTCGCTTTCATTACGAGTATTTGGTCAAACGGGAGGTGACATCATTCGGAATTGATAAGAATACGAGTACTAGAAGGAGTCAATGAAGAAACTAAAACGGTTCATTTAGCATTTGTTTATTAGTTGATAATTTGCATTGAAAATTACTTGGCTTAATTGCTGGGGCTGTTGCTGTTTCTGATGGTTTGGCATGCAAATGATTGTTAGTTGGTTGGTTAGTGGACAACACGTCGATCTTATTGACAACAATCAGAATGCGTTGCAGTTGATTGTTATTGTTAGTTGCTGCTGCTGTTGTTGTTCCAGGTTCAGTGGGCGTTGCTGCGCCCACACCTGGAGGTGTGTCCGACTCACTTGACTTGGCATTGGGCAGATTTTTCTTGCCTTTATTGCTGCTGCTGCTGCTGCTGCCGTTGCTGTTGCGTTTGAGGGAAAACGTATTGCGGACGCGCGAAAATGTGGACAGCTGTTGCTGCTGATGCTGCTGTTGCGGCAGTGATTGTTGCGCCTCAATAAGCTGCAACGAGTTGAAAGAACTCTTCAGCGGCTGCTGTTCAAATACGTTAATGCTGCCATTTCCACAACCATTTCCATTTTCGTTTTCGTTTTCCCTTTGATTGCAGAAATTCAGTTGAGCTTTTTCGCTGACCAGCAAATCGTTGAGTTGCTGGTACTCCTCGTAGATGCCCCTACTGTGCCGCTTATTGATTTTGGCCAGTGGCTGAGGCTTCTGCGACTTTGATTTAAAGATCTTGTTCCACATTTTCTTGCTCATCTTGCTCAAAATTTGGAGTACGCGCGTCTCTGATGATTATTCACCTTCCCGATACTTCGTTATTTTTAAACACATTTCACATTTTCCGCGCTCCGCACCGTTTTGCTCTTTCCAATTGGACTTTTTCTTGCGCCGGCGTCTGGTTCAATTTTGAGCGGCAGCAACATCGCCGCCAGCCCGCCAGCAACATTAAGCTCTCGCAAGCAACAAGCTGCCCGCACAGTGGGCCTTTGGACCTTTTGGCGTTAAAAATCATACTGTGGACCATACTTATGGCGGGGCTATTTTGGATGTTTTTCCTTCGTAGTTGCGACACATAAATACGTACATATGTCGCTCTAAAACACAAATCGTAGATTGGTGAACTTTAAGTGTCCATATTACCTAAATTAAATTTTCTGAAAATTTGAATTTTTAAAATCTCTGAAAGATTTATCATATGCGTGAATCTGAATATTATTCGTATTATCCAAGCCGCTCATAGGATTTTTGATTTTGGCCACCTGATATCCACTGTGCGACGTGCCGGCAACATGTTGCCGTGCACATTTTGCATGGAATTAAAAATAGTTGCACTCCAGTTTTGGCTTTAGCTGCGGTGTGGATGGGTGGGTGTGGGTGTAGCTGCTACCAGCAACAAAGGCCACCATTCTTTTCCAACTTATTCCCTCCATTTCTGCTCTGGGTAGTCTGTTTCCCCTTCTCTTGATATTCGCTTGGTGAGGGTATTGTGGTTTTGAGCAGATATTTGCCACAAAGAGATGAAATCATAAATTATGGTATATCTTGATCAATATAGCACATCATGTCAATACAGTTATGCCTATCTGTCTGTTGAAGGTTTAAAGGCACTACATATATCTTATAGCTGACGTTGCGAGTTTATATATGTAAGAGTATCAACAGCTTCGGAATTCGTCTTTGGACTTCCTTTCTTGTTTGTCTTGTCTTTACGGCTGATTTATTTAAAGCCGTCGCCGACACTGCCGCCCGTTCCGCCGCCAAATGTTGCTGAACCCTTGGCTGCTTAGACCGTCATTCATTCCACTCTGAAATCGGGCAGAATGACTGCCAATTCCCCCCATTTGAATATATTCGAATTTCTAAATTGAAGTAGTCTTTGGCGCGACTTCCTTTCGGGCCATCAGTCAATCAGCCTAAAGACTAGACATCAAAGTGGATCGTTTCCTGGCCAGTGGGAATTGGGTCCACGACTGGTACTGGGTGTAGTAAGTATGTACATATGTACAATAATAGGTAATTATGTCCACTTATGGCACTCCAAAGAAACATCAACTTACTTGCATAAGTTGCATAAGTGCGCCAAAAAAGGTAACCGCCATCGGAGTTGCATGTGACAACGGCAGCAGCAACATTTGGCGAGCTCAGCAACATTTGGTGTTGAAGGGGAATTACATAAATAAACAGCTGGGAGGGGAGTTGGAGGCGACACATTTGGCTGAACTGATGAGGACAGAACTCTTTAGAGAGTCTATTAGGTAGCTCATGAAATTTGCCGCAGATATATAAAAAAGATATAGTCAGTAGTAGTCGTAGGGAGAGGCGCCCGGGGTTGTGGGCGGCATCGTTTGTGGTCGCCCACGCGTCTCGACTCTGACTTGCCCTCAACATCCTGATAATCTCTTATAATTCTCACACTCTGAGAGCGCAGCCGAAAATAGAAGATATGTTGCAGTTGCATATACATATGGTTCATACATATGTACATACATGTGCACGATGCATCTATCTCGCTCTACCGATTTTCACGCTTTTCACAAAAAAAGGGGCGCGTGCGTATAAATAGTCATCTCGAATCTAGATGATGTGTTGTATGGATGGCAAGGCGGCGACATGACACAAGCACAAAAACAGGCAAAAAAAAGTGAACTTAAAATTTAATATTTCCTATGCACTGAAAGAAATTAGGAGGAAAAATGTATGAAACCTGACAGGAAGTCCAACAAACCTATCATTCTTTAATATGATATTGTACTGAAAAGCATTCTGATTTAAGAGTTCTTTTGTACTTCGAACCATGTAGTTTATATTATACGTGGTATTATATACTCCAAGCTAATATATTTACAGATAAAATTATAGAGCAACCCAATACCTTATCCATTCAGAATTAACCTCAGGTGAACTCTAGAAGTTCCCACTTCTGTCTTCTCTTTGAGAGCTCTTCCTTTCTTATGATGGAATCTTCTAAATATATTGCGCTAGTGTATCAGAATCGAATTAGACTTCCGAATGGTACTATGAGTGACATTTAGATGGCCCCTCTCTATAGCTCTTATAGGTTCTCCCCATCCTCTCTCTCTTCACATATCAACAACATCGGTGCGTCGTATTTTCCACTAATTAAGTTCTATTTCTTCCAGTCGTCTCCACTCCACTCCCATCCATCGCTCCCTCCTCTGCTGTAGTGAAATCATTTCAGTTCATTGGCGCGATTTGTGGGCGGAGGTGAAGCCAAACGATTAGCGAATCGATTTGTGAGTGGCCCACAACGAATTGAATGTTGAGCGAAATTGAATTAGATCATTTATAGTAGATTGAAATCAATTAAAACATATCTTTTAGGGGTATGTCATGAATCACTACGAGCTTGGAGTATTTTTTTCCAGTCAAAAGAAGAAAATAGAGGACTGCCGTTCCTCTACAACGAAATACAAACATTGCTCATTACTTAAAAAACGTTAGTTTAGTTGTTTAAATAAATCGCTTTAATCAAAAACGTAGTAGTTTTTCATCCAAAAATATCAGCAAACTTGAAGCACAGCAACACTGACCGTAGCGTAGTTTCAAAGCTTAAGCAAAAGCTTTATTTTGCACTCGACGGCTAGCTTTTAGCCGTTGCCGCTTAAAGGAAACTTCGCGCATTACTCGTAAATTCGTACTTTAATTCGAAAATAATATAAAATTAAGAAACAGCTATCCGTCAATGACAAATTTGCTGATCGAAGAACTCATCTCATCCTAACAAGAGAGTGACTTTGCGATTTCGGCTGGAACACAGTAAATGTTTTGAAAACTGGTTTCGAGCCAGACAATGAAATTCATCTACATATAGTGACATATCTATAGTCCATGCTCCGCATACCCTTGTCTATGTCTATTACCCTGCACCCACAATACTATAAACAATACGACACCCTCAGCTTCGAACCCTCATAAACAATCTCAAACAGGCAATGTAAACAAACACCCTAAACTGGAAGTTGAACATAAAACAATAGATGCCGCCCTAGAATCCAGCCGCACCAGAATCACGCCACTCTTCAGAGATCAATTACGAATCGATTCTCAAGAATCACACCATCCTAGCTGACCAATCAGAGTCCCTATTCTCAGCCACCCCCAAGTAATGGAACACCGATCATACGCAGCGGAAGCCTTTCATCAAAAGCCGCCTTTCCCACATATCGATCGAGTCACGTACTCCATCTCCGAAGCCGAAGTCGAAGCCAACGCCTCCGAATCCAAATCCGAATCCCAAACCGAGCATCATAATATAAATAGTCTGCATCTAAGAAGCCAACTCAGTTCTGTTCAAGACAAACGTCAATCGCGACACCGTCGGAGAATTCAACCAAAGTTAATTCCGTTCAAGACTTCAGACCTCAGTCACCGTCGGGGAAATAACTAATCAATGTACGCTAAAGTTTAAGTGAAGAATAAAACCTTTTTTAAAACGTAAACTGAAGTGTCGCATATTTAATTGGCGCAGCCAGTAGGATCTCAGTTAAAAGTGAATCCCTTTTTTTAAGACGATCAATTGGCGTAGTGACAGTTACAGTGCGTAATAACCTACAGTGAAAAGAGAAAAAGTAACGCTAATACTAAAGAGATCCGCCAAAGAATCTACACACGATTGAAACTCAATTAATATTAGGAAAAAAGTAAATAAATAAAAAGAAATCAACATGCCGCTAACAGAAATACACCTGAACCAAGCCTTGAAGTCAATCAGGCAAATTCCACCATACGACGGATGCCAAGAACGCCTAAGCTCGTTCATAAGTAGGATCGAGTACATCTCCGAATTGTACTCAACAGAAGACATCCGGCAACAAAGCATCATGTACGGAGCCACTGAGGGTCAACTGTGCGGACGAGCACAACTTTTATCACAAAGCCTTCAACCCAACACCTGGACCGATCTAAAAGCAGCCCTAATCAGCAAATTCAACAACCACACTCCATACGAAACGCTGCTACAACAATTACACGACACCAAATTCAATGGGAATATTCGTAAGTTCGTAGAGGAACTAGAAATTAAGTCAAATGTTATAGTAAGTAAACTAAATCTGGAGACTAGCCCAGAAAATAAGATAATCTTTAAAAACGCTCTGGCAAATGCCACCAGACATACCATAGAAGATGCTCTACCCAATAAACTGTTCATCATTTTAGCAAAGAAAGACATTTCTACTATGGCTAATCTAGAAATATCAGCTCAAGAGTTAGGAATCTACGAAAATTTCGTAACTGATAACAAGAATCACGAACATTCAAGAAACGGAAATAACAATCGTAGGAATGTTGGAACTTATTACCCTCGCTATAGTAGTAACGATTATAACAATTAAAACCCAAGTACTTCCAGAAATAATCATGGATCGAATCGAAATAATTCAGGAAATAATGCCGTAAATAATAAAGGATTATTTAACGAATTTAGAAATTCCTTAAACCAGGGCAGAGTACAGAATCCCACAAACTATCAAATCAATCAGACACAGGCAGGTAGCAGTGCACCAAATCAGCCAGTCAAACGATCTAGGGAAATCCAAAGCGGACAAATGAAAATGGATGTAAATTTTCAGCAGAGTGCCTCGGAAGAAATCGAGGAAGACCATATATAGAAATAATCGTAAATAATAAAAAATTAAGAGGTATCGCGGACTCGGGATCGTCAATAAATATAATAAAAGAAAACTATACAGATTCCAAAGTCGATAGCGACAACTTCACCGTCCATACCATCAATGGACCCGTCCGTCTGACTCAGAGCATTACACGTAATGCAACCAAAAACTGTCCGACAAAACAAAAATTTTATATTCATAATTTTTCTGAAAATTATGACATACTCTTAGGCAGAGAATATTTGATGGCCAGCAAAGCCGTCATCGATTACCGAAATGAAACGGTAACGTTAGGAGAAAGGTCATACCCAATCATCCAAAGTGGAGAAGCAATTGCCGTCGGCAAGACCGCACACAAAGGTGTTAAGCCATCTTCAAAGGAAGATATATCTACACCTAAGTGCCTTGACCCATCTCCTGAAGGAGAGCAATACTTCGCTTCCGCATTAGAGAATGAATTAAGGGAATGCAACCAGCTAAGGTTGGAACATTTAAATGACGAAGAAAAGGAGAAACTAAAGAAAGTTCTCTATGAATTTAAGGACGTGCAGTATAAAGAAGGTGACATTTTGACCTTCACTAGTACTATAAAGCACGAAATTAAAACCCATCACGAAGATCCTGTATATCGTCGACCATATAAATATGCTCAAATACACGATCAAGAAGTGACACAACAAATCAAAGATATGATTAGACAGGGAATCATTCGTAAGTCGAACTCTCCCTATTGTGCACCCATCGCTATGATACCAAAGAAAATAGATGCTTCAGGAAAGCAGAAATATCGTATGGTAGTAGATTATAGAAGTCTAAGCGAGGTGACAATAAAGGATAAATTTCCTACACCCAGAATGGACGAAATACTAGATAAACTAGGTAGGTGCCAATATTTCACAACAATCGATTTAGCTAAGGGATTCCATCAAATTCCTATGGAACCTAGCTCAATCCCAAAAACAGCTTTCTCCACGAAGCATGGTCATTACGAGTTCACTCGTATGCCCTTTGGGCTAACCACTGCCCCCGCTACCTTCCAAAGATGTATGAACAATCTGCTAGAAGAGTTAATCTGCAAAGATTGCCTCGTATACTTAGACGACATCATTATATTTTCCACTTCATTGGAAGAACACCTGTTGTCACTAAGGAGAGTATTTGGAAAGTTGAGAGACGCCAACTTAAAGCTACAAATGTAAGTGTAATGTAAATGTAAATGTAAAGCTACAAATAAGTGTGAATTCCTGAAGAAAGAAACGGAATTCCTAGGCCATGTAGTAACAACTAACGGCATAGTTCCTAATCCAAAGAAAATATCTGCCATAATAAACTTCCCAATACCCAATACAACCACAAAAATAAAATTATTCATAGGTTTATGTGGATTCTATAGGAAATTCATTCCCAACTTCGCTAATATAGCAAAACCTATGACACTCAAATTAAAGAAACGAACAGCCATAGACCCAACAGAGGAAAAATACGTCGAGGACTTCGAAAAATTGAAAGTACTTATCACCTCAGACCCCATCCTCGCATTCCAAGATTTCAACAAAATGTTCACGGTGACAACCGATGCAAGTAACATTGCATTAGGAGCAGTGTTGTCGCAAGACCACAAACCAATCTGCTATGCAAGTAGAACCTTAAACGAACACGAAATCAATTATTCAGCAATAGAAAAGGAATTACTAGCTATAGTTTGGGCAACTAAGTATTACAGATCATACCTGTTTGGTAGAACGTTTGAGGTATTAAGTGATCACAAACCCTTGATTTGGTTGAATAACCTCAAGGAACCAAATATGAAGCTACAACGATGGAAGATCAAATTAAATGAATTTGATTTCAAAATAAAATATTTACCCGGAAAGGAGAACCATGTAGCCGATGCGCTATCAAGAGTAAAGATTAACGAAAACCTACTCGGGGAAACCATTAATAGTGATTGTGCAACGGTCCATAGCGCGCAAGAAGATAATACAAATTATATTCCACTTACAGAGAGACCAATCAATTACTATAATAGGCAAATAGAACTGATTAAAGGTAATGAGGATAAGGTACAAACATCCCACTATTTCCACAAGATACTGATAAAAATCACATATACCGAAATGACAGAATCATTAGCAAAAGATATAATAAAGGAATATGTGTGTACCAAAAAGAGTGCACTATGTTTCCATAACGAAGTAGACTTCCCACTGTTCCAAAGGGCATTCCTGGAGATAATCAGTCCAAATCACTTCACTAAACTGATTAAATCCAGTACCAAATATAGGACGTACTAACGAGATGTACAGTTGTTTCGTAACGTACGGGTCGGCAAACTCCTTGGACCAACGTTTGATGAACGCTAAAACACCCTTAGCTTTATTTACAGTTGCAGCTATATGGGTGTTGAAACACATCTTATGATCAAAAAGGACTCCGAGGTCATTTGAACTAGAACATATGAGACAAAATGAGGAGCGCGACGGTAAAATGTCATAAGTTTGCATTTGGAAAGGTTCAGAAAAAGAAGATTAGTTGAACACCACAATAGTAGTTCACTTAGATCAAGTTGAAGGCGTGTGTGCAAATACCAATCAGAGTAAGAAAGACAGATTTTGACATCATCAGCATACATTAGTGTAGTAGAGTATGTTATAACTTGAGGAAGGTTGTTCTCAAATAAAATAAACAGAAGCGGGCCCAGATGACTTCCCTGTGGCACACCTGAAGTAACATTAACAGTATTTGACAACACGTTAGAAAACAAAACACGTTGAGTACGGTTAGAGAGATAGGACAAAATCCAATCTAGAAGATTCGTTGGGAACCCTAATAAAGAGAGCTTTTGAATAAGCAGAGCATGGTTCACAGAATCGAATGCCTTGCTGAAGTCCGTAAAAACTACATCCGTCTGCAAACCAATTTGAAAACCCCGGTGGATTAGGTTAGTAAACTCAAGAAGGTTAGTCGATGTTGAACTTGTCCTCGACAAGTATCGATATGCCAACACACATTCATTCGAATACGACGATCAAGAAAGAAGAACATATAATAAAACCGTGCTATTAAAAGTTTACATATATGTAAATATATGTATGTATATTTTCGCGGTTGCAAGCCAATATTTCGATTTCGATTTTCAAATCATGGAGCTATCAGTGATCGATAACTAAGCAGTGTTTACACCATTATTTAGTTTTAATTGTGAAAAAATCTTTCTCGGTTGTGTGTGGGCATTAAAAACTAATAATTAACATCACATTATGGGGTAAGCAAAAAAGACCATCAATGATGGCAGCTACTGCCAGACAGCGGCAATCCAATTACAATGCGAGGCCAGCGGAGCACCCACGACTGGCTGCCAGCAAAGATTACATCAATCAACGGCCCGCATGAGACAAGGGGAGCAGAAATTTCCGCAACATCTTGGGAGTCCTCCCTCCTCCCCCTTCGCGGGGACAGCTTCTCTCGTTTCAATTGAAATCAATGCAAAGTTTTATGTTATGTTTATTCTTTTCCCAAACCAGCAAAGAGCCGTTGCACACGACTGCTCTGGCCCGTGTCGGTGCTAATGACGCCCGCAGAATGCAACAGAATCAAATCCACTGCTGCATTATATGAATCCACTCTTCCCACTTGAGATCTATAATAATAACAGCATCCCTGTCCAATGGGAGCCTGAGAGAATAGAGAATGGATGGCAATGATTCGGCCAAGTGATTTCAGATGGTCAGGAGTTTACTAGATCAAAAGTTTGACAACACGTTAGAAAACAAAACACGTTGAGTACGGTTAGAGAGATAGGACAAAATCCAATCTAGAAGATTCGTTGGGAACCCTAATAAAGAGAGCTTTTGAATAAGCAGAGCATGGTTCACAGAATCGAATGCCTTGCTGAAGTCCGTAAAAACTACATCCGTCTGCAAACCAATTTGAAAACCCCGGTGGATTAGGTTAGAAAACTCAAGAAGGTTAGTCGATGTTGAACTTGTCCTCGACAAGTATCGATATGCCAACACACATTCATTCGAATACGAAGATCAAGAAAGAAGAACATATAATAAAACCGTGCTATTAAAAGTTTACATATATGTAAATATATGTATGTATATTTTCGCGGTTGCAAGCCAATATTTCGATTTCGATTTTCAAATCATGGAGCTATCAGTGATCGATAACTAAGCAGTGTTTACACCATTATTTAGTTTTAATTGTGGAAAAATCTTTCTCGGTTGTGTGTGGGCATTAAAAACTAATAATTAACATCACATTATGGGGTAAGCAAAAAAGACCATCAATGATGGCAGCTACTGCCAGACAGCGGCAATCCAATTACAATGCGAGGCCAGCGGAGCACCCACGACTGGCTGCCAGCAAAGATTACATCAATCAACGGCACGCATGAGACAAGGGGAGCAGAAATTTCCGCAACATCTTGGGAGTCCTCCCTCCTCCCCCTTCGCGGGGACAGCTTCTCTCGTTTCAATTGAAATCAATGCAAAGTTTTATGTTATGTTTATTCTTTTCCCAAACCAGCAAAGAGCCGTTGCACACGACTGCTCTGGCCCGTGTCGGTGCTAATGACGCCCGCAGAATGCAACAGAATCAAATCCACTGCTGCATTATATGAATCCACTCTTCCCACTTGAGATCTATAATAATAACAGCATCCCTGTCCAATGGGAGCCTGAGAGAATAGAGAATGGATGGCAATGATTCGGCCAAGTGATTTCAGATGGTCAGGAGTTTACTAGATCAAAAGTTGAAAGCCCTACAACTGAGTGATGAATGCAATTTTCAATAGACTATATATGTGTCTGTTCCTTCTTTCATAATAAAACGATTCCCTATCCACATCCATTCCATCCACTAGTCCGCGTCTAGTCGGTTCCAAGCATTTTCCATAGTCTTTCATGGGTCTTTTCGTTGCAGCTGTTGTCGGTCCGCTGTTGGGCAAGCTCTATAAGCCACTTAAGACATCAGGCCCATAAATGTGTTGTTTTCTGATGTGCAATAAGGTAAAGCATTATACAAACGGTTTTCTCATTCCAGTTCTTGGCCACACTTTGAACTTCCAACTGTTTGACACTTGGCGATGCTTCCCATGAACCAAAACAGTGGGAACCTAATGAAAGGGCCCCGTCCTCTCTTAGTTCTCAGTAAATCATTCAGATTTTCAATTTCGCTTTCATTACGAGTATTTGGTCAAACGGGAGGTGACATCATTCGGAATTGATAAGAATACGAGTACTAGAAGGAGGCAATGAAAAGGTCGTCTTGGCATTGGATTCTTCGAAGCAGATTAAGCAGCTGTTCCAGCATTTACATTTTCCCCCCCACTTAGCGCTTTCACTTGGTCAATTTTGTAGAAACTAAAACGGTTCATTTAGCATTTGTTTATTAGTTGATAATTTGCATTGAAAATTACTTGGCTTAATTGCTGGGGCTGTTGCTGTTTCTGATGGTTTGGCATGCAAATGATTGTTAGTTGGTTGGTTAGTGGACAACACGTCGATCTTATTGACAACAATCAGAATGCGTTGCAGTTGATTGTTATTGTTAGTTGCTGCTGCTGTTGTTGTTCCAGGTTCAGTGGGCGTTGCTGCGCCCACACCTGGAGGTGTGTCCGACTCACTTGACTTGGCATTGGGCAGATTTTTCTTGCCTTTATTGCTGCTGCTGCTGCTGCCGTTGCTGTTGCGTTTGAGGGAAAACGTATTGCGGACGCGCGAAAATGTGGACAGCTGTTGCTGCTGATGCTGCTGTTGCGGCAGTGATTGTTGCGCCTCAATAAGCTGCAACGAGTTGAAAGAACTCTTCAGCGGCTGCTGTTCAAATACGTTAATGCTGCCATTTCCACAACCATTTCCATTTTCGTTTTCGTTTTCCCTTTGATTGCAGAAATTCAGTTGAGCTTTTCCGCTGACCAGCAAATCGTTGAGTTGCTGGTACTCCTCGTAGATGCCCCTACTGTGCCGCTTATTGATTTTGGCCAGTGGCTGAGGCTTCTGCGACTTTGATTTAAAGATCTTGTTCCACATTTTCTTGCTCATCTTGCTCAAAATTTGGAGTACGCGCGTCTCTGATGATTATTCACCTTCCCGATACTTCGTTATTTTTAAACACATTTCACATTTTCCGCGCTCCGCACCGTTTCGCTCTTTCCAATTGGACTTTTTCTTGCGCCGGCGTCTGGTTCAATTTTGAGCGGCAGCAACATCGCCGCCAGCCCGCCAGCAACATTAAGCTCTCGCAAGCAACAAGCTGCCCGCACAGTGGGCCTTTGGACCTTTTGGCGTTAAAAATCATACTGTGGACCATACTTATGGCGGGGCTATTTTGGATGTTTTTCCTTCGTAGTTGCGACACATAAATACGTACATATGTCGCTCTAAAACACAAATCGTAGATTGGTGAACTTTAAGTGTCCATATTACCTAAATTAAATTTTCTGAAAATTTGAATTTTTAAAATCTCTGAAAGATTTATCATATGCGTGAATCTGAATATTATTCGTATTATCCAAGCCGCTCATAGGATTTTTGATTTTGGCCACCTGATATCCACTGTGCGACGTGCCGGCAACATGTTGCCGTGCACATTTTGCATGGAATTAAAAATAGTTGCACTCCAGTTTTGGCTTTAGCTGCGGTGTGGATGGGTGGGTGTGGGTGTAGCTGCTACCAGCAATAAAGGCCACCATTCTTTTCCAACTTATTCCCTCCATTTCTGCTCTGGGTAGTCTGTTTCCCCTTCTCTTGATATTCGCTTGGTGAGGGTGTTGTGGTTTTGAGCAGATATTTGCCACAAAGAGATGAAATCATAAATTATGGTATATCTTGATCAATATAGCACATCATGTCAATACAGTTATGCCTATCTGTCTGTTGAAGGTTTAAAGGCACTACATATATCTTATAGCTGACGTTGCGAGTTTATATATGTAAGAGTATCAACAGCTTCGGAATTCGTCTTTGGACTTCCTTTCTTGTTTGTCTTGTCTTTACGGCTGATTTATTTAAAGCCGTCGCCGACACTGCCGCCCGTTCCGCCGCCAAATGTTGCTGAACCCTTGGCTGCTTAGACCGTCATTCATTCCACTCTGAAATCGGGCAGAATGACTGCCAATTCCCCCCATTTGAATATATTCGAATTTCTAAATTGAAGTAGTCTTTGGCGCGACTTCCTTTCGGGCCATCAGTCAATCAGCCTAAAGACTAGACATCAAAGTGGATCGTTTCCTGGCCAGTGGGAATTGGGTCCACGACTGGTACTGGGTGTAGTTAGTATGTACATATGTACAATAATATGTAATTATGTCCACTTATGGCCCTCCAAAGAAACATCAACTTACTTGCATAAGTTGCATAAGTGCGCCAAAAAAGGTAACCGCCATCGGAGTTGCATGTGACAACGGCAGCAGCAACATTTGGCGAGCTCAGCAACATTTGGTGTTGCAGGCGGATTACATAAATAAACAGCTGGGAGGGGAGTTGGAGGCGACACATTTGGCTGAACTGATGAGGACAGAACTCTTTAGAGAGTCTATTAGGTAGCTCATGAAATTTGCCGCAGATATATAAAAAAGATATAGTCAGTAGTAGTCGTAGGGAGAGGCGCCCGGGGTTGTGGGCGGCATCGTTTGTGGTCGCCCACGCGTCTCGACTCTGACTTGCCCTCAACATCCTGATAATCTCTTATAATTCTCACGCTCTGAGAGCGCAGCCGAAAATAGAAGATATGTTGCAGTTGCATATACATATGGTTCATACATATGTACATACATGTGCACGATGCATCTATCTCGCTCTACCGATTTTCACGCTTTTCACAAAAAAAGGGGCGCGTGCGTATAAATAGTCATCTCGAATCTAGATGATGTGTTGTATGGATGGCAAGGCGGCGACATGACACAAGCACAAAAACAGGCAAAAAAAAGTGAACTTAAAATTTAATATTTCCTATGCACTGAAAGAAATTAGGAGGAAAAATTTAAGAAACCTGACAGGAAGTCCAACAAACCTATCATTCTTTAATATGATATTGTACTGAAAAGCATTCTGATTTAAGAGTTCTTTTGTACTTCGAACCATGTAGTTTATATTATACGTGGTATTATATACTCCAAGCTAATATATTTACAGATAAAATTATAGAGCAACCCAATACCTTATCCATTCAGAATTAACCTCAGGTGAACTCTAGAAGTTCCCACTTCTGTCTTCTCTTTGAGAGCACTTCCTTTCTTATGATGGAATCTTCTAAATATATTGAGCTAGTGTATCAGAATCGAATTAGACTTCCGAATGATACTATGAGTGACATTTAGATGGCCCCTCTCTATAGCTCTTATAGCTTCTCCCCATCCTCTCTCTCTTCACATATCAACAACATCGGTGCGTCGTATTTTCCACTAATTAAGTTCTATTTCTTCCAGTCGTCTCCACTCCACTCCCATCCGTCGCTCCCTCCTCTGCTGTAGTGAAATCATTTCAGTTCATTGGCGCGATTTGTGGTCGGAGGTGAAGCCAAACGATTAGCGAATCGATTTGTGAGTGGCCCACAACGAATTGAATGTTGAGCGAAATTGAATTAGATCATTTATAGTAGATTGAAATCAATTAAAACATATCTTTTAGGGGTATGTCATGAATCACTACGAGCTTGGAGTATTTTTTTCCAGTCAAAAGAAGAAAATAGAGGACTGCCGTTCCTCTACAACGAAACACAAACATTGCTCATTACTTAAAAAAAACGCTAGTTTAGTTGTTTAAATAAATCGCTTGAATCAAAAACGTAGTAGTTTTTCATCCAAAAATATCAGCAAACTTGAAGCACAGCAACACTGACCGTAGCGTAGTTTCAAAGCTTAAGCAAAAGCTTTATTTTGCACTCGACGGCTAGCTTTTAGCCGTTGCCGCTTAAAGGAAACTTCGCGCATTACTCGTAAATTCGTACTTTAATTCGAAAATAATATAAAATTAAGAAACAGCTATCCGTCAATGACAAATTTGCTGATCGAAGAACTCATCTCATCCTAACAAGAGAGTGACTTTGCGATTTCGGCTGGAACACAGTAAATGTTTTGAAAACTGGTTTCGAGCCAGACAATGAAATTCATCTACATATAGTGACATATCTATAGTCCATGCTCCGCATACCCTTGTCTATGTCTATTCCCCTGCACCCACAATACTATAAACAATACGACACCCTCAGCTTCGAACCCTCATAAACAATCTCAAACAGGCAATGTAAACAAACACCCTAAACTGGAAGTTGAACATAAAACAATAGATGCCGCCCTAGAATCCAGCCGCACTAGAATCCAGCCGCACCAGAATCACGCCACTCTTCAGAGATCAATTACGAATCGATTCTCAAGAATCACACCATCCTAGCTGACCAATCAGAGTCCCTATTCTCAGCCACCCCCAAGTAATGGAACACCGATCATACGCAGCGGAAGCCTTTCATCAAAAGCCGCCTTTCCCACATATCGATCGAGTCACGTACTCCATCTCCGAAGCCGAAGTCGAAGCCAACGCCTCCGAATCCAAATCCGAATCCCAAACCGAGCATCATAATATAAATAGTCTGCATCTAAGAAGCCAACTCAGTTCTGTTCAAGACAAACGTCAATCGCGACACCGTCGGAGAATTCAACCAAAGTTAATTCCGTTCAAGACTTCAGACCTCAGTCACCGTCGGGGAAATAACTAATCAATGTACGCTAAAGTTTAAGTGAAGAATAAAACCTTTTTTAAAACGTAAACTGAAGTGTCGCATATTTAATTGGCGCAGCCAGTAGGATCTCAGTTAAAAGTGAATCCCTTTTTTTAAGACGATCAATTGGCGTAGTGACAGTTACAGTGCGTAATAACCTACAGTGAAAAGAGAAAAAGTAACGCTAATACTAAAGAGATCCGCCAAAGAATCTACACACGATTGAAACTCAATTAATATTAGGAAAAAAGTAAATAAATAAAAAGAAATCAACATGCCGCTAACAGAAATACACCTGAACCAAGCCTTGAAGTCAATCAGGCAAATTCCACCATACGACGGATGCCAAGAACGCCTAAGCTCGTTCATAAGTAGGATCGAGTACATCTCCGAATTGTACTCAACAGAAGACATCCGGCAACAAAGCATCATGTACGGAGCCACTGAGGGTCAACTGTGCGGACGAGCACAACTTTTATCACAAAGCCTTCAACCCAACACCTGGACCGATCTAAAAGCAGCCCTAATCAGCAAATTCAACAACCACACTCCATACGAAACGCTGCTACAACAATTACACGACACCAAATTCAATGGGAATATTCGTAAGTTCGTAGAGGAACTAGAAATTAAGTCAAATGTTATAGTAAGTAAACTAAATCTGGAGACTAGCCCAGAAAATAAGATAATCTTTAAAAACGCTCTGGCAAATGCCACCAGACATACCATAGAAGATGCTCTACCCAATAAACTGTTCATCATTTTAGCAAAGAAAGACATTTCTACTATGGCTAATCTAGAAATATCAGCTCAAGAGTTAGGAATCTACGAAAATTTCGTAACTGATAACAAGAATCACGAACATTCAAGAAACGGAAATAACAATCGTAGGAATGTTGGAACTTATTACCCTCGCTATAGTAGTAACGATTATAACAATCAAAACCCAAGTACTTCCAGAAATAATCATGGATCGAATCGAAATAATTCAGGAAATAATGCCGTAAATAATAAAGGATTATTTAACGAATTTAGAAATTCCTTAAACCAGGGCAGAGTACAGAATCCCACAAACTATCAAATCAATCAGACACAGGCAGGTAGCAGTGCACCAAATCAGCCAGTCAAACGATCTAGGGAAAGCCAAAGCGGACAAATGAAAATGGATGTAAATTTTCAGCAGAGTGCCTCGGAAGAAATCGAGGAAGACCATATATAGAAATAATCGTAAATAATAAAAAATTAAGAGGTATCGCGGACTCGGGATCGTCAATAAATATAATAAAAGAAAACTATACAGATTCCAAAGTCGATAGCGACAACTTCACCGTCCATACCATCAATGGACCCGTCCGTCTGACTCAGAGCATTACACGTAATGCAACCAAAAACTGTCCGACAAAACAAAAATTTTATATTCATAATTTTTCTGAAAATTATGACATACTCTTAGGCAGAGAATATTTGATGGCCAGCAAAGCCGTCATCGATTACCGAAATGAAACGGTAACGTTAGGAGAAAGGTCATACCCAATCATCCAAAGTGGAGAAGCAATTGCCGTCGGCAAGACCGCACACAAAGGTGTTAAGCCATCTTCAAAGGAAGATATATCTACACCTAAGTGCCTTGACCCATCTCCTGAAGGAGAGCAATACTTCGCTTCCGCATTAGAGAATGAATTAAGGGAATGCAACCAGCTAAGGTTGGAACATTTAAATGACGAAGAAAAGGAGAAACTAAAGAAAGTTCTCTATGAATTTAAGGACGTGCAGTATAAAGAAGGTGACATTTTGACCTTCACTAGTACTATAAAGCACGAAATTAAAACCCATCACGAAGATCCTGTATATCGTCGACCATATAAATATGCTCAAATACACGATCAAGAAGTGACACAACAAATCAAAGATATGATTAGACAGGGAATCATTCGTAAGTCGAACTCTCCCTATTGTGCACCCATCGCTATGATACCAAAGAAAATAGATGCTTCAGGAAAGCAGAAATATCGTATGGTAGTAGATTATAGAAGTCTAAGCGAGGTGACAATAAAGGATAAATTTCCTACACCCAGAATGGACGAAATACTAGATAAACTAGGTAGGTGCCAATATTTCACAACAATCGATTTAGCTAAGGGATTCCATCAAATTCCTATGGAACCTAGCTCAATCCCAAAAACAGCTTTCTCCACGAAGCATGGTCATTACGAGTTCACTCGTATGCCCTTTGGGCTAACCACTGCCCCCGCTACCTTCCAAAGATGTATGAACAATCTGCTAGAAGAGTTAATCTGCAAAGATTGCCTCGTATACTTAGACGACATCATTATATTTTCCACTTCATTGGAAGAACACCTGTTGTCACTAAGGAGAGTATTTGGAAAGTTGAGAGACGCCAACTTAAAGCTACAAATGTAAGTGTAATGTAAATGTAAATGTAAAGCTACAAATAAGTGTGAATTCCTGAAGAAAGAAACGGAATTCCTAGGCCATGTAGTAACAACTAACGGCATAGTTCCTAATCCAAAGAAAATATCTGCCATAATAAACTTCCCAATACCCAATACAACCACAAAAATAAAATTATTCATAGGTTTATGTGGATTCTATAGGAAATTCATTCCCAACTTCGCTAATATAGCAAAACCTATGACACTCAAATTAAAGAAACGAACAGCCATAGACCCAACAGAGGAAAAATACGTCGAGGACTTCGAAAAATTGAAAGTACTTATCACCTCAGACCCCATCCTCGCATTCCCAGATTTCAACAAAATGTTCACGGTGACAACCGATGCAAGTAACATTGCATTAGGAGCAGTGTTGTCGCAAGACCACAAACCAATCTGCTATGCAAGTAGAACCTTAAACGAACACGAAATCAATTATTCAGCAATAGAAAAGGAATTACTAGCTATAGTTTGGGCAACTAAGTATTACAGATCATACCTGTTTGGTAGAACGTTTGAGGGATTAAGTGATCACAAACCCTTGATTTGGTTGAATAACCTCAAGGAACCAAATATGAAGCTACAACGATGGAAGATCAAATTAAATGAATTTGATTTCAAAATAAAATATTTACCCGGAAAGGAGAACCATGTAGCCGATGCGCTATCAAGAGTAAAGATTAACGAAAACCTACTCGGGGAAACCATTAATAGTGATTGTGCAACGGTCCATAGCGCGCAAGAAGATAATACAAATTATATTCCACTTACAGAGAGACCAATCAATTACTATAATAGGCAAATAGAACTGATTAAAGGTAATGAGGATAAGGTAGAAACATCCCACTATTTCCACAAGATACTGATACACATTTCATATACCGAAATGACAGAATCATTAGCAAAAGATATAATAAAGGAATATGTGTGTACCAAAAAGAGTGCACTATATTTCCATAACGAAGTAGACTTCCCACTGTTCCAAAGGGCATTCCTGGAGATAATCAGTCCAAATCACTTCACTAAACTGATTAAATCCAGTACCAAACTCATAAATATTCCCAACTACTCCGAATTCAAAGAACAAATATTGAAGAATCATAAAGAGCTACTTCACCCAGGTATCGAAAAGACCACTAATTGGTTTAAAGGAAAATTCTACTACCCCGATTATCAAAAGTTAATCCAAAATATTATCAATGAGTGTCCTACGTGCAACGTTGCTAAAACTGAGCATCGTAACACCAATCTAACCTTCGAAATCATCCCTGAAATACAAAATATCAGAGAAAAGTATGTCATGGATTTCTATTTGGTAGGCAATCAACAATTCCTATCATGCATTGATGTATATTCTAAATTCGCTACCCTTGTAGAAGTTAAGAGTCGTGACTGGTTAGAAACCAAGAGAGCCATCATAAAAGTCTTTAACGAAATGGGCAAGCCACAGGGAATTAAAGCCGACAAAGATTCAGCCTTTATGTGCGCAGCATTGCAAGCATGGTTGAATGCGGAAAATGTGAAAATCGAAATCACCACCAGTAAAAACGGAGTTTCTGATGTAGAACGACTACATAAAACGATCAATGAAAAATTAAGAATCATTTCAAGTGAGGATAACATAGAAAACAAGCTCACAAAATTCAAGTTAATTCTATACACTTATAACCATAAAACGGTTCATAATACTACAAAAAGATCCCCAGCTGATGTCTTCCTGTACGCCGGACTACCAGATTATAACACTCAACTGAATAAAGTTAGGAAGATCAATCATTTGAATAACGATAGAATCGACTTTGAAGTAGACACACGCTACAAGAATGCACCCCTAGTTAAAACAAAAACAACCAACCCGTTCAAAAGAACAGGGGAAATTAGGCAGGTAGACGAAAAGCACTTTCAAGAGAAAAATAGAGGGAGGAAAATCACCCACTATAAAACGAAATTCAAAAGAAAGAAAAAATCTAATAAAAGTAAATACGATAATTGCAGAGTACCCGAAGAGAGTACTGGGAATCCGGAGCTACAACATGATTAAGATTATAATCTTACTAATGTTCACCGTCCTACAGTCTTCCGGACAGAATATAGAGATAGATCCCATCAACTCAAGGAATGGATATCTCATATTCAAAACAAATACCATTAACATACCCATTAATTATGAATACCATTATCTAACAATTAATATAACAAGAACAGATGAAACATATCAGAGTTTACTAGAACAGGCAACCCAATTTAATAACTAAATCCAAGTTTAATATTTAGTCGAGAAATCGCAACGTGAATTCAACGGCATCAAAATAGCCAAAAGAAACAAAAGAGGCCTTATAAATGCAGTAGGCACAGTATATAAATATCTATTTGGAACATTAGATCAAGGTGATAAAGTCGAATTAGAAGGAAAAATAAACAATCTGGCTAGCCACAGTGTTCAAGCTAACGAATTAAACTTAGTAATTCAAGCAGTAAATTCTGGCATAGAAGTTGTCAATAAATTAAACAAGGATAATGATAGAAATAAGCAACTAGAGATATTAATATTTAACCTCCAACATTTTACAGAGTACATAGAGGATATTGAACAACAAGATAAGGGATCTTTAATCCAAAATTATTGAGGCAGGATTACCTGAAACACATCGATTCAGAGAAATTATTAAATATCAAAACATCTACCTGGTTGAAAACAGACACTAACGAAATACTAATAATTTCCAACATCCCACGAGAGATCAGAAATATTCCTATACTTAAAATTGTCCCATATCCAGATGAAGATAATAACATCCTCACTGACCTAACGCAAAACAATTATTACGTTCTAGAAAACGAGGTATATGAAAAAGAATCAAAACGAAAAATAAATGACGAATGTATTTCAGGAATAGTCAAACAAGTAGAAACAAAATGTCCATACACCAAAGCACACCAAAACTTTCAAATAAGTTTCATAGAACCCAACCCAATTGTTAACTTGGAAATTACCAAAAACCATATTAAACCCAAATTGCCTAAACCAAGAAATAAAAGTAGAAGGTAACGCATTAATAAAAATACATAATTGCAGTGTACAGTTAAACGAATTCTTAATATCCAACTCCATACCAGAATTTGCACAAAGCATCTACATCAACAATAACGTAACAAAAATTAAACCATTGTCTTATTTGCAAACCAAAGAAATCGTAATAGAAAATACGCGATTAAATAATGTATTACATGTAAGCTTAATACTACTATTTGTCATAATCATAATAGGATTAAGCTACAAATTGTTAAATCTAAGTAAAAGCAATAAGCCTAAAACCTACCCGCACATAGAAACACCTTCAGACGAAGACGAGGAATCCCCAGCAGGGGACGCACCCGAACTATATCCAAGGATAATCGCCTGAGGACAGGCTTAAATCTAACAATGGGGGAGTGACATATCTATAGTCCATGCTCCGCATACCCTTGTCTATGTCTATTACCCTGCACCCACAATACTATAAACAATACGACACCCTCAGCTTCGAACCCTCATAAACAATCTCACGCTCGAAATGGACCACGCGCAGCCGATTGCAGGCAATGTAAACAAACACCCTAAACTGGAAGTTGAACATAAAACAATAGATGCCGCCCTAGAATCCAGCCGCACTAGAATCCAGCCGCACCAGAATCACGCCACTCTTCAGAGATCAATTACGAATCGATTCTCAAGAATCACACCATCCTAGCTGACCAATCAGAGGCCCTATTCTCAGCCACCCCCAAGTAATGGAACACCGATCATACGCAGCGGAAGCCTTTCATCAAAAGCCGCCTTTCCCACATATCGATCGAGTCACGTACTCCATCTCCGAAGCCGAAGTCGAAGCCAACGCCTCCGAATCCAAATCCGAATCCCAAACCGAGCATCATAATATAAATAGTCTGCATCTAAGAAGCCAACTCAGTTCTGTTCAAGACAAACGTCAATCGCGACACCGTCGGAGAATTCAACCAAAGTTAATTCCGTTCAAGACTTCAGACCTCAGTCATCGTCGGGGAAATAACTAATCAATGTACGCTAAAGTTTAAGTGAAGAATAAAACCTTTTTTAAAACGTAAACTGAAGTGTCGCATATTTAATTATATATATAAATTGCGTTTTGTACAAACTGGTTGGATATTTGACTTTGGAACTCATTCTATAAAATAATCATTGTGTTCGGGCTTTGCTTTGCCACAGACAGAGAGGCAGAAAAGGAGGAAACTCAAGTGTGGGCTGCTGGCACATTAAGCCGAGGGAAGTGGGTCATATGCCCCCCACTGGAGACCATTTAGGCCATATATGCAGATGGGCCATTACAATCTAAATCAGTCAGACAGCCAACCAGGCAGCTGGAGAGTGACAATGGAATACTCGTAGTTTTTGCTCGTATGAATATTTATTATTTATTATCGGAAACTTGTAAAAACTGGCACGCAAAGCCTCCCGACGTGACCGACATGGCTAAGGCGGAACGCCCGATTTATGTCAAGCTGCGAGTATATTTATCTGCCCTATGAATATAGCATATCAGTCGATCCTAGTTTTATTACTTTTTCGTTTCAATTGCAGCTCGAATTCTATTTAATTCTGCTTTGTCTTTGTTTTGTGGCTGATTTTTGCCAAAAGTTAAGCTGACATTCCTGTTTTCGGTTTTTTTAATTTAATTAAGATTGATTTAGTTTAGTCGACGCTGCTGACTGCAAATGGAAATTGACAAGAATATGTCAGTATCTCTTGTCTGTTGCTTGGCTTCTTTTTATACCCGATACTCAAAATGAGTATTGGGGTATATTAGATTTGTGGTAAAAGTGGATGTGTGTAACGTCCAGAAGGAATCGTTTCCGACCCCATAAAGTACACATATTCTTGATCAGCATCAATAGCCGAGTCGATTGAGCCATGTCTGTCTGTCCGTCTGTCCGTCCGTCCGTCTGTCCGTCTGTCCGTCCCCTTCAGCGCCTAGTGCTCAAAGACTATAAGAGCTAGAGCAACGTTGTTTTGGATCCAGACTTCTGTGATATGTCACTGCTACAAAATTATTTCAAAACTTCGCCCCGCCCACTTCCGCCCCCACAAAGAACGAAAATCTGTGGCATCCACATTTTTAAAGATACGATAAAACCAAAAACGCAGAATCGTAGAGGATGACTATATGTTCTAGAATGTAAGATCTCAACCAGATCGTATAATTATTATAGCCAGAATCAAGAAAACAATTTCAGTCTTTCTCGCTCTGTCTCTCTCTAACACACAGGTTTCATGGTCGGCTTTGCCAATTGCAAAATATGAGTTCAAGGATCTCAGAACCTATAAGAGCCAGAGCAACCAAATTTGGTATCCACACTCCTGTGATATCGGACCTTGACCGTTTCGTGTCCAAATTTCGCCGCACCCCCTTCCGCCCCCGCAAAGGACGAAAATCTGGGGCATCCACAAATCTCAGAGACTATTAAAGCTAGAGTAACCAAATTTGGTATCCGCACTTCTGTTAGATCTCACTATTTATTTATTTATTAAATTAACAAATTATCTGTTAATAATGGTACTTAGTTACTAAAGGCGGAAAAAGATAAGTTAAAAGTTAGCTAAATTTAAATGATTATAAATATTGCATGCAATTAGTTTAAGAGACAGTTCAGGGGATAGGGTTTGACAGAGGGAGTTATAATTATGGCATAAAACCCTAAAAGGTTCATGATCAGCATAATTAGACCTCCATATGGGTAGACGGATAGGCCTAAAAGTACGGGTAGGTCTGGATGGAACAGCCAAGTCAATCTGACCCAAGAGAGTTTGGGAGTCAACAGTCCCAAAAAGGAGCTTGTGCACGAACATTACGCCATTGCATATTCTGCGATGGTGCAACGACGGCAGGTCAATAAGATTTAGCCTAGACCGGTAGGGTGGCAAGATTCTACCCGAGTCCCAGTTAAAGTTCCGAAGGGCAAAAATTAAAAATTGCTTTTGCACGGATTCAATAACAGCCTGCTGCTCTTTATACTGCGGGCTCCACACACAAGAACAATACTCCAATATAGGACGTACTAACGAGATGTACAGTTGTTTCGTAACGTACGGGTCGTCAAACTCCTTGGACCAACGCTTGATGAACGCTAAAACACCCTTAGCTTTATTTACAGTTGCAGCTATATGGGTGTTGAAACACATCTTATGATCAAAACGGACTCCGAGGTCATTTGAACTCGAAATTCGCTCAAGGACATGATTTCCTAGAACATATGAGACAAAATGAGGAGCGCGACGGTAAAATGTCATAAGTTTGCATTTGGGAAGGTTCAGAAAGAGAAGATTAGTTGAACACCACAATAGTAGTTCACTTAGATCAAGTTGAAGGCGTGTGTGCAAATACCAATCAGAGTGAGAAAGACAGATTTTGACATCATCAGCATACATTAGTGTAGTAGAGTATGTTATAACTTGAGGAAGGTCGTTCACAAATAAAATAAACAGAAGCGGGCCCAGATGACTTCCCTGTGGCACACCTGAAGTAACATTAACAGTATTTGACAACACGTTAGAAAACAAAACACGTTGAGTACGGTTAGAGAGATAGGACAAAATCCAATCTAGAAGATTCGTTGGAACCCTACTAAAGAGAGCTTTTGAATAAGCAGAGCATGGTTCACAGAATCGAATGCCTTGCTGAAGTCCGTAAAAACTACATCCGTCTGCAAACCAATTTGAAAACCCCGGTGGATTAATAGTTTTCAATGTTTGATCTTGAACCTTTTTTGTGAAGCGGAATGATGTAGGACTCATTCCAAATTACTGGGAGACAAGACTGTTCCAAGGAGAGGTTGAAGAGAAAGGAAAGGGTTTGCAAAGGGACTGGGCACAGTGTTTTAAGATGCAACTTGGTACCTTATCTGGACCCGCAGAAAACGATATGTCCATAGATGACAAACCTTCCAGAACAACGCTTTCCTCGAAAAAGGGCAGAAAAATGCTGTTAGCTTGAGGTAGCTGGTACGGATACGGAGTGGATGCGTTGTAAATATGAGACGAGTACGTTGTTTGGAAAAAGTTAGCGAATAAATTTGCAATACCAACAGCAGAAGCTTCTGTTTTGTTCTGGTAATGAAGGGACGGAGGAAAAACGTTTGACTTGCGCTTAGAATTAACGAACGAATAGAATTTTTTAGGATCACTACGAAAGTTACTACTACATTGTGAAAGGTAATGATTATAGCACTGACTATTGACGGCAAGGAACAGAGAGCGAGCGGAGGAGTATAGAGCTAAGGCCAACGTGGAGCCCGACTTCTGGTACTTTTTATAGAGCCGGGATTTATTATTTTTTAAGTATGACAAATACTTGGAGAACCAGGGAGGCTTGGACGATACAGGTACAGTGATATCTGGAACAAACGTATTAAGGGCGGAGTAAATAGAACTATAAAACGAGTTAACAGTGTCATCTATGTTCGGTAATGAATAAAGAAACGACCAATCAACACGCGAGAAATGTAGATCTAAATCAATAAAGTTTGTTTTGCGAAAACACTTTATGTGACAAGGAGCCATGGAACTGTCAGCACCTCCAGATTGTGTACACTCCAGTGATATCAACAAAGTTGGATGGTAAGGATCTTCAGGGAGAGATATTGGGCTTGCTCTAGATACAGTAGCAAGAGAACCATCGTTAACAAAAACGAGGTCAAGAAGTCTGTCCCTAATGTTTTTAACGGCATTAATTTGGACAAGGGAAATATCCGTTAGCCCATTGATAAAGTCATTATGGCAATTGGGAAAAACCAGGTTAGCGTCATTACAAGGCAGCCAAGAAAGAAATGGGAGGTTAAAGTCCCCCATGACAATAATTCGATCATTGCACCCTAATGTAGAAACAACATTATTAATTGCTGAAAGGTGGTGTAAGTAAAGCTCAGCATCAGACCTGGTAGGAATGTAAGAGCAGGTTAAATAGAAAAATGCGGAGCCAACACGAACTTTGACTGCAACAAATTCAATTCCATGAATGTTATTGAATGGGAATAACTCAGATGAGAAAACAGATTTAACTGCTATCAGAATCCCACCTGCAAAAGATGGGCGGTCCATTCTATAAATAGTGTAACTATCAATGAAAATTTCGTGATCATTGACAGAGGAGTTAAGCCAGGTTTCCGTAACCGCGATGGCATCGAAATCAAAGGACGCGCTATTAGTATGAATTTGACGCAATTTTCCCAGCAAACTGCGAACGTTCTGATAGTGCATGGAAAAATAGTACATCAGTTTTTTGGAGCATGTTCGGTAATTCTTGGATTCGAGTTCGAATCTTTGAGAAGGAACTCATGCACAATTGTATGCTCAGGCCATATTGACGGTTCTAGAGAACAGGATAGTAAAGAATCAGGGAGAAGAATATGAGCTGGTTGCTATCCAGCAGCACGACGAAGGAGCTAAGGCGGTGATCAGGACCCACCAGTCCTCTCAGACGTCACCGATTTTCAGACCTCTCCCGGAGCCTAAGAGGAAACAGGTGGCAGGTGCACCAACACCCCGGACAAAGAGGACCAAGGCAGCGGGGGAGGTCCAGACCACACCAGGAGTAGCAGTTGAAAAGGACGCCCACGCTGAAAGGGAGAGAAAGGAGCCGGAGGAGACCCCATTTCTGACGGTGACCAACCGGCGCAGAAGGAAGAGGCCGCAAAAGCCGACTGGAGTGCTCGCGGACAAGACGCGACCAGACGCCATCGTCATTGCCACCAAAGGTGAAAAGTCCTATGCAGAGATACTGCGCAAAGTTAGGACGGACGAAACCCTGCGTGGACTCGGTGATGCGGTCGCCAGGATCAAGAGGACCCAAAAAGGAGAGCTACTCCTACAGCTCAACAAGTCGGGAGAGGAGACGGAGACGTTTAAAAGCCTGGTAGCCAATACGCTGAAGGAGCACGCAGAAGTCCGTAGCCTGTCGCACCGGGTGACCGTAGAGTGCAAGGACCTGGACGAAATAACCACCACGGAGGATATATGCGAGGCTCTGAGAAGCCAGGTGGAATTGGCGGAGCTGTCTGCGGATGACATCCAGCTGAGAAAGGCATACGGCGGAGCCCAGACGGCCACAATCAGGCTGCCAGCGGAGAGCGCTCAAAAGGCTCTGAAAATAGGAGTCCTAAAAGTAGGCTGGGTAAGATGCAGACTGCGTGAGCGAATCAGCGTCACCAAATGCTTCAGATGTCTCGAGTTTGGGCATATGGCACGACAGTGCAGTAGCAAAGTAGATAGGTCCAAGCTGTGGAGAAGATGTGGAAAGGAGAACCACCTGGCAAAGGACTGTAGCCTGGAACCACAGTGCATTTTCTGCAAGGGAACGAGCGCAGACTGGAAGCACGTGGCCGGCAGCGGTAGATGCCCCCAGTTTAGGAACGCCCTGACTAAAAGATCAGCATGAGGTGTACTCAGCTGAACTTAAACCATTGCGAAGCTGCTCAGTCTCTCCTGAGACAAGCAGTCAGGGAGAGGAAGACCGAAGTCTCATCTGCGAGCCATTCAGGGCGATACCAGGAAGCGGTTGGACCAGCAGCAGTTGCGGCAAGGCGGCCATCTGGGCCGTACAAATCCACCCCCAGGAGATATGCGCAGCCAACGAAGGATTTGTTAGAGCGAGGCTTAGAGAGGTAACCTTCTATAGCTGCTATGCCCCGCCGAGAGGGAACCTAGCGCGCTTCCAAAGTATGCTAGCGCATATAGCGGAAGACGCGCGCGGAAGAGCCCCCGTAATAATAGCGGGAGACTTTAATGCGTGGTCCGTAGAGTGGGGCAGTAAGGAAACCAACGCCAGAGGCACGTGTCTGCTCGAGGAATTTGCGTCCTTGGACGTAATACTCGCAAACGATGGCAACCTACTTCAAGGCGGGTCGAGGGTCCATTATCGACCTAACCTTCATGAGCGTCTCACTCCATAGGGGATCTACGTGGAGAGTAAGCGAGGAGCTTACGTTCAGCGACCACCAGGCGATCCACTTCGAATGCGGAGCAGCAACGAAAAGACAGCTAGCCAAAATTACCGGACCTAAATGGAAGGGCCACCACCTGGATGTGGAAACCTTCATGGAATATCTGCGCAACGCCAGCTGGCGTTGCGGCCCTGCGCGAGAAACGGCAGAGGGCCTGGCTCAGAAACTGGCGAAGCTCATGGAGGAGGTATGTGATGTGGCAATGCCAAGATGGAAGCCTTGCAAAAGAGGAGCGCCCTGCTACTGGTGGAATGCGGAGGTTAACCAGCTAAGGAAAGCCTGCCTACGAGCAAGACGGTGCTACCAGAGAGCACGAGGTCGGCCTGAGTTCGAAACCAGGGGAGAGGAACTCCGATCAGCGAAAAGAGCCCTTAAACGTGCCATAAAGGAGAGCAAGTCAGCCTGCTTCAGGCAGATATGCGAGGAGGCGGACGTCAACCCTTGGGGGACGGCATATAAGGTCGTCACCAAGAGGATAAGGAGCCAGTCAACACCGGAAGTGACCTGCCCGAGCCAAGACTCCGAGCTGTGGCAACAGATTTCTGTTGAGGAGGTGATAGCGGCTACCAGGAGAATTGGGGATAAAAAGGCACCAGGACCGGACGGAATCCCAAACAAGGCATTGAAGCTTGGAGCAACCACCAGACCAGAAGTATTTGTTGACACGTTCAACAAATGCCTACGGGAAGGAGTGTTTCCAGAGCAGTGGAAAGTGCAGCGGCTAATACTTCTACCCAAAGGAAATAAGTCCCCGGAGGAACCTTCAGGATACCGCCCAATATGTTTGCTGGATACGGTCGGCAAAACCCTGGAGAGAATCGTCTACAACCGACTGCAAGTTGTGATCCAGGAGAAGGAGGTCTTATCGGAGTCCCAGTACGGATTCCGGAAGGCCAAATCAACGGTCGACGCCATCAAGGCAGTCACCGACATTGCATCCAGAGCGATCGAGGGAATAAGATGGAGATTTGGCACAAAGGAGTACTGCGCGGTGGTGACCCTGGATATCCGTAACGCGTTTAACTCAGCGAACTGGTCTCGGATAAACGAGGCGCTCGGGAGAATTGGAGTTCCCACCTACCTGCTTCGGATAATAGCCAGCTACCTGTCGGGTAGGGTACTGACCAAAGCTCTACAGGGTGACAGCCGGAGTTCCACAGGGATCAGTCTTAGGACCTCTACTGTGGAACATAATGTACGACGACGTCCCGAGACTCCAGCTCCCGCAGGGATGCACGCTTGTCGGTTTCGCTGACGATCTCGCCCTGGTCGTGGTAGCCAAAGAGCTCCGAGATGTCGAGGCGACGGCCAACGAGGCAATCCGGATCGTATCCAACTGGATGGAAAACGCGGGATTGGACCTGGCTGGCCACAAAACGGAGGCTGTACTCATCACGAGTCGGAAGAAGGTGGAGTACGCGACGTTTCGCGTGGGTAATGCGACTATTAAGTCGCAGGAGTCAATCCGGTACCTAGGCGTGATGCTGGATAACCGATTGAACTACCGGGCCCACATCGAGTACGCGAGTCAAAAAGCCTCCCGGATGCAGGCAGCACTCGCAAGGATGCTCCCCAATATTGGTGGACCCAAGGCAGGTCGTCGCATACTCCTGGCGAGAGTAGTGGCCTCGATCCTACTGTACGCTGCGCCGGTGTGGTCTTCAACCCTATCCGGCAACAGGAGTCTAAGAAGAAAGATGTCAGTGCCATATCGGCTCTGCGCTCGTCGAGTAGTGTCTGGATATAGGACGGTGTCGGATAACGCAGCCCTGGTCCTCGCGGCCATGATACCGGTGGATATACTAGCGCTCGAGATGACGCATGTATATGAAGCGCGCGCAGGGATGCGAACTAATGCATCGCTAGAGACCATCCGTGCGTCGGAAAGGCGGGCGTCGATAGAAAAATGGCAGGCAAGATGGGACACGGCCACAAATGGACGGTGGACCCATAGACTAATCCCGGACATTGAGTCATGGATAGGGCGGAGAAGCGGAGAGATGAACTACCACCTCACCAAATTCCTGACGGGTCACGGAGCATACAGGAAGTATCTACATAGGTTCAAACACGAGGATACTCACGAGTGTCCTGAGTGTTCGAATGAGAGCGAGGATTCGGAGCATGTGATCTACCACTGCACGAGGTACCGCTCAAGTGCAGAGTATTTCCCACGACCAGAGGAGCTAATGGCGTTCATGACGGAGTCCGACGAGAACTGGCAGCGCGTTAGCAACACCCTAATAGCCATCCAGAGCGAGCTGAGAAGATGCGAAAGGGAGCGACGCGTAGAGGAGAGTGCCTAACGTAGGCAACCCATCCCCGCGAAGTAATACTTTGCGGTGATCCCGCGGGGAATGAGGTGTGCAGTTGTGCGTGGTGGTGAGTTTAGCTGGGAAGCCCCGAAGGGGTAGTCCAGTTCGTTGACTGGTACGGGCCGGTCGCGGTCTCTTAGAGATTCTCACCCGCCGTGGCGTATCCATGGCAAAAAAAAAAAAAAAAACACACACACACACACACACCCGTGTGGTAAGCGGGCAGTAGAATACCACCACAGCATGTCACAGCTTGTCGTATGAGGCGACTAAGAAGACACGGGGATGTTCTTCTCCCTCTAAAGAGCACTAAAGCAACACGTAACCGCCGGCACAAGCCAGGTATCCCCCGGATAGGTCTAACACACTTGTGAAACACCTAGCTAATACGAGAAGGCGACTAAGACGGAGACCATTAAAGTTTTAGGATAGGAACTGGACCCCCCATTTTTGGATTGATGACCCCAGGGCTGACGGAAGCCAGCATTCTAGCACTTTAGTACGCGGAATGAAACCCCGCCGAAATTGCTGCTAGGTTAATGCTGCTTCTGCCCCCGTTCCCGTGAAAAATTGGCAAATCTCTAAGCACGCTCCTTGTTCCGTAGCCATTAAATTGGACGTACAGGCTCAGTTGAGTCACTCCTGACTAGCGCGGATCCGGCTCTGAACTCCCGACCCCATAAGGGCGGGAGTCAACCCTCGCATGGCCTCCCTGCTTGCATAGACAACCATGGGATCATAACGCGACTGTACAACAGACAAGGACAACGGCTTACGAGTTGGGACCCAACAAAATGAGTAAAAGTATCACACCCATAACGACGAACGACTCAGAAGGCTTCAATAAAAGCAAAAAAATGGCGAGAACGCCAACTGGTGAGCGGACCGACGCCACGCTGCCGGCCCTCCCTGGCCCGGAGCAGCACCAAAATGCTCAGGGCAGCACAGCGCTGCGCGATCTAGGACGAGAGATCACGCAGCTAGTGGAGATGCTCGAGGATGGCAAGAGGCGATCCATACACCAACCCATTCGGGACTCGATCGAGAGCATAAGGGTGCTGTATGAGCTGGTTGCTATCCAGCTGCACGACGAATGAGCTAAGGCGGTGATCAGGACCCACCAGTCCTCTCAGACGTCACCGATTTTTAGACCTCTCCCGGAGCCTAAGAGGAAACAGGCTGCAGGTGCACCAACACCCCGGACAAAGAGGACCAAGGCAGCGGTCGAGGTCCAGACCACACCAGGAGTAGCAGTTGAAAAGGACGCCCACGCTGAAAGGGAGAGAAAGGAGCCGGAGGAGACCCCATTTCTGACGGTGACCAACCGGCGCAGAAGGAAGAGGCCGCAAAAGCCGACTGGAGCGCTCGCGGACAAGACGCGACCAGACGCCATCGTCATTGCCACCAAAGGTGAAAAGACCTATGCAGAGATACTGCGTAAGGTTAGGACGGACGAAACCCTGCGTGGACTCGGTGATGCGGTCGCCAGGATCAGGAGGACCCAAAAAGGAGAGCTACTTCTACAGCTCAACAAGTCGGGAGAGGAGACGGAGACGTTTAAAAGCCTGGTAGCCAATACGCTGAAGGAGCACGCAGAAGTCCGTAGACTGTCGCACCGGGTGACCGTAGAGTGCAAGGACCTGGACGAAATAACCACCACGGAGGATATATGCGAGGCTCTGAGAAGCCAGGTGGAATTGGCGGAGCTGTCTGCGGATGACATCCAGCTGAGAAAGGCATACGGCGGAACCCAGACGGCCACAATCAGGCTGCCAGCGGAGAGCGCTCAAAAGGCTCTGAAAATAGGAGTCCTAAAAGTAGGCTGGGTAAGATGCAGACTGCGTGAGCGAATCAGCGTCACCAAATGCTTCAGATGTCTCGAGTTTGGGCATATGGCACGACAGTGCAGTAGCAAAGTAGATAGGTCCAAGCTGTGTAGAAGATGTGGAAAGGAGAACCACCTGGCAAAGGACTGTAGCCTGGAACCACAGTGCATGCTCTGCAAGGGAACGAGCGCAGACTGGAAGCACGTGGCCGGCAGCGGTAGATGCCCCCAGTTTAGGAACGCCCTGACTAAAAGATCAGCGTGAGGTGTACTCAGCTGAACTTAAACCATTGCGAAGCTCAGTCTCTCCTGAGACAAGCAGTCAGGGAGAGGAAGACCGAAGTCGTGCTCATCTGCGAGCCATTCAGGGCGATACCAGGAAGCGGTTGGACCAGCAGCAGTTGCGGCAAGGCGGCCATCTGGGCCGTACAAATCCACCCCCAGGAGATATGCGCAGCCAACGAAGGATTTGTTAGAGCGAGGCTTAGAGAGGTAACCTTCTATAGCTGCTATGCCCCGCCGAGAGGGAACCTAGCGCGCTTCCAAAGTATGCTAGCGCATATAGCGGAAGGCGCGCGCGGAAGAGCCCCCGTAATAATAGCGGGAGACTTTAATGCGTGGTCCGTAGAGTGGGGCAGTAAGGAAACCAACGCCAGAGGCACGTGTCTGCTCGAGGAATTTGCGTCCTTGGACGTAATACTCGCAAACGATGGCAGGAAGCTAACCTACTTCAAGGCGGGTCGAGGGTCCATTATCGACCTAACCTTCATGAGCGTCTCACTCCATAGGGGATCTACGTGGAGAGTAAGCGAGGAGCTTACGTTCAGCGACCACCAGGCGATCCACTTCGAATGCGGAGCAGCAACGAAAAGACAGCTAGCCAAAATTACCGGACCTAAATGGAAGGGCGACCACGTGGATGTTGAAACCTTCACGGAATATCTGCGCAACGCCAGCTGGAGCCCTGCGCGAGAAACGGCAGAGGGCCTGGCTCAGAAACTGGCGAAGCTCATGGAGGAGGTATGTGATGTGGCAATGCCAAGAAGGAAGCCTTGCAAAAGAGGAGCGCCCTGCTACTGGTGGAATGCGGAGGTTAACCAGCTAAGGAAAGCCTGCCTACGAGCAAGACGGTGCTACCAGAGAGCACGAGGTCGGCCTGAGTTCGAAACCAGGGGAGAGGAACTCCGATCAGCGAAAAGAGCCCTTAAACGTGCCATAAAGGAGAGCAAGTCAGCCTGCTTCAGGCAGATATGCGAGGAGGCGGACGTCAACCCTTGGGGGACGGCATATAAGGTCGTCACCAAGAGGATAACGAGCCAGTCAACACCGGAAGTGACCTGCCCCATCCTGCTTCGTAGCATCGTGGAGGCCCTATTCCCACAGCACCCGTATAGGGAGGAGAGCGTCTCGAGCCAAGACTCCGAGCTGTGGCAACAGATTTCTGTTGAGGAGGTGATAGCGGCTACCAGGAGAATTGGGGATAAAAAGGCACCAGGACCGGACGGTATCCCAAACAAGGCATTGAAGCTTGGAGCAACCACCAGACCAGAAGTATTTGTTGACACGTTCAACAAATGCCTACGGGAAGGAGTGTTTCCAGAGCAGTGGAAAGTGCAGCGGCTAATACTTCTACCCAAAGGAAATAAGTCCCCGGAGGAACCATCAGGATACCGCCAAATATGTTTGCTGGATACGGTCGGCAAAACCCTGGAGAGAATCGTCTACAACCGACTGCAAGTTGTGATCCAGGAGAAGGAGGCCTTATCGGAGTCCCAGTACGGATTCCGGAAGGCCAAATCAACGGTCGACGCCATCAAGGCAGTCACCGACATTGCATCCAGAGCGATCGAGGGAATAAGATGGAGATTTGGCACAAAGGAGTACTGCGCGGTGGTGACCCTGGATATCCGTAACGCGTTTAACTCAGCGAACTGGTCTCGGATAAACGAGGCGCTCGGGAGAATTGGAGTTCCCACCTACCTGCTTCGGATAATAGCCAGCTACCTGTCGGGTAGGGTACTGACCAAAGCTCTACAGGGTGACAGCCGGAGTTCCACAGGGATCAGTCTTAGGACCTCTACTGTGGAACATAATGTACGACGACGTCCTGAGACTCCAGCTCCCGCAGGGATGCACGCTTGTCGGTTTCGCTGACGATCTCGCCCTGGTCGTGGTAGCCAAAGAGCTCCGAGATGTCGAGGCGACGGCCAACGAGGCAATCCGGATCGTATCCAACTGGATGGAAAACGCGGGATTGGACCTGGCTGGCCACAAAACGGAGGCTGTACTCATCACGAGTCGGAAGAAGGTGGAGTACGCGACGTTTCGCGTGGGTAATGCGACTATTAAGTCGCAGGAGTCAATCCGGTACCTAGGCGTGATGCTGGATAACCGATTGAACTACCGGGCCCACATCGAGTACGCGAGTCAAAAAGCCTCCCGGATGCAGGCAGCACTCGCAAGGATGCTCCCCAATATTGGTGGACCCAAGGCAGGTCGTCGCATACTCCTGGCGAGAGTAGTGGCCTCGATCCTACTGTACGCTGCGCCGGTGTGGTCTTCAACCCTATCCGGCAACAGGAGTCTAAGAAGAAAGATGTCAGTGCCATATCGGCTCTGCGCTCGTCGAGTAGTGTCTGGATATAGGACGGTGTCGGATAACGCAGCCCTGGTCCTCGCGGCCATGATACCGGTGGATATACTAGCGCTCGAGATGACGCATGTATATGAAGCGCGCGCAGGGATGCGAACTAATGCATCGCTAGAAACCATCCGTGCGTCGGAAAGGCGGGCGTCGATAGAAAAATGGCAGGCAAGATGGGACACGGCCACAAATGGACGGTGGACCCATAGACTAATCACGGACATTGAGTCATGGATAGGGCGGAGAAGCGGAGAGATGAACTACCACCTCACCAAATTCCTGACGGGTCACGGAGGATACAGGAAGTATCTACATAGGTTCAAACACGAGGATACTCACGAGTGTCCTGAGTGTTCGAATGAGAGCGAGGATCCGGAGCATGTGATCTACCACTGCACGAGGTACCGCTCAAGTGCAGAGTATTTCCCACGACCAGAGGAGCTAATGGCGTTCATGACAGAGTCCGACGAGAACTGGCAGCGCGTTAGCAACACCCTAATAGCCATCCAGAGCGATCTGAGAAGATGCGAAAGGGAGCGACGCGTAGAGGAGAGTGCCTAACGTAGGCAACCCATCCCGCGAAGTAATACTTTGCGGTGATCCCGCGGGGAATGAGGTGTGCAGCTGTGCGTGGTGGTGAGTTTAGCTGGGAAGCCCCGAAGGGGTAGTCCAGTTCGTTGACTGGTACGGGCCGGTCGCGTCTCTTAGAGATTCTCACCCGCCGTGGCGTATCCATGGAAAAAAAAAAAAAAAAAAACACACACACACACACAGTCGCGAAATTTATGCAATGAACTCGCTTTTAATTATACCCGATACTAAAAATGAGTATTGGGGTATATTAGATTTGTGGTAAAAGTGGTTGTGTGTAACGTCCAGAAGGAATCGTTTCCGACCCCATAAAGTATATATATTCTTGATCAGCATCAATAGCCGAGTCGATTGAGCCCTGTCTGTCTGTCCGTCCGTCCGTCTGTCCGTCTGTCCGTCCCCTTCAGCGCCTAGTGCTCAAAGACTATAAGAGCTAGAGCAACGATGTTTTGGATCCAGACTTCTGTGATATGTCACTGCTACAAAAATATTTCAAAACTTCGCCCCGCCCCCTTCCGCCCCCACAAAGGACGAAAATCTGTGGCATCCACAATTTTAAAGATATGAGAAAACCAAAAACGTAGAATTGTAGAGAATGACCATGAATTGGATCGTATTATTATTATAACCAGCATCAAGAAAACAATTTCATTTTTTCTCGCCCTGTCTCTCTCTAACACACACGTAGCATAGGCGGCTTTGCTTAGAGTAAAACATTAGCGCCTAGATCTCAGAGACTACAAAAGCTAGAGCAACCAAATTTGGTATCCACACTCCAAATATATCGGACCGAGACGAGTTTGTTTCAAAATTTCGCCACACCCCCTTCCGCCCCCGCAAAGGACGAAAATCTGGGGATATTCAAAAATCTCAGAGACTATTAAGGCTAGAGTAACCAAATTTGGTATCCGCACTCCTGTTAGATCTTACTATAAAACGTGTATCTCAAAATTTCGCCCCACCCCCTTCCGCCCACACAAAGGACGAAAATCTGTTGCATCCACAATATTGCACATTCGAGAAAACTAAAAACGCAGAATCATAGATAATGACCATATCTATCAGATTGCTGAATCTGGATCAGATCAGATCATTTTTATAGCCAATAGGAACAAATCAATTTGCAGTGGCTACGCAGCGCCCGACGTCACGCTCAGACTGATTTTCTGTCTCTCTCGCACGCACTCTTTATCGTGTCGTTTAATATTAGCGGCGTCTGCCGGAGGAGAGCCATACTGACTTAGTATCGGGTATAACCGTAGAGTTGCGGTGTCCGCAGCAACTCACAACGTTTCCCCTCGTTTTTTGTTATCTCTCTTCCGCTTTTTTGTTGTAAGAAAAACGCGAGCGCGTCTTTTGTCGCCGGCGTTTAAAAAAGCGCCAAACTCTCTTTATCCGAACATGCAAGTTGCTTTATCGCGTTTTTGCAGTATCTTTTTGGGTGTTTTAATTTATATTCATTAACGATTTTGCCTCATTGCCAATTAATCACCTTTCGTTTTCAATGCACTTTCAAAAATTTGGAAATACTTTTGCCTTGTTTCTTTTGTTGTTTTCTTTTCACAATATTTCTTTTTTCTTGCACGCTATTTTTGGTTATTTTTTGCCGTAGTTTTTGTGATTGGCTCACATTTGAAATTCGCTTTGTTCGCAGCCAGTTTCCATATAATTCCATTGCATATAATTTGAGACTGCGATTGCCGCGACTTGCAATTGGAGTTGAGTTGGGTCGCAGTCCCTCCACAGCGCCTTCTACTCCTGCAACCCACCTCCACAGTCGTCTACACCTCCTCCGCCTCCTCCACCGCCTGCGCCACCCTCGTTGGGTTCGTTGTCGTATGGATCTGTAAAAGGTCAGAGCGTGAGATATGAATTTTAATCGAGCTGTCAGTGCAGAGATATCTTGTATAATCTTTCAGAGGGTATGATGTATGATATCATATCCAAGGCTTCGACGCCCGAGGCTACCCTTTCTTCTTTCTGGTTTTATAGTATCTAAGCATTTCAGCAGCTACGAAACGTGAGGAGCCAGCAACAGCCAGAGAGACAGATTGCGCTGCGCCAGGCCAAATACCAAATAAACATTCACCAATGGAGCTAAGCGCATATAAGCTAATTTGCGAAAGCCAACAACAGACTACGAATAGCGTCAGACAACCGCTGCAGAAGCGTGTATCTCTATCTAATGAATACGCAAAGCAGAATATGATGAAATCGTCTAAACTTAGATACGGTTTTTAAGGGGCTCGGCTCACGCAATCCTCCAAACGGACAATGAGAGCGACCAAGCTGGAAAGACAGGTGTCTGGGGACAGGCTGGCGAGGATGATTAAATTGGTTTTTTTTTTTTTCAGACACATTTCCCTAATAAGCCAATCAATTACCGTTTACTATTCGTTTCAGCCGCTAAACTTCGCCTTGAGCCTCCCGATTGGGGCGCAGTTCGAACGAGACTGAGCCTCTCAGAACGGGCCCGAGCATTTTCTCTTAATTGCGAAATGAAAGTGAACTCAACATCTGCATTAAAAGCAATTAAATATCTTTTGTGTGTGAGTGAGTATTACCCCCTGCATAGTCCATAGATATTGTATCTGTATCTCTCCAGCTTCTCTCAGTGCTTGAGAGAGTAAGCTCTGTTTGGGGTGAGCGGGTGGATCGAGGGGCATCTTCTAATTATACTTTTTTTGGCGCTGCTAATGGTCAGACTCGACTCTGAGCCTTGCCATGGAAGTATTCAATGAATTGGAACTAATTGGTGCGATGAAAATCTGTATAGGAAAGGTCAGGGCCAGGCCCATTATTAGATCGAGCTGAAGGCCAATAATCTGTAATGATCCACCCACACTTGACCAAGTAGAAAATGTTATACTCCATGAAGATGTCACTCCATAGATACGAGTGCCTATGGATAGGCTAATCTAATAACACGCCTGTCAATCGCATACAACGCAATCGATAAATCCTTAGTTGTGTTCAGAAAGTCGTAGATAAACCAGACGCCATATGTTATACAATATAGAACAAGTTTTTTATGGTTGCTGCTGCTGTTGTTGTTGGGTAATTGTGTGTTTTGTGTTCACTTGAAGCGACAAACCCGTTTCGATTTTCACATGTGCCAGAGCTAATTTATGCCGCGCTCTGTTCCTCCACTCCACCAAATTACTGGTTTCCTTCGGGGTCTACGCACAGATAAGACCTAAATTTATGTAAGATTATTGTGCATAATTCGAGTTGAAAGGTTTTCCTACCCTGCCGCACCCTCACAGGTCCAGTCCAAATGTTCTGTTATGCATATGAAGTGGTTTTCGGAACAGTCATAAATGTGAGGGCCATATTGGGATAGGGCTGCTGTTTGAGGACGTGCTCTGAGTAGCCAGTCAAGAGTAACGCAATTGAGGCTCCTGATTGTGCTGCTTGGAGAGATTCATGGGAGGGGGGCAAATAGCTCTGTTACAATCCTAAAAGTCATGCCCCCCAAATCTTCCACTTCAAACTTGTTTCCTTATTTGGCTAATTTATTTATTTATGAATATCACATCTCATCGTTTTCTTGGAGAAGAATCATCATGATTTACCACCCACTCGAAGCATACCGAGACGCTGACGAACCATATCTAGATATTTCTTCATTCCGAAATTCGAATCAAACATGCAACTCCCACGTCCGCAACTCAAGCTTTAAGCTCGGCTCCAATCGCTGCAATCTCACACAGGGATGGGACGGGAGAACAGAACGTGGAACTGAAATGTGGCACAAATATTGAACCCACTTCTTGCCACAGAGCATTGAACCAAAGGCGATGTAAACAAAAGCCCACTTGGAGCTGGTCCCCCAAAGAGCTTGTGACAGCTGTCTGCCTCCAAGTCTCGGGCCCAACTGTCGTCGTCGTTCCAATTGGACAAGCTCACCTTCAAATGCAGTCGTTGCACATGCCCCACATGGCATGGCCATTCCGCATCACTTTCGGTTTGGCCCGGTAACAGATGTCAGAGAGAGGGAAAATAAGCGCACTGGAGTGGACATTGTCTTGTCTTTCGGTGCCTGTTGAAGGGCACGGGGCGTCCCCACCACCAGCTGTACGAGGTGTCGGCTTACAAGATCTAATTTCACGAATAAGTATATAAGTAGGCCATGCGATAAAGTACCTAAAATACCCATGTGCATATGTTTCTTTTCCTTTTTATACCCGATACTCAAAATGAGTATTGGGGTATATTAGATTTGTGGTAAAAGTGGATGTGTGTAACGTCCAGAAGGAATCGTTTCCGACCCCATAAAGTATATATATTCTTGATCAGCATCAATAGCCGAGTCGAGCCGAGCCGAGCCCTGTCTGTCTGTCCGCCCGACCGTCTGTCCGTCCCCTTCAGCGCCTAGTGCTCAAAGACTATAAGAGCTAGAGCAACGTTGTTTTGGATCAAGACTTCTGTGATATGTCACTGCTACAAAAATATTTCAAAACTTCGCCCCGCCCACTTCCGCCCCACAAAGAACGAAAATCTGTGGCATCCACATTTTTAAAGATACGATAAAACCAAAAACGCAGAATCGTAGAGGATGACTATATGTTCTAGAATGTAAGATCTCAACCAGATCGTATAATTATTATAGCCAGAATCAAGAAAACAATTTCATTCTTTCTCGCTCTGTATCTCTCTAACACACAGGTTTCATGGTCGGCTTTGCCAATTGCAAAATATGAGTTCAAGGATCTCAGAACCTATAAGAGCCAGAGCAACCAAATTTGATATCCACACTCCTGTGATATCGGACCTTGACCGTTTGGTGTCCAAATTTCGCCACACCCCCTTCCGACCCCACAAAAGACGAAAATCTGTTGCATCCACAGTATTGCAGATTCGAGAAAACTAAAAACGCAGAATCATAGATAATGACCATATCTATCAGACTGCTGAATCTGGATCAGATCGGATCATTTTTATACCCAAAAGGAACAAATCAATTTGCACTGGCTACGCAGCGCCCGACGTCACGCTCAGACTGATTTTCTGTCTCTCTCGCACGCACTCTTTGTCGTGTCGTTTAATATTAGCGGCGTCTGCCGGAGGAGAGCCATACTGACTAAGTATCGGGTATAACTGTAGAGTTGCGGTGTCCGCAGCAACTCACAACGTTCCCCCTCGTTTTTATACCGGATACCCAAAATGAGTATTGGGGTATATTAGATTTGTGGTAAAAGTGGATGTGTGTAACGTCCAGAAGGAATCGTTTCCGACCCCATAAAGACCCCACAAATCAATTTGCAGTGGCTACGCAGCGCCCGACGTCACGTTCAGACTGATTTTCTGTCTCTCTCGCACGCACTCTTTGTCGTGTCGCTTAATATTAGCGGCGTCTGCCGGAGGAGAGCCATACTGACTTAGTATCGGGTATAACCGTAGAGTTGCGGTGTCCGCAGCAACTCACAACGTTCCCCCTCGTTATTTGTTATGGATATGCCCAAATTAATCGACTGGGTCCACAGATAAAGGCGATTCGAGGGATTGAGTAATTAGAAAGGGTATGCTTAGGAGACTTGATAGATATTCCACTTTTCCAGTATTTGCATAGAATGTGCATTAGAAAATCAAATGCTAATGGTGTTAACCAATCAATGTGAACATTGACTTTCAATTGTATCAATTAAAGTTGTTTTTCATTGCATTGTCGGGCAAATTGTCAGCATACTTCCCCTTCCCCCCACAAACCGCACAATTAACGCGAACTTGATCCATTCACAGTACCCGAAACCGATTAACCGCAGTTCCCACCTGTTAGATCATCATTATGAGGGGGAGATCATTATGGGTAGATACATTATAATTGAGGCAACAGGCTTTCGCTGGATCCGTTGAAGAAGAAAGCCATAAAGAGCAGCACCCATAGCCACACCCGTAGCCGTACTCGAACAGGTTGAAGTCACACTTTGGAGACTCTGCTTTGTTCCCAGTGCTGATGTCATTCGGTAATCATCTAAGCCCCGTCCCGTCGCACGGGGTTTGCTTAGAACTCGACAGCACGTCACTCGACTCGAGAGTCGAGAGTAGAGTCGACTAGTCGTGCGAAGGTTACACACAGAATCTTGAGACGAAACGAAAAACACTTTCAGAGGCGTGTTCTGTTCCGTTCGCCGGATCTCAATTTCAAATCAGAGAACGGACGCGACTCTGTCAATAAGTATTTGTCTGTACACCGCCCGTGTTTGATGTTAATTGCAGCACTACCCATGCATACATGTATCCCCTAAATAGTATCTGTGTGCATATCTGTAGCCTTATGCAAATCTCTTGCTGAAAGCAATAGAAAAGCATTTGCCAGCCTGCCTCTTATTGGGCTTTTTGGAGCGTTGCAAATATGCATAGAAAATATTTACCAACTGTGAAATATGTTGCGTTTTTTTGTTTTGTGGACGGAGCGGGAAGGAAACCCCACAGAAACTAAAGAAAAAGAAAAACTGATGATTGCTTGATTGGTATTTATTGCTGGAACTGTCAGAGATTGCGATTTGAAATATGTTATTAAAGATACAGATAGTTATTTCATATATGTATCCATATTTTGTACATAATTTCCTCTCTGTATTCTATTATTATGATTATCTCTAGATCTGCATTCAAGTTTTAAATTTTTAACAAATTTCCATTGGGTAAAACTGCCAATTACTCGCCTCTACTTTGTTGATCTTCTCTACCAGGGCTAACCACATTCCATGCCAACTCATGCTGCCACATGTTTCGACTGCGTCGCCTCGCGAAATTCCAAAAGATAATTAACGTCAAAGTTAACGAGTTCAAGCCATTTGGCTTGGGTACAGTAAACACCCCCACACTGACTCCCAATCCCTTGCCCCCATAAGCAAATCAGTTACTTAGCCTCGATCTGAAATTAGCACACAAATGGCGACCGAGGAGCCGGCAATGAAATGGCGAAATGCCGGGCCGAAAGGAGTTTCCTCGGGCCACTGTGGGCTTATCGATTAAACACCCTGAAAGGAGGAGCGAAAGTTCTCGGAAAACATGGCTATAAATGGTATAATGACGCCAGACATTAAAGCCGCACCCAGCTGGCCAGTCGGCGGTGGATGTAATATCCTTTGGCTTGGGGACTGGGGGTTGCCCCGGGTTGTTGTTGTTTGTGCTTCCGTTGTTTTCTGTTGTTGTGCGGCAAACAACTTTGAGTGAACTTGTTGTGCCCGGCTGGGGCAGCGGTGGCCATGGAGCGATTCCATACATATGTGGATCCAGTTGGGTTGCCATGTGTTGTCCCTACTCCTTTTATCTGACCAAATACATCTGATCCTGCAGGGAAGCACCCACTGATTGCCTCCTTGCATGCCAACGGTGACCAAACAACCAACCCAAACGAGAGCCTACCAAAGCCAACAACTAGAGCAAGACTTCCATATACCCCACAAATATATGGTATGTGTGTCCCTGGCCATATCTTATCGGATAGATAAAAAAAATGCATGGTAGTAGGCTAAAATCAAAAGAGAAACTGAGCGACCGGAGAACCTTATCTCTACGCTGGGCTCTGTCCGAGCCTATCAAGATGCAAACAAAATACCAACGCGGATGAGGTATGGGAATTAGCCTAGGAATGGGAATCTCTATATGAGTGCTTGATAAATACATTTTGCGCATTAATTTAATATTTTGTTTCCAATACCTGCGCTATATTTATTCGACTCTGGGGATGATAAGGCAAATTCAAGGTGGAGATATGTCTGGAGAAAGAATAAACGATGATAAGTTGAGGCTAAGATGTATGGGTATAAAGAGAATGGAAAGTTGAACAAATAGTGAATGAAAAAAGAGGTAAATAAATAGAAAAGAGCACTAGAGCACTAGAATAAATAGAAGCTACAGAGATATCCGATATCTTTAGACTCGATCTAGTGTTCCATTAAAGAAATTACACTCTTCCGCTACGAAACCTTTCCCATCATTAGATAGATACCTTATCTATAGTACTGTCTATAGTACTTCAGTTTATAGTACAACTAGTTGTTTGCTCTCGAGTTCTAGATGTTTACTTCTCCATAGGTGGGTCTCTCTGTATGCGTAATGTTCAAGTGTGTTTACCTTATCGATACAGAAAAAACTGCTAATGAACAATTCATGGCTATAATGGTGACTAAATAATTGGCTATTAATATAGCTATTTAACTTATCAACAAATTCCAATCCGAAATGAGCTTCAAACTTACCTTGGGGCGGACGAGTATTCCTTTGGAAGAGTTGCTGGCGCTCTAAGTAATTGAAAATCCTCAAAGTCCGGTCAATGGAGCTCCCCCTTGAGATGGATTAAAGCCCTCTCATATCATATATCATATCACAATCACCCATACACACAGACACTCGCACTCACACAGGTAGAACGGAAAAGTGGGATCAACCTTCTGGGCGCCACTTTCCCCCTTCCCCTTTCGATAAACTGCTGGCCCCAACAATGAGGAAAGTTTTACTTATTTATGCAATTTTTAAAAGAAATCAGGTTTTATTTTCTCTCAAAAAAATATTTATTGTCTTATTTTATTTTTTTGTTTGCTGCACACACGCGACGACAACGACAGCGACGACGGCGACTCCAACGTCTCGGCGATTCAACGAGCGCACAACGAATGAGCCGCTCCGCGTCTCTGAGGCCATTGGGTGCTCTCTGCCTCTGCCCGGCTCTGCCCGGCTCTCTGCTCCGCCCTCGCTCAGCTGCGCGTCGTCGTCGCTGGGGCCCCGTTCAGAGCTGCGTCACTACGAAGTGAACTTTTTTTGCAACCCGGTTTGAGCCGAATTTGTTGGGGCCATAATGCGAGCCCATAAGGCCTGCAGGGAAGACAGAGCTCGGAGGGCAGAAGCTGGGGTAGCAGGGTGTCAGCGTGGGCATCTTGTTAATGTGACAGGTTTCGCCTTTGTTGCAGTCCAAAATGAATGCTTCAATTGATCTCCACCTCCGCCGAATGGCACTTGTTGCTCGCTTTTTGGCTATTTTTAATTTTTTCGAAATTTCTCCTGAAAAAATGACACTTGACGCGTGTCCACGGGATTCTGGCTGGCAGTCGTTTAGATAAATGTTTCCGCTACTGAAATTTATTTGAAACAATTTGAACAGAGCCCGAGAAAACCGGCATAAATTACACAAAGGAAATGGGCGTGTCAGGTGGGCAACAGCTAAATTAAAACGCCGACGCGTGGCAAAGCGTCTGACAGATCGCACCAGATCGGGTCAGATCCGATCAGACCGGAATGCAGGGGCCCACGCTGAAGCAATTACGAGTATGGTTAATTGTTTGGGGAACAAATGTACACGACAATCGAAGAAAAAGGCAAAAAATTGATCAAGAATCGAGAGAATTGAGATCAATTCTTAATAGACTGATGAGTATACAAAATGTACTATACTTATATTTTTCTAACACTTTACACAGAATAATCACTTTAATAAAATAGCTCTTTGAGGAAAGACTGCCTCCGGTTGGTAGGATTATATCGTAGACAGAATCAACTTTGTTGACGACGCTTTTTGTACCCTCGATTACAGCTCTAATTGCAGGTATATATAAATATTGCTTGGATAACACGGAGTTCTAGGTGGTTCTAAAAACAGTAGCACTGCAGATGAAATGCTTGCAGGGTGGGAGCTGTAGGAAGAGTAGCTGAGGCAGATGCCTACTTCTGGCTGGGCGTGTAGTACATGGAGTGCAGGAAGAGGCGGGTCACCTCGCCAATTACCGAGCGGTCGGGTATGCTCTGGGCCATGCCGTTCAGGGCCATCTTTCCGACCACGGGCTGGCCAGGATCCTTCATGATCTCCGCCGTGCAGCTGCGAACGTCGGCAATGAAATTGTCTGCCACTCCGGCCTGGGTGTGCATGTCCGTGACGCAGATGTGGATACTGGTAGACAGAATACCAAATTTTAAGCATGGTTAACTATGGTTTTAATAGATCTATCATACCCAGAGGGGAACTGCAGGGCATTCAGGTTCCAGCCGAGCTTGCAGAGCGAGTCCGACAGTCGGAAGATATCAAACACATTCGATCCAAAGGCAATGACGGAAGTGGCTGGCTTGCCAAACACAAACAGGCCATCGCTGTCGCGAACACTGTGGAGTTTCGATAAGGTCAGCCGTAGTCCAAGTGCATTCGTACCCAGTCTTACCCCCTCTCAATGTAGCGAGCCGTGTCCACAATGCGCTTGGTAGCCTCCAAATAGCCATCGTAGCCGAAGCTCATCATGGTGGCCCAGCAGGCGGCGATGATGCCTCCGGCACGGGAACCATTTACAGTGGGTGAGCCGTAGACGCCGCCTGGCCAGTCGGTGGTCACTGTGAACTGGTGATCCTTGAACTTCTTCTCAGAGTACAGGATCACCGACGATCCCTTTGGAGCAAATCCGCATTTGTGCGTGTCGGCAGAGATGCTGGTTACGCCCTTAACGTCAAAGTCAAAGGGACGCAGCTTGTAGTCGGCATTGCGGACCAGTGCCACCACAAAGCTCCCCAGGCAGGCGTCTACGTGGACGGGAATGTCGTACTTTACGCCCAGAGCGGCGATGGCTTCGATGTCGTCGATAGTGCCGTAGGGGAAATTGGGAGCAGAGCCAACCAGCTGTAGCGGCATAAGGCTAGAATTAGTGGGGATAAATTGGGGAAACATGGGTCAATCCTCACCAGAATGGTGTTCCTATTGATGGCACGCTTGAACTTCTTCATGTCGACCTCGAAGGTCTCCGGATCGACGTCCACAGATCTCACATGGATGTTGAAGTATTGGCCAACCTTGTCGAAGGCCGCATGCGCGGTGCGTGGCACGACTATGTTCGGCCTGGTGATTCCCTTGTACTCGCGAGCGTAGTCCCGGTATGCCTTCATGGCCATCACAATGGACTCGGTGCCGCCGGTTGTCATGGTGCCGCAGCTGTCGTTGCTTCCATGGAACAGATTGCAGGCCATACGCACCACCTCGGCCTCCATTTTGTAGACGCCCGGGAAGAGGTCCGCATGGAGGGGATTCGTGTACGACGCCTTGCCATACACCTCCGTCACGAGCTGCACCAGCTCCGGGTTGTAGCCGTACACGGCACCGGAGACGCGACCGTCGCGCCATTCGTAGTGACCTGTCTTTAGATGGTCGTCCACCAGCTTCAGGATCACCTCCTTGCTCAGACCCTTCTCGGGCAGCGTCACCGTGTATGTGAGGTGTGCGTTGCTCTCCTTGATCGCCGATTCGAAGTCATTGTTGGCCTTGGTAAGCTCCGCCTCCACCTGTCGCCGAACTGCGGGCATTTTCTTGGCGAACCTGAAGAACTGCCGCCTGCAACTGCAACCAACAAAGCGATGGAGGAATGATCGCCTGATCAACTAATTTCAATATTCCCCTATCGAATAACCTAATGCATGCTTATCTAAAGGCGTATCGAACCATGAAATAAAATTATGAATCATTTTATAATGAGAATGTGTCGATCGGTAGTCGCTGGAACACGATAGCATATCGTGGAAGCCAGACAGGTCTTGTGCGAAGTTGCCGAACGGAAAGGAACTTTTTCCAAGAATTCGGGTTCCAACTGGTTGCTTTAGAAAACCGATTGTAATTCCAATTTTGGAATTCGTAGAACGTTTTCCATTTAGGGGATTAGTCATAAGAAATCTCTTGTGCTTCCAAACAGGTACCACCTGACTGATAAAGGAGCTACAAGGGAGAGCCCATTGAAAACTAAATTCCAACTAGCGGATTAGCGGATATTCTTATCGAAGCCAGAAGCTATGCCGTTTGGCTATATATAAATTGTTGTGTATATATAAATTTGGTTTCTAATCTATTGTAATCTGTTCCCAGATTAAACGCAAAAGTTCAGGAAGGGCACACAACGGGTGCATGGCACTCGAACTCTATTATATAAGGCACAAAGTACATAGTACATGGGTATACATAAGTACCGATTTCGATTTCTTGAGTCAAACTACAAAAATGGGCCGGCTAGGCTGGGTATTTACTTGGTGGGCTGCGTAGGAAAGTGCAAGCCGTGGCAGATAAGATTGTTTGATGGATTATAATTTATGACGCCGCCGACAATGGCGTGAAAGGAATCGACAGACACTAGGTGGCCTGACTTTTGCCTACGAGTGCCTACTTGTAGATAGTGATGTATTTTGAGAAGACCTCTCTCTCAGTGGAAACTCACTTTCATTCTGACAGACAAACGTCCAGAGCCAGACATCGCCGAGCACTGTGGTGGCGGTGATGGTGGCCACCTGCCAGGGCTCCCGGGCACCGAAGGCGCGATTGATGCCCTCGGTGACGGGCTTTAAGCAATCGTTGCCGGAAAACGGGCGCATCTTTCCGCTGCTGAAATGAGAATCGGTTATGGATTTTGCGTTCCGGAGAGTAAGAGCCAAACACTGCCGCACGCGCACGCCTCTGGCAAATAACTGATTCGAAGCGTGAATGTGGGCTACAAAGTGGTCGACTAAACGCTGATAAAGGTCTGGGCATGTAGTATCTCTCGAATTTAGTTGATACGATACGCCACTATGCTATATTATTGCACCAGCTGATGCAGGCACGCAATGAAAACAAAGGCTCGGCTAAGTGTTTGATGAGGCGGCTGGTGCGTTGTCGGTTACTCACCTCTGTAATCTGTAATCAGGCTTGTTATAATGCAATTAACTTTATCGTTGTTTTGGTATGTGGGGACACAAACGTGTCTCCAGTCGGTGTTCCGCTGGATTCCTTGGTGCCGGTGCTCCGCTGACGGTTCTCGCACCAGGTTTTCGGCCTGGCCAGTACCGGGCTGCTGCTGCCGATGTCCGCCGCTTCCGCTGATGTTGATGCCTGCCGCTGATGTCTTGGTGGGATCGTCGTCTCCACGATCACCAATTTTGCGGCCTCCACTATTCTCCACCGGAAAACCTCACCACACTACCGTTTCCAGGATTACTCCGCCGAAACGGGAGTGCCAAGCAGGCGGGCTTTTTCAATTAAGGGGCCCCAAACGTAGGCCATCGCCCACATCCTGAGATTGAGAGTCTCTGGCTCCATCGACTGAGATGCCTGGGCTACTGCTTCAGATCCTTTGCGTGAAACACCCCAATACGTGAGCCTTGCAACGTCTCCAGCTCGTACAGACTGTTGCCCATACTCCGGATCACTCGGCACTTGACGTATTTTGGGCTGAACTTCGCGTTGATGTTGTCTTTAAATTTGCTCAACACGAAATTCCGCTTATATATCTCCTGACCCGGTGAGTACCTAATTTCTCGAGCTTTTCGATTATACCTGTTCTTCGCTCTGTTGTAGGCTTCATGAGAGTTTCCTCGGACCTCATCTCGGACTATTTCCATCTTGTCACTCCTCGCCAAGGGGGACATTTGTGCATCATTTACGGCGCCCAGTCTGCGTGCCAATTTATAATCTCGGCCGCTAGTAAACATGTGCTGCCCAAACAACACAAAGTATGGCGACGTCCCGAAACCCGTGTGTATAACGCTCCTAGCCACACTCTGGATCTCCGTCAGCTTCTCGTCCCAGCGCGTGTGATCCTCACTAGCGTATGTCCTTATTGCTGCCAGTACAGTCTGGTTTACTCGTTCGGCCGCGTTCGCCTGCGGTGCATAGTTCCCCGACTTCAGGTGCGTTATGCTTCTCCTATCCAGGAATTGAGAGAATTCAGCTGACACAAATTGCTTTCCATTATCGGTATGCACTATTTCAGGCACGCCAAACTGCGCGAGACCTCGGCGTGCAAGAATCGGATCACGGCCGAAGACGTCGCCTTAGGCAAAGCCATCAACCAGACATATCTGGACATGTGATCGAGGACTATTAGTATGACTACATTGCCACTTGGAGTCCTCGGATATGGACCCAGGAAATCCAGGTACAGTTTTTGAATCGTCCTCTCGGTTCTGGTTTCGGCCCCCATGAGTGGACGGTCAACCCGTGTTGAATGTTTTGTTTCTTTGCAGGTGTCACAATCAGCCACATATGCCTTCACCTGCACGGTCATCCGGGGCCAATAATAGAACTGTCGCAGCCGTCCCAGTGTCCTCGCGATTCCTCCATGCATTGCCACATCGCTGTCGTGAGCCTGTTGGATCAGTGTGCTCGTCAGGGCTTCCAGACGTGTCTGCTGCGTGTGCGTCAACTCGTGCGGTTCCGTTGGTCTACTCCTAGTCAGCACCTCAGCATCAATTTCGGCTAATTCCTTGTGTCGTTCTAAGCCTACTTTATGCGGAGGCAGACCAAACTTTCGCCAGAAATCGACCCCTAGGTACAGCGGTTGTTTCAGCGAAGGACACAGGAACAACTCCATAGTCTGCTTCTGGCCTCCATACGTCATTACCGTCGACACATGTCCCAGTATTTTATGAGGAGTGCCGCCCGCTGTTTGTACTGAGAATTTCTTTATGTCTTGAAGTTTCAGCTCCAATTCTCCTATCAGAGAATCCCCAGAAGGCTCACCGATGCCCCTGTATCCAGTAGTCCCATCAGCGTCCTCGGGCCCAACTTCACTCGTGCGAATGGCCTGTCATCCTGACGAATTGCCGAGTGGACTGCAGCACACACCTGGAGCCGCCTCCTCTTGCGCCCCTGAAATCTGTCCCGAGCCCGCTGTGCTCTGACTGCTCCCGTTCGGATACTCTCATCGACTTCGTCCCCCATTATCCGATTCCTGGCCTGTTCGTACTGCCGCTGTCTTTCCTTTATCGGCTTGCGCTCGGACCATCTAGCTTCGGGTAATACCGCTTGGTTAACCTTATATATGGTAGTGTAAATATTCTTATTGCTACTTCTTTCCTTAGGGGTATCTAATTTAACGTTGGGGGCCTATCTATTGGCTGCTTCGCGGCGACGTGGAACTCGACTCCTCCAATTGCTCCTTTTCGCGTTTCCCGGCCGACATTTAGGGCATTTAGGGAGGATGACCCCGGCCAGCCCGCACTTGTAGCAGAACAGGTTACGCACGGCCGACTCACACTCAAAATAGGTGTGACCCGGCTGAGCGCAATTCCAGCACTTCAGCTGGGTGCGGTCGCCTCCGGATTCCCTTGTCCTATGGACAGCATGCAATGCCTCGGTCTGTGCCTCCGGGTCGTGATTGTTCGCATCCAATTCATGTACTTTGTGATCTTCCCTGCGCCTACTACCCCCATGGTCTGGACCGCTCCTTGTCCATCGCGTCGCCAGCAGTTTCTCGGCGTCCGCACACTCTTCTCGCAGCTTCTGTAGATTTGGTATCTGCATTGGATAAATCACCCTCGAAATTGCATCCCTAATATTGATCTTTATGATCTTTATTAGATCATAATCCGAGAACGGATTCAGCAATCTCGACCTTAACACCAACATCTCCTGGATGTACTGGTCCGCCGACTCCCCGTGGCGTTGTCGGCGTTCCCTGAGCTTTTGCTCTCGCTCGAACTCTGTCCGACGAACTTGAAGCTGCTGCTGGAGACCATATCTCAGATTCGGCCAGTCCGGCATTCCTACCGTCCGAACATGCATCCAGTACCAATCCCTTGCGTGGCCACTGACCAATGTGTGTAAGGCTTTCAACACCTCCGCATGATCTCTCGCATGAACTCTAGCATGTCCGCTTGCATTGACGATCTCAGCGCTTCCATTTGCTGCCCGAGCGACGCTCGGTAGGTCTCCTGTGCTTGGGCTAAGGCTGCGTTCACGGCTGAGCTTAACTCGGACGGTAACACCAGGTCCTTACGGGTTCGCTGTGTGGGGACACAAACGTGTCTCCAGTCGGTGTTCCGCTGGATTCCTTGGTGCTCCGCTGACGGTTCTCGCACCAGGTTTTCGGCATGGCCAGTACCTCTGCCAGCTGCGGAATCGGAATCACCATGCAGACTCGCACCTTTGTCAACCATCTGGGTCGCACATCACCATCGTGGAGAAGAACAAGTGCATGCGGCCATACTGCACCTACGAGCAAGTGGAGCTGCCCGATCAGACTTGTCCCACCACACAGTGGAGTGATTGGAGCCCGTGCTCAGCCACCTGTGGTCGCGGCGTGACCATCCGCACCCGTCTCTTGTTGCTGTAGAACGGACCCGAGAAGGAGAACTGCACGCAGCGAATGGAGCTGCATCAACAGAAGGACGTGTCGAACCCGCAGGACTGCCACATCAATATGGAGCTGGCCAAGGACATTTGCGTTCAACAGCCGGACTCTGGTCCTTGCCGCGGCAGCTACCAGCGCTACGCCTTCAATCCGCACACCCATCGCTGCGATGCGTTCAGCTACGGCGGTTGCCGTGGAAACCGGAACAACTTCCTTACGGAGAACGACTGTCTGCACACCTGCAGCATGACAGGCTCCGCCTCGAGCACAGCTCACCAGGATGGCAATCTACCCAAAGGCTGCATCATGTCCGAGTGGGAAAATTGGTCGGCCTGTAGCGTCAGCTGCGGCCTCGGCTTCTCCGAGGCCCATCGCTTTGTCATAAGCGAGCCGAAGCATGGCGGCCAGTCCTGTCCCAAGCGTTTGGTCAAACATCGTCGCCAATTACTCAATATACGTCTCCACAGAGATTCAAATAAACACAATTACATATTTTCACCTATTTTCTATTGATCATCTTAAATACATATATCACACCACACAGTAACGCATGAGATACTGACGGGCCTTCCAGGAGTTGCCATTGGCGCGGTAGATGAGATGCAAGTTGAAGGCCGTCTCGTGCTGAAGTCCCAGAGTGTCCTCATACTCGGCAATCAGTGGATGATGCACGGCCAAGGCCTTTTCGTAGAACTCGACTGCGAGGTGGAGTATATTGGCCTGATGGTAGATGCTTCCGATATTGTAGAAGATTTCCAGCTGGGCAGCGCACCTGCAGAAATCATCGCCAGCAGACCGGAGTTCTTTGTACCGCTCGGCAAAGGCCACCGCTTGAGCTACGGCTGCCGACTTCCGGAGCACCTTCTTCTGCAGGGCCAACTGATTGAAGACGACGGCTATGGAAAGCGCTACCAGGGGATCCGGATTCTCGCGTAGCATGGGCACGTACACGTTGAGGGCGTACTTGAATGAACTGCAGTTGAGATGGTAGTGGCCCAGGAAGAGACGCATCTGTTGGTCGACAAGGGGCTGGCGATGCAGGAGACGCCTTATGTAGCGGCAGTACCGCATGTCCTCCCCCTTCTGGACGAGCAGGGAGAGCAGGTTCCACAAGTTTATCTGGTTCGGCTGCTTTGCGATGAGTTCACGCAGATACGAAAACGCAATGGCGCAGTCGTCATTGAAATAGCAGGCCAGTATCATAATCCTTTCAATCTCGTAATGGTAATACGTGAACCTCTTTGTGGTGACCATTGCGAAGCAGAGCTTCTCAGCGGCACTGCTCATGCCATGTGTGTGGGCCGTGCGCATCAGGTCCAGAAACAGATCATACTCATCCTTGATGGTCAGATCTGATGCGGCACTCTTGCCGGGATCCTAAAGATCATTCAATTGTATGGAATTCTTTCGGAATCGAACAAGTAAGTATTTTTGCCTGCAGCTCCGGCTCTGTTGATCCCGTTGCCCCAGCTGCCAGACTTCGCATCTGCATAATGGCCTTTAAGCTCTCGGCGTTGTAGGTACTTCCGCCGTTGGCCGCCGCTATCATTTCCTCGCGATTTTTCAGCTTGATGGAATGTCTACTGAGCAAAACATATCCCACGTCCAGAAACTCTTCGATGCGCCCGATTTGCTTCAACATTACGCATCTTTCGTAGAGCAGGCGATCAATCAAGGGCTGGCCCTCGACCTCGCCAGACTGCTCCAAGGCCTCGATGGCCTCCTCATGCCGGCCCTGCTGTTTCAGAAGTGCGGACAGCTTGAACTTGGCATCGTAGCAAACGGGGGCTAGATGGACCACTCTCTGGTAGCATTGGATGGCCTCATTGGTGCGATTTAGCTGGCGAAGACACTCCGCCTGCTGCAGCCAGACGAAGGCGGGACAGTCAAAGGTATTGCCATCGGTGATGGGACTCATAAGGGCTATGGCCTCGGCATACTTGTGCTCCTGCATCAGGGCTTCCGTGATGTCCATGTACAGTTCCACGCGGCCCACGGACAGGATGTGCTCCTGTACATTCTGGATGAGGTAGCCCAAGAGGTGGTGGGCCCGCAGATGGATCAGACTCACACATAGCTTGGCCCTCAGCTCGGGCGCGTAGTCGTCGGGTATGACGCAAAAGTAAATCATCTCCAGGCTCTCCTCCTGATCGTCTTCCAGCTCAAAGTTTGTTCTCTCTCTGTGGCAACTGAGCACCTTGGAGTATCGCTTGTTGATAATCAACAGTTCGAGATACATGTTGAGATCCTCCAGGCTAAAGCGGGCTTCGCATCCACTGTACGCCCCCTCCATGGCCTCGAGAGCTATCGCATGCTTCTCGAGGACGTGAAAGAAACGAGCCACTCGCCCATTTTCTCCAGCAGCTGGGCTTTTCGGAGCCTTAACAAGTAACCTTTTGGAAGCACTTTGATGGCCTTTGTATAAATAAGACGGGCACGGGCCATGTTGCCCTGCTGCACCAGCAAATCAGAGACTCTTATCCACATGTCGCGATCCTGAGGGTTCAAGTGTGCCGCGAGAGTGGAGAAGTGCAGGAACTTGACCTCGTCGCGATTTTCATAGATCTCGGCCAACGTGTAGAACGGCTCACTGGCCAGCGGGTTCTGGCGGATGATCTCCATGCAAATCCGTTCGGCTGTCTCATACCGACCGTACGCGAAGCTCAGGTTCGCCTCGCCCATCAATCCTTGCAGAGCGGGGCTCAGCTGGCTCTTGCGCCCCAGATTTCCGCCACCGCCGGAGCGAGCACCTTCCTGCTGCTGTCCCACCGGCGGTTTTCGTTGCGCAGACACTGTGGGTTGTTTCTCTGCTTCCTCCTCTCCATTATTTTCATCATCTTCGTCGCTGGGCTCGAGCTTTGTGCAGAAGTCTGGGAATTCTAGGCACTGGACTCCCTGCACATAGCGCTTGATTAGCGCTCCTTCCTCCTCGTAGTCGTAGTTCTGGTCACTGTCTTCGGCCTCCCCTGTAGCCATGTCTATGATGTCCACAATCCTGAGGGGCTGCGTCTCCTCGAACTGCTCCAACTCATCGTCCGGCACATCGTTGGTCTCAATTTCCTGAATTAAACGTTGGAGTCGGCCTGGTCCATTGTAAACATTACACACCAGCAAACTTAACCCCCTTAAACCCCCTCAAATTAAACAGGTGAACAGCGTGAGTTACGCCGCAGAAAATAATACTGAACTTTCTCTATCTGTTTTTTTTCTCCGTCCTTTCTCTATACATAAAAAAGGGCAACGATATTTTTTACCAGAACAGCGCTAAAGTTCTTCAAGTTTCTTAATATTCTTGGAGTGCATTTAATACCCAATGGTCTACAATGGGTTAAGTTAATCAACAGGAGATCAAACAAACGGCCCTCGATACTATCGACTGGGTAATCGCAGAGCAGAGCTACCAGACAGAGCTAAGAGTTAACGGAACTTTTTTTTACTGAATGCTTATCGCGCAGTCCCTGTTTTTACTTGTGTATTCTTGTTTTTAGTGGCATCAACACGCATGCACGCAAGAGGAATGAATCTGCAACTTGTAAGTGAGCATGCAGCACAACTAGTGGAAGTTCGCTAATAATGAATTTCAAATTATAGTTAGATCGGCAGCTGTCGCATATAGGCACCGAGGTGGATTTTTGGTTAAAACAAACGGTACAGCTAGCGAAATCGGAACCATTAAACGGAACGAATGCCGGAGAAACTATGCCGGGAATCGGGATACAGAACGGGTAGGTGAGGAGTACCAGGGAGTGCATTTTACTGTTTTCCATTACATTTTTGCAGGTCATCGGGCTTTACGCGCGATCGCCGTACTACGAGCCCAATGCGAAAATGCTGCAGGCCCAGACAAACAATTTTATGGACGACGATTTGACCGACAATGACGCCATCTTTGCGCATTATTTGAGCACCGAGAAGTTGGAGTTTTACAATGCGTCCTCGGTGATGCTGACTCTGCTTACTATCGAGGATGTGACTACAATGAAGCTGTACTCGCAGCTCATCGAGCCGGATGTGGCGGTTCATAAAGTACATATAAATGCATTTCGTGTCGCTCTCTCTGCTAGCGATTCTGTTAATGCCGAGGAAGTGGTGTCCCCGGGAATCGATGAGGTTGTCTTGATACCCAAGTGCAGTTTAATGGCCTCGCCGCTACCAAAGGAGCTCATATCGGCCCTGTTTCCACATCCGCATGAGCAAATGCCTTTTAAAGATCAGATGCGCCGCCATGTGGCCAGTGTGGAACAGGTCTGCCGCACCAGTGTTCACTTCAAGTTCAGTAGGGGAAAACTTCCAGACGACAATGTGTTGCAGTCGCAACGCTTTCATGTAATTCTCCGCTCCACGCGTATTCCGTTTCGCTTTATGTACCGCGCTGTCAATATGCTCCCGGAGATGCCAGGTCTCCGTCGTTACCTCTTTCCCTTTCCGAATTGGCTAACCACAATGATAGAAACCTCGAAGATTTCATTGCATGACTGCAATCTTCCATCTTTGATGCAAATCCAACCGCCGCCCCCGCAAGCTCCTCCAGCACATATTTCGCTGCTGAACGAGACCATAGGCGATAATGAAGAACAGTTGGAGGCGGTGCAGACGATTGTGGCTGGACCCAATCCCAAAGCTCCATTTATAGTGTTCGGACCACCAGGTAAGCATCAGGTATGCTAGCCACAGTCGTACACAATTCACACCTTCTATCCATTCAGGCACTGGCAAGACCACTACCATTGTGGAGGCCATTCTACAGGTGCGCCTTCGACGACCGCAAAGCCGCATCCTTGTAACAGCCGGTTCGAACTCGGCCTGCGACACGATTGCCATGAAACTGTGCGAGTATATCGAAGGAAACTTTCGGCTCATGTTTTTAAGGGAAAAGAAGGTACTGAAATTGGTGCCGCCCTTGCTGCTGAATAACTCCAATTGCTCGGACCATTTGTTCAAGCATCTACGAGTGCGTAATGTGATTACGTATACCATCATCGTGGCCACATTGGTTACTGTCGGCCGCCTGGCTAACGATGGCTTTGGTGACTTTTTCACCCACATATTCATCGACGAGGCTGGAGCTTCCACCGAGCCGGAGACTATTATGGGCATTGTGGGTGTTAAAAAGAACAAAGAGAACGGCAACTTCGATCGCACCCTTCAGGTGCGTCTGCGTCGTAACTATCGGTCACATCCCGAGATCGTGCGTCTTTTTAACGAGCTCTACTACGGCGGAGAGCTAATCGCAAAGGCTCCGGACGAACAGGTCAACCTTGCCGCTGAATGGGATGTGCTGCCCAATGGCCAGTTCCCCATCATCTTCCAGGCCACACATGGAGTCACCAAAAACGAGGAGCACACCACCAGCTCCTTCAATTCGCTGGACGCAGAGGTTCTGTGCTGGCACGTCAAGCGCTTGATAAAAAATGGCCTCGGCCCAAATATAGAGGTAAAGCAGGAAGACATCGGTGTGGTGGCTCCATACACGTCTCAGGGCAACCTAATCATTCGGAAGCTTAAGCGGCAGGGCCTCGGCAATGTGGAAGTTGGCAGCGTGGAGACCTATCAGGGCAGAGAGAAGCTCATCATCATTGCCACTCTGGTGCGTTCGTTTAGCTATATGGGGTTCATGCGTAACCCGCGTCGCATCAATGTGCTCATTTCGCGGCCCAATGCGCTGCTCATACTGATTGGTAATCCCGTCACTCTTCGCCATCATCCCGACTTCAAGTTCATCATTGATGAGTGCATCCAACATCAAACGTATCTCTTCAAAAAGAGAGATTCATTGCACTTCGTGGTAAAACATGTGGCTATAAGCGATTTGGAAGATGGCAAAAATGTGAACACTGCAAATCCGAAAAAAGCCTTAGTTAAAGCCAATCAAGTGATCCCAGAAATGGGTAAGTGCTTAAACTACAGTCTTGGATTTATTTTGCTATACCACCTATTTTACAGATAAAATCTCCACCGCCATCTGTGCCATGATGAATGCTTTAAATATATCATAGAGCTACGCTCTTCCCTAATCTAAATCGAACAAAATCTTCTAGAGATATAAACTAGGACTAACGGCTGCCGTACCCTGATAATTATATGTGCAAGACGCAGAGACTGCCTAGAACATTCCTAAAGTACGCATCTGTTTGTAACCATTTACTTTAATTTTTTTTTTAAATTTTATTTGTATTATTTGTCTATCTGTAACAGTGGGCTGCTCTTGCTCTTGCGGTCTTTAAGAGCTGTAATAAGCGCTCCATTTATTGCACTGTAAACGAAAGGAAAATAATAGGTATTATTTGAGAAATTCCTCGGACCGGATGAGTAGTTCCCATGAATGGATGTCGTTTGGTACGCTCAACCGGATTGATAGTCAGATGCAATTGTGTAAGCATTATCATTTAGAGTATATATATTTAAGCAGTGTCTCTATATAATTAGTAATCAGATTATAAAGAATACAATACAATGGAGTTGCTGCGTTAGTTTTCGAAAAATGTTTAAAAATAGTTACGATCTTGCTTGCGGAGGAGCCTGTCATTCATTTAATTTTTTTGTCCATCGCCTTTCGTATAAATTCGTTCAGTCTTTGTTAATCAACAATTTTACTTTTTTAAAGTGATTAATGGTTTACATTTGTTTTGAGTCGGAGAAATGTGCACTTAACGAGAAATGCAAAGTTAATTAGAGAAACCTCAATTTAATGAACTTCTTCTGCAATGACTGTCTCCGTTCGTTCGATATAAAAATTTGTGTTCGCATTTTTGGTTTATAATAAAATATATATATTAAATATTATTATTGTTCTGTGTGTAGGACATATCAAACGCTCTCCTTAGCTGCCTCGATTGCGTGTGAGTAACTACATTTGGTATACACTTATAAAAGACCCCGACCCCAGGAGGCGACGCTCTTCGTCACCAGCATCCATCATCAGGGTGAGTGTGTTTCGATGTGATTTTGTGAGTGGGGGATGGGGTACAACAATATCTACGTGGGGTTAAGACCCGAGATTAGAGTATCATTCGCCGCACGCCGCACTCCATGCAGAACTTGGCGTGCTCGATGATGAACCTGCCGCCACACTCGTGGCAGAACTTGGACAACTTCATACTCGAACTTAGGCTGGACGCGGAGTTACAGCTCAGCAGGGAATGCTGCGATGTGGTTGGAGTCAGCGACGCCTGCCCATTGTTGTTGTTGTTATATACTGGCTGGGATTGCACCTGCTGTTGCTGCTGCTGGTAGTTGTAGTTGCTATCTGGTCTATTGTGCTTCTGTTGATCCTGCGGCTGCTGCGTGGACATTGTCAGAGAGTGCTCCGATCCACTGGAGGATTCTGCTCCGTCGGTATTGCCATTGCCAATGCTATTGATAGCGCCGCCGCCGCCGCCATAAAGCCTCTGACGTGCCTTGAGAGTGCCATAGGCAGTGTGCGCCTGGGTCGAGACATCAGTCATGGCGCTCGGCAGCTTGGCACTGGCCGTGTGCGGACGCAGCAGATTCTGGTCGCGTGGTGTACCCGGTTGTAGGTCGCCGGACCGCTGTCGCGACAGGCTGTAGGGGGAGTTGGTGCTGCAATAGAAATGCAAGACAAATTATTCAATGAAAGTCATCATGGCAGATTACTCACCTGCCATAGGCAGAGTCGGAGCTTAGCTTGGAGCTAGCGCCGCGACGAGACGAGTGGGACGAGGACATGGGATAACCATCGCGACTGCTTAGCTCGTCGGAATCCGCTGATGCTGAGGGTGTCAAGGGGGAGCTGGCCTTCAACTGATGCTGCTCCTGCTGCTGAAGCTGTTGCACTGGCTCCGGATCCAATTCCCTTGCGTACAGCAAGGGGAATTGCGTACCCTGCTCTTCGGGTCTTCTGATGAACAGGGTACGGATTGAGGCGCCGGCATCCTCGCCCAGTTGCCGAAACTCGCTCTGGATTGCTGGATCAGATTTTTAGCGTTATTGACCTGGACGGAGTCGCTCGATAATAGGGCCAGTCTGTTGGCATTGCCAGCCAACTGGCTGGCCCGATCCTCAGGCCCGCCCTGGGCGTCGACATAGGCGTCCTCTGTATCGCTGATCTTTCTGAACCGAGCGTGCTCCGGCTCGTTGCCATTCTCGATGTGCAGCACGTCGATGGGCGTCTGTGAGTTGCCCACCATGTGGCGCAGGGAGTCGGGTGAAATTGGGGAACGGCCGTGGGCATTTGTCTCCGTCTCGATGCTGATGAAGATCTCCCGCTTCTGCTGATCCTCGACTGGCCTCTTCCCCACCATCTGCACTGGCATCTGCTGCATCTTTTCGTCGTGGCTGCTAGCACTGGATGCATTCGATTGCTGGCGCTGCATCTGCATCTGCAATTTCTCGCCTCCCTTGCTATTCGAACTATTCGAGTTGGATCTGTGGGTGTAAGGGTCTTTAGTGGGCTGTGACTTGGGCTGAAGGATGCTACTGGTGGTGGCCGGTCTCAGTGTGGCTGTAGTGGTCTGTTGTGGGGTCGAAGTCGCTTTATGGAACGAGCGTTGCCTGCTCGTCGTGCGATTCAGCAGGAATTCGCGACAATCTTTGAACAGCGGGAACTGCTCGTCGTCATTCTCGTTCTCGAATGAGGAGAGAAACTCCTCAAAGTCAAAGTCGTCGAAGGTGGGCATGTTGCCCATCGGCATGACCAGGGGCAGTGGATTGGCCAGCAGTTCCTTCTGCTGCTGCTGCCAGCACTGCTCGTCGTACTCCATTGAGGACCGATTGGCCTCATCGTCGGCGGAGCACCCCGACGAGGCATCGGCATCCTCCGGCGAGGCATCGTACAGAAACTGATTGCGTCCCAAGCGCATCTTTCGCTTCAGCAGATTCCTGGCCTCTCCGGACTGACGTCGCTCGTAGGTGATGGTCGACTGAGAGCTGTTCCGACTTCGGCTCTGCGACAGCTGCTGTGGCGTGGAACTGGCATCCGAGGCTACGCCGCTGGACACGTGCAGATTATCGCATGCGTTGATCAGCTTTGGGTCGATGAACTGTCCGCCGCCCACTGCGGCCGGACGGCCAAAGCCGAAGATGCTCTACAGCTTGATGGGTGTTAGGGTGTTCGCCCCACCGCTGACGGGCTGATGGACTGATGGCGTCGACGTCGCTGGTCTGCTGATGTGCTCCAGCCGCAAGGGGGTGGCAATGGGCTGGTAGTTGTTGAGCACCCTCTTCTCGTTATTCTCCTTGGCCGACACGGCAACTGGGGGTGGGGCTGTGGCTGGTGCTGATTCTGGTGTCACCGTTGTCAGGGCCAGGGGCGGCAGCTGGCCGGGATTGCTGGACGTGGTCAGGTTCTTGGCCGAGCTCTGCTTGCTCAGGTTGTTGCTCTTATCCTTGAGCTCCTTGCTTGTCAGCTGACTGGCGGCTGCCACCTCCGCTGCCTTGGCATTCAGCTCTTCCAGCTCGTGTTCGTATTTAAGGAACACCGCCAGGGTGTCGGTCTTGGCCACGTTACGCCCGGGCAGTGCCTGAGCTGTGGTCTCGCTGGCAGCGCCAACGCCCACCGGTAGCTTCAGCATCTGTTTGCGGTTGGACGTACTCGTATCCCGGCGGACCACGCGTGGACTGTGGAAGTCGTTGACGCAGGAGGCGCGCACCGGCATCTCGTCGTACTCTTCCGGCTTGAGGAAGTTCGTGGAGATGGGACCCTCGTCGGAGAGGCCCCGCTGTATGGTGGGGCGATAGTTGGTCGCAAACAACGGACGACTAGGCAGCAGCGGTGTGCGCCGGGGGCCCCGCAGAGAGGAAGTGCGCCGGAAGTTGGAGGCAGGTGTGGGTTTCGGTGTGGTCGGCGGTGCCTTGCTGGTCAACGAGGTGGTCATGGAAAGACTTGGTGTGGCTGTTAGTTTGGCTGTTGGGGAACCGAAACCTCCTCCTGCTCCGGCGGCGTGCCGGGGGAGCAAAGCTCCTCCAGCTGACGTTTGGCCGAGAGGAATGGGATCGTACTTGTCGCCGCGGACGCTGACTCCACAGAGGCCGCTATGCAGGAGATTGGAAAGGATGCAGGAAAGTGAGAGAAATAGCGCAAAATGGTAGAAAGTTTCTGTGGGAAAGCTATAATGGTAACCCGCCCGTCTGTGCATAGCCTGGCTGTCGTCTGGGTGAAATGGCATGAGGAGGAAGAGGAGGAGGGTGAATCAGATTAGCAGGCTACAAACCTCTTGAAGGTGCCTCCGCGGCGGGAATTGGGAAGCGAGTGGCTGTCGTCCTTGGCAGGCAGCTCCTTGATGTACATTTTTCCATCCTCGTCCTGCTCGAGCATCACCAGGCAGCGACTGATCCTGCTGCCGCTCTGCTTGGCCACAAGAGGCAGCTTCGTGACAGGCCGCTGATCGCTCTAAGCTTCTACGTCGCTGTGCTCGACCTGCGGGAACTCTCCGCTATTCAGACTGGACGTGCGTTCGAGGATCTTCGCGGACCTCCTCATCATATTTTCCTTGCTACATTCCAGCTCACTCGATTCGTTGTCCATTTCAATGACATCGCGCTCGAACTGCAGCCGATCGCTGCCGAGGTGCAGTCTGGGCAGCTTGGTATGGCTCATGGTGTGGCCGAGGGCCTCCAGGCTTTGCTGCAGCTGGGGCATGGGCAGGGCTCGCATGGGTAACGAACTGTTCATCTCCATGGTGGCCTGGCCAGTCCGCTTCTTGGGCCGGCACACAGTTCGCGTGGTGGTCGTTTCCATTTTGATTTGGATCTCGGCTCGCGGCGAATCGTCCTCGTAATCGGAATAGGCAACACGCGGTCTCCGCGACAGAGGCACAAGGCTGCAATCCATATCATCTTCGGTCGATATCTGCATGGAGTTCGCTTTCTTAGTTGGCGATGATTGCTCCAAGTTGCGCAACTCCAAGCTGGAATGCTCCCGTGTGCGGATGCGGCGACGCGCCTGCCGCACTAGCGGTGTGGAGGAACGCACCTTCACTTTAACCACCTCCTGCGGTGTTTCATCCATTTTAGTTGCTTTTACGATGGTCGTAGGGCCTGACGTGGGTAGCGAGTGGGTGTATGGGAGGTTGCTTCAATTAGCTTATAGTTCGATAAAAAATCCTGGTATGAATGGGTTCTATTTTCTCAAAGTTTCTATCTAAAATCTAAATGCCATGATCCTATAGGAACCTCTACAAGACTACTATATATATTATTTTTATTTGTTCTATTTCTATCTCGAGACTCTCGCGTTACCCTTCACTTCTCCCTCTAAGAACCCATCCATTGGATACCATAGCAGAACCTAGACAGCCACTTATAGAGCTTAATGCATCGGTGATCTTTTTTGAATGCTTTTGAGGCGGCGGCGCGCATTAATTACGAACCATGAACAAGTTCCGGCTTGTTAGATCCGACAAGTACTCGTAAGCCAAGTTAATTGGGAAACTGCACGCTACGGTCAGTGGAACCCCATGGCATCCCATATATACAAGGTATATCCCTACATCTGACTATAGAACCCAAACCTATACCTTTTCGCTTGATCAACCGATTGAGATCCTCGAATTTGAGTGCCGGCAACATTTCCTTCTCGGCAGCATCGACCCTTTCCCGATTGGTCATCCGTTTGCGGAGCCTGGCGGCTGGCTTCAGCGGTGCCGCCTCCACACAGTCCAGCTGGAGGGTTTCGCCACTGGATTGGCTTCGCAAGCGATCCATGGTTTCGGTGATGCGGTCACAAGTCTCGATAGGCTTGCGTTTGGCGCGTAGGACGCGCTCCTTTGGCGGAGCTGGTGCTGCTGGTGGATCGTCGTCTTGGGTCACGCACAAGGTGACTGTGTTTTGAGTGACTTTTGCCCTGGCTCCCTCGGCCTTGCTGCGGACTGCGGGCGTCCCGTTCTTTGGTTGGGGGCGTGCCAGCTTATTTGCTTTAGGAGGGCTGAGTGGGAGGAGCATGAGTGGAGTTCGCTGATGGATATACATGCTCTCACTACGGTGAGGCGCAAGGCGCAATACGAAGTATCTGTCTACCACAAGGATACGTTTACAATTACGGATACTGGTGGGGATACGGGGGATTAGTCAACGACAACCAAAGCAACGACAGAGGAGCGATTGGGTTAGGTGTATCTAAGTATCTTTAGCTTCTATATCTATAACTATATCTATCCCTTGGTACTCACTTATCACTGTGCACGGCCGAGGTCATGGAGGGGAGCGACATCAGGCTCTGCTTGGGGGACGTCATGTCGCCGGCGTCCAGCAGATCCTCGTGTTTGCCGGAGTACTTGTTCCGGTTGATCGAGCGCTTCGTCCTATAATTATTCATTGCGAGTGGAAATTGAAACGGCAAACAGAAAAAATAATTGGAATAATAAATTGGTAGTGTCTGGGTTTGTGGCAAGTGTGTTACTAGTGTCAAACAAGAATACATATGTCGAAGGACATGTCATCGAAAACCAGGCTTACTTGAGATTGGGCGGCCTGTATGCTTCCTGGCGTCCAGCCGTTCCTTTGCTTTCGACGTCTCCTGGGTGTTGGTCAGCTTTATGGTGGCCTGAATCGCCTTCTCCTTGCACCACTCCACATGCCGGTCGAATGCCGTTGAAGTTCCGCTCGCAGTGGGGACAGTGCTCGGAGGCCACACCCTTGATGCGCTTGGCCAGCGAGCGATCGCGGGCTGGTACATGGTTTGGGTCGCCTGCGGGCGATGTTGCAGCACCTCCTGTTCCTGTTGCTGTGCCCCCTGCTCTACGCACGGAAGTTGCGACGAATGGGCAGAGGAGAGCCCACACTCTGAATATGCAACAGCATCCAGAAGAGAAAAAGAGAAAGAGAGAGAGAGAAGGAGTTGAGCGATGGCTCGATTGATTGGCAGATGTACTCACGTCTGTTGGTATTGTGGATCCTGTGCCTACGGGATCCCGACTCCCAGCGGTGGGGGTGTGAACTCCAGACACCTTCTCAGCATTGGGCAGGCCAAAGTTTTTGGGAAGGACATACGTGGAAAGTGCTGTGCCCTCGCGGCGCTGGCGCGAGGAATCAAAGGTATTGCGCTTCTTTGAGATCTTCTCGCAGACGACGACATGCTTGCGCAGGGCATTCAAGTTGAAGGTGCGGCTGCAGCACGGACAGGGCGTCAGATCGCTGGGGTTGATGGCCACTATCTCGGGCACGGGCAGCGGCAGTCCTCGGGTGAGCGGCGGCGAAGAGGGCTCCTCCTCCTGCCCGCATTCGGGCGCTTCCAACTCGGCCTCCGTGTTGAATGTGGCTGCGTGGTGCGGTTATATGGAAATAGATAATGTAAGAAATCAATTGTGTTTCTGCGAGCACTTTGACAATGTTTTGTATATGCTGTATATTCACAAAATATGTATATATATGTAAATATATGTATGTATGTATATTTTCGCGGTTGCAAGCCAATATTTCGATTTCGATTTTCAAATCATGGAGATATCAGTGATCGATAACTAAGCAGTGTTTACACCATTATTTAGTTTTAATTGTGAAAAAATCTTTCTCGGTTGTGTGTGGGCATTAAAAACTAATAATTAACATCACATTATGGGGTAAGCAAAAAAGACCATCAATGATGGCAGCTACTGCCAGACAGCGGCAATCCTATTACAATGCGAGGCCAGCGGAGCACCCACGACTGGCTGCCAGCAAAGATTACATCAATCAACGGCACGCATGAGACAAGGGGAGCAGAAATTTCCGCAACATCTTGGGAGTCCTCCCTCCTCCCCCTTCGCGGGGACAGCTTCTCTCGTTTCGATTGAAATCAATGCAAAGTTTTATGTTACGCATTCTTTTCCCAAACCAGCAAAGAGCCGTTGCACACGACTGCTCTGGCCCGTGTCGGTGCTAATGACGCCCGCAGAATGCAACAGAATCAAATCCACTGCTGCATTATATGAATCCACTCTTCCCACTTGAGATCTATAATAATAACAGCATCCCTGTCCAATGGGAGCCTGAGCAGATCTGACTGCATGGAGAGAATAGAGAATGGATGGCAATGATTCGGCCAAGTGATTTCAGATGGTCAGGAGTTTACTAGATCAAAAGTTGAAAGCCCTACAACTGAGTGATGAATGCAATTTCCAATAGACTATATATGTGTCTGTTCCTTCTTTCATAATCAAACGATTCCCTATCCACATCCATTCCATCCACTAGTCCGCGTCTAGTCGGTTCCAAGCATTTTCCATAGTCTTTCATGGGTCTTTTCGTTGCAGCTGTTGTCGGTCCGCTGTTGGGCAAGCTCTATAAGCCACTTAAGACATCAGGCCAATAAATGTGTTGTTTTCTGATGTGCAATAAGGTAAAGCATAATTCAAACGGTTTTCTCATTCCAGTTCTTGGCCACACTTTGAACTTCCAACTGTTTGACACTTGGCGATGCTTCCCATGAACCAAAACAGTGGGAACCTAATGAAAGGGCCCCGTCCTCTCTTAGTTCTCAGTAAATCATTCAGATTTTCAATTTCGCTTTCATTACGAGTATTTGGTCAAACGGGAGGTGACATCATTCGGAATTGATAAGAATACGAGTACTAGAAGGAGTCAATGAAAAGGTCGTCTTGGCATTGGATTCTATGAAGCAGATTAAGCAGCTGTTCCAGCATTTACATTTTCCCCCCCACTTAGCGCTTTCACTTGGTCAATTTTGTAGAAACTAAAACGGTTCATTTAGCATTTGTGTATTAGTTGATAATTTGCATTGAAAATTACTTGGCTTAATTGCTGGGGCTGTTGCTGTTTCTGATGGTTTGGCATGCAAATGATTGTTAGTTGGATGATTAGTGGACAACACGTCGATCTTATTGACAACAATCAGAATGCGTTGCAGTTGATTGTTATTGTTAGTTGCTGCTGCTGTTGTTGTTCCAGGTTCAGTGGGCGTTGCTGCGCCCACACCTGGAGGTGTGTCCGACTCACTTGACTTGGCATTGGGCAGATTTTTCTTGCCTTTATTGCTGCTGCTGCTGCTGCCGTTGCTGTTGCGTTTGAGGGAAAACGTATTGCGGACGCGCGAAAATGTGGACAGCTGTTGCTGCTGATGCTGCTGTTGCTGTTGCGGCAGTGATTGTTGCGCCTCAGTAAGCTGCAACGAGTTGAAAGAACTCTTCAGCGGCTGCTGTTCAAATACGTTAATGCTGCCATTTCCACAGCCATTTCCATTTTAGTTTTCGTTTTCCCTTTGATTGCAGAAATTTAGTTAAGCTTTTTCGCTGACCAGCAAATCGTTGAGTTGCTGGTACTCCTCGTAGATGCCCCTACTGTGCCGCTTATTGATTTTGGCCAGTGGCTGAGGCTTCTGCGACTTTGATTTAAAGATCTTGTTCCACATTTTCTTGCTCATCTTCCTCAAAATTTGGAGTACGCGCGTCTCTGATGATTATTCACTTTCCCGATACTTCGTTATTTTTAAACACATTTCACATTTTCCGCGCTCCGCACCTTTTCGCTCTTTCCAATTGGACTTCTTCTTGCGCCGGCGTCTGGTTCAATTTTGAGCGGCAGCAACATCGCCGCCAGCCCGCCAGCAACATTAAGCTCTCGCAAGCAACAAGCTGCCCGCACAGTGGGCCTTTGGACCTTTTGGCGTTAAAAATCATACTTTGGACCATACTTATGGCGGGGCTATTTTGGATGTTTTTCCTTCGTAGTTGCGACACATAAATACGTACATATGTCGCTCTAAAACACAAATCGTAGATTGGTGAACTTTAAGTGTCCATATTACCTAAATTAAATTTCCTGGAAATTTGAATTTTTAAAATCTCTGAAAGACTTATCATATGCGTGAATCTGAATATTATTCGTATTATCCAAGCCGCTCATAGGATTTTTGATTTTGGCCACCTGATATCCACTGTGCGACGTGCCGGCAACATGTTACCGTGCACATTTTGCATGGAATTAAAAATAGTTGCACTCCAGTTTTGGCTTTAGCTGCGGTGTGGGTGGGTGGGTGTGGGTGTAGCTGCTACCAGCAACAAAGGCCACCATTCTTTTCCAACTTATTCCCTCCATTTCTGCTCTGGGTTGTCTGTTTCCCCTTCTCTTGATATTCGCTTGGTGAGGGTGTTGTGGTTTTGAGCAGATATTTGCCACAAAGAGATGAAATCATAAATTATGGTATATCTTGATCAATATAGCACATCATGTCAATACAGTTATGCCTATCTGTCTGTTGAAGGTTTAAAGGCACTACATATGTATATCTTATAGCTGACATTGCGAGTTTATATATGTAAGAGTATCAACAGCTTCGGAATTCGTCTTTGGACTTCCTTTCTTGTTTGTCTTGTCTTTACGGCTGATTTATTTAAAGCCGTCGCCAACACTGCCGCCCGTTCCGCCGCCAAATGTTGCTGAACCCTTGGCTGCTTAGACCGTAATTCATTCCACTCTGAAATCGGGCAGAATGACTGCCAATTCCCCCCATTTGAATATATTCGATTTTCTAAATTGAATTAGTCTTTGGCGCGACTTCCTTTCGGGCCATCAGTCAATCAGCCTAAAGACTAGACATCAAAGTGGATCGTTTCCTGGCCAGTGGGAATTGGGTCCACGACTGGTACTGGGTGTAGTAAGTATGTACATATGTACAATAATATGTAATTATGTCCACTTATGGCACTCCAAAGAAACATCAACTTACTTGCATAAGTTGCATAAGTTCGCCAAAAAAGGTAACCGCCATCGGAGTTGCATGTGACAACGGCAGCAGCAACATTTGGCGAGCTCAGCAACATTTGGTGTTGCAGGCGGATTACATAAATAAACAGCTGGGAGGGGAGTTGGAGGCGACACATTTGGCTGAACTGATGAGGACAGAACTCTTTAGAGAGTCTATTAGGTAGCTCATGAAATTTGCCGCAGATATATAAAAAAGATATAGTCAGTAGTAGTCGTAGGGAGAGGCGCCCGGGGTTGTGGGCGGCATCGTTTGTGGTCGCCCACGCGTCTCGACTCTGACTTGCCCTCAACATCCTGATAATCTCTTATAATTGTCACGCTCTGAGAGCGCAGCCGAAAATAGAAGATATGTTGCAGTTGCATATACATATGGTTCATACATATGTACATACATGTGCACGATGCATCTATCTCGCTCTACCGATTTTCACGCTTTTCACGGCAGACCCCTCGGGACAAAAAAAGGGGCGCGTGCGCATAAATAGTCAAACTTCTCGAATCTAGATGATGTGTTGTATGGATGGCAAGGCGGCGACATGACACAAGCACAAAAACAAGGCAAAAAAAAGTGAACTTAAAATTTAATATTTCCTATGCACTGAAAGAAATTAGGAGGAAAAATGTAAGAAACCTGACAGGAAGTCCAACAAACCTATCAGTCTTTAATATGATATTCTACTGAAAAGCATTCTGATTTAAGAATTCTTTTGTACTTCGAAACATGTAGTTTATATTATACGTGGTATTATATACTCCAAGCTAATATATTTACAGATAAAATTATAGAGCAACCCAATACCTTATCCATTCAGAATTAACCTCAGGTGAACTCTAGAAGTTCCCACTTCTGTCTTCTCTTTGAGAGCACTTCCTTTCTTATGATGGAATCTTCTAAATATATTGCGCTAGTGTATCAGAATCGAATCATCATATAGATGGCCCCTCTCTATAGCTCTTATAGCTTCTCCCCATCCTCTCTCTCTTCACATATCAACAACATCGGTGCGTCGTATTTTCCACTAATTAAGTTCTATTTCTTCCAGTCGTCTCCACTCCACTCCCATCCGTCATCCGTCCCTCCTCTGCTGTAGTGAAATCATTTCAGTTCATTGGCGCGATTTGTGGTCGGAGGCGAATCGATTTGTGAGTGGCCCACAACGAATTGAATGTTGAGCGAAATTGAATTAGATCATTTATAGTAGATTGAAATCAATTAAAACATATCTTTTAGGGGTATGTCATGAATCACTACGAGCTTGGAGTATTTTTTTCCAGTCAAAAGAAGAAAATAGAGGACTGCCGTTCCTCTACAACGAAATACAAACATTGCTCATTACTTAAAAACGTTAGTTTAGTTGTTTAAATAAATCGCTTGAATCAAAAACGTAGGAGTTTTTCATCCAAAAATATCAGCAAACTTGAAGCACAGCAACACTGACCGTAGCGTAGTTTCAAAGCTTAAGCAAAAGCTTTATTTTGCACTCGACGGCTAGCTTTTAGCCGTTGCCGCTTAAAGGAAACTTCGCGCATTACTCGTAAATTCGTACTTTAATTTGAAAATAATATAAAATTAAGAAACAGCTATCCGTCAATGACAAATTTGCTGATCGAAGAACTCATCTCATCCTAACAAGAGAGTGACTTTGCGATTTCGGCTGGAACACAGTAAATGTTTTGAAAACTGGTTTCGAGCCAGACAATGAAATTCATCTACATATATATAAATTGCGTTTTGCACAAACTGAATGGATATTTGACTTTGGAATTCATTCTATAAAATAAGCATTGTGTTCGGGCTTTGCTTTGCCACTAAATGTGGTTCAATGTCAAGGAAATTCCATGGCAGACAGAGAGGCAGAAAAGGAGGAAACTCAAGTGTGGGCTGCTGGCACATTAAGCCGAGGGAAGTGGGTCATATGCCCCCCACTGGAGACCATTTAGGCCATATATGCAGATGGGCCATTACAATCTAAATCAGTCAGACAGCCAACCAGGCAGCTGGAGAGTGACAATGGAATACTCGTAGTTTTTGCTCGTACGAATATTTATTATTTATTATCGGAAACTTGTAAAAACCGACATGGCTAAGGCGGAACGCCCGATTTATGTCAAGCTGCGAGTATATTTATCTGCCCTATGAATATAGCATATAAGTCGAGCCTAGTTTTATTACTTTTTCGTTTCAATTGCAGCTCGAATTCTATTTAATTCTGCTTTGTCTTTGTTTTGTGGCTGATTTTTGCCAAAAGTTAAGCTGACATTCCTCTTTTGGTTTTTTTAAATTTAATTAAGATTGATTTAGTTTAGTCGACGCTGCTGACTGCAAATGGAAATTGACAAGAATATGTCAATGTCTCTTGTCTGTTGCTTGGCTTCTTTTTATACCCGATACTCAAAATGAGTATTGGGGTATATTAGATTTGTGGTAAAAGTGGATGTGTGTAACGTCCAGAAGGAATCGTTTCCGACCCCATAAAGTATATATATTCTTGATCAGCATCAATAGCCGAGTCGATTGAGCCATGTCTGTCTGTCCGTCTGTCCGTCCGTCCGTCTGTCCGTCCGTCCGTCCCCTTCAGCGCCTAGTGCTCAAAGACTATAAGAGCTAGAGCAACGATGTTTTGTATCCAGACTTCTGTGATATGTCACTGCTACAAAAATATTTCAAAACTTCGCCCCGCCCACTTCCGCCCCCACAAAGGACGAAAATCTGTGGCATCCACATTTTTAAAGATACGATAAAACCAAAAACGCAGAATCGTAGAGGATGACTATATGTTCTAGAATGTAAGATCTCAACCAGATCGTATAATTATTATAGCCAGAATCAAGAAAACAATTTCAGTCTTTCTCGCTCTGTCTCTCTCTAACACACAGGTTTCATGGTCGGCTTTGCCAATTGCAAAATATGAGTTCAAGGATCTCAGAACCTATAAGAGCCAGAGCAACCAAATTTGGTATCCACACTCCTGTGATATCGGACCTTGACCGTTTCGTGTCCAAATTTCGCCACACCCCCTTCCGCCCCCGCAAAGGACGAAAATCTGGGGCATCCACAAATCTCAGAGACTGTTAAGGCTAGAGTAACCCAATTTGGTATCCGCACTTCTGTTAGATCTCACTATAAAACAAATATCTCAGAATTTCGCCCCACCCCCTTCCGCACCACAAAGGACGAAAATCTGTTGCATCCACAATATTGCAGATTCGAGAAAACTAAAAACGCAGAATAATAGATAATGACCATATCTATCAGACTGCTCAATCTGGATCATATCGGATCATTTTTGTAGCCAAAAGCAAGAAATCAATTTGCACTGGCTACGCAGCGCCCGACGTCACGCTCAGACTGATTTTCTGTCTCTCTCGCATGCACTCTTTGTCGTGTCGTTTAATATTAGCGGCGTCTGCCGGAGGAGAGCCATACTGACTAAGTATCGGGTATAACTGTAGAGTTGCGGTGTCCGCAGCAACTCACAACGTTCCCCCTCGTTTTTATTTGTTATGGATATGCCCAAAGGAATCGACTGGGTCCACAGATAAAGGCGATTCGAGGGCTTGAGTACTTAGAAAGGGTATGCTTAGGAGACTTGATAGATATTCCCTTTTTCCAGTATTTGCATAGAATGTGCATTAGAAAATCAAATGCTAATGGTGTTAACCAATCAATGTGAACATTGACTTTCAATTGTATCAATTAAAGTTGTTTTTCATTGCATTGTCGGGCAAATTGTCAGCATACTTCCCCTTCCCCCCACAAACCGCACAATTAACGCGAACATGATCCATTCACAGTACCCGAAACCGATTAACCGCAGTTCCCACCTGTTAGATCATCATTATGAGGGGGAGATCATTATGGGTAGATTATAATACTATAATTGAGGCAACAGGCTTTCGCTTGATCCGTTGAAGAAGAAAGCCATAAAGAGCAGCACCTATAAAAAATCCCGTAGCCGTACTCGAACAGGTTGAAGTCACACTTTGGAGACTCTGCTTTGTTCCCAGTGCTGATGTCATTCGGTAATCATCTAAGCCCCGTCCCGTCGCACGGGGTTTGCTTAGAACTCGACAGCACGTCACTCGACTCGAGAGTCGAGAGTAGAGTCGACTAGTCGTGCGAAGGTTACACACAGAATCTTGTTCTGTTCCGTTCGCCGGATCTCAATTTCAAATCAGAGAACGGACGCGACTCTGTCAATAAGTATTTTTCTGTACACCGCCCGTGTTTGATGTTAATTGCAGCTCTACCCATGCATACATGTATCCCCTAAATAGTATCTGTGTGCATATCTGTAGCCTTATGCAAATGTCTTGCTGAAAGCAATAGAAAAGCATTTGCCAGCCTGCCTCTTATTGGGCTTTTTGGAGCGTTGCAAATACGCATAGAAAATATTTACCAACTGTGAAATATGTTGCGTTTTTTTGTTTTGTGGACGGAGCGGAAAGGAAACCCCACAGAAACTAAAGAAAAAGAAAAACTGATGATTGCTTGATTGGTATTTATTGCTGGAACTGTAAGAGATTGCGATTTGAAATATGTTATTAAAGATACAGATAGTTATTTCATATATGTATCCATATTTTGTACATAATTTCCTCTCTGTATTCTATTATTATGATTATCTCTAGATCTGCATTCAAGTTTTAAATTTTTAACAAATTTCCATTGGGGAAAACTGCCAATTACTCGCCTCTACTTTGTTGATCTTCTCTACCAGGGCTAACCACATTCCATGCCAACTCATGCTGCCACATGGTTCGACTGCGTCGCCTCGCGAAATTCCAAAAGCTAATTAACGTCAAAGTTAACGAGTCCAAGCCATTTGGCTTGGGTACAGTAAACACCCCCACACTGACTCCCAATCCCTTGCCCCCATAAGCAAATCAGTTACTTAGCCTCGATCTGCAATTAGCACACAAATGGCGACCGAGGAGCCGGCAATGAAATGGCGAAATGCCGGGCCGAAAGGAGTTTCCTCGGGCCACTGTGGGTTTATCGATTACATGGCTATAAATGGTATAATGACGCCAGACATTAAAGCCGCACCCAGCTGGCCAGTCGGCGGTGGATGTAATATCCTTTGGCTTGGGGACTGGGGGTTGCCCCGCGTTGTTGTTGTTTGTGCTTCCGTTGTTTTCTGTTGTTGTGCTGCAAACAACTTTGAGTGGACTTGTTGTGCCCGGCTGGGGCAGCGGTGGCCATGGAGCGATTCCATCCATATGTGGATCCAGTTGGGTTGCCATGTGTTGTCCCTTCTCCTTTAATCTGACCAAATACATCTGATCCTGCAGGGAAGCACCCACTGATTGCCTCCTTGCATGCCAACGGTGACCAAACAACCAACCCAAACGAGAGCCTACCAAAGCCAAAAACTAGAGCAAGACTTCCATATACCCCACAAATATATGGTATGTGTGTCCCTGGCCATATCTTATCGGAAAGATAAAAAAAATGCATGGTAGTAGGCTAAAATCAAAAGAGAAACTGAGCGACCGGAGAACCTTATCTCTACGCTGGGCTCTGTCCGAGCCTATCAAGATGCAAACAAAATACCAACGCGGATGAGGGATGGGAATTAGCCTAGGAATGGGAATCTCTATATGAGTGCTGGATAACTACATTTTGCGCATTAATTTAATATTTTGTTTCCAATACCTGCGCTATATTTATTCGACTCTGGGGATAATAAGGCAAATTCAAGGTGGAGATATGTCTGGAGAAAGAATAAACGATGATAAGTTGAGGCTAAGATGTATGGGTATAAAGAGAATGGAAAGTTGAACAAATAGTGAATGAAAAAAGAGGTAAATAAATAGAAAAGAGCACTAGATCACTAGAATAAATAGAAGCTACAGAGATATCCGATATCTTTAGACTCGATCTAGTATTCCATTAAAGAAATTACACTCTTCCGCTACGAAACCTTTCCCATCATTAGATAGATACCTTATCTATAGTACTGTCTATAGTACTTCAGTTTATAGTACAACTAGTTGTTTGCTCTCGAGTTCTAGATGTTTACTTCTCCATAGGTGGGTCTCTCTGTTTGCGTAATGTTCAAGTGTGTTTACCTTATCGATACAGAAAAAACTGCTAATGAACAATTCATGGCTATAATGGTGACTAAATAATTGGCTATTAATATAGCTAGTTAACTTATCAACAAATTCCAATCCGAAATGAGCTTCAAACTTACCTTGGGGCGGATGAGTATTCCTTTGGAAGAGTTGCTGGCGCTCTAAGTAATTGAAAATCCTCAAAGTCCGGTCAATGGAGCTCCCCCTTGAGATGGATTAAAGCCCTCTCATATCATATATCATATCACAATCACCCATACACACAGACACTCGCACTCACACAGGTAGAACGGAAAAGTGGGATCAACCTTCTGGGCGCCACTTTCCCCCTTCCCCTTTCGATAAACGGCTGGCCCCAACAATGAGGAAAGTTTTACTTATTTATGCAATTTTTAAAAGAAATCAGGTTTTATTTTTTCTCAAAAAAATATTTATTGTCTTATTTTATTTTTTTGTTTGCTGCACACACGCGACGACAACGACAGCGACGACGGCGACTCCAACGTCTCGGCGATTCAACGAGCGCACAACGAATGAGCCGCTCCGCATCTCTGAGGCCATTGGGTGCTCTCTGCCTCTGCCCGGCTCTCTGCTCCGCCCTCGCTCAGCTGCGCGTCGTCGTCGCTGGGGCCCGTTCAGAGCTGCGTCACTACGAAGTGAACTTTTTTTGCAACCCGGTTTGAGCCGAATTTGTTGGGGCCATAATGCGAGCCCATAAGGCCTGCAGGGAAGACAGAGGATTGCAGGGCAGAAGGTGGGGTAGCAGGGTGTCAGCGTGGGCATCTTGTTAATGTGACAGGTTTCGCCTTTGTTGCAGTCCAAAATGAATGCTTCAATTGATCTCCACCTCCGCCGAATGGCACTTGTTGCTCGCTTTTTGGCTATTTTTAATTTTTTCGAAATTTCTCCTGAAAAAATGACACTTGACGCGTGTGCACGGGATTCTGGCTGGCAGTCGTTTAGATAAATGTTTCCGCTACTGAAATTTATTTGAAACAATTTGAACAGAGCCCGAGAAAACCGGCATAAATTACACAAAGGAAATGGGCGTGTCAGGTGGGCAACAGCTAAATTAAAACTCCGACGCGTGGCAAAGCGTCTGACAGATCGCACCAGATCGGGTCAGATCCGATCAGACCGGAATGCAGGGGCCCACGCTGAAGCAATTACGAGTATGGTTAATTGTTTGGGGAACAAATGTACACGACAATCGAAGAAAAAGGCAACAAATTGATCAAGAATCTGATGAGTATACAAAATGTACTATACTTATATTTTTCTAACACTTTACACAGAACAATCACTTTAATAAAATAGCTCTTTGAGGAAAGACTGCCTCCGGTTGGTAGGATTATATCGTAGACAGAATCAACTTTGTTGACGACGCTTTTTGTACCCTCGATTACAGCTCTAATTGCAGGTATATATAAATATTGCTTGGATAACACGGAGTTCTAGGTGGTTCTAAAAACAGTAGCACTGCAGATGAAATGCTTGCATGGGTGGGAGCTGTAGGAAGAGTAGCTGAGGCAGATGCGTACTTCTGGCTGGGCGTGTAGTACATGGAGTGCAGGAAGAGGCGGGTCACCTCGCCAATTACCGAGCGGTCGGGTATGCTCTGGGCCATGCCGTACAGGGCCATCTTTCCGACCACGGGCTGGCCAGGATCCTTCATGATCTCCGCCGTGCAGCTGCGAACGTCGGCAATGAATTTGTCTGCCACTCCGGCCTGGGTGTGCATGTCCGTGACGCAGATGTGGATACTGGTAGACAGAATACCAAATTTTAAGCATGGTTAACTATGGTTTTAATAGATCTATCATACCCAGAGGGGAACTGCAGGGCATTCAGGTTCCAGCCGAGCTTGCAGAGCGAGTCCGACAGTCGGAAGATATCAAACACATTCGATCCAAAGGCAATGACGGAAGTGGCTGGCTTGCCAAACACAAACAGGCCATCGATGTCGCGAACACTGTGGAGTTTCGATAAGGTCAGCCGTAGTCCAAGTGCATTCGTACCCAGTCTTACTCCCTCTCAATGTAGCGAGCCGTGTCCACAATGCGCTTGGTAGCCTCCAAATAGCCATCGTAGCCGAAGGCCCAGCAGGCGGCGATGATGCCTCCGGCACGGGAACCATTTACAGTGGGTGAGCCGTAGACGCCGCCTGGCCAGTCGGTGGTCACTGTGAACTGGTGATCCTTGAACTTCTTCTCAGAGTACAGGATCACCGACGATCCCTTTGGAGCAAATCCGTATTTGTGCGTGTCGGCAGAGATGCTGGTTACGCCCTTAACGTCAAAGTCAAAGGGACGCAGCTTGTAGCCGGCATTGCGGACCAGTGCCACCACAAAGCTCCCCAGGCAGGCGTCTTTACTGTCGTACTTTACGCCCAGAGCGGCGATGGCTTCGATGTCGTCGATAGTGCCGTAGGGGAAATTGGGAGCAGAGCCAACCAGCTGGAGCGGCATAAGGCTAAAATTAGTGGGGATAAATTGGGGAAACATGGGTCAATCCTCACCAGAATGGTGTTCCTATTGATGGCACGCTTGAACTTCTTCATGTCGACCTCGAAGGTCTCCGGATCGACGTCCACAGATCTCACATGGATGTTGAAGTATTGGCCAACCTTGTCGAAGGCCGCATGCGCGGTGCGTGGCACGACTATGTTCGGCCTGGTGATTCCCTTGTACTCGCGAGCGTAGTCCCGGTATGCCTTCATGGCCATCACAATGGAATCGGTGCCGCCGGTTGTCATGGTGCCGCAGCTGTCGTTGCTTCCATGGAACAGATTGCAGGCCATACGCACCACCTCGGCCTCCATTTTGCAGACGCCCGGGAAGAGGTCCGCATGGAGGGGATTCGTGTACGACGCCTTGCCATACACCTCCGTCACGAGCTGCACCAGCTCCGGGTTGTAGCCGTACACGGCACCGGAGACGCGACCGTCGCGCCATTCGTAGTGACCTGTCTTTAGATGGTCGTCCACCAGCTTCAGGATCACCTCCTTGCTCAGACCCTTCTCGGGCAGCGTCACCGTGTATGTGAGGTGTGCGTTGCTCTCCTTGATCGCCGATTCGAAGTCATTGTTGGCCTTGGTAAGCTCCGCCTGCACCTGTCGCCGAACTGCGGGTATTTTCTTGGCGATCCTGAAGAACTGCCGCCTGCCACGCGTGTAGAGACCTGCAACAAACAAAGCGATGGAGGAATGATCGCCTGATCAACTAATTTCAATATTCCCCTATCGAATAACCTAAGGCATGCTTATCTAAAGGCGTATCGAACCATGAAATAAAATTATGAATCATTTTATAATGAGAATGTGTCGATCGGTAGTCGCTGGAACACGATAGCATATCGTGGAAGCCAGGCAGGTCTTGTGCGAAGTTGCCGAACGGAAAGGAACTTTTTCCAAGAATTCGGGTTCCAACTGGTTGCTTTAGAAAACCGATTGTAATTCCAATTTTGGAATTCGTAGAACGTTTTCCATTTAGGGGATTAGTCATAAGAAATCTCTTGTGCTTCCAAACAGGTACCACCTGACTGATAAAGGAGCTACAAGGGAGAGCCCATTGAAAACTAAATTCCAACTAGCGGATTAGCGGATATTCTTATCGAAGCCAGAAGCTATGCCGTTTGGCTATATATAAATTGTTGTGTATATATAAATTTGGTTTCTAATCTATTGTAATCTGTTCCCAGATTAAACGCAAAAGTTCAGGAAGGGCACACAACGGGTGCATGGCACTCGAACTCTATTATATAAGGCACAAAGTACATAGTACATGGGTATACATAAGTACCGATTTCGATTTCTTGAGTCAAACTACAAAAATGGGCCGGCTAGGCTGGGTATTTACTTGGTGGGCTGCGTAGGAAAGTGCAAGCCGTGGCAGATAAGATTGTTTATGACGTTTTATAATTTATGACGCCGCCGACAACGGCGTGAAAGGAATCGACAGACACTAGGTGGCCTGACTTTTGCCTACGAGTGCCTACTTGTAGATAGTGATGTATTTTGAGTAGACCTCTATCTCAGTGGAAACTCACTTTCATTCTGACAGACAAACGTCCAGAGCCAGACACCGCCGAGCACTGTGGTGGCGGTGATGGTGGCCACCTGCCAGGGCTCCCGGGCACCGAAGGCGCGATTGATGACGGTGACGGGCTTTAAGCAATCGTTGCCGGAAAACGGGCGCATCTTTCCGCTGCTGAAATGAGAATCGGCAAAAACGTTGTTCAACACTGGTATGGCGCGTTTGCGGAAGGAAAAAATTAACATATTTCAAGACGTTCGCTGATAGTTTTAATCAAAAAGACATTTTCCGAAGCTTCTGGGGGTGACTCACACGCCTACGAAGACGGCGCGAAGAAATTCCCAAAGCTTCATCAATTAAGTCGAAAAACCTGGAATTTACTGCATGGCGTTCCGGAATAACTCTTAAAACGGCTCTTGGAACTCCGTCTGGACCCTGAGAAGCATGGCAAGCATAGGAAAGACAAGGATGGCCACGGAGAAGGCGACGGGAGTTAAAATTCGCATGGAAACGCTGAAAACAAGGGAAGGAGAAGCTAAATCCGCCATGCGGGTAGGAGTAAAGATGGCGGCAAAAACGGCTCCGCAGCTTTTGGCTTCTAAACTGCTGTGCAAGAAACCAAACTTGTCGACGAACGTGTCGACAAACATGTCCACGAACACGACAACAAGCATGACATCAAACATTTCTACGACGAAAGAGAGAGAGAAGACTGACGCGGTTTGTGTGGCTTCCGTGAGTACGAAAAACGGAAGTAACCGCAAAATCATCGTTAACAAGTATTATGAGGGGCATAAAGGCCCATACATTGTTTGTATCGACAAAATGAGTGCGAATAATGCCAGAATTGCTATAAACCAGTTTGATCTATCCGATCTACTGCTGAAACAGGGCATTAGCGATATCGAGGAGGTTGCTAGAATGGGCTATGGCAGGTGCAAGATTGTGTGCGGGTCGTCGGAGTGTGCAAACGGGCTAGTGGAAAACAGTGTTTTCGCTGCTCAAGGGTACTCAACCCGAATCTTTAGGCACTTCGTCCAAAAAGCAGGGTTAATTTTTGGGATCCCCGGGCACTACTCGGAGGAACAGCTAGCGGAGCTTGTAACCTCGGATATCCCAATTGAGGAGATAGTTCGGATTACGCGAAGGGATAGAGCATCGGGGGAACGTGTACCTACTGGCAGGGTGAAACTCTGGTTCAGAGGAGAGCAGTTACCAACCAAAATCAATTTTCTATATTCTAAAGTAGAAGTGAAACCTTTTGTTCAGCTTATTCAATGTTTTAGGTGTTTTAGGTTTGGCCATCTGGCGCAACATTGCAAGAGTGGAGCGAAATGTTTCAAATGCGGACAAGATCACAGCAAAGATATTATCTGCTCAGGGCTGGTCTGTGCTAACTGCAAGGGGGAACATGCTGCCACCCACCCGCAGTGTGAGGCCAGGAAAAAAGCGTACGCCATTCAAAAGTGCATGACACTGGAAAACCTAACTAGAGCTGAGGTCAAGGCTAGATATCCGATCCTTTTTGATAGAACTTCCCCCAACCTAAGGGATCAAGGGGAATTTCCTAGACCCAGTTGGCAATCTAACCGCTCCCCTGAATTCTTAAATAACAGCTTAGAGTCCGCCAGGGAAATTCATTCTGTCACCTCTTTCGCGGAAGTGACCAAATCCAATAGGGTTGCCGCCCGGAACGCAGAGGCGGCCAAGGCAGCAGCCAACATGGCAGAGTGGAAGAACTCAATAAACTCAGACTACGTCCAAATGAGCGAGAAATTTGTGAGATCTTCATCCGTGGCATCTTCTCTGGCCCAGGATAAGCTTAACGCACTATGAGCCAAACTCACAGCGTTCCTGATTGATCCAAACAACATCATTAAAGGGGATTCTTTAGCGAATAAATTTATTAAGGAAATTAGAGAATTTGTCAATGCTTCCAACGCAGAACTAGATAGGCGTCAGATTGCCCAAGGGATGGCAGTTGGTTCTCAAAACATCCAACAATGAAGATTCTTCAGCTAAATATTCAAAGTCTGACACACAACAACAAACAGCTCCTCTCAATGTTCCTAGACAAGAACGCAATAGATATTGCCATCCTCTCAGAGATTTGGGTGTTGAACAACGCGGACTGCAGCATTTTAGACTATAACTTTTTCTGCAGGCCCAGAGAGGACGGCTACGGCGGGGTTGGCATCTACGTCAGGAAAAACATTCAATTCAGCATTTTAAAAATAGAGAACGACTTGGAAATTTTAGGAATAAAAACATTCAACCTCAAGAGCAATTTCAATATTTTTAGCATATATGCACCGCCATCAACAACAGTTTCACAATTTAAATCGGGCACAAGAAAGTTTTTCGAATTCGCGGCTTCGCTTGACATACCCTCAATAGTGGGCGGGGACTTCAACGCTAGGTCTTCTATCTGGGGAAGTCCGATCTGTGATCGCAAGGGTCGCAGCATTGAGAATTCCACCCGGGAGGCCGGATTTATCTGCCTAAACGACGGTTCGCCAACCTTCTCCAGGAGCCCATCTCAATTCTCCGTTCTTGACCTTTCTTTTTCGAACTACAGAAATGGAACTATTAACTGGCAAGTCCTCAAAACAAAAATTACGAACAGCAACCACTTCCCAATTGTATTATCAGTGCAAGGCCTAAATGCCCCCTCCAAGGCAAGAAGATCCTTCACAACAGAATAGCCCGGATTCTGGGTGCAAGTGATTTCTCAAATCTGGAGGAGCTCAATGAAAAAGTGAAATCCCTGACCTTAAAAAACACGGTCACATTCCCAAGCAAGAACAAGTACGTTGCTAAGAAATGGTGGAACGAGGAAACGGAAAAACTTTTTCGCGTGAGAAACGCTTGCAGGCAAAAATTCTACCTCACCAAAAAATTGGCTGATGCCAGAGCAACCTTAGAAGCTGACAAAAATCTACAAAATCACGTAAAAAATCTTAGAAAGCGCAACTTTTCCAAGTTTATAGAAGAGGTCTCCTCATCGCCCTCTATGTGGAGCAGGGTGAAGAACATCAAAAAATACGGTCAAATCAAAAATGTAGGGAACAAATGGACGAACGAAGATGACAAAAACTTTCTCAATATGGTTAAAGTAACCCACGTCAAACAGTAGGCCCCCTAAGAAAATTCCTGCCCCTTTATTAGGACCAGACGACCCGGAACCCCTGGAACTGGAAGAATTCCTGGCCTTCCTAAAAACCAGGAACCCCAATTCGGCTAGAGGCCCTGATGACATCTCGTTCAGGATGCTTCAAAAGCTACCAAGTGGGAAAAAACAAGACATTTTTGAAATTATAAATAAAGTATGGCTGAGTGGCGTCATCCCTGAAGTCTGGCGCAGGATAAAAGTGGTACCCATCCCCAAGAAGAATGCAGACCCTACTTCCTTCCAAAACCATAGGCCGATTTGTTTGATTAACACGCTGTTTAAATCCATAGAGGGGTTGATAAAGTTGAAGTTGGACGAGCACATAGCAAACTGTGACCTGCTGCCGGTCAGGTCCTATGCCTTCAGGAGAAACAGGTCCACGGCTCTTTGCATCAACGACCCTATCAACAAAGTTCTGGCGCTGAAGGCGAGGGGTTGTCAGGTTGTCGCAGCTTGCCTATATTTACAAAGAGCGTTCGACTGCGTAAGAGTGGACACACTCGAGCACAGGATGAGGGATATGCGGTTCAATACAAGCCTCACGGCTTGGATCTCCAGCTTCCTTAACAGACGAATTCTCATAAAGGGCAAAAGCGAGGTAGAGGTGAACAGAGGTGTTAGCCAGGGTAGCTGTCTCAGCCCAATCCTTTTTAACCTTTACACAGCCGAACTACATGATATTAACAGTCATAACTGCTTACTGTTTCAGTATGCTGATGACTTTTTCATAGTTTGTTTTCATAAAGACGTTTCCATTGCGAAAGGTGTGCTGGAAGACAGTATAGATAAGTTCGAAGAAAAATGCAATAGGCTAAACCTGTCATTCAATCCGGTGAAGTCTACAGTGATTTACTTCAACAATCGTAGAGCTGCGCTAAATATCTCGCATCAAGGAGTTGAGATCAGACAAGTAGAGCAGATCAAATACCTAGGCAGGACTATCTCAGCAAACAACTCAGCCTCTGGTCACATTGATCTGGCCATCTCGGAATCGAACAGAAACTGTGCATTTCTCAGATTACTCAGTGGGTGTCACTATGGTATCAGCCCCAAAAGAGGGCTTATATTTAACAAGGCATTTGTCAGAAGTAGGCTAGAGTACGCGTGCTCATCATTCTGCAACCTGTCCAAATCTGCCTTGGCCAAAATCAAATCCCACTGCAACCATCACCTCAGAAAGTCGCTGGGTCTGATAATCTGCACTCCCGTTCCTATCATATATCACATGGCAGGAGAACTTCCCCCGGACTACAGGATGAGATTCCTGGCGGCGAAAGAGTTGGTTAAGGTGTTTGCATTTAATCTCCCAGCAAGTGAAACAGTGTCAGCAAATAGGGATTTAAACACGGGCTACGCTAAGGCATATCGGGAGTTTGGCAGCATAATAGATAGAGTTGAGGTTTTCGAGAACACAGCTTCATTTTGCACTAAAATTAGCTCCGACTTAGAATTTTTCAAGGGTTCTGCACCCAACAAGCACGCTATAGACCAGGCAGGTATCATGCTGCTCCACGGGGAAAAGAAGGATCAGCTGACAAAGGGTGGTTTTGAAATCTATTACACGGATGGGTCAGTCGCAGATGGGCATTCCAGCGCCGCTTTCCTGCACGATAGGACAGGTTTTTTAGATAGCTATTACACGCACAAAACCCTTTCCTCGTTGTCCGCCGAGCTCCTTGCTATCGAGAAGGCATTAGACCATGCTATTTTGTACAATTTTCCTCGTGTCGCGCTCCTGACAGACAGCAGAAACGGGGCCCTCATTCTGGCGAAGAACATTCAGGATAACTCTATCGCCTACAAAATCAGAGAAAAGATCCAACAAAATCCACATCTAAGAACTGTAGAGGTTCACTACATTCCCGGACACGCTAACATCCCTCAGAACACTTCAGTTGACGCAGCAGCCAAAGAAGCCCACAGACGAGGAAAATACACAGTGGTTAAATGGAACCTTAAAGACGCTATGTGCGAAATACACAGAATCTTAAAAGCAGAATGGGAGAGAGAATACGCCGAGTTTGCTAGTATCAAGCACCGAGGTTACTGCTCGCTTTTCCCCTCAACATCATCCAAACCGTGGTTCCTAAATAAAACTAAGCTTAAAGCCATTGACGCTAAAAGAATCAACAGACTGCTTAGTGGTAACGCATTCGATAGGCACACTCTCGCCAAAATGCATGTAACATATGTGATACATGCGATAGTATCGATAACGCCTCGCATTTAATTTTCAATTGTACAAAGTACAACACAGCAAGGCAAAACTTCCCATCTCTAAGAAAATATAATGATATTTACAAATTCTTTGAAAGAGAAAACGTAAGCGCGTACCAAACACTAATTGACTTCATCGACGAAATTGATGTAAAGCTATAAACAGTACTCCAACATCTTCTATTCTTTGACTTGGCAATTTCCACCTTCAAAAGGCGGGCGGCCAAATAATCCCACGCTACTCACGGGGAGCTTGGTAACTTAAATCCTAAAAAAAAAAAAAGAAATGAGAATCGGTTATGGATTTTGCGTTCCGGAGAGTAAGAGCCAAACACTGCCGCACGCGCACGCCTCTGGCAAATAACTGATTCGAAGCGTGAATGTGGGCTACAAAGTGGTCGACTAAACGCTGATAAAGGTCTGGGCATGTAGTATCTCTCGAATTTAGTTGATACGATACGCCACTATGCTAAGTGGCGAGCCGAGCAAAGGCTCGGCTAAGTGTTTGATGAGGCGGCTGGTGCGTTGTCGGTTCACCTCTATAATCTGTAATCAGGCTTGTTATAATGCAATTAACTTTATCGTTGTTTTCGCAACAAATGTTTACAAATGAAAAAAAAGGAAATCAACTGTGTAAACAAATGGATTTTCCTTTTGCCCGCGCGTTCACCGCTGTTTACCAGAAAAAATCGTTGGAGAGAAAACTTACACGGTTACTACACATTTACTACTCACTTTCCACATAATGGAAGAAAAAAGAGGACAACAGCTAGAACGGCCTAGAAAATCCAACGGATTAAGGTAAAATCCACCCCATTGGCACAATATACCTTGAAGAAACAAAGCCGATTGTCCTCACACGAGAGGTGCATTTCCTACGAACCGTGCAATTTGCATTGGCTGTTTTTGCCTGTTGTCCATACCCTTTTTTATAGACCATTCAAAATTACGGCTAATTTTTTCGTTGCAGGAGAGCTGCAGTGTGACCGTCTGACCCACAGAAATACTGCAAACATACCAATGAAAAAAATGAACATAGCGCCCGTGAGCTTCATTTATTTCAATTGGATAACAATTTGAGTTAAGCCGCTGAAAATATTACCAATAATAGTACAAATAATTACTCTTGTGGGTCCACCCCATCCTTAATTTGCTCATAAAAAAATACCACGATATCTTGCTATGATCCGCCTCTTTGCCACCCTGGCCTATCGTTCCCAGCTAGCTCACGGTGAAGTCAGGGGTGTTTCCGACCCGATAAGCCAGGGGACGGATTGAACAAAACAAAAACAAAAAAAAACATACAAAAAAAAACAAATCTAATTTATAGGACAGACTTGTCCTCTTTGGCACTTTCGTCAGCGGGGATAGTTGGTTTCGTTATCCCTAGCAGGGTCCCACCCTTCTATGAGCGCCACCTTTTGAATTCGCTCCCTTTTCATATTCAGGGTCCCGCTCTTCTTCTCGCTCTCGTCCCACCCAACTACCGTTTTCTATTCACTCATGACTCTTTTCAAATTTTCATTTTATATCCATTATATTTTCTTATTTATCTTCTTGAACATTATTAATTAATAATCTAGGTTTATAAAAAGGAAACAAATACTAACAAAAAAATAAGCCCTATTTCGGCCGAGTTTTGCTTGTTGTTGTTGGTTGAGGTTGTTGCTTCCTGATGCTTGCTGATGTTTACGTTTAATCGTGGTGTTTTTTGTATGATCGTGATATTTTGTTTAATTGTGGGTCGGACGGGTGTAGATGTGTGAAATGTGGTGATGTTATGTGATGTGTTATGAATGAGGGTATACATGCGTGGGTTGTGTGTGATGTGGGTGGCTGAAGGTGTGTGATATTGATTCGTGTGGGTGTATCTCTGCTTTGAAGTCCGGATTCTTTCCCCCTTGGACACAAACGTGTCTCCAGTCGGTGTTCCGCTGGATTCCTGCTGCTGCCGATGTCCGCCGCTTCCGCTGATGTTGATGCCTGCCGCTGATGTCTTGGTGGGATCGCCGTCTCCACGATCACCAATTTTGCGGCCTCCACTATTCTCCACCGGAAAACCTCCCTTTTTTCTTCCTTGCCCCGTTTCCTTTTCTCCCACGCAACTCTGCCACTGCTTCCCAGGTTCCACTATAGATGCCGCTGTCTCTTTCTTCTCCAGCCCTGATACCTATCGGCTCTCTCCAAAACCGCCCATAACACCACACTACCGTTTCCAGGATTACTCCACCGAAACGGGAGTGCCGAAACGGGAGTGCCAAGCAGGCGGGCTTTTTCAATTAAGGGACCCCAAACGTAGGCCATCGCCCACACCCTGAGATTGAGAGTCTCTGGCTCCATCGACTGAGATGCCTGGGCTACTGCTTCAGATCCTTTGCGTGAAACACCCCAATACGTGAGCCTTGCAACGTCTCCAGCTCGTACAGACTGTTGCCCATACTCCGGATAACTCGGCACTTGACGTATTTTGGGCTGAACTTCGCGTTGATGTTGTCTTTAAATTTGCTCAACACGAAATTCCGCTTATATATCTCCTGACCCGGTGAGTACCTAATTTCTCGAGCTTTTCGATTATACCTGTTCTTCGCTCTGTTGTAGGCTTCATGAGAGTTTCCTCGGACCTCATCTCGGACTATTTCCATCTTGTCACTCCTCGCCAAGGGGGACATTTGTGCATCATTTACGGCGCCCAGTCTGCGTGCCAATTTATAATCTCGGTCGCTAGTAAACATGTGCTGCCCAAACAACACAAAGTATGGCGACGTCCCGATACCCGTGTGTATAACGCTCCTAGCCACACACTGGATCTCCGTCAGCTTCTCGTCCCAGCGCGTGTGATCCTCACTAGCGTATGTCCTTATTGCTGCCAGTACAGTCTGGTTCACTCGTTCGGCCGCGTTCGCCTGCGGTGCATAGTTCTCCGACTTCAGGTGCGTTATGCTTCTCCTATCCAGGAATTGAGAGAATTCAGCTGACACAAACTGCTTTCCATTATCGGTATGCACTATTTCAGGCACGCCAAACTGCGCGAGACCTCGGCGTGCAAGAATCGGATCACGGCCGAAGACGTCGCCTTAGGCAAAGCCATCAACCAGACATATCTGGACATGTGATCGAGGACTATTAGTATGACTACATTGCCACTTCGAGTCCTCGGATATGGACCCAGGAAATCCAGGTACAGTTTTTGAATCGTCCTCTCGGTTCTGGTTTCAGCCCCCATGAGTGGACGGTGAACCTGTGTTGAATGTTTTGTTTCTTTGCAGATGTCACAATCAGCCACATATGCCTTCACCTGCACGGTCATCCGGGGCCAATAATAGAACTGTCGCAGCCGTCCCAGTGTCCTCGCGATTCCTCCATGCATTGCCACATCGCTGTCGTGAGCCTGTTGGATCAGTGTGCTCGTCAGGGCTTCCGGGATCCATAGCTTCCACGAAAACTCCTCTAATTCCGGCCGGCCAAATTGTGTGCGCTTAAACAGCAGTCCTTCCTCCACCTTCAGGTCTGGGAACTCATCCTCATCGCTCTGGACCGACTCGATTTTTCTTCGGTATTCTTCATCCTCGAAGGCTGTGGTGTCGAACTCCAGGAAGTCGATAGCGTCAACGTCAAAGGGACGTGACAGCATATCGGCGACGATATTTTCCTTTCCTTTGCGATGCTCGATTTCGAAGTCATAAGCCTGGAGAGCAAACGACCACCTGGCTAGCCTCCCATCCAGTGCTTTGAATCGCATGAGCCACTGCAAACTCGCGTGACCTGTTATCACCGTGAATGGCATCAGTTCTACGTATGCACGGAACTTCTCTATGGCTCTTACCGCCGCCAGACACTCCTTCTCTTGTACGCTATAGTTGAGCTGTGCCCCTCTTAGCTTCGCCGAAAAGAATTCCTGGCCTGTTCGTACTGCCGCTGTCTTTCCTTTATCGGCTTGCGCTCGGACCATCTAGCTTCGGGTAATACCGCTTGGTTAACCTTATATATGGTAGTGTAAATATTCTTATTGCTACTTCTTTCCTTAGGGGTATCTAATTTAACGTTGGGGGGCCTATCTATTGGCTGCTTCGCGGCGACGTGGAACTCGACTCCTCCAATTGTGTCGTGCTCCTTTTCGCGTTTCCCGGCCGACATTTAGGGCATTTAGGGAGTATGACCCCGGCCAGCCCGCACTTGTAGCAGAACAGGTTACGCACGGCCGACTCACACTCGAAATAGGTGTGACCCGGCTGAGCGCAATTCCAGCACTTCAGCTGGGTGCGGTCGCCTCCGGATTCCCTTGTCCTATGGACAGCATCCAATGCCTCGGTCTGTTCCTCCGGGTCGTGAGTGTTCGCATCCAATTCATGTACTTTGTGATCTTCCATGCGCCTACTACCCCCATGGTCTGGACCGCTCCTTGTCCATCGCGTCGCCAGCAGTTTCTCGGCGTCCGCACACTCTTCTCGCAGCTTCTGTAGATTTGGTATCTGCATTGGATAAATCACCCTCGAAATTGCATCCCTAATATTGATCTTTATGATCTTTATTAGATCATAGTCCGAGAACGGATTCAGCAATCTCGACCTTAACACCAACATCTCCTGGATGTACTGGTCCGCCGACTCCCCGTGGCGTTGTCGGCGTTCCCTGAGCTCTTGCTCTCGCTCGAACTCTGTCCGACGAACTTGAAACTGCTGCTGGAGACCATATCTCAGATTCGGCCAGTCCGGCATTCCTACCGTCCGAACATGCATCCACTACCAATCCCTTGCGTGGCCACTGACCAATGTGTGAAAGGCTTTCAACACCTCCGCCCACGGTACCTGATACGACGTCTGTAGATGCTCCACCCGGAATATGAATTCCGCCACAGGCATCCCCTTTGGATCGCCGTCGAAGCTAAGTCCCCATCTTCGTATCTGCACTTGCTCCTGCCTAGCCTCTCCGAAACTCGGTCGATTCCTGTTAGGGTTTGCTCCTGCGCCCATCCCGTTGAACAGCCACTCCTCCACGGGTCTCTGATCGGCTTGGGTCCTCTGATCGGCCTCCAATGTTCGGTTGTTCACGAACAAGTGCGTTGGATGTGCTTGCTGGTTCGCGGGTGCTTTCTGTTGACCTCCTCCCAGACTGGTTGCGTTTGATCCCCGATTCCTTCCATTCGCATCACTCGCCGTTCGCTCCGCTTTTAACGAACCCACCACAGCGTTGATCTCTCGCATGAACTCTAGCATGTCCGCTTGCATTGACGATCTCAGCGCTTCCATTTGCTGCCCGAGCGACGCTCGGTAGGTCTCCTGTGCTTGGGCTAAGGCTGCGTTCACGGCTGAGCTTAGCTCGGACGGTAACACCAGGTCCTTACGCGTTCGCTGTTGACCTCCTACCGCTCCGACCTCTGGGTCCTCCTGGTACAACCCCGCATGTACGTTTTCCGCCACTTGCGACGGCCCTTCCGGCCTACTGCCGGCTTTACCGTCCTGGGACCGAGTCGACGGCATGTTGTACGGCTGGTACCTGCGCTGTGCCTCTGGGCTACGCCTTGTCTTTCCCGACCCTTTAAAAATCTCCGGGTCACTCATCAACCAATTTTCCTAACGTACTCCTTTCCATCGTCTATTCCCTATTTACTTAACTATCTTGGTGATACATTAATTGGATTGTTTATTATCTGACTACCCTAATCCACTAAACACCTAGTTCCTGGCTACGTAATCCTCAAAACCTTCAATCGTAACAAGAAAACAAATAAATAAATAGTGAAATAAATAAGTAAGCGAGGGGGGGGGGGGGGTTGGTGTGTGGGGACACAAACGTGTCTCCAGTCGGTGTTCCGCTGGATTCCTTGGTGCCGGTGCTCCGCTGACGGTTCTCGCACCAGGTTTTCGGCATGACCAGTACCTCTGCCAGCTGCGGAATCGGAATCACCATGCAGACTCGCACCTCTGTCAACCATCTTGGTCGCAAGCGCTGTCCGCACATCACCATCGTGGAGAAGAACAAGTGCATGCGGCCATACTGCACCTCGGTGGAGCTGCAAGTGGAGCTGCCCGATCCGACTTGTCCCACCACACAGTGGAGTGATTGGAGCCCGTGCTCAGCCACCTGTGGTCGCGGCGTGACCATCCGCACCCGTCTCTTGTTGCTGGAGAACGGACCCGAGAAGGAGAACTGCACGCAGCGAATGGAGCTGTATCAACAGAAGGAGTGTGTTAACCCGCAGGACTGCCACATCAATATGGAGCTGGCCAAGGACATTTGCGTTCAACAGCCGGACTCTGGTCCTTGCCGCGGCAGCTACCAGCGCTACGCCTTCAATCCGCACACCCATCGCTGCGATGCGTTCAGCTACGGCGGTTGCCGTGGAAACCGGAACAACTTCCTTACGGAGAACGACTGTCTGCACACCTGCAGCATGACAGGCTCCGCCTCGAGCACAGCTCACCAGGATGGCAATCTACCCAAAGGCTGCATCATGTCCGAGTGGGAAAATTGGTCGGCCTGTAGTGTCAGCTGCGGCCTCGGCTTCTCCGAGGCCCATCGCTTTGTCATAAGCGAGCCGGTGCATGGCGGCCAGTCCTGTCCCAAGCGTTTGGTCAAACATCGTCGCCAATTACTCAATGTACGTCTCCACAGAGATTCAAATAAACACAATTACATATTTTCACCTATTTTCTATTGATCATCTTAAATACATATATCACACCACACAATAACGCATGAGATACTGACGGGCCTTCCAGGGGTTGCCATTGGCGCGGTAGATGAGATGCAAGTTGAAGGCCGTCTCGTGCTGAAGTCCCAGAGTGTCCTCATACTCGGCAATCAGTGGATGATGCACGGCCAAGGCCTTTTCGTAGAACTCGACTGCGAGGTGGAGTATATTGGCCTGATAGTAGATGCTTCCGATATTGTAGAAGATTTCCTGCTGGGCAGCGCACCTGCAGAAATCATCGCCAGCAGACCGGAGTTCTTTGTAGCGCTCGGCAAAGGCCACCGCTTGAGCTACGGCTGCCGACTTCCGGAGCACCTTCTTCTGCAGGGCCAACTGATTGAAGCCGACGGCTATGGAAAGCGCTACCAGGGGATCCGGATTCTCGCGCAGCATGGGCACGTACACGTTGAGGGCGTACTTGAATGAACTGCAGTTGAGATGGTAGTGGCCCAGGAAGAGACGCATCTGTTGGTCGACAAGGGGCTGGCGATGCAGGAGACGCCTTATGTAGCGGCAGTACCGCATGTCCTCCCCCTTCTGGACGAGCAGGGAGAGGTTCCACAAGTTTATCTGGTTCGGCTGCTTTGCGATGAGTTCACGCAGATACGAAAACGCAATGGCGCAGTCGTCATTGAAATAGCAGGCCAGTATCATAATCCTTTCAATCTCGTAATGGTAATACGTAAACCTCTTTGTGGTGACCATTGCGAAGCAGAGCTTCTCAGCGGCACTGCTCATGCCATGTGTGTGGTCCGTGCGCATCAGTTCCAGAAACAGATCATACTCATCCTTGATGGTCAGATCGGAGGCCTCTGATGCGGCACTCTTGCCGGGATCCTAAAGATCATTCAATTGAATGGAATTCTTTCGGAATCGAACAAGTAAGTATTTTTGCCTGCAGCTCCGGCTCTGTTGATCCCGTTGCCCCAGCTGCCAGACTTCTCATCTGCATAATGGCCTTTAAGCTCTCGGCGTTGTAGGTACTTCCGCCGTTGGCCGCCGCTATCATTTCCTCGCGATTTTTCAGCTTGATGGAATGTCTACTGAGCAAAACATATCCCACGTCCAGAAACTCTTCGATGCGCCCGATTTGCTTCAACATTACGCATCTTTCGTAGAGCAGGCGAGCAATCAAGGGCTGGCCCTCGACCTCGCCAGACTGCTCCAAGGACTCGACGGCCTCCTCATGCCGGCCCTGCTGTTTCAGAAGTGCGGACAGCGTGAACTTGGCATCGTAGCAAACGGGGGCTAGATGGACCACTCTCTCTCGGCCCCCCTCTCGGCCTCATTGGTGCGATTTAGCTGGCGAAGACACTCCGCCTGCTGCAGCCAGACGAAGGCGGGACAGTCGAAGGTATCGCCATCGGTGATGGGACTCATAAGGGCTATGGCCTCGGCATACTTGTGCTCCTGCATCAGGGCTTCCGTGATGTCCATGTACAGTTCCACGCGGCCCACGGTCAGCGTGATGTGCTCCTGTACATTCTGGATGAGGTAGCCCAAGAGGTGGTGGGCCCGCAGATGGATCAGACTCACACATAGCTTGGCCCTCAGCTCGGGCGCGTAGTCGTCGGGTATGACGCAAAAGTAAATCATCTCCAGGCTCTCCTCCTGATCGTCTTCCAGCTCAAAGTTTGTTCGCTCTCTGAGGCAACTGAGCACCTTGGAGTATCGCTTGTTGATAATCAACAGTTCGAGATACATGTTGAGATCCTCCAGGCTGAAGCGGGCTTCGCATCCACTGTACGCCCCCTCCATGGCCTCGAGAGCTATCGCATGCTTCTCGAGGACGTAAAAGAAACGAGCCACATTCTTCGCCGTGCTAAGGCACGTGCTCCACTCCTCTGGCGGCATCAGGGGCAGCATCTTGAGGTACGTGAACATGGCCGCATTCGTCTCGCCCATTTTCTCCAGCAGCTGGGCTTTTCGGAGCCTTAACAAGTAACCTTTTGGAAGCACTTTGATGGCCTTTGTAAAAATAAGACGGGCACGAGCCATGTTGCCCTGCTGCACCAGCAAATCAGAGACTCTTATCCACATGTCGCGATCCTGAGGGTTCAAGTGTGCCGCGAGAGTGGAGAAGTGCAGGAACTTGACCTCGTCGCGATTTTCATAGATCTCGGCCAACGTGTAGAACGGCTCACTGGCCAGCGGGTTCTGGGGGATGATCTCCATGCAAATCCGTTCGGCTGTCTCATACCGACCGTACGCGAAGCTCAGGTTCGCCTCGCCCATCAATCCTTGCAGAGCGGGGCTCAGCTGGCTCTTGCGCCCCAGATTTCCGCCACCGCCGGAGCGAGCACCTTCCTGCTGCTGTCCCACCGGCGGTTTTCGTTGCGCAGACACTGTGGGTTGTTCCTCTGCTTCCTCCTCTCCATTATTTTCATCATCTTCGTCGCTGGGCTCGAGCTTTGTGCAGAAGTCTGGGAATTCTAGGCACTGGACTCCCTGCACATAGCGCTTGATTAGCGCTCCTTCCTCCTCGTAGTCGTAGTTCTGGTCACTGTCTTCGGCCTCCCCTGTAGCCATGTCTATGATGTCCACAATCCTGAGGGGCTGCGTCTCCTCGAACTGCTCCAACTCATCGTCCGGCACATCGTTGGTCTCAATTTCCTCAATTAAACGTTGGAGTCGGCCTGGTCCATTGTAAACATTACACACCAGCAAACTTAACCCCCTTAGACCCCCTCAAATTAAACAGGTGAACAGCGTGAGTTACGCCGCAGAAAATAATACTGAACTTTCTCTATTTGTTTTTTTTCTCCGTCCTTTCTCTATACATAAAAAAGGGCAACGATATTTTTTACCAGAACAGCGCTAAAGTTCTTCAAGTTTCTTAATATTCTTGGAGTGCATTTAATACCCAATGGTCTACAATGGGTTAAGTTAATCAACAGGAGATCAAACAAACGGCCCTCGATACTATCGACTGGGTAATCGTTAGAGCTAAGGCTGCGCATCTCTAAGATATTCGCAAGATGTATGACCTGGAGAGGGAGAGCGGAGCAAGTGCGCAATGTGGCCGTATACCGCAAAGTTCGAAATACCGAAGCAGAGCTACCAGACAGAGCTAAGAGTTAACGGAACTTTTTTTTACTGAATGCTTATCGCGCAGTCCCTGTTTTTACTTGTGTATTCTTGTTTTTAGTGGCATCAACGCGCATGCACGCAAGCGGAATGAATCTGCAACTTGTAAGTGAGCATGCAGCACAACTAGTGGAAGTTCGCTAATAATGAATTTCAAATTATAGTTAGATCGGCAGCTGTCGCATAAAGGCACCGACGTGGATTTTGGTTAAAACAAACGGTACAGCTAGCGAAATCGGAACCATTAAACGGAACGAATGCCGGAGAAACTATGCCGGGAATCGGGATACAGAACGGGTAGGTGAGGAGTACCAGGGAGTGCATTTTACTGTTTTCCATTACATTTTTGCAGGTCATCGGGCTTTACGCGCGACCTGCCGTACTACGAGCCCAATGCGAAAATGCTGCAGGCCCAGACAAACAATTTTATGGACGACGATTTGACCGACAATGACGCCATCTTTGCGCATTATTTGAGCACCGAGAAGTTGGAGTTTTACAATGCGTCCTCGGTGATGCTGACTCTGCTTACTATCGAGGATGTGACTACAATGAAGCTGTACTCGCAGCTCATCGAGCCAGATGTGGCGGTTCATAAAGTACATATAAATGCATTTCGTGTCGCTCTCTCTGCTAGAGATTCTGTAAATGCCGAGGAAGTGGTGTCCCCGGGAATCGATGAGGTTGTCTTGATACCCAAGTGCAGTTTAATGGCCTCGCCGCTGCCAAAGGAGCTCATATCGGCCCTGTTTCCACATCCGCATGAGCAACTGCCTTTTAAAGATCCGATGCGCCGCCATGTGGCCAGTGTGGAACAGGTCTGCCGCACCAGTGTTCACTTCAAGTTCAGTAGGTGAAAACTTCCAGACGACAATGTGTTGCAGTCGCAACGCTTTCATGTAATTCTCCGCTCCACGCGTATTCCGTTTCGCTTTATGTACCGCGCTGTCAATATGCTCCCGGAGATGCCAGGTCTCCGTCGTTACCTCTTTCCCTTTCCGAATTGGCTAACCACAATGATAGAAACCTCGAAGATTTCATTGCATGACTGCAATCTTCCATCTTGGATGCAAATCCAACCGCCGCCCCCGCAAGCTCCTCCAGCACATATTTCGCTGCTGAACGAGACCATAGGCGACAATGAAGAACAGTTGGAGGCGGTGCAGACGATTGTGGCTGGACCCAATCCCAAAGCTCAATTTATAGTGTTCGGACCACCAGGTAAGCATCAGGTATGCTAGCCACAGTCGTACACAATTCACACCTTCTATCCATTCAGGCACTGGCAAGACCACTACCATTGTGGAGGCCATTCTACAGGTGCGCCTTCGACGACCGCAAAGCCGCATCCTTGTAACAGCCGGTTCGAACTCGGCCTGCGACACGATTGCCATGAAACTGTGCGAGTATATCGAAGGAAACTTTCGGCTCATGTTTTTAAGGGAAAAGCCGCTGATCCGAATCTATTCACGCAGCATATTCAAGAAGGTACTGAAATTGGTGCCGCCCTTGCTGCTGAATAACTCCAATTGCTCGGACCATTTGTTCAAGCATCTACGAGTGCGTAGTGTGATTACGTATACCATCATCGTGGCCACATTGGTTACTGTCGGCCGCCTGGCTAACGATGGCTTTGGTGACTTTTTCACCCACATATTCATCGACGAGGCTGGAGCTTCCACCGAGCCGGAGACTATTATGGGCATTGTGGGTGTTAAAAAGAACAAAGATTGTCATGTAATTCTGTCCGGAGATCACAAGCAGCTGGGAGCAGTGATCAAAAGCAGCCGGGCTGCGTCCCTTGGCTTGAATCAATCTCTCATGGAGCGTCTACTGGCATCGGATTGCTACAAGATAGACGAGAACGGCAACTACGATCGCACCCTTCAGGTGCGTCTGCGTCGTAACTATCGGTCACATCCCGAGATCGTGCGTCTTTTTAACGAGCTCTACTACGGCGGAGAGCTAATCGCAAAGGCTCCGGACGAACAGGTCAACCTTGCCGCTGAATGGGATGTGCTGCCCAATGGCCAGTTCCCCATCATCTTCCAGGCCACACATGGAGTCACCAAAAACGAGGAGCACACCACCAGCTCCTTCAATTCGCTGGAGGCAGAGGTTCTGTGCTGGCACGTCAAGCGCTTGATAAAAAATGGCCTCGGCCCAAATATAGAGGTAAAGCAGGAAGACATCGGTGTGGTGGCTCCATACACGTCTCAGGGCAACCTAATCATTCGGAAGCTTAAGCGGCAGGGCCTCGGCAATGTGGAAGTTGGCAGCGTGGAGACCTATCAGGGCAGAGAGAAGCTCATCATCATTGCCACTCTGGTGCGTTCGTTTAGCTATATGGGGTTCATGCGTAACCCGCGTCGCATCAATGTGCTCATTTCGCGGCCCAATGCGCTGCTCATACTGATTGGTAATCCCGTCACTCTTCGCCATCATCCCGACTTCAAGTTCATCATTGATGAGTGCATCCAACATCAAACGTATCTCTTCAAAAAGAGAGATTCATTGCACTTCGTGGTAAAACATGTGGCTATAAGCGATTTGGAAGATGGCAAAAATGTGAACACTGCAAATCCGAAAAAAGCCTTAGTCAAAGCCAATCAAGTGATCCCAGAAATGGGTAAGTGCTTAAACTACAGTCTTGGATTTATTTTGCTATACCACCTATTTTACAGATAAAATCTCCACCGCCATCTGTGCCATGATGAATGCTTTAAATATATCATAGAGCTACGCTCTTCCCTAATCTAAATCGAACAAAATCTTCTAGAGATATAAACTAGGACTAACGGCTGCCGTACCCTGATAATTATATGTGCAAGACCCAGAGACTGCCTAGAACATTCCTAAAGTACGCATCTGTTTGTAACCATTTACTTTAATTTTTTTTTAAATTTTATTTGTATTATTTGTCTATCTGTAACAGTGGGCTGCTCTTGCTTTTGCGGTCTTTAAGAGCTGTAATAAGCGCTCCATTTATTTCACTGTAAACGAAAGGAAAAGAATAGGTATTATTTGAGAAATTCCTCGGACCGGATGAGTAGTTCCCATGAATGGATGTCGTTTGGTACGCCCAACCGGATTGATAGTCAGATGCAATTGTGTAAGCATTATCATTTAGAGTATATATATTTAAGCAGTGTCTCTATATAATTAGTAATCAGATTATAAAGAATACAATACAATGGAGTTGCTGCGTTAGTTTTCGAAAAATGTTTAAAAATAGTTACGATCTTGCTTGCGGAGGAGCCTGTCATTCATTTAATTTTTTTGTCCATCGCCTATCGTATAAATTCGTTCAGTCTTTGTTAATCAACAATTTTACTTTTTTAAAGTGATTAATGGTTTACATTTGTTTTGAGTCGGAGAAATGTGCACTTAACGAGAAATGCAAAGTTAATTAGAGAAACCTCAATTTAATGAACTTCTTCTGCAATGACTGTCTCCGTTCGTTCGATATAAAAATTTGTGTTCGCATTTTTGGTTTATAATAAAATATATATATTAAATATTATTATTGTTCTGTGTGTAGGACATATCAAACGCTCTCCTTAGCTGCCTCGATTGCGTGTGAGTAACTACATTTGGTATACACTTATAAAAGACCCCGACCCCAGGAGGCGACGCTCTTCGTCACCAGCATCCATCATCAGGGTGAGTGTGTTGCGATGTGATTTTGTGAGTGGGGGATGGGGTACAACAATATCTACGTGGGGTTAAGACCCGAGATTAGAGTATCATTCGCCGCACGCCGCACTCCATGCAGAACTTGGCGTGCTCGATGATGAACCTGCCGCCACACTCGTGGCAGAATTTGGACATCTTCATACTCGAACTTAGGCTGGACGCGGAGTTACAGCTCAGCAGGGAATGCTGCGATGTGGTTGGCGACGCCTGCCCATTGTTGTTGTTGTTGTTATATACTGGCTGGGATTGCACCTGCTGTTGCTGCTGCTGGTAGTTGTAGTTGCTATCTGGTCTATTGTGCTTCTGTTGATCCTGCGGCTGCTGCGTGGACATTGTCAGAGAGTGCTCCGATCCACTGGAGGATTCTGCTCCGTCGGTATTGCCATTGCCAATGCTATTGATAGCGCCGCCGCCGCCGCCATAAAGCCTCTGACGTGCCTTGAGAGTGCCATAGGCAGTGTGCGCCTGGGTCGAGACATCAGTCATGGCTCTCGGCAGCTTGGCACTGGCCGTGTGCGGACGCAGCAGATTCTGGTTGCGTGGTGTACCCGGTTGTAGGTCGCCGGACCGCTGTCGCGACAGGCTGTAGGGGGAGTTGGTGCTGCAATAGAAATGCAAGACAAATTATTCAATGAAAGTCATCATGGCAGATTACTCACCTGCCATAGGCAGAGTCGGAGCTTAGCTTGGAGCTAGCGCCGCGACGAGACGAGTGGGACGAGGACATGGGATAACCATCGAGACTGCTTAGCTTGTCGGAATCCGCTGATGCTGAGGGTGTCAAGGGGGAGCTGGCCTTCAACTGATGCTGCTCCTGCTGCTGAAGCTGTTGCACTGGCTCCGGATCCAATTCCCTTGCTGTACCCTGCTCTTCGGGTCTTCTGATGAACAGGGTACGGATTGAGGCGCCGGCATCCTCGCCCAGTTGCCGAAACTCGCACTGCATTTGCTGGATCAGATTTTTAGCGTTATTGACCTGGACGGAGTCGCTCGATAATAGGGCCAGTCTGTTGGCATTGCCAGCCAACTGGCTGGCCCGATCCTCAGGCCCGCCCTGGGCGTCGACATAGGCGTCCTCTGTATCGCTGATCTTTCTGAACCGAGCGTGCTCCGGCTCGTTGCCATTCTCGATGTGCAGCACGTCGATGGGCGTCTGTGAATTGCCCACCATGTGGCGCAGGGAGTCGGGTGAAATTGGGGAACGGCCGTGGGCATTTGTCTCCGTCTCGATGCTGATGAAGATCTCCCGCTTCTGCTGATCCTCGACTGGCCTCTTCCCCACCATCTGCACTGGCATCTGCAGCATCTTTTCGTCGTGGCTGCTAGCACTGGATACATTCGATTGCTGGCGCTGCATCTGCATCTGCAATTTCTCTCCTCCCTTGCTATTCGAACTATTCGAGTTGGATCTGTGGGTGTGAGGGTCTTTAGTGGGCTGTGACTTGGGCTGAAGGATGCTACTGGTGGTGGCCGGTCTCAGTGTGGCTGTAGTGGTCTGTTGTGGGGTCGAAGTCGCTTTATGGAACGAGCGTTGCCTGCTAGTCGTGCGATTCAGCAGGAATTCGCGACAATCTTTGAACAGCGGGAACTGCTCGTCGTCATTCTCGTTCTCGAATGAGGAGAGAAACTCCTCAAAGTCAAAGTCGTCGAAGGTGGGCATGTTGCCCATCGGCATGACCAGGGGCATTGGATTGGCCAGCAGTTGCTTCTGCTGCTGCTGCCAGCACTGCTCGTCGTACTCCATTGAGGACCGATTGGCCTCATCGTCGGCGGAGCACCCCGACGAGGCATCGGCATCCTCCGGCGAGGCATCGTACAGAAACTGATTGCGTCCCAAGCGCATCTTTCGCTTCAGCAGATTATCGTGCAGATTATGCGTTGAACAGCTTTGGGTCGATGAACAGTCCTCCGCCCGCTGCGGCCGGACGGCCAAAGCCGAAGATGCTCTCCAGCTTGATGGGTGTTAGGGTGTTCGCCCCACCGCTGACGGGCTGATGGACTGATGGCGTCGCCGTCGCTGGTCTGCTGATGTGCTTCAGCCGCAAGGGGGTGGCAATGGGCTGGTAGTTGTTGGGCACCCTCTTCTCGTTATTCTCCTTGGCCGACACGGCAACTGGGGGTGGGGCTGTGGCTGGTGCTGATTCTGGTGTCACCGTGGTCAGGGCCAGGGGCGACAGCTGGCCGGGATTGCTGGACGTGGTCAGGTTCTTGGCCGAGTTCTGCTTGCTCAGGTTGTTGCTCTTATCCTTGAGCTCCTTGCTTGTCAGCTGACTGGCGGCTGCCACCTCCGCTGCCTTGGCATTCAGATCTTCCAGCTCGTGTTCGTATTTAAGGAACACCGCCAGGGAGTAGGTCTTGGCAACGTTACGCCCGGGCAGTGCCTGAGCTGTGGTCTCGCTGGCAGCGCCAACGCCCACCGGTAGCTTCAGCATCTGTTTGCGGTTGGACGTACTCGTATCCCGGCGGACCACGCGTGGACTGTGGAAGTCGTTGACGCAGGAGGCGCGCACCGGCATCTCGTCGTACTCTTCCGGCTTGAGGAAGTTCGTGGAGATGGGACCCTCGTCGGAGAGGCCCCGCTGTATGGTGGGGCGATAGTTGGTCGCAAACAACGGACGACTAGGCAGCAGCGGTGTGCGCCGGGGGCCCCGCAGAGAGGAAGTGCGCCGGAAGTTGGAAGCAGGTGTGGGTTTCGGTGTGGTCGGCGGTGCCTTGCTGCTCGGCATGGTCAACGAGGTGGTCATGGAAAGACTTGGTGTGGCTGTTAGTGTGGCTGTTGGGGGAACCGAAACCTCCTCCTGCTCCGGCGGCGTGCCGGGGGAGCAAAGCTCCTCCAGCTGACTTTTGGCCGAGAGGAAGGGATCGTACTTGTCGCCGCGGACGCTGACTCCACTGAGGCCGCTATGCAGGAGATTGGAAAGGATGCAGGAAAGTGAGAGAAAGAGCGCAAAATGGTAGAAAGTTTCTGTGGGAAAGCTATAATGGTAACCCGCCCGTCTGTGCATAGCCTGGCTGTCGTCTGGGTGAAATGGCATGAGGAGGAAGAGGAGGAGGGTGAATCAGATTAGCAGGCTACAAACCTCTTGAAGGTGCCTCCGCGGCGATAATTGGGAAGCGAGTGGCTGTCGTCCTTGGCAAGCGGCTCCTTGATGTACATTTTTCCATCCTCGTCCTGCTCGAGCATCACCAGGCAGCGACTGATCCTGCTGCCGCTCTGCTTGGCCACAAGAGGCAGCTTCGTGACAGGCCGCTGATCGCTCTCAGCTTCTACGTCGCTGTGCTCGACCTGCGGGAACTCTCCGCTATTCGGACTGGACGTGCGTTCGAGGATCTTCGCGGACCTCATCATATTTTCCTTGCTACATTCCAGCTCACTCGATTCGTTGTCCATTTCAATGACATCGCGCTCGAACTGCAGCCGATCGCTGCCGAGGTGCAGTCTGGGCAGCTTGGTATGGCTCATGGTGTGGCCGAGGGCCTCCAGGCTTTGCTGCAGCTGGGGCATGGGCAGGGCCCGCATGGGTAACGAACTGTTCATCTCCATGGTGGCCTGGCCAGTCCGCTTCTTGGGCCGGCACACAGTTCGCGTGGTCGTTTCCATTTTGATTTGGATCTCGGCTCGCGGCGAATCGTCCTCGTAATCGGAATAGGCAACACGCGGTCTCCGCGACAGAGGCACAAGGCTGCAATCCATATCATCTTCGGTCGATATCTGCATGGAGTTCGCTTTCTTAGTTGGCGATGATTGCTCCAAGTTGCGCAACTCCAAGCTGGGATGCTCCCGTGTGCGGATGCGGCGACGCGCCTGCCGCACTAGCGATGTGGAGGAACGCACCTTCACTTTAACCACCTCCTGCGGTGTTTCATCCATTTTAGTTGCTTTTACGATGGTCGTAGGGCCTGACGTGGGCAGCGTGTGGGTGTATGGGAGGTTGCTTCAATTAGCTTATAGTTCGATAAAAAATCCTAGTATGAATGGGTTCTATTTTCTCAAAGTTTCTATCTAAAATCTAAATGCCATGATCCTATAGGAACCTCTACAAGACTACTATATATATTATTTTTATTTGTTCTATTTCTATCTCGAGACTCTCGCGTTACCCTTCACTTCTCCCTCTAAGAACCCATCCATTGGATACCATAGCTGCACCTAGACAGCCACTTATAGAGCTTAATGCATCGGTGATCTTTTTGGAATGCTTTTGAGGCGGCGGCGCGCATTAATTACGAACCATGAACAAGTTCCGGCTTCTTAGATCCGACAAGTACTCGTAAGCCAAGTTAATTGGGAAACTGCACGCTACGGTCAGTGGAACCCCATGTTATCCCATATATACAAGGTATATCCCTACATCTGACTATAGAACCCAAACCCATACCTTTTCGCTTGATCAACCGATTGAGATCCTCGAATTTGAGTGCCGGCAACATTTCATTCTCGGCAGCATCGACCCTTTCCCGATTGGTCATCCGTTTGCGGAGCCTGGCGGCTGGCTTCAGAGGTGCCGCCTCTACACAGTCCAGCTGGAGGGTTTCGCCACTGGATTGGCTTCGCAAGCGATCCATGGTTTCGGTGATGCGGTCACAAGTCTCGATAGGCTTGCGTTTGGCGCGTAGGACGCGCTCCTTTGGCGGAGCTGGTGCTGCTGGTGGATCGTCGTCTTGGGTCACGCACAAGGTGACTGTGTTTTGAGTGACTTTTGTCCTGGCTCCCTCGGCCTTGCTGCGGACTGCGGGCGTCCCGTTCTTTGGTTGGGGGCGTGCCAGCTTATTTGCTTTAGGAGGGCTGAGTGGGAGGAGCATGAGTGGAGTTCGCTGATGGATATATATGCTCTAACTACGGTGAGGCGCAAGGCGCAATACGAAGTATCTGTCTACCACAAGGATACGTTTACAATTACGGATACTGGTGGGGATACGGGGGATTAGTCAACGACGAGGTCATGGAGGGGAGCGACATCAGGCTCTGCTTGGGGGCCGTCATGTCGCCGGCGTCCAGCAGATCCTCGTGGTTACCGGAGTACTTGTTCCGGTTGATCGAGCGCTTCGTCCTATAATTATTCATTGCGAGTGGAAATTGAAACGGCAAACAGAAAAAATAATTGGAATAATAAATTGGTAGTGTCTGGGTTTGTGGCAAGTGTGTGACTAGTGTCCAACAAGAATACATATGTCGAAGGACATGTCATCGAAAAGCAGGCTTACTTGAGATTGGGCGGCCTGTATTGCTTCCTGGCGTCCAGCCGTTCCTTTGCTTTCGACGTCTCCTGGGTGTTGGTCAGCTTCATGGTGGCCTGAATCGCCTTCTCCTTGCACCACTCCACATGCCGGTCGAAGGCCTTCACGTTGAAGTTCCGCTCGCAGTGGGGACAGTGCTCGGAGGCCACACCCTTGATGCGCTTGGCCAGCGAGCGATCGCGGGCTGGTACATGGTTTGGGTCGCCTGCGGGCGATGTTGCAGCACCTCCTGTTCCTGTTGCTGTGCCCCCTGCTCTACGCACGGAAGCTCGGGCCGTAGAGCGAACCAGCTCGGTTTGGGAGTTGCGACGAATGGGCAGAGGAGAGCCCACACTCTGAATATGCAACAGCATCCAGAAGAGAAAAAGAGAAAGAGAGAGAGAGAAGGAGTTGAGTGATGGCTCGATTAATTGGCAGATGTACTCACGTCTGTTGGTATTGTGGATCCCGTGCCTACGGGATCCCGACTCCCAGCGGTGGGGGTGTGAACTCCAGACACCTTCTCAGCATTGGACAGGCCAAAGTTTTTGAGAAGGACATACGTGGAAAGTGCTGTGCCCTCGCGGCGCTGGCGCGAGGAATCAAAGGTATTGCGCTTCTTTGAGATCTTCTCGCAGACGACGACATGCTTGCGCAGGGCATTCAAGTTGAAGGTGCGGCTGCAGCACGGACAGGGCGTCAGATCGCTGGGGTTGATGGCCACTATCTCGGGCACGGGCAGCGGCAGTCCTCGGGTGAGCGGCGGCGAAGAGGGCTCCTCCTCCTGCCCGCATTCGGGCGCTTCCAACTCGGCCTCCGTGTTGAATGTGGCTGCGTGGTGCGGTTATATGGAAGTAGATAATGTAAGAAATCAATTCTGTTTCTCCGAGCACTTTGACAATGTTTTGTATATGCTGTATATTCACAAAATATGTATGTATATATATGTAAATATATGTATGTATATTTGCGCGGTTGCAAGCCAATATTTCGATTTCGATTTTCAATTTCGATTTCGTGGACAACACGTCGATCTTATTGACAACAATCAGAATGCGTTGCAGTTGATTGTTATTGTTAGTTGCTGCTGCTGTTGTTGTTGCAGGTTCAGTGGGCGTTGCTGCGCCCACACCTGGAGGTGTGTCCGACTCACTTGACTTGGCATTGGGCAGATTTTTCTTGCCTTTATTGCTGCTGCTGCTGCTGCCGTTGCTGTTGCGTTTGAGGGAAAACGTATTGCGGACGCGCGAAAATGTGGACAGCTGTTGCTGCTGTTGCGGCAGTGATTGTTGCGCCTCAATAAGCTGCAACGAGTTGAAAAAACTCTTCAGCGGCTGCTGTTCAAATACATTAATGCTGCCATTTCCAGAGCCATTTCCATTTCCATTTTTGTTTTCGTTTTCCCTTTGATTGCAGAAATTTAGTTAAGCTTTTTCGCTGACCAGCAAATCGTTGAGTTGCTGGTACTCCTCGTAGATGCCCCTAATGTGCTGCTTATTGATTTTGGCCAGTGGCTGAGGCTTCTGCGACTTTGATTTAAAGATCTTGTTCCACATTTTCTTGCTCATCTTGCTCAAAATTTGGAGTACGCGCGTCTCTGATTATTCACTTTCCCGATACTTCGTTATTTTTAAACACATTTCACATTTTCCGCGCTCCGCACCGTTTCGCTCTTTCCAATTGGACTTCTTCTTGCGCCGGCGTCTGGTTCAATTTTGAGCGGCAGCAACATCGCCGCCAGCCCGCCAGCAACATTAAGCTCTCGCAAGCAACAAGCTGCCTGCACAGTGGGCCTTTGGACCTTTTGGCGTTAAAAATCATACTGTGGACCATACTTATGGCGGGGATATTTTGGATGTTTTTCCTTCGTAGTTGCGACACATAAATACGTACATATGTCGCTCTAAAACACAAATCGTATATTGGTGAACTTTAAGTGTCCATATTACCTAAATTAAATTTCCTGGAAATTTGAATTTTTAAAATCTCTGAAAGACTTATCATATGCGTGAATCTGAATATTATTCGTATTATCCAAGCCGCTCATAGGATTTTTGATTTTGGCCACCTGATATCCACTGTGCGACGTGCCGGCAACATGCTGCCGTGCACATTTTGCATGGAATTAAAAATAGTTGCACTCCAGTTTTGGCTTTAGCTGCGGTGTGGGTGGGTGGGTGTGGGTGTAGCTGCTACCAGCAACAAAGGCCACCATTCTTTTCCAACTTATTCCCTCCATTTCTGCTCTGGGTTGTCTGTTTCCCCTTCTCTTGATATTCGCTTGGTGAGTGTGTTGTGGTTTTGAGCAGATATTTGCCACAAAGAGATGAAATTATAAATTATGGTATATCTTGATCAATATAGCACATCATGTCAATACAGTTATGCCTATCTGTCTGTTGAAGGTTTAAAGGCACTACATATGTATATCTTATAGCTGACATTGCGAGTTTATATATGTAAGAGTATCAACAGCTTCGGAATTCGTCTTTGTACTTCCTTTCTTGTTTGTCTTGTCTTTACGGCTGATTTATTTAAAGCCGTCGCCGACACTGCCGCCAAATGTTGCTGAACCCTTGGCTGCTTAGACCGTCATTCATTCCACTCTGAAATCGAGCAGAATGACTGCCAATTCCCCCCATTTGAATAGATTCGAATTTCTAAATTGAAGTAGTCTTTGGCGCGACTTCCTTTCGGGCCATCAGTCAATCAGCCTAAAGACTAGACATCAAAGTGGATCGTTTCCTGGCCAGTGGGAATTGGGTCCACGACTGGTACTGGGTGTAGTAAGTATGTACATATATACAATAATATGTAATTATGTCCTCTTATGGCACTCCAAAGAAACATCAACTTACTTGCATAAGTTGCATAAGTGCGCCAAAAAAGGGAACCGCCATCGGAGTTGCATGTGACAACGGCAGCAGCAACATTTGGCGAGCTCAGAAACATTTGGTGTTGCAGGCGGATTACATAAATAAACAGCTGGGAGGGGAGTTGGAGGCGACACATTTGGCTGAACTGATGAGGACAGAACTCTTTAGAGAGTCTATTAGGTAGCTCATGAAATTTGCCGCAGATATATAAAAAAGATATAGTCATTAGTAGTCGTAGGGAGAGGCGCCCGGGGTTGTGGGCGGCATCGTTTGTGGTCGCCCACGCGTCTCGACTCTGACTTGCCCTCAACATCCTGATAATCTCTTATAATTGTCACGCTCTGAGAGCGCAGCCGAAAATAGAAGATATGTTGCAATTGCATATACATATGGTTCATACATGTAAGATTAATAATAATGTATCGTTTATTAATAGTGTTTTTCGAAAAAGAGTAAAAAGTGTATGATTTAAGATGTGCAATTAATGAGTCTGTTCTTCCGACTTTTTGTTCAACTTTCTGCTTCTACTTCCAACAACCGACTCCCGTATCGATAACCCCTTATCGGTTAGGTCTTTTAAACAACGGTTGAGTCTGGTTATATCGGTTAGGTCTTATCGATGGTATCTTAAGTTCAAATGTTAATTTAGATGGGATAGTGCTAACTGCTTTATACACTGTCCTTTACATTCGGCCCTCCTGCTCATCTTCATCTGTCCCAGATGATAATATATCATCGTTCTCTGAGACAAAACGCCATAGCTTCATATTGTCCGTGCTCGTTGCTGTGATATTTGGCCCCTCGACTTGAGCAATCTTTCTGACGTCGTAGCGACCGTTCCGCTTTACCTTGGTGACTTCATATGGGCCTAGATACTCGCTGGCCAACTTGCGTCCTGCGACGAACTGCGTCCTCTTGATCGCGACCATGTCTCCTAGTCTGTAGCCGTGCTCAGGTCGTCGTTTTTTATCATAATAGCGCTTGTACACCTCTTGCGCCTTCTGAATGTTTTGTTTCGCTTGGTCACGCAGTTCTTGGCGCTCGTTGTTAAACTGCGTAACCAACTCCTCGTTGAGCACCTCCAATAGTCGACTTTCAGCTTGTCTGTGCATCTTTGTCCCAAACATGACCTCGAATGGCGACGACTTCAACGTAGAATGCACATGCGAATTAATCGCCATCTGGACCTGTGGCACATGCTTGTACCACTTCGTTGACTCCTGAGCTGAGAGCTTTGCGATGATACCCAAAATTGAACGGTTCACCCGCTCAATCTGACCGTTGCCTCTCGCCACACCTGTCGTTGTACACACATGTTCGACTTTGTTCTCGTTGAGAAACTCGCTGAATGCGTTGGATGTAAACGCTGCTCCTCTGTCGCTGACTATGCGCTTGGGAAAACCAAACACAAATGACCAATCTCTCAGCCTCTTCACAACTTCTTCGTGACCTGTTGACTTAGTTGGGAACAGCCACACAAACTTGGAGAATGCATCTACCACAGCAAAAATGTACTTGTATTGCTTGGCTGTCGCATCCATTGGTCCCAAATGATCAACGTGCAGCGTGTATAGTGGTGTGTCACCCTTGTCAATGCAATGAAGATAGCCTTCTTGTTTGCCCAACTTTTTGCTGAAAATTATACAACTGATACAATTAGTAATCAACTTATTTACTTTCCGTTCAAGGTGCGGAATCCAGTATTGCTGCTGAACTGAGTGCATTGTCTTCGCTGTGGAGAAATGACCAACTTCATGCGATCCTTGAATGATTTCCCTTTCCATCAGCCTTGGAACCACCAAAACGTCATTGCCATTTACAGATTTGAAGAGAAGGCCTCCTTTAAGCTTGTAGTCTTGATATGGGTGCTGCTTCAGGATCTCAACTGTGGCTTTGATGAAATCGTCATCCTGCTGTGCTTTCTTTATCCGAGCTGTTAGCTCCGTCGTCACGAACATGCATGTCTGCGGAAAACGACTGAGACAGTCCACGTGTCTCATTCTGTCCCCTGGGCGGTGTACTGTTTTGAATGTAAAGTCCTCCATATACAGAATCCACTGGGAAACTTCTCTGGGTATATCTACTTTCGTTGTTGTCTGCTTAAACGCCGCACAGTCAGTGGCAAGATCAAATTTGATCCCCAACAGGTAGTGACGAAATTTCTTGAGTCCGAGGTATGCAGCTTTGACCTCCAAATAGTAACTGTGACGTTTGGACTCGGCTTGTGTAGTCTTTTTACTCCAATAGTAAATCGGGTGGAAATTGCCATCAAACTGCTGCAACAAAACTGCTCCGAAACCTTCTTTGGATGCATCCGTGTGGAGTTCCGTTGGCGCTTCTCGTGAGTATAAATGTAATACAGGTGCGATTACATGCAGATTCTTTAAGGTTTGTAGCGACTGTTGCTCTGCTTCGCCAATGTTGAAAACTGCTTCCTTCCTGAGTAGATTCGTGAGCGGCCGGGCAACTTGTGCATAGCCAGGGATGAACTTTCTGAAAAAGCCTGTGAGTCCCAGAAATGCTTGAACTGCTTTAATGTCTTTGGGCGTAGCAAACCGACTGACAGCTGCTGTCTTCTCTTTGCCGGGCCAGATTCTCCCGTCCTCAATGATATGGCCCAGAAAGCTAATGCGTGGCTGCATGAAGCTACATTTCTTCCACTTGATCTTTAGGCCAAACTGCGCAGCTGTCTCCAGGACCAACTTTGTCTTCCTCATGCATACCTCGGGCGACGCGGCGGAAACAATTATGTCGTCCATATAAAGCTGCATAATGTCAGAGTTGATTAATTCTTGAAAAATATAGCTTACGAACCGAATGAACGCAGCTGGCGAGTTCTTGAATCCGAAAGGCGCTTTATTAAACTCGAATAATCCCTCCTTTGTGACGAAGGCCGTATACGACTTGCTTTGCTCTTCCATAGGCACATGGAAAAATCCGTTTTCAAGGTCCATTATGGTAAACCACTTAGCCGACTGCAGCTTTTCCAAGACTTCCTCCATGATCGGGACTGGGAAGCAGTCCAGCAATACCATGCTGTTTAACTTCCTGTAGTCTACGCAAACTCTAAGTGTACCATCTTTTTTCTTCACGACGACAACTCTGCTCGCTACATTTGAAGACGACTTGCGCACGATTCCTTGCTCGATCCATTCTTCGACTTGCTTCTTTACGGCACTGGCTTCGTCTGTTGATAAACGACTCGGTGAGTGATTAAACGGCTTGATTACTCCGTCGGGAACTATCTTCAGTTGGATTGGAGACTGCTTTGCAACTTCTGTGGGCATTTGGTAACTGTTTCTTATCATCTGTTCAACGTCTTTTCGATATTGCGGCGGAGCTACAAAGGGTGACTCTTCAGTTACATTATATATAAGAGCATGCTCATCTGTTGGCACAGGATCTGCGTCATGCTTCAAAAACGTGTATCCTTGCATATCAGCGACGAAACGGAACTTTTTAATGAAATCATGCCCCAAAAGTACGTCGAAATCAATCTGGCTACTGGGGACTACTAAAAACTTCTGTGTGGTCTGCAACTTATCCACGGTAACTTCTGCATTAAAGTATCCAACAGGCTTTGTTGATATCTGACCCAGACCGCGCAACATAGTTGTGCACTTCAAAAGTTTAACGTTTTTCATGGTCTTCAACATACTCTCTTTGATTAGGGTTACATCTGACCCTGTATCCACAAGACAGTCAACAACAATGCCGTTTATTTGAATTTTTTTCATGCGACTGCGATCCAAAATGACGCGAACTTTATCAACTTTATCAGCTTCATAAGGACAGTTACGCGAAATGTGACCATTCTGATTGCACTTAAAACACTTCGTTTCGGCTTTGCAGTCTTTGCGTTTGTGTTCTCCTGATCCACAGTTATAGCAATATTCTTTTTTACCGCTTTGCCCACTTTGCTGCTTGAAACTCGTTTTATGCTGTTCGTTATTGCCCTTCTTCTCCGATATGTTCAAACGATCATAGATATCGAACTCTTCTTTCAAGGCCCTGAAGGTCTTATACTCTTATACTCGTTTCTTATGTCCAGACCGTTCACAATATGGCTTATAACAGCCGCGTGTTCAACATGTCCGACTGCTGCTATTTTTCTCATCTGCAGCAAGTACTCGTGCATCGACTCACTACTCTTCCTCTTTCTTTCTTGCAGCAGCTTATGAATGTCTGCACTGTTATAGCTACATGTGAATTCATCCAATAATACGTTCTTGAGTTCCTCATAGGTGCACACGCATTCAGCTTCAAGGAAAAGCTTAGCTGCACCGGTCATTTTTCCTCTGGCCTGCACATACTTTTGCTTTTCAGTAAGCTCATATGCGTCGGCATTTTTTTCGAATATCTCAAACCATTTTTCTATGGGAACCGATTTTCCATCACAATCGCTCACAACTTTTGTAAAATTATCTGGTCAGTTCTTTCCATACATTCGTCGAAGACGGACGTGTCGCGCATTGAAGTTTCTAAATAATCGCAAAGAGCATTCTGTGTGCTTATCTCGCACGAGAATCTATTTTTAGACACTGCGTAGCGGTGTCGGTAACACGAGAACAACAAAGAACAGTAAGCGAAGTAAGCTGTCGTACAGCGGGCAAGCTCTTGCCCTCGGCCTGCGCGCAGCCGCAAACGAAGGGCAACAAAAGCTCAACTTTTCTTAGTAGCAAGAATTCTTGATGCTAGGCAATCACAAATTTGTAACAAGCAAATTTCGTGAAGTGCCAAAAAATGGACGTAGACTCACCTGATCATTCCCAGCTTAGTGATAAGCTTTCAGCGACTGATAAGATGAGGAAAATAGCTGGTGCACCTGCAGAATTCCGTGCCAGCTTGGCTAAAGACCTATATAAGGCAATTGGAACGCCTAACTACAATAGTAGCTTGATCGCAACGACTACAAGCACTATTACCACGAGCACACTATCTTTTTCAACAGGGAAATGTCCAGCGAATTACTCAATGGCAAATACCGTAACTGGCAGCATATGTTCAGTACCGAGCACCTCGAGAGCTGAGGCGTCTACTTCAAGCTTAGCCAAAAAAGTATCCCAAGGAAAAGATTGTAGCTTTCAGATGCCGATGGTCTCTATTAGTAAAAAGCAAAAAAGAGCTGATAAAGTCTCAAAAACAATTAAAAAAACTACACACCCAGCTATTCCAAAAAATCACCCATTCAAGGGCCGCCAAAATTTTACACCTGTTACTACCCCTTCAGTAGCACTTCTAAATAATCGCTATGCAGCGCTATCTGAAGAAGCTGAATCTGTCATGGAACTGGACGAAGAAGAGCAACATGGGCTAGTAGCAAACGAAGCTAGCAATGAGCAGCAGCCGAGCATAGTGCCTAAGCCTCCAGCTATTTGCGTGCCGCAAGTGAATAAAATGGACAAACTCGAAGACGCCCTCAATTCTGTAATTCCAGCTGATGAGTATGACATTCGCACATCCAGATTTGGAGTTTCGCGTATATATGCAAAAAATTCCCAAGCTTTTCGAACAGTTATTGATATGCTGTCGAAGCAAAACTGTGAATTCTGGCACCATCAGTTGAGAGAGGATACGCCGTACAGATTGATTATTCGAGATATCCATCCAAATGTACCAAAACACTTAATTGAGCACACTTTCACCGACAAGGGTTTCACAGTCATGAACATCTACTGCCCCAGGAAGCCAAACTGGCGTAATATTGAAATAAATGAAGAGGATGATCATGAAATAAATAACTTAAAAACAAGACAGAGTATGTTCTACGTGAACCTAAAGAAAACACCAAATATTGCAGAGGCACTTAAGATTACTCAAATTGGAAGGCACAGAGTAACAGTAATTAAGGCAAAGCACAGTAAAGAATTGGTGCAGTGCTTTAGATGCCAAGATTTTGGATATACGCGAAACTACTGCCTTAAAAAGCCAGTCTGTGGAAAATGCTCTGGCGACCACTATACTGGATCAAAATCGTGCGAACTAAGTCTTAGTAACAAATCCATTTGTGCAAACTGCGGCGAAGATCACCTATCTAGCTATAAAAGTTGTTCAGTCCGAATTGAACTCAGCAAGAAGCTTAAGCCGACAGCCAGACTACCAGAAGATGGAATGCCTGCCAGTAGCAAAAATAAAAATCACCCAGTCGGATCGCAAGTCATCTCAAATGCCAATGTGAGGAGTGGGTTCTCCTATGCAGACATAACAAGACCGCGTGCAGAGAAAAATATTAACGTGAACACATTACATGACAGCTCCCGGTTGTTTAATGGTGCTGAAGATCAACATTTTAGTAGCAAATTCAAAATATTAGAAAAAGCTATAAACGACCTTAATAGTAGAATGGATCAAATGTTCAAACTAATACAGGATACGATGGAGGCAAACAAAGCCTTCCGCGACCTGGTACAGAAGCTTATTTCAAAATGAACAAGCTTCAATTAAAAATCGGATTATGGAATGCACGAGGGCTAGTCAAGAACATTGAAGAACTTAGACTTTTCCTTAATGCTAATAAAATCGATGTAATGTTGATAACAGAGACACATATGCGCCCTGGTCGGAGAGCATTCGTACCAGGATACGATCAATATTACGCTGATCATCCCAGCGGAACATCGAAAAGTGGCTCTGCTCTGTTCATACGATCGTCCATTGCCCATACTCAGAACGAACCTATGTCCAGGATAAACATACAAGTTGCCAGCGTGAGTGTGCCGACTAATGTTGGATGCATCAAGATCTCCTCAATATACCTGCCACCCAACCAACCTTGGAGTACAACTGATTTTGAGCAACTTTTTCTTAGCCTGGGGAACAGATTCATCGCAGGCGGTGACTTTAACGCAAAGCACCCATGGTGGGGTAACGTCAGATCATGCTGTCGAGGGAAGCGATTGCAAGAGGCCATCGTCAGTAGCACATGCGAAATCCTTGCCACTGGCGAGGCAACTTTCTTCTCATACAACACTCGCCTTACACCTTCTGCTCTCGACTTTTTCATTGTCAACGGGATTGCGCAAAACAAGCTGTCAGTCGAAACTAAATATGAACTCTCCTCGGATCACCTGCCAATTGTAGCATCAGTGCATCATTCTCCTCAAATCAAAACTATGAAGCAACAAATTCTCCCTCGAGGCTCTTGCGTTGAAGTATTTCAAGCCGAACTAGATAGTAGAATCAACCTCAACACGGAAATAAAAAGTCCCGATGATATAGAAGATGCAATCTCGATATTTATGAGAAACGTAATATTGGCTGCATCTTCTGCTGCGCCTGTAAACCAATGTTCACCAAGCCAACGACGACAAGATACTCTTCCCCCAAGTGCCGTAGCTCTCCTGCGCCTGAAAAGAAGAGTAAGAAGAGAGTATGCGAGAACGGGTGATACTCGAGTTCATCAAATCTACTTGAGACTATCAAACCGTTTGCAAAAGGTACTTGCAAAAGTCAAGCAGACGAGCATTGATAACATTTTAGAAAAAGCTGGCCCCGATGCATCTTTCAACTATACTCTCTGGAAGCTTACAAGCCGATTTAAAAGAGTAGTCATGCCTAAATCGCCAATTAAAAATCCAGCAGGCGGTTGGTGCTACTCTAGTCAGCAAAAGGCTGATATCTTCGCAGACGGTTTAGAGCAAAGATTTAAGCCATTTAATCTTACGTCTGCTGTTACACGAAGGGCCGTCGAGCTACAATTGGAAATGCCATTTCAAATGTCCTTGCCAGCAAGCCCAGTCACATTTCAAGAGGTGGTGCAGCAAATTAAGAAGCTGAAGGCCAAAAAATCCCCTGGTGAGGACCTGCTGGACAACAGGACTTTAAAACTTCTGCCTAAAAAAGCGCTGCTATTTATAGTGCTGCTCCTCAACAGCATTCTTAGGATAGGACACTTTCCTACCTGCTGGAAGATGGCGCTAATCTCCATGGTACCTAAGCCAGAAAAACAACACACAGAAGTCGATGGCTACAGACCAATTAGCCTGCTCTCAGCGCTAGGGAAGATGGCGGAAAGAATGATACTGAACCGCATCATGCAGCTTGAACCTGTAAAGAAAAGAATTCCAAAGTGGCAGTTTGGATTTAGACAAGGTCACGGCACGCCAGAACAACTTCATCGAGTGGTCAACTTCGCGCTTGATGCAATGGAGCAAAAAATGTATTCGGTAGCTGTGTTTATGGACATTCAACAAGCGTTTGACAGGGTGTGGCATGATGGCCTCCTCTTTAAGCTGAGAAACATATTGCCGCCGCAGCTATTCCAGCTGGTGAGTAGCTTTCTAATGGACAGAAGTTTTAGAGTTGTTGTAAATGGAGCAAAATCATCGAAGCGCCCAATCTGTGCAGGCGTCCCACAAGGCAGCGTTCTTGGACCAACGTTATATACCCTATATACAGCCGATATGCCTTCCTCAAGGGTAATAACTGGGTTGGACGAGGACGATGTGTTGATAGCAACCTACGCGGATGACACTGCAGTGCTGACCAGAAGTCCAAGCATAAATCTAGCTACGGAAGCTCTGCAACAATATGTGAGCAGCTTTGAGGTCTGGGCTCAGAAATGGAACATAGGCATCAACAGCAGCAAATGTGCTAATGTTACTTTTGCTACGAGAACACTTTCTTGCGGAGGCATTAATATGCTGGGCTCCACACTTACGCACAAGAGCTCGTACAAATACCTGGGTGTTGTACTCGACAGGTCACTAAATTTCAAAACCCATACTACCATGGTTCGACAGTCTGTGATGGCGAAAGCGGGAAAGATGGCGTGGCTACTTGCACCAAGAAATAAGCTATCGCTGTACAGCAAAGTCACGATATACAAGTCCATCCTCAGCCCCATATGGAAATACGCACTTCAAGTTTACGGCATCGCGTCAAAAACCAACTTAAATAAAATTAGAGTTGCTCAGTCAAAAATTCTACGACGAATATGCAATGCTCCATGGTACATACGAAACAGCGACATCGAGAGGGACCTAAAGGTTCCCAAAGTGGGCGATGTTATACAATTACATGCAGCAAGGTACTTGCAACGACTTGGTGGTCACCCTAATGCGCTAGCCAGACGTCTAATTAACCCGCCAAGGAAAAGAAGACTCAAAAGGAGTCATCCACTGGATCTCCCTACTAGATCCCTCCTATAACATCTCATTAACTTTTTGTAAATATTCTAAATAATGTATGTACCTACTCCATATATGTAACATTAAGTTTAAGTATGTATCTCCTGTGATCAATTGTTTTTCCCCTTAAATGTAAAACTAGATTAAGTTGCCACGAAAGGTAGCAGTAAACTTGTTTACAATAAAATACAAATTTTCCACATGAAAAAAAAAAAAAAAAAAAAAAAATTATCTGGAGCGATCTTCATTTGGATTTCTCGTTGCTCATCGCAAAGCACTTTCAAACTTAGCAACTTTATCATTTGATCAATCTTGTCATCAGTATTGTTTTCTGCATTTTCTAAATCTTCCATCTCGTTTGCACTCGGGCGCGACGTTCCTGGTACAGCTTCTTCCTTCTCTCTCTCTTTCCAGTGCAACGGCGGCGGTGTTTGCATCATTTTGCGGCTCTTTTCGACTTGTGTCTGTGTACCCGACGAGTGCTTGTCTTTTCTGTTTATAAGTGTGTATCACACACAACGTGTCTGTGCGTGTTTTTTCTGCTTGTGTACGTACTGCGCACGGACAAGGCGACGCTGCGGCGCGACAATGAATTTCACAATTTTCCAACCGAATTAAACGACCGATCTTTTCTTAAACTCCGTGTCTACTGTTAGGCTCACAGAATTTGGATTGTTTAACTTAATGTTTATAGCCACCAACAACAACTTTACAACTTTATGTAGCTACAAACAACAACTTTAACAACTTTTCAACAATCCTCTTCTTGCATCAGCTTCTGCTTTCTTCTGTTTTTCTTTTTCACACACTCCGAGCTCTGTATTCGACGCGGACGAGCCCCCAAATGTAAGATTAATAATAATGTATCGTTTATTAATAGTGTTTTTCGAAAAAGAGTACAAAGTGTATGATTTAAGATGTGCAATTAATGAGTCTGTTCTTCCGACTTTTTGTTCAACTTTCTGCTTCTACTTCCAACAACCGACTCCCGTATCGATAACCCCTTATCGGTTAGGTCTTTTAAACATCGGTTAAGTCTGGTTATATCGGTTAGGTCTTATCGATGGTATCTTAAGTTCAAATGTTAATTTAGATGGGATAGTGCTAACTGCTTGATACAGTGTCCTTTACATACATATGTACATACATGTGCACGATGCATCTATCTCGCTCTACCGATTTTCACGCTTTTCACGGCAGAGCCCTCGGGACAAAAAAAGCGGCGCGTGCGTATAAATAGTCATCTCGAATCTAGATGATGTGTTGTATGGATGGCAAGGCGGCGACATGACACAAGCACAAAAACGAGGGGGATCGTTGTGAGTTGCTGCGGACACCGCAACTCTACGGTTATACCCGATACTAAGTCAGTATGGCTCTCCTCCGGCAGACGCCGCTAATATTAAACGACACGACAAAGAGTGCGTGCGAGAGAGACAGAAAATCAGTCTGAGCGTGACGTCGGGGGCTGCGTAGCTAGTGCAAATTGATTTGTTCCTTTTGGCTATAAAAATGATCTGATCTGATCCAGATTCAGCAATCTGATAGATATGATCATTATCTATGATTCTGCGTTTTTAGTTTTCTCGAATGTGCAATATTGTGGATGCAACAGATTTTCGTCCTTTGTGTGGGCGGAAGGGGGTGGGGCGAAATTTTGAGATACACGTTTCATAGTAAGATCTAACAGGAGTGCGGATACCAAATTTGGTTACTCTAGCCTTAATAGTCTATGAGATTTTTGAATATCCCCAGATTTTCGTCCTTTGCGGGGGCGGAAGGGGGTGCGGCGAAATTTTGAAACAAACTCGTCTCGGTCCGATATATTAGGAGTGTGGATACCAAATTTGGTTGCTCTAGCTTTTGTAGTCTCTGAGATCTAGGCGCTAATGTTTTACTCTAAGCAAAGTCGCCTATGCTACGTGTGTGTTAGAGAGAGACAGGGCGAGAAAAAATGAAATTGTTTTCTTGATGCTGGCTATAATAATAATACGATCCAATTCAGATTCCGCAGTCTTGAAAATATGGTCATTCTCTACAATTCTACGTTTTTGGTTTTCTCATATCTTTAAAATTGTGGATGCCACAGATTTTCGTCCTTTGTGGGGGCGGAAGTGGGCGGGGCAAAGTTTTGAAATATTTTTGTAGCAGTGACATATCACAGAAGTCTGGATCCATCCAAAACATCGTTGCTCTAGCTCTTATAGTCTTTGAGCACTAGGCGCTGAAGGGGACGGACAGACGGACAGACGGACGGACGGACGGACGGACAGACAGACAGGGCTCAATCGACTAGGCTATTGATTCTGATCAAGAATATATATACTTTATGGGGTCGGAAACGATTCCTTCTGGACGTTACACACATCCACTTTTACCACAAATCTAATATACCCCAATACTCATTTTGAGTATCGGGTATAACAAGGCAAAAAAAAGTGAACTTAAAATTTAATATTTCCTATGCACTGAAAGAAATTAGGAGGAAAAATGTAAGAAACCTGACAGGAAGTCCAACAAACCTATCATTCTTTAATATGATATTGTACTGAAAAGCATTCTGATTTAAGAATTCTTTTGTACTTCGAACCATGTAGTTTATATTATACGTGGTATTATATACTCCAAGCTAATATATTTACAGATAAAATTATAGAGCAACCCAATACCTTATCCATTCAGAATTAACCTCAGGTGAACTCTAGAAGTTCCCACTTCTGTCTTCTCTTTGAGAGCACTTCCTTTCTTATGATGGAATCTTCTAAATATATTGCGCTAGTGTATCAGAATCGAATTAGACTTCCGAATGGTACTATGAGTGACATTTAGATGGCCCCTCTCTATAGCTCTTATAGCTTCTCCCCATCCTCTCTCTCTTCACATATCAACAACATCGGTGCGTCGTATTTTCCACTAATTAAGTTCTATTTCTTCCAGTCGTCTCCACTCCACTCCCATCCGTCGCTCCCTCCTCTGCTGTAGTGAAATCATTTCAGTTCATTGGCGCGATTTGTGGTCGGTGGTGAAGCCAAACGATTAGCGAATCGATTTGTGAGTGGCCCACAACCAATTGAATGTTGAGCGAAATTGAATTAGATCATTTATAGTAGATTGAAATCAATTAAAACATATCTTTTAGGGGTATGTCATGAATCACTACGAGCCTGGAGTATTTTTTTCCAGTCAAAAGAAGAAAATAGAGGACTGCCGTTCCTCTACAACGAAATACAAACATTGCTCATTACTTAAAAAACGTTAGTTTAGTTGTTTAAATAAATCGCTTGAATCAAAAACGTAGTAGTTTTTCATCCAAAAATATCAGCAAACTTGAAGCACAGCAACACTGACCGTAGCGTAGTTTCAAAGCTTAAGCAAAAGCTTTATTTTGCACTCGACGGCTAGCTTTTAGCCGTTGCCGCTTAAAGGAAACTTCGCGCATTACTCGTAAATTCGTACTTTAATTCGAAAATAATATAAAATTAAGAAACAGCTATCCGTCAATGACAAATTTGCTGATCGAAGAACTCATCTCATCCTAACAAGAGAGTGACTTTGCGATTTCGGCTGGAACACAGTAAATGTTTTGAAAACTGGTTTCGAGCCAGACAATGAAATTCATCTACATATATATAAATTGCGTTTTGCACAAACTGGTTGGATATTTGACTTTGGAATTCATTCTATAAAATAAGCATTGTGTTCGGGCTTTGCTTTGCCACTAAATGTGGTTCAATGTCAAGGAAATTCCATGGCAGACAGAGAGGCAGAAAAGGAGGAAACTCAAGTGTGGGCTGCTGGCACATTAAGCCGAGGGAAGTGGGTCATATGCCCCCACTGGAGACCATTTAGGCCATATATGCAGATGGGCCATTACAATCTAAATCAGTCAGACAGCCAACCAGGCAGCTGGAGAGTGACAATGGAATACTCGTAGTTTTTGCTCGTACGAATATTTATTATTTATTATCGGAAACTTGTAAAAACTGGCACGCAAAGCCTCCCGACGTGACCGACATGGCTAAGGCGGAACGCCCGATTTATGTCAAGCTGCGAATATATTTATCTGCCCTATGAATATAGCATATAAGTCGAGCCTAGTTTTATTACTTTTTCGTTTCAATTGCAGCTCGAATTCTATTTAATTCTGCTTTGTCTTTGTTTTGTGGCTGATTTTTGCCAAAAGTTAAGCTGACATTCCTGTTTTGGGTTTTTTTAATTTAATTAAAATTGATTTAGTTTAGTTGACGCTGCTGACTGCAAATGGAAATTGACAAGAATATGTCAGTGTCTCTTGTCTGTTGCTTGGCTTCTTTTTATACCCGATACTCAAAAAGTAGTATTGGGGTATATTAGATTTGTGGTAAAAGTGGATGTGTGTAACGTCCAGAAGGAATCGTTTCCGACCCCATAAAGTATATATATTCTTGATCAGCATCAATAGCCGAATCGATTGAGCCATGTCTGTCTGTCCGTCTGTCCGTCTGTCCGTCCGTCCGTCTGTCCGTCTGTCCGTCCCCTTCAGCGCCTAGTGCTCAAAGACTATAAGAGCTAGAGCAACGATGTTTTGTATCCAGACTTCTGTGATATGTCACTGCTACAAAAATATTTCAAAACTTTGCCCCGCCCACTTCCGCCCCCACAAAGGACGAAAATCTGTGGCATCCACAATTTTAAAGATATGAGAAAACCAAAAACGCAGAATCGTAGAGGATGACTATATGTTCTAGAATGTAAGATCTCAACCAGATCGTATAATTATTATAGCCAGAATCAAGAAAACAATTTCATTCTTTCTCGCTCTGTCTCTCTCTAACACACAGGTTTCATGGTCGGTTTTGTCAATTGCAAAATATGAGTTCAAGGATCTCAGAACCTATAAGAGCCATAGCAACCAAATTTGGAATCCACACTCCTGTGATATCGGACCTTGACCGTTTTGTGTCCAAATTTCGCCACACCCCGTTCCGCCCCCGCAAAGGACGAAAATCTGGGGCATCCACAAATCTCAGAGACTATTAAGGCTGGAGTAACCAAATTTGGTATCCGCACTTCTGTTAGATCTCACTATAAAACGTATATCTCATAATGTCGCCCCACCCCCTTCCGCCCCCACAAAGGACGAAAATCTGTTGCATCCACAATATTGCACATTCGAGAAAACTAAAAACGCAGAATCATAGATAATGACCATATCTATCAGATTGCTGAATCTGGGTCAGATCGGATCATTTTTGTAGCCAAAAGGAACAAATCAATTTGCAGTGGCTACGCAGCCCCCGACGTCACGCTCAGACTGATTTTCTGTCTCTCTCGCACGCACTCTTTGTCGTGTCGTTTAATATTAGCGGCGTCTGCCGGAGGAGAGTTATATTGGCTTAGAATCGGGTATAACCGTAGAGTTGCGGTCTCCGCAGCAACTCACAACGTTCCCCCTCGTTATTTGTTATGGATATGCCCAAAGGAATCGACTGGGTCCACAGATAAAGGCGATTCGAGGGCTTGAGTACTTAGAAAGGGTATGCTTAGGAGACTTGATAGATATTCCACTTTTCCAGTATTTGCATAGAATGTGCATTAGAAAATCAAATGCTAATGGTGTTAACCAATCAATGTGAACATTGACTTTCAATTGTATCAATTAAAGTTGTTATACCCGATACTCAAAATGAGTATTGGGGTATATTAGATTTGTGGTAAAAGTGGATGTGTGTAACGTCCAGAAGGAATCGTTTCCGACCCCATAAAGTATATATATTCTTGATCAGCATCAATAGCCGAGTCGATTGAGCCCTGTCTGTCTGTCCGTCTGTCCGTCCGTCCGTCCGTCCCCTTCAGCGCCTATTGCTCAAAGACTATAAGAGCTAGATTAACGATGTTTTGGATCCAGACTTCTGTGATACGTCACTGCTACAAAAATATTTCAAAACTTCGCCCCGCCCACTTCCGCCCCCACAAAGGACGAAAATCTGTGGCATCCACATTTTTAAAGATACGATAAAACCAAAAACGCAGAATTGGTGAGGATGACCATATCTTCTACGGTGCAAAATCTGAACCAGATCGAATAATGATTATAGCCAGAATCAAGAAAACAATTTCATTCTTTCTCGCTCTGTCTCTCTCTAACACACAGGTTTCATGGTCGGTTTTGTCAATTGCAAAATATGAGTTCAAGGATCTCAGAACCTATAAGAGCCATAGCAACCAAATTTGGTATCCACACTCCTGTGATATCGGACCTTGACCGTTTTGTGTCCAAATTTCGCCACACCCCGTTCCGCCCCCGCAAAGGACGAAAATCTGGGACATCCACAAATCTCAGAGACTATTAAGGCTAGAGTAACCAAATTTGGTATCCGCACTTCTGTTAGATCTCACTATAAAACGTATATCTCAGAATTTCGCCCCACCCCCTTCCGCCCCCACAAAAGACGAAAATCATTTGCATCCACAATATTGCACATTCGAGAAAACTAAAAACGCAGAATCATAGATAATGACCATATCTATCAGATTGCTGAAGCTGGATCAGATCGGATCATTTTTGTAGCCAAAAGCAAGAAATCAATTTTCAGTGGCTACGCAGCGCCCGACGTCACGCTCAGACTGATTTTCTGTCTCTCTCGCACGCACTCTTTGTCGTGTCGTTTAATATTAGCGGCGTCTGCCGGAGGAGAGTTATACTGACTTAGTATCGGGTATAACCGTAGAGTTGCGGTGTCCGCAGCAACTCACAACGTTCCCCTCGTTTTTCATTGCATTGTCGGGCAATTTGTCAGCATACTTCCCCTTCCCCCACAAACCGCACAATTAACGCGAACATGATCCATTCACAGTACCCGAAACCGATTAACCGCAGTTCCCACCTGTTAGATCATCATTATGAGGGGGGAGATCATTATGGGTAGATGTATTATAATTGAGGCAACAGGCTTTCGCTGGATCCGTTGAAGAAGAAAGCCATAAAGAGCAGCACCCATAGCCAGACCCGTAGCCGTACTCGAACAGGTTGAAGTCACACTTTGGAGACTCTGCTTTGTTCCCAGTGCTGATGTCATTCGGTAATCATCTAAGCCCCGTCCCGTCGCACGGGGTTTGCTTAGAACTCGACAGCACGTCACTCGACTCGAGAGTCGAGAGTAGAGTCGACTAGTCGTGCGAAGGTTACACACAGAATCTTGAGACGAAACGAAAAACACTTTCAGAGGCGTGTTCTGTTCCGTTCGCCGGATCTCAATTTCAAATCAGAGAACGGACGCGACTGTGTCAATAAGTATTTGTCTGTACACCGCCCGTGTTTGATGTTAATTGCAGCTCTACCCATGCATACATGTATCCCCTAAATAGTATCTGTGTGCATATCTGTAGCCTTATGCAAATCTCTTGCTGAAAGCAATAGAAAAGCATTTGCCAGCCTGCCTCTTATTGGGCTTTTTGGAGCGTTGCAAATATGCATAGAAAATATTTACCAACTGTGAAATATGTTGCGTTTTTTTTGTTTTGTGGACGGAGCGGGAAGGAAACCCCACAGAAACTAAAGAAAAAGAAAAACTGATGATTGCTTGATTGGTATTTATTGCTGGAACTGTCAGAGATTGCGATTTGAAATATGTTATTAAAGATACAGATAGTTATTTCATATATGTATCCATATTTTGTACATAATTTCCTCTCTGTATTCTATTATTATGATTATCTCTAGATCTGCATTCAAGTTTTAAATTTTTAACAAATTTCCATTGGGGAAAACTGCCAATTACTCGCCTCTACTTTGTTGATCTTCTCTACCAGGGCTAACCACATTCCATGCCAACTCATGCTGCCACATGTTTCGACTGCGTCGCCTCGCGAAATTCCAAAAGATAATTAACGTCAAAGTTAACGAGTCCAAGCCATTTGGCTTGGGTACAGTAAACACCCCCACACTGACTCCCAATCCCTTGCCCCATAAGCAAATCAGTTTCTTAGCCTCGATCTGCAATTAGCACACAAATGGCGACCGAGGAGCCGGCAATGAAATGGCGAAATGCCGGGCCGAAAGGAGTTTCCTCGGGCCACTGTGTATCGATTAAACACCCTGAAGGGAGGAGCGAAAGTTCTCGGAAAACATGGCTATAAATGGTATAATGACGCCAGACATTAAAGCCGCACCCAGCTGGCCAGTCGGCGGTGGATGTAATATCCTTTGGCCTGGGGACTGGGGGTTGCCCCGGGTTGTTGTTGTTTGTGCTTCCGTTGTTTTCTGTTGTTGTGCGGCAAACAACTTTGAGTGGACTTGTTGTGCCCGGCTGGGGCAGCGGTGGCCATGGAGCGATTCCATCCATATGTGGATCCAGTTGGGTTGCCATGTGTTGTCCCTACTCCTTTTATCTGACCAAATACATCTGATCCTGCAGGGAAGCACCCACTGATTGCCTCCTTGCATGCCAACGGTGACCAAACAACCAACCCAAACGAGAGCCTACCAAAGCCAAAAACTAGAGCAAGACTTCCATATACCCCACAAATATATGGTATGTGTGTCCCTGGCCATGTCTTATCGGAAAGATAAAAAAAATGCATGGTAGTAGGCTAAAATCAAAAGAGAAACTGAGCGACCGGAGAACCTTATCTCTACGCTGGGCTCTGTCCGAGCCTATCAAGATGCAAACAAAATACCAACGCGGATGAGGTATGGGAATTAGCCTAGGAATGGGAATCTCTATATGAGTGCTTGATAAATACATTTTGCGCATTAATTTAATATTTTGTTTCCAATACCTGCGCTATATTTATTCGACTCTGGGGATGATAAGGCAAATTCAAGGTGGAGATATGTCTGGAGAAAGAATAAACGATGATAAGTTGAGGCTAAGATGTATGGGTATAAAGAGAATGGAAAGTTGAACAAATAGTGAATGAAAAAAGAGGTAAATAAATAGAAAAGAGCACTAGAGCACTAGAATAAATAGAAGCTACAGAGATATCCGATATCTTTAAGACAAGGTTTTCTTAAGTGGTTGAACCTTTGCGTGAACAACACAACGTTCACAGTGTTCTCGACTGCCAAACCGATCGTAAATAAAGCTTTATGCAGATGTCATTTCCGGGCGGACACTTCACCCACCTGTTTGTGGATGAGGCCGGCCAGACGACCGAGCCGGAAACGTTGATGCCCGCGGCTCTGCTATCCAAGGATCGGGGTCGGGTCATCCTGGCCGGTGATTAGCACCAGCTGCGCACAATGAAATCCAACATCTACATTTCGGGTGCGGTCAGGAACGCGTCCGTTTGGAAGATGTTGGGACGACAGCGGCAACGAGATGCCGACACCGGTTGCAATGTCAACGACGGGCAGAGTTCCAAATTAATTTATGACATTAATTTACGAGACAGCGCGAGAATGGCACTCCAAATCCAAATTGAGTGGTAGTGGTCGGTTTTTGCCCTGGGTCTGGGTCTTGCCCTGGGCCTGGGCCTGGTTTGGGGTCGGACCTTCTCCTGTGTGTTCCTACGGCAGTTCTAGATCCGTGCTACTGATAAGGCATTCGAGAGGCGGATGCGCTCGTTCGGCTTCTCTGCTTTGCTCTTTACTGCCGGGCAATCCCAAACGAATGTTAGTTTTTGTTAGTTTCTTTCTCTGTTTTTTGTCGTTGTTCTGTTGCTGCTGCTCCTGCTGCTGCTGTTGTTGTAGATTGATAACAAAACAAGAAGCTGCTCTGGCGGCTCGATCCCGATGGGTCTGTACGTCTTGTGGAGCAGGCCCCGAAGCAATGTTTAGCCGCAAAATGAATTCAACCAAAAAGAAAACCGCGTTCCGCGGCCGGAACAGTTTTAAAGTGTGGTGCCGCTTATGCGAAGCGACGAAATAAAACTCGACTCGGAATCGAATCAGACTCGACTCGAAAACTCAAACCGGTGCGGTGCGGTCACAGCTCACAGCACAGCTAACTCGCGCGAATACAAAATATACAACCAGTCAACGGAGCTGCGTAACTGGGAATGTTTGTTCAATTCATGGCTATAATTGTGACTAAATAATTGGCTATTAATATAGCTATTTAACTTATCAACAAATTCCAATGCGAAATGAGCTTCAAACTTACCTTGGGGCGGACGAGTATTCCTTTGGAAGAGTTGCTGGCGCTCTAAGTAATTGAAAATCCTCAAAGTCCGGTCAATGGAGCTCCCCCTTGAGATGGATTAAAGCCCTCTCATATCATATATCATATCATAATCACCCATACACACAGACACTCGCACTCACACAGGTAGAACGGAAAAGTGGGATCAACCTTCTGGGCGCCACTTTCCCCCTTCCGCTTTCGATAAACTGCTGGCCCCAACAATGAGGAAACTTTTACTTATTTATGCAATTTTTAAAAGAAATCAGGTTTTATTTTTTCTCAAAAAAATATTTATTGTCTTATTTAATTTTTTTGTTTGCTGCACACACGCGACGACAACGACAGCGACGACGGCGACTCCAACGTCTCGGCGATTCAACGAGCGCACAACGAATGAGCCGCTCCGCGTCTCTGAGGCCATTGGGTGCTCTCTGCCTCTGCCCGGCTCTCTGCTCCGCCCTCGCTCAGCTGCGCGTCGTCGTCGCTGGGGCCCCGTTCAGAGCTGCGTCACTACGAAGTGAACTTTTTTTGCAACCCGGTTTGAGCCGAATTTGTTGGGGCCATAATGCGAGCCCATAAGGCCTGCAGGGAAGACAGAGGATTGCAGGGCAGAAGGTGGGGTAGCAGGGTGTCAGCGTGGGCATCTTGTTAATGAGACAGGTTTCGCCTTTGTTGCAGTCCAAAATGAATGCTTCAATTGATCTCCACCTCCGCCGAATGGCACTTGTTGCTCGCTTTTTGGCTATTTTTAATTTTTTCGAAATTTCTCCTGAAAAAATGACACTTGACGCGTGTGCACGGGATTCTGGCTGGCAGTCGTTTAGATAAATGTTTCCGCTACTGAAATTTATTTGAAACAATTTGAACAGAGCCCGAGAAAACCGGCATAAATTACACAAAGGAAATGGGCGTGTCAGGTGGGCAACAGCTAAATTAAAACGCCGACGCGTGGCAAAGCGTCTGACAGATCGCACCAGATCGGGTCAGATCCGATCAGACCGGAATGCAGGGGCCCACGCTGAAGCAATTACGAGTATGGTTAATTGTTTGGGGAACAAATGTACACGACAATCGAAGAAAAAGGCAACAAATTGATCAAGAATCGAGAGAATTGAGATCAATTCTTAATAGACTGATGAGTATACAAAACGTACTATACTTATATTTTTCTAACACTTTACACAGAACAATCACTTTAATAAAATAGCTCTTTGAGGAAAGACTGCCTCCGGTTGGTAGGATTATATCGTAGATAGAATCAACTTTGTTGACGACGCTTTTTGTACCCTCGATTACAGCTCTAATTGCAGGTATATATAAATATTGCTTGGATAACACGGAGTTCTAGGTGGTTCTAAAAACAGTAGCACTGCAGATGAAATGCTTGCATGGGTGGGAGCTGTAGGAAGAGTAGCTGAGGCAGATGCGTACTTCTGGCTGGGCGTGTAGTACATGGAGTGCAGGAAGAGGCGGGTCACCTCGCCAAATACCGAGCGGTCGGGTATGCTCTGGGCCATGCCGTACAGGGCCATCTTTCCGACCACGGGCTGGCCAGGATCCTTCATGATCTCCGCCGTGCAGCTGCGAACGTCGGCAATGAATTTGTCTGCCACTCCGGCCTGGGTGTGCATGTCCGTGACGCAGATGTGGATACTGGTAGACAGAATACCAAATTTTAAGCATGGTTAACTATGGTTTTAATAGATCTATCATACCCAGAGGGGAACTGCAGGGCATTCAGGTTCCAGCCGAGCTTGCAGAGCGAGTCCGACAGTCGGAAGATATCAAACACATTCGATCCAAAGGCAATGACGGAAGTGGCTGGCTTGCCAAACACAAACAGGCCATCGATGTCGCGAACACTGTGGAGTTTCGATAAGGTCAGCCGTAGTCCAAGTGCATTCGTACCCAGTCTTACCCCCTCTCAATGTAGCGAGCCGTGTCTACAATGCGCTTGGTAGCCTCCAAATAGCCATCGTAGCCGAAGCTCATCATGGTGGCCCAGCAGGCGGCGATGATGCCTCCGGCACGGGAACCATTTACAGTGGGTGAGCCGTAGACGCCGCCTGGCCATTCGGTGGTCACTGTGAACTGGTGATCCTTGAACTTCTTCTCAGAGTACAGGATCACCGACGATCCCTTTGGAGCAAATCCGTATTTGTGCGTGTCGGCAGAGATGCTGGTTACGCCCTTAACGTCAAAGTCAAAGGGACGCAGCTTGTAGTCGGCATTGCGGACCAGTGCCACCACAAAGCTCCCCAGGCAGGCGTCTACGTGGACGGGAATGTCGTACTTTACGCCCAGAGCGGCGATGGCTTCGATGTCGTCGATAGTGCTGTAGGGGAAATTGGGAGCAGAGCCAACCAGCTGGAGCGGCATAAGGCTAGAATTAGTGGGGATAAATTGGGGAAACATGGGTCAATCCTCACCAGAATGGTGTTCCTATTGATGGCACGCTTGAACTTCTTCATGTCGACCTCGAAGGTCTCCGGATCGACGTCCACAGATCTCACATGGATGTTGAAGTATTGGCCACCCTTGTCGAAGGCCGCATGCGCGGTGCGTGGCACGACTATGTTCGGCCTGGTGATTCCCTTGTACTCGCGAGCGTAGTCCCGGTATGCCTTCATGGCCATCACAATGGACTCGGTGCCGCCGGTTGTCATGGTGCCGCAGCTGTCGTTGCTTCCATGGAACAGATTGCAGGCCATACGCACCACCTCGGCCTCCATTTTGCAGACGCCCGGGAAGAGGTCCGCATGGAGGGGATTCGTGTACGACGCCTTGCCATACACCTCCGTCACGAGCTGCACCAGCTCCGGGTTGTAGCCGTACACGGCACCGGAGACGCGACCGTCGCGCCATTCGTAGTGACCTGTCTTTAGATGGTCGTCCACCAGCTTCAGGATCACCTCCTTGCTCAGACCCTTCTCGGGCAGCGTCACCGTGTATGTGAGGTGTGCGTTGCTCTCCTTGATCGCCGATTCGAAGTCATTGTTGGCCTTGGTAAGCTCCGCCTCCACCTGTCGCCGAACTGCGGGTATTTTCTTGGCGATCCTGAAGAACTGCCGCCTGCCACGCGTGTAGAGACCTGCAACAAACAAAGCGATGGAGGAATGATCGCCTGATCAACTAATTTCAATATTCCCCTATCGAATAACCTAATGCATGCTTATCTAAAGGCGTATCGAACCATGAAATAAAATGATGAATCATTTTATAATGAGAATGTGTCGATCGGTAGTCGCTGGAACACGATAGCATATCGTGGAAGCCAGACAGGTGTAACAGTTCCACGATATATTTCTATCCGTGAGTAGGGGATGGATTGGAGGGGATGTCGAGGTCACGGCCGGGGGGGACTCTTTGGTTCCGTGCTCATTCGGTAACTTGGGGGGGGGGGGGAGGGGGGGGGGGTTTTCGTTTGACCGCGTCTCGACTCCTACTACATAAACTTTACATTTTTTAGAATCCCGTGACTCTACCGGGAGCGAACTCCGAAAACAACACTATGCCTATTCCGAGCATAACGGACATTAAATGGCACAATCATAGGGCGTACCCGAAAAGTACTAGTGGCTTTCGTCGGCGTGTTCCAAACTCTCGCGGGCGTGAGGTCTTGCGATGGAAGTCGACCCACACGATTCTATACCCACCCTTCCATGATTTCCATTGGTGCGAAGGTTCTGGAAATCCCTAAAATTCTTACCCTACCCCATTACGTCACCCTGTCCCATGGAAATTATAAGTCTACTCCATGTTCATTGCTAATAACATTCAATATATTTCGTTGTACTTCATCATAGACATGTTGCTTCAATCAAAAACTAGCAAACCAAGTTTCACTTCCAAAAATAACACAAGTATTGAACTACAATCAGCAGGCAACTCAAAAAAAAATTTTAGTGGAATGAAAAAAAAGTAGGAGGCTTAATCCCTAAGGAAGAAAAAAAATTTATAGATATAGGTATATATAAACGGTGGAGTATAAATAGAAAAGATAGGAATATAATATAGGATATTCGAAATAAGTAAATTAGGTATGTATAAAGGAAAAAAAATAAAAATCAAAAAAATTTTCAAAAGCAGCGGGGGTCATACCAGCGATCAGCAATGGTGAGCCAAAACGAAATTTAATTAAACATTATAAATTTATTTATTTTTTTTTTCCGGGTTGAGGAGATTTTTTTTTCTATGTTGGTTAGTGTATGGCTTGGCTACGTTTCCATGCATTAAAAGAATGCAGGTAATGCGAGCAAGGCAAGCTTAGCAGAATGGGCACCAAAAAGACCGAAAAGCTTCGAGCGTGTGGAACGCAAGCGTTGCGCTCTCTTATCAGCAGCGGCTGGCCGCTGCGCATGCGTTTTAGATTTTGACGAAGACAGGCGCAAAGGAGAAAATTGAAATTGGGTAACTTACGGCTTTAATACAGTGGTCCCTCGCTGAAAGGCGCCTTTCGTTGTGGAGCTGTGGAAACCATGTTAATGTGTGCCCAGGGCGGAGGGGGATTGGTAAATAGGGGGGGTATGAAAAAGGTTTTTTTTTTTTTTGTTTTTTTTTTTTTTGCAGTCTTTTAATGATTAAGTTTTTCGGTCTCCAACCCGCAAAAAAATAAATTCCGTTTTGGGAACTTTCACATTCCCGCCTATCGACGTAGGACTGTGACGCAGAGTTAAGGAAAGTTACATAGCCATATAAGTGCTCAGAAGGAACACAAAAAAAAAATTACAATTAAAACTACACTATGCTACGAAATCTGGGTCCGGATCCGTGGCGGCGTCTTCTAGGCCGTCGCAGACAGCTAGTTAGCGCCGCATAGGGGGGGGTGATCTCTATGCCCTCTATGCCCTCTATGCGCGTACGTTAGATATGGCGCAAGGGTTATGGCCGGTGGAGGTTATGTCGCCGGGCAGGTGGATGCTTCAACGACTCCAAAAGGGAAAAAAAAATCTCGGCCCCACACCAAGGTCGACTCCGAAGAGTACTCCCGTCAAGGGTGGGAGTTTGGTGTGGGTGGGGCAGAACTTTGGGAGAGCCGGGTGGCTACCGCTCGGGGCCAGGGCCCTATGGGCGAAACAGAACCAAAACCACGAGGGCTAAGAAAAAAATCTAACTTTTCCCTACAGGGCACTTTAACATACCAGTTTTTCGGACTTTTCCACGGACACGAGCGTTGGGTTCTCCTGGCAGAGCTGCGGGACGCACGGGTTTGCAACAAGAACAACACTTGCTGGCGAGGCGAGGCAAATATGCACTTTTCGCCAGGGTAGTTTCTTGCCAGTTTTCTCGGCGCACGGTTATTAATTTTCGCCCGATTTTTGCGGCGCGCCCACCGTGTGGGATTTTCCCCGTTCCGTTTTATTTCTTTTCGGTTTGTCTTTGTGGCACTTATTTGGGTTACTTTTCTTTTGTTTTGGGCGTACACGTGGTCGATTTAGGTATATATTTGCTACCGACGCGGAGATAGCCACCGGCTGCACAGATTCAAATTTTCGAAAGAGAACGTTCTGGTGCTTTTGCACTGCTTAAATAAGAGCTTACCGATCTTAAAGCTCGGCTTCGAAAGCTCCGTTGCGATGCGCTGCACAGCACTTACGGCAGCTCAGCTCAGCTGTTCCCTACCTCGAGCTTGCTTGCACCCACCCCACTATACTATGCCCTGCAGCGATAATTGGCCCAAGGTTATTGCGGGAATCAGGATCGAATGTCTTTCGCATGAAAGGTTCCTATTTCTCGGCCCTGCAGATTTTCCAGGAGGTAGAAACAATTACCCAGTTTTTTCCGCACGCGACATTTCAGAAATTTAGGAGCCAATTTGGCATTAAAATTTTGCGTGAATTTGCTCAAGGAAAAATTTCGGTGAAATACTTCCTGACCTTCTCGGAACGACACAGGCTTGGCTCGTAAATTGTATTGAGCAACGTTGCGCTCATACGCTTTCTTAATATTGCCCTGTATATCTTTTCGAATTAGAGCTAAATTGTCTGACCTAGCTACCGGGACAACGGGTTCTTCCAGCAAGTCTAAATCCTTCAGAAGCTTATAATCCGTCCCATGAGTGAGCATATCTAAGCCAAACAGGGCTCGATATGGTGAACAACCTAAGGACTGATGTAGTGACGATCGCAGCGAACAAGATATACTTGAGAGATGCTGATCCCAGTATGTCTGATCCTGCTGAAGATATGCTCGCACGGCAGCTAACAATGAACGATTTACTCGTTCCGCCGCATTACTTTGGGGAGAGTATAGTGCCGTGTACATATGTTTAATTCCCAGCTGTGTCAAGAATGCGTTGAATTCTGTAGCTTTGAATTGTTTTCCATTGTCGCTAACAATAGTTTCAGGCACCCCATATGCATGAAAGATATGCTTTAGCAGAAATTCTTGGATTACTACGGAAGTAAATTTGTTCAGGGGGTGTAGCCAATGGTATTTACTGAAGTGATCTAAAACAATTAGCAAACCAACATGTCCATTTTTGCTGCGTGGATAAGGTCCAAGCAGATCTATGTATAATCGTTGAAATGGTCGACAAGTTGGTATGTGGTTTCCCATGGGTGGCCGCAGAGTATAATTAGGAGCTTTGCATGCTTTGCACACCTCACAACTACGAATATACTCTCGAACATCTTTAGCTAAGCCGGGCCAAAACAGACTTCTTCGAACTTTTTCTATGGTCTTTTGCATGCCGGCATGCGCTGAAGTAGGATTGTCATGAGCTTGTTTAAGAACGTCGGTCTTCAATCTTCGACTGTCTTGCTCCGCCTTTTTATCTGAGTGTTCGGTTCGAATGTACAGAAATTGGTCGATAATCTTCAGATCGGGCAGTTGAGAGGAATTTTTCTGATACTGTTCTTTTAACTGTTGGTAGCTCTCATCCTGAAAGGCATCGGATTCGAGATCTATCACAGGACTCATCACTACTGCGGATACTTCAGGTTCATGTAATCGGGAAAGAGCATCGGGGACAATGTGATCTTTTCCTTTTCGGTGCGATATCGAGAATTTAAATTGCTGCAATCTAAAAATCCATCGAGCTAACCTCCCCGACACGTTTTGCTGGCGCATTAGCCACAACAAACTGGAATGATCAGTAACCACTTCGAATTCCTGCAGTTCCAGATAGCAACGGAATTTTTCGATGGCCAGAATTACGGCCAAGCACTCGCGCTCCGTAACGCTATAGTTACGTTGCGCACGACTTAGTTTTTTCGACATAAACGCTATTGGCTTTTCCTGCAGATCCACCAATTGCACGAGCACGGCTCCTATACCAAAATCACTAGCATCACAGTGGAGATGAGATGGAGAGATGGATTAAAGCCCTCTCATATCATATATCATATCATAATCACCCATACACACAGACACTCGCACTCACACAGGTAGAACGGAAAAGTGGGATCAACCTTCTGGGCGCCACTTTCCCCCTTCCGCTTTCGATAAACTGCTGGCCCCAACAATGAGGAAACTTTTACTTATTTATGCAATTTTTAAAAGAAATCAGGTTTTATTTTTTCTCAAAAAAATATTTATTGTCTTATTTAATTTTTTTGTTTGCTGCACACACGCGACGACAACGACAGCGACGACGGCGACTCCAACGTCTCGGCGATTCAACGAGCGCACAACGAATGAGCCGCTCCGCGTCTCTGAGGCCATTGGGTGCTCTCTGCCTCTGCCCGGCTCTCTGCTCCGCCCTCGCTCAGCTGCGCGTCGTCGTCGCTGGGGCCCCGTTCAGAGCTGCGTCACTACGAAGTGAACTTTTTTTGCAACCCGGTTTGAGCCGAATTTGTTGGGGCCATAATGCGAGCCCATAAGGCCTGCAGGGAAGACAGAGGATTGCAGGGCAGAAGGTGGGGTAGCAGGGTGTCAGCGTGGGCATCTTGTTAATGAGACAGGTTTCGCCTTTGTTGCAGTCCAAAATGAATGCTTCAATTGATCTCCACCTCCGCCGAATGGCACTTGTTGCTCGCTTTTTGGCTATTTTTAATTTTTTCGAAATTTCTCCTGAAAAAATGACACTTGACGCGTGTGCACGGGATTCTGGCTGGCAGTCGTTTAGATAAATGTTTCCGCTACTGAAATTTATTTGAAACAATTTGAACAGAGCCCGAGAAAACCGGCATAAATTACACAAAGGAAATGGGCGTGTCAGGTGGGCAACAGCTAAATTAAAACGCCGACGCGTGGCAAAGCGTCTGACAGATCGCACCAGATCGGGTCAGATCCGATCAGACCGGAATGCAGGGGCCCACGCTGAAGCAATTACGAGTATGGTTAATTGTTTGGGGAACAAATGTACACGACAATCGAAGAAAAAGGCAACAAATTGATCAAGAATCGAGAGAATTGAGATCAATTCTTAATAGACTGATGAGTATACAAAACGTACTATACTTATATTTTTCTAACACTTTACACAGAACAATCACTTTAATAAAATAGCTCTTTGAGGAAAGACTGCCTCCGGTTGGTAGGATTATATCGTAGATAGAATCAACTTTGTTGACGACGCTTTTTGTACCCTCGATTACAGCTCTAATTGCAGGTATATATAAATATTGCTTGGATAACACGGAGTTCTAGGTGGTTCTAAAAACAGTAGCACTGCAGATGAAATGCTTGCATGGGTGGGAGCTGTAGGAAGAGTAGCTGAGGCAGATGCGTACTTCTGGCTGGGCGTGTAGTACATGGAGTGCAGGAAGAGGCGGGTCACCTCGCCAAATACCGAGCGGTCGGGTATGCTCTGGGCCATGCCGTACAGGGCCATCTTTCCGACCACGGGCTGGCCAGGATCCTTCATGATCTCCGCCGTGCAGCTGCGAACGTCGGCAATGAATTTGTCTGCCACTCCGGCCTGGGTGTGCATGTCCGTGACGCAGATGTGGATACTGGTAGACAGAATACCAAATTTTAAGCATGGTTAACTATGGTTTTAATAGATCTATCATACCCAGAGGGGAACTGCAGGGCATTCAGGTTCCAGCCGAGCTTGCAGAGCGAGTCCGACAGTCGGAAGATATCAAACACATTCGATCCAAAGGCAATGACGGAAGTGGCTGGCTTGCCAAACACAAACAGGCCATCGATGTCGCGAACACTGTGGAGTTTCGATAAGGTCAGCCGTAGTCCAAGTGCATTCGTACCCAGTCTTACCCCCTCTCAATGTAGCGAGCCGTGTCTACAATGCGCTTGGTAGCCTCCAAATAGCCATCGTAGCCGAAGCTCATCATGGTGGCCCAGCAGGCGGCGATGATGCCTCCGGCACGGGAACCATTTACAGTGGGTGAGCCGTAGACGCCGCCTGGCCATTCGGTGGTCACTGTGAACTGGTGATCCTTGAACTTCTTCTCAGAGTACAGGATCACCGACGATCCCTTTGGAGCAAATCCGTATTTGTGCGTGTCGGCAGAGATGCTGGTTACGCCCTTAACGTCAAAGTCAAAGGGACGCAGCTTGTAGTCGGCATTGCGGACCAGTGCCACCACAAAGCTCCCCAGGCAGGCGTCTACGTGGACGGGAATGTCGTACTTTACGCCCAGAGCGGCGATGGCTTCGATGTCGTCGATAGTGCCGTAGGGGAAATTGGGAGCAGAGCCAACCAGCTGGAGCGGCATAAGGCTAGAATTAGTGGGGATAAATTGGGGAAACATGGGTCAATCCTCACCAGAATGGTGTTCCTATTGATGGCACGCTTGAACTTCTTCATGTCGACCTCGAAGGTCTCCGGATCGACGTCCACAGATCTCACATGGATGTTGAAGTATTGGCCACCCTTGTCGAAGGCCGCATGCGCGGTGCGTGGCACGACTATGTTCGGCCTGGTGATTCCCTTGTACTCGCGAGCGTAGTCCCGGTATGCCTTCATGGCCATCACAATGGACTCGGTGCCGCCGGTTGTCATGGTGCCGCAGCTGTCGTTGCTTCCATGGAACAGATTGCAGGCCATACGCACCACCTCGGCCTCCATTTTGCAGACGCCCGGGAAGAGGTCCGCATGGAGGGGATTCGTGTACGACGCCTTGCCATACACCTCCGTCACGAGCTGCACCAGCTCCGGGTTGTAGCCGTACACGGCACCGGAGACGCGACCGTCGCGCCATTCGTAGTGACCTGTCTTTAGATGGTCGTCCACCAGCTTCAGGATCACCTCCTTGCTCAGACCCTTCTCGGGCAGCGTCACCGTGTATGTGAGGTGTGCGTTGCTCTCCTTGATCGCCGATTCGAAGTCATTGTTGGCCTTGGTAAGCTCCGCCTCCACCTGTCGCCGAACTGCGGGTATTTTCTTGGCGATCCTGAAGAACTGCCGCCTGCCACGCGTGTAGAGACCTGCAACAAACAAAGCGATGGAGGAATGATCGCCTGATCAACTAATTTCAATATTCCCCTATCGAATAACCTAATGCATGCTTATCTAAAGGCGTATCGAACCATGAAATAAAATGATGAATCATTTTATAATGAGAATGTGTCGATCGGTAGTCGCTGGAACACGATAGCATATCGTGGAAGCCAGACAGGTGTAACAGTTCCACGATATATTTCTATCCGTGAGTAGGGGATGGATTGGAGGGGATGTCGAGGTCACGGCCGGGGGGGACTCTTTGGTTCCGTGCTCATTCGGTAACTTGGGGGGGGGGGAGGGGGGGGGGGGTTTTCGTTTGACCGCGTCTCGACTCCTACTACATAAACTTTACATTTTTTAGAATCCCGTGACTCTACCGGGAGCGAACTCCGAAAACAACACTATGCCTATTCCGAGCATAACGGACATTAAATGGCACAATCATAGGGCGTACCCGAAAAGTACTAGTGGCTTTCGTCGGCGTGTTCCAAACTCTCGCGGGCGTGAGGTCTTGCGATGGAAGTCGACCCACACGATTCTATACCCACCCTTCCATGATTTCCATTGGTGCGAAGGTTCTGGAAATCCCTAAAATTCTTACCCTACCCCATTACGTCACCCTGTCCCATGGAAATTATAAGTCTACTCCATGTTCATTGCTAATAACATTCAATATATTTCGTTGTACTTCATCATAGACATGTTGCTTCAATCAAAAACTAGCAAACCAAGTTTCACTTCCAAAAATAACACAAGTATTGAACTACAATCAGCAGGCAACTCAAAAAAAAATTTTAGTGGAATGAAAAAAAAGTAGGAGGCTTAATCCCTAAGGAAGAAAAAAAATTTATAGATATAGGTATATATAAACGGTGGAGTATAAATAGAAAAGATAGGAATATAATATAGGATATTCGAAATAAGTAAATTAGGTATGTATAAAGGAAAAAAAATAAAAATCAAAAAAATTTTCAAAAGCAGCGGGGGTCATACCAGCGATCAGCAATGGTGAGCCAAAACGAAATTTAATTAAACATTATAAATTTATTTATTTTTTTTTTCCGGGTTGAGGAGATTTTTTTTTCTATGTTGGTTAGTGTATGGCTTGGCTACGTTTCCATGCATTAAAAGAATGCAGGTAATGCGAGCAAGGCAAGCTTAGCAGAATGGGCACCAAAAAGACCGAAAAGCTTCGAGCGTGTGGAACGCAAGCGTTGCGCTCTCTTATCAGCAGCGGCTGGCCGCTGCGCATGCGTTTTAGATTTTGACGAAGACAGGCGCAAAGGAGAAAATTGAAATTGGGTAACTTACGGCTTTAATACAGTGGTCCCTCGCTGAAAGGCGCCTTTCGTTGTGGAGCTGTGGAAACCATGTTAATGTGTGCCCAGGGCGGAGGGGGATTGGTAAATAGGGGGGGTATGAAAAAGGTTTTTTTTTTTTTTGTTTTTTTTTTTTTTGCAGTCTTTTAATGATTAAGTTTTTCGGTCTCCAACCCGCAAAAAAATAAATTCCGTTTTGGGAACTTTCACATTCCCGCCTATCGACGTAGGACTGTGACGCAGAGTTAAGGAAAGTTACATAGCCATATAAGTGCTCAGAAGGAACACAAAAAAAAAATTACAATTAAAACTACACTATGCTACGAAATCTGGGTCCGGATCCGTGGCGGCGTCTTCTAGGCCGTCGCAGACAGCTAGTTAGCGCCGCATAGGGGGGGGTGATCTCTATGCCCTCTATGCCCTCTATGCGCGTACGTTAGATATGGCGCAAGGGTTATGGCCGGTGGAGGTTATGTCGCCGGGCAGGTGGATGCTTCAACGACTCCAAAAGGGAAAAAAAAATCTCGGCCCCACACCAAGGTCGACTCCGAAGAGTACTCCCGTCAAGGGTGGGAGTTTGGTGTGGGTGGGGCAGAACTTTGGGAGAGCCGGGTGGCTACCGCTCGGGGCCAGGGCCCTATGGGCGAAACAGAACCAAAACCACGAGGGCTAAGAAAAAAATCTAACTTTTCCCTACAGGGCACTTTAACATACCAGTTTTTCGGACTTTTCCACGGACACGAGCGTTGGGTTCTCCTGGCAGAGCTGCGGGACGCACGGGTTTGCAACAAGAACAACACTTGCTGGCGAGGCGAGGCAAATATGCACTTTTCGCCAGGGTAGTTTCTTGCCAGTTTTCTCGGCGCACGGTTATTAATTTTCGCCCGATTTTTGCGGCGCGCCCACCGTGTGGGATTTTCCCCGTTCCGTTTTATTTCTTTTCGGTTTGTCTTTGTGGCACTTATTTGGGTTACTTTTCTTTTGTTTTGGGCGTACACGTGGTCGATTTAGGTATATATTTGCTACCGACGCGGAGATAGCCACCGGCTGCACAGATTCAAATTTTCGAAAGAGAACGTTCTGGTGCTTTTGCACTGCTTAAATAAGAGCTTACCGATCTTAAAGCTCGGCTTCGAAAGCTCCGTTGCGATGCGCTGCACAGCACTTACGGCAGCTCAGCTCAGCTGTTCCCTACCTCGAGCTTGCTTGCACCCACCCCACTATACTATGCCCTGCAGCGATAATTGGCCCAAGGTTATTGCGGGAATCAGGATCGAATGTCTTTCGCATGAAAGGTTCCTATTTCTCGGCCCTGCAGATTTTCCAGGAGGTAGAAACAATTACCCAGTTTTTTCCGCACGCGACATTTCAGAAATTTAGGAGCCAATTTGGCATTAAAATTTTGCGTGAATTTGCTCAAGGAAAAATTTCGGTGAAATACTTCCTGACCTTCTCGGAACGACACAGGCTTGGCTCGTAAATTGTATTGAGCAACGTTGCGCTCATACGCTTTCTTAATATTGCCCTGTATATCTTTTCGAATTAGAGCTAAATTGTCTGACCTAGCTACCGGGACAACGGGTTCTTCCAGCAAGTCTAAATCCTTCAGAAGCTTATAATCCGTCCCATGAGTGAGCATATCTAAGCCAAACAGGGCTCGATATGGTGAACAACCTAAGGACTGATGTAGTGACGATCGCAGCGAACAAGATATACTTGAGAGATGCTGATCCCAGTATGTCTGATCCTGCTGAAGATATGCTCGCACGGCAGCTAACAATGAACGATTTACTCGTTCCGCCGCATTACTTTGGGGAGAGTATAGTGCCGTGTACATATGTTTAATTCCCAGCTGTGTCAAGAATGCGTTGAATTCTGTAGCTTTGAATTGTTTTCCATTGTCGCTAACAATAGTTTCAGGCACCCCATATGCATGAAAGATATGCTTTAGCAGAAATTCTTGGATTACTACGGAAGTAAATTTGTTCAGGGGGTGTAGCCAATGGTATTTACTGAAGTGATCTAAAACAATTAGCAAACCAACATGTCCATTTTTGCTGCGTGGATAAGGTCCAAGCAGATCTATGTATAATCGTTGAAATGGTCGACAAGTTGGTATGTGGTTTCCCATGGGTGGCCGCAGAGTATAATTAGGAGCTTTGCATGCTTTGCACACCTCACAACTACGAATATACTCTCGAACATCTTTAGCTAAGCCGGGCCAAAACAGACTTCTTCGAACTTTTTCTATGGTCTTTTGCATGCCGGCATGCGCTGAAGTAGGATTGTCATGAGCTTGTTTAAGAACGTCGGTCTTCAATCTTCGACTGTCTTGCTCCGCCTTTTTATCTGAGTGTTCGGTTCGAATGTACAGAAATTGGTCGATAATCTTCAGATCGGGCAGTTGAGAGGAATTTTTCTGATACTGTTCTTTTAACTGTTGGTAGCTCTCATCCTGAAAGGCATCGGATTCGAGATCTATCACAGGACTCATCACTACTGCGGATACTTCAGGTTCATGTAATCGGGAAAGAGCATCGGGGACAATGTGATCTTTTCCTTTTCGGTGCGATATCGAGAATTTAAATTGCTGCAATCTAAAAATCCATCGAGCTAACCTCCCCGACACGTTTTGCTGGCGCATTAGCCACAACAAACTGGAATGATCAGTAACCACTTCGAATTCCTGCAGTTCCAGATAGCAACGGAATTTTTCGATGGCCAGAATTACGGCCAAGCACTCGCGCTCCGTAACGCTATAGTTACGTTGCGCACGACTTAGTTTTTTCGACATAAACGCTATTGGCTTTTCCTGCAGATCCACCAATTGCACGAGCACGGCTCCTATACCAAAATCACTAGCATCACAGTGGAGGAAAAATTTCTGTTCGAAGTCTGGGTTTTCGAGCACTGGAGCAGAAGTCAACACGGTTTTTAAAGAGTCCATTGCGACTTGTGCTTCCGGGGTCCAAATAAATTTCTTTTTTTTGGAAAGAAGCTCGGTGATAGGACAGGATAGCTCAGAGAAATTCTGGATGAATCTCCGGTACCAGCCACAGACCCCAAGAAAGCCGCGAACCTGTTTTAGATTCCTTGGCGGTGGCCAGTTCACTATACAAGCTACTTTGGAGGGATCAGTGCAAATACCTCCATTACTGATGACGTATCCAAGATAATTTACGCTGGTGACACAGAACTGACTCTTCTTAATATTCAGAGTCAGGTTGGCTTTTCTGAACTGTTCAGCGAGTCGTACCAGCACGGCTAGATGGGAAGAGAAATCTGCTGATACGATGCAGAGATCGTCCAAGTATCCAAAGACGCAGTAACGCAAATCCGGGGGAATGATCTCATCCATCAAACGACACATAGTGGATGGAGCGTTACACAGGCCAAAAGGCATAACCTTAAACTGATATAAAGGCCTTCCCGGGACCGTAAAAGCAGTTAGTGACTTGGAATCCTCAGAGAGTTCGATCTGCCAATATGCATCTTTTAGGCCCAGCTTGGTTATGATATTTGCCTTGGGCAACCGGGCAAAAATACCATCGATACTTGGTAATGGGTAGGCATCCTTACGGGTGACTTCATTCAGTCTTCGAGCATCGAGACACAGACGGACTTTGTTGGGCTTGAGAACCAGTCGCATTGGCGAACTCCAAGCACTGGATGACGGTTCGATAACGCCTAGTTGGAGCATGCGATCTACCTCAGCATAAAGCAACTTTTCCACCGCTGGGCTAACCGGGTAAAAGCGTTGTTTTACGGGGGCGGCCTGACCTACATCGATATGATGCTTAAGCAAGGCCGTACGCCCTAGTCCCTCCGTCGCGTTGGGAAATAACTGTTTAACTACCTCGAGTTGTTGGTTTTGCTGCCTAGTTAAAGGATACCGTAAGGGATCGGGTTCGGCTGCCTCATCGTCTTTCGAGCTTATCTCGACAGCTGCAATGATGTCTGGGGCCAGCGAAAAGGATCTCCAAAAATCGTGACCTAGGATTAGATTTTGTGTCAGGGATGGAATTATATATAACTTCATGGGTTTCTCGATAGTTCGATAACGCATGATGACATTTAATACCAGTATCTGTTGACTTTGGCCATCTGCAGTTTTTGCAGTGGCTTTTATTAGCTTATATTCAGAAAAGGATGAAAAATCAGTCTGAGCTACTTCAGCACCTATACAGCTGATACTTGCGCCGGTGTCTAACAGCCCCTGTTCTGTTCGACACAGAAAGGATACTTCGGCATAACTGCGCATATCCTTGGGACTATTAATAATAGGGGAAACTAACAGTCTACGGTTATTTTTGACATTATCATAATATTTTCTTAAACGCTGGATTCGTTTTGGGGCTTCATGTGGTTTTTCATTAAAAATTCTGTTTCGAACCTCTAAATATTTATGAATCCGTTCGGGATAGGGTAAAAACCGACAACTTCTCTTTACGATCGTATTCGTTTCCTTTCTTTTCTCACAACAAGAAGCCAAACTCTTCTTGTCTCGCTCTAAGTCAACGGGCAAGATTAATGGTGGTTTTTTGGGGGCATCCGGCTGTTGTTGGATGCACCCTTCTGACGGTTTTCCGAAGCTCTACGAATGCATGTTTGGCACTGCGGCTTATAGACATTCGGAGCTCCACAGCCGTAACAAAATATCCGCCTATTTGCCATACAATTTTCCCACACATGTCCAAGCTCCTCACAATTCCAACAAGAACGCTTAGCCGTCGAACTTTGAATGGCCTCTACGCTGATATCCTCATACTCTTCTTGATCGCTTTTAGTGCGCGATTCCTCCAGACTATGTATCGAACGGCGGCCGACCGGTGGCCGAGACTTGTCAGATTTCTGTAACTCCTGCACTAGATTTTCCTGCATCTGTACTAATCTTCTCAATTGACCAACTGAGCTAATGGACTGATATAAGATTTTGTGACGGGTTTCGGGAAGCAAATTTGCTTTTAATATTTCTATTAATTCCTCTTCCGCCATTTTAATGCCAAATTTATCTATAAGACCAGCCACGGCGTCGTGAAAAGCGACGAAGGGTTCTCCGACGTGTTGCTTTCGAGCTCGAATCAATTCCTTGCTCATAAACTCCGAACGATAGTCTTTATATTGTTGTCTAAGAGCTGCACAAAATTCTGTCCAAACGATGCGATCTACCTGCTTGTGGTATCTCCAATACCAATCGCGCGCTTTGCCAACCAGCAAGATGTGCAAATGTTTGCAAAGGCCGAGAAAATCGCTATCCAAGGTTTCATCGGTTAATGTTTTGACTCGGTAAATGAATTCTTCTACCCCTAAACCTTCGGTAGAACCATCAAAAGGAACATTCCACTTTTGCATAATGTTGGCCGTCTTGGCCGTTCGCAGGCTAGTCATGCTGTTTATACATGAAACTGGTGTGGACTGCGGACTCGCTGGCGGCTGAATCTGCAAAGTGGATATGGCTCTGGCCACAGTGCGCTCAATTATCTGTTGGAGGACATCCAAGTCCAACCCCTGGCTTAGAGGGGCTGTCCGTGCGTTGGTTGCTTCCCAAGGGCTAGAGTGAGTGGCGACATTAGCTGACGGAGCTTCAGTCTGGTTGGAGCTACGGCTAGCATCCAATCCCGACAAACACACTACTGCCGGACCGGAAGATCGACCTGGCGGGAACTTCGGGACCTGCTTTTTGGCTGGTGCTCGAGTTCTTTTGGAACGAGTTGGCCTAGTGGTTCGTTCTACCGGGACTGAACCTACAGTTGGAATTTGGCTCAATTGGGTATTCTTGCCATTTCCTCGGATATCTTTCCCGTCTCTGGCTGAAAATGTCCATTTGCCGGGGTCTGTACGACCTCCAAAGCTTTGGCAAGACTTCGAGTAGTAATTCCCGAGGGACCGGGTAATTCTGTTGGTTCCGGCTGCGGCTTGTTTGGAGAACAATTGCCAACAACTAGTTTTGCTTGCGATAACGTACATACTCGGCTACAGTTCGGACAATCATCGTGATGAGGGAACCATTCTTCCAGACATGCTTTATGGAAAACGTGATTGCACGGAGTACAAAAACACGGCTGAGTATTGGACATTTCGGAGCAACAAATGCCGCAAAAGTTTTCCGAACTCAGCGGATTGTTTTGCTGAGGACTATGTCGCAGCGGCATTTTTTATAAGATTTTTTTATTTTTATTTTTTTTTACTATATTCTACCAAATTTTTCATAGGGTGACATTTAATGGGTGACATAATAAGATAGGGATAGGAGTTGCGAATCTTTGGAACAGCGACAAAAGAATTGATTTGGTTTGGGCTATGGTTTCTAATTTGCATTGTCTTAGTATCAGTGCACTGGTTTAAGTGTCCACATATGATTCGGCAAGGATACGCAAGCAGCATACGCGCTAGTTCCAGACAACCATATGCGGCCACCGCTGCCGCTGGAATAATACCCGCCAATGGTAAGGGTATGAGTGAAGACCAAATCTGGGACCGCCATCTCTGTGCTTCCATCACCCGTACAGGGATAATCAGTACTGATATCCGGCCGAAACCAAATATGCAATATTCTGCAATTGTATGCAACCGTATGCTATGCGCAAAGAGTAACAATACCAAATCCGAATCAACCTCACAATTCAATCTATTGAAACTAATATCCGCTGAATTAACTGTAGCTTGGAGGACGCGACCTAAACCAATCTCGCTTGTTCGGTATGAATACGCAAGCAGCATATATACACATTCCAGACAACAAGTTTGACTAGCCCGACAGGATGCGTCAACATGGGAACTACTTTCTCAATTCCGGATGATCACTTAAGCTTCCCTTCGTCGTAGACTCGACGACTTCCCCATAAAACTCAGAGGAACAACCAGTATTAGGATCCAAGCAGAATCCGCAATATTCTGAAATTGTATCGGAGCAATGACCAGATCGTTTAGAGAAAACTAAAGTCAGCATTAAGCATATGAATACAAACGAGCAATAGGTGGGACGAGCCAATAGCTGATTTTGTTGCTAAAGTTACCAATACTTTTTACTGTCACTATAACTTTGACTAGGGACCCACGTTGGGCGCCAAAAATTTATGTAACAACGTTACACCCTCGCGTCCAACTGGGTATAGACAGTAGATAGCATTGAAAAAAAAAACCTGCCCCACGTTGGGCGCTAAAAATTTATGTAACAGTTCCACGATATATTTCTATCCGTGAGTAGGGGATGGATTGGAGGGGATGTCGAGGTCACGGCCGGGGGGGGATTCTTTGGTTCCGTGCTCATTCGGTAACTTGGGGGGGGGGGGTTCGTTTGACCGCGTCTCGACTCCTACTACATAAACTTTAAATTTTTTAGAATCCCGGGACTCTACCGGGAGCGAACTCCGAAAACAACACTATGACTATTCCGAGCATAACGGACATTAAATGGCACAATCATAGGGCGTACCCGAAAAGTACTAGTGGCTTTCGTCGGCGTGTTCCAAACTCTCGCGGGCGTGAGGTCTTGCGATGGAAGTCGACCCACACGATTCTATACCCACCCTTCCATGATTTCCAGTGGTGCGAAGGTTCTGGAAATCCCTAAAATTCTTACCCTACCCCATTACGTCACCCTGTCCCTTGGAAATTATAAGTCTACTCCATGTTCATTGCTAATAACATTCAATATATTTCGTTGTACTTCATCATAGACATGTTGCTTCAATCAAAAACTAGCAAACCAAGTTTTACTTCCAAAAATAACACAAGTATTGAACTACATTCAGCAGGCAACTCAAAAAAAATTTTAGTGGAATGAAAAAAAAATAGGAGGCTTAATCCCTAAGAAGGAAAAAAAATTTATAGATATAGGTATATATAAACGGTGGAGTATAAATAGAAAAGATAGGAATATAATATAGGATATTCGAAATAAGTAAATTAGGTATGTATAAAGGAAAAAAAATAAAAATCAAAAAAATTTTCAAAAGCAGCGGGGGTCATACCAGCGATCAGCAATGGTGAGCCAAAACGAAATTTAATTAAACAGTATAAATTTATTTATTTTTTTTTCCGGGCTGAGGAGATTTTTTTTCTATGTTGGTTAGTGTATGGCTTGGCTACGTTTCCATGCATTAAAAGAATGCAGGTAATGCGAGCAAGGCAAGCTTAGCAGAATGGGCACCGAAAAGACCGAAAAGCTTCGAGCGTGTGGAACGCAAGCGTTGCGCTCTCTTATCAGCAGCGGCTGGCCGCTGCGCATGCGTTTTAGATTTTGACGAAGACAGGCGCAAAGAAGAAAATTGAAATTGGGTAACTTACGGCTTTAATACAGTGGTCCCTCGCTGAAAGGCGCCTTTCGTTGTGGAGCTGTGGAAACCATGTTAATGTGTGCCCAGGGCGGAGGGGGATTGGTAAATAGGGGGGGTATGAAAAAGGTTTTTTTTTTGTTTTTTTTTTTTTTTGTAGTCTGTTACTTTATGATTAAGTTTTTCGGTCTCCAACCCGCAAAAAAATAAATTCCGTTTTGGGAACTTTCACATTCCCGCCTATCGAGGTAGGACTGTGACGCAGAGTTAAGGAAAGTTACATAGTCATATAAGTGCTCAGAAGGAACAAAAAAAAAAAAAAATTACAATTAAAACTACACTATGCTACGAAATCTGGGTCCGGATCCGTGGCGGCGTCTTCTAGGCCGTCGCAGACAGCGAGTTAGCGGCGCATAGGGGGGGGGGATCTCTATGCCCTCTTTGCCCTCTATGCGCGTACGTTAGATATGGCGCAAGGGTTATGGCCGGTGGTGGTTATGTCGCCGGGCAGGTGGATGCTTCAACGACTCCAAAAGGGAAAAAAAAATCTCGGCCCCACACCAAGGTCGACTCCGAAGAGTACTCCCGTCAAGGGTGGGAGTTTGGTGTGGGTGGGGCAGAACTTTGGGAGAGCCGGGTGGCTACCGCTCGGGGCCAGGGCCCTATGGGCGAAACAGAACCAAAACCACGAGGGCTAAGAAAAAAATCTAACTTTTCCCTACAGGGCACTTTAACATACCAGTTTTTCGGACTTTTCCACGGAGAAACGAGCGTTGGGTTCTCCTGGCAGAGCTGCGGGACGCACGGGTTTGCAACAAGAACAACACTTGCTGGCGAGGCGAGGCAAATATGCACTTTTCGCCAGGGTAGTTTCTTGCCAGTTTTCTCGGCGCACGGTTATTAATTTTCGCCCGATTTTTGCGGCGCGCCCACCGTGTGGGATTTTCCCCGTTCCGTTTTATTTCTTTTCGGTTTGTCTTTGTGGCACTTATTTGGGTTACTTTTCTTTTCTTTTGGGCTTACACGTGGTCGGTTTAGGTATATATTTGCTACCGACGCGGAGATAGCCACCGGCTGCACAGATTCAAATTTTCGAAAGAGAACGTTCTGGTGCTTTTGCACTGCTTAAATAAGAGCTTACCGATCTTAAAGCTCGGCTTCGAAAGCTCCGTTGCGATGCGCTGCACAGCACTTACGGCAGCTCAGCTCAGCTGTTCCCTACCTCGAGCTTGCTTGCACCCACCCCACTATACTATGCCCTGCAGCGATAATTGGCCCAAGGTTATTGCATGCGATATCCGAGCACCATAGCGATAACCTATTTTGAATCGGTATTGTCCAACCGCAACCGTTACACCACCCGATAATATGCCACCGTTAGACGGAATATTAGCAGGAAACAGGATCGAATGTCTTTCGCATGAAAGGTTCCTATTTCTCGGCCCTGCAGATTTTCCAGGAGGTAGAAACAATTACCCAGTTTTTTCCGCACGCGACATTTCAGAAATTTAGAAGCCAATTTGGCATTAAAATTTTGCGTGAATTTGCTCAAGGAAAAATTTCGGTGAAATACTTCCTGACCTTCTCGGAACGACACAGGCTTGGCTCGTAAATTGTATTGAGCAACGTTGCGCTCATACGCTTTCTTAATATTGCCCTGTATATCTTTTCGAATTAGAGCTAAATTGTCTGACCTAGCTACCGGGACAACGGGTTCTTCCAGCAAGTCTAAATCCTTCAGAAGCTTATAATCCGTCCCATGAGTGAGCATATCTAAGCCAAACAGGGCTCGATATGGTGAACAACCTAAGGACTGATGTAGTGACGATCGCAGCGAACAAGATATACTTGAGAGATGCTGATCCCAGTATGTCTGATCCTGCTGAAGATATGCTCGCACGGCAGCTAACAATGAACGATTTACTCGTTCCGCCGCATTACTTTGGGGAGAGTATAGTGCCGTGTACATATGTTTAATTCCCAGCTGTGTCAAGAATGCGTTGAATTCTGTAGCTTTGAATTGTTTTCCATTGTCGCTAACAATAGTTTCAGGCACCCCATATGCATGAAAGATATGCTTTAGCAGAAATTCTTGGATTACTACGGAAGTAAATTTGTTCAGGGGGTGTAGCCAATGGTATTTACTGAAGTGATCTAAAACAATTAGCAAACCAACATGTCCATTTTTGCTGCGTGGATAAGGTCCAAGCAGATCTATGTATAATCGTTGAAATGGTCGACAAGTTGGTATGTGGTTTCCCATGGGTGGCCGCAGAGTATAATTAGGAGCTTTGCATGCTTTGCACACCTCACAACTACGAATATACTCTCGAACATCTTTAGCTAAGCCGGGCCAAAACAGACTTCTTCGAACTTTTTCTATGGTCTTTTGCATGCCGGCATGCGCTGAAGTAGGATTGTCATGAGCTTGTTTAAGAACGTCGGTCTTCAATCTTCGACTGTCTTGCTCCGCCTTTTTATCTGAGTGTTCGGTTCGAATGTACAGAAATTGGTCGATAATCTTCAGATCGGGCAGTTGAGAGGAATTTTTCTGATACTGTTCTTTTAACTGTTGGTAGCTCTCATCCTGAAAGGCATCGGATTCGAGATCTATCACAGGACTCATCACTACTGCGGATACTTCAGGTTCATGTAATCGGGAAAGAGCATCGGGGACAATGTGATCTTTTCCTTTTCGGTGCGATATCGAGAATTTAAATTGCTGCAATCTAAAAATCCATCGAGCTAACCTCCCCGACACGTTTTGCTGGCGCATTAGCCACAACAAACTGGAATGATCAGTAACCACTTCGAATTCCTGCAGTTCCAGATAGCAACGGAATTTTTCGATGGCCAGAATTACGGCCAAGCACTCGCGCTCCGTAACGCTATAGTTACGTTGCGCACGACTTAGTTTTTTCGACATAAACGCTATTGGCTTTTCCTGCAGATCCACCAATTGCACGAGCACGGCTCCTATACCAAAATCACTAGCATCACAGTGGAGGAAAAATTTCTGTTCGAAGTCTGGGTTTTCGAGCACTGGAGCAGAAGTCAACACGGTTTTTAAAGAGTCCATTGCGACTTGTGCTTCCGGGGTCCAAATAAATTTCTTTTTTTTGGAAAGAAGCTCGGTGATAGGACAGGATAGCTCAGAGAAATTCTGGATGAATCTCCGGTACCAGCCACAGACCCCAAGAAAGCCGCGAACCTGTTTTAGATTCCTTGGCGGTGGCCAGTTCACTATACAAGCTACTTTGGAGGGATCAGTGCAAATACCTCCATTACTGATGACGTATCCAAGATAATTTACGCTGGTGACACAGAACTGACTCTTCTTAATATTCAGAGTCAGGTTGGCTTTTCTGAACTGTTCAGCGAGTCGTACCAGCACGGCTAGATGGGAAGAGAAATCTGCTGATACGATGCAGAGATCGTCCAAGTATCCAAAGACGCAGTAACGCAAATCCGGGGGAATGATCTCATCCATCAAACGACACATAGTGGATGGAGCGTTACACAGGCCAAAAGGCATAACCTTAAACTGATATAAAGGCCTTCCCGGGACCGTAAAAGCAGTTAGTGACTTGGAATCCTCAGAGAGTTCGATCTGCCAATATGCATCTTTTAGGTCCAGCTTGGTTATGATATTTGCCTTGGGCAACCGGGCAAAAATACCATCGATACTTGGTAATGGGTAGGCATCCTTACGGGTGACTTCATTCAGTCTTCGAGCATCGAGACACAGACGGACTTTGTTGGGCTTGAGAACCAGTCGCATTGGCGAACTCCAAGCACTGGATGACGGTTCGATAACGCCTAGTTGGAGCATGCGATCTACCTCAGCATAAAGCAACTTTTCCACCGCTGGGCTAACCGGGTAAAAGCGTTGTTTTACGGGGGCGGCCTGACCTACATCGATATGATGCTTAAGCAAGGCCGTACGCCCTAGTCCCTCCGTCGCGTTGGGAAATAACTGTTTAACTACCTCGAGTTGTTGGTTTTGCTGCCTAGTTAAAGGATACCGTAATGGATCGGGTTCGGCTGCCTCATCGTCTTTCGAGCTTATCTCGACAGCTGCAATAATGTCTGGGGCCAGCGAAAAGGATCTCCAAAAATCGTGACCTAGGATTAGATTTTGTGTCAGGGATGGAATTATATATAACTTCATGGGTTTCTCGATAGTTCGATAACGCATGATGACATTTAATACCCCCAGTATCTGTTGACTTTGGCCATCTGCAGTTTTTGCAGTGGCTTTTATTAGCTTATATTCAGAAAAGGATGAAAAATCAGTCTGAGCTACTTCAGCACCTATACAGCTGATACTTGCGCCGGTGTCTAAAAGCCCCTGTTCTGTTCGACACAGAAAGGATACTTCGGCATAACTGCGCATATCCTTGGGACTATTAATAATAGGGGAAACTAACAGTCTACGGTTATTTTTGACATTATCATAATATTTTCTTAAACGCTGGATTCGTTTTGGGGCTTCATGTGGTTTTTCATTAAAAATTCTGTTTCGAACCTCTAAATATTTATGAATCCGTTCGGGATAGGGTAAAAACCGACAACTTCTCTTTACGATCGTATTCGTTTCCTTTCTTTTCTCACAACAAGAAGCCAAACTCTTCTTGTCTCGCTCTAAGTCAACGGGCAAGATTAATGGTGGTTTTTTGGGGGCATCCGGCTGTTGTTGGATGCACCCTTCTGACGGTTTTCCGAAGCTCTACGAATGCATGTTTGGCACTGCGGCTTATAGACATTCGGAGCTCCTCAGCCGTAACAAAATATCCGCCTATCTGCCATACAATTTTCCCACACATGTCCAAGCTCCTCACAATTCCAACAAGAACGCTTAGCCGTCGAACTTTGAATGGCCTCTACGCTGATATCCTCATACTCTTCTTGATCGCTTTCAGGGCGCGATTCCTCCAGACTATGTATCGAACGGCGGCCGACCGGTGGCCGAGACTTGTCAGATTTCTGTAACTCCTGCACTAGATTTTCCTCAATCTGTACTAATCTTCTCAATTGACCAACTGAGCTAATGGACTTATATAAGATTTTGTGACGGGTTTCGGGAAGCAAAATTGCTTTTAATATTTCTATTAATTCCTCTTCCGCCATTTTAATGCCAAATTTATCTATAAGACCAGCCACGGCGTCGTGAAAAGCGACGAAGGGTTCTCCGACGTGTTGCTTTCGAGCTCGAATCAATTCCTTGCTCATAAACTCCGAAAGATAGTCTTTATATTGTTGTCTAAGAGCTGCACAAAATTCTGTCCAAACGATGCGATCTACCTGCTTGTGGTATCTCCAATACCAATCGCGCGCTTTGCCAACCAGCAAGATGTGCAAATGTTTGCAAAGGCCGAGAAAATCGATATCCAAGGTTTCATCGGTTAATGTTTTGACTCGGTAAATGAATTCTTCTACCCCTAAACCTTCGGTAGAACCATCAAAAGGAACATTCCACTTTTGCATAATGTTGGCCGTCTTGGCCGTTCGCAGGCTAGTCATGCTGTTTATACATGAAACTGGTGTTGGGATATTTGGCCTCGCATACCCTTCCTGCGGACTCGCTGGCGGCTGAATCTGCAAAGTGGATATGGCTCTGGCCACAGTGCGCTCAATTATCTGTTGGAGGACATCCAAGTCCAGCCCCTGGCTTAGAGGGGCTGTCCGTGCGTTGGTTGCTTCCCAAGGGCTAGAGTGAGTGGCGACATTAGCTGACGGAGCTTTAGTCTGGGTGGAGCTACGGCTAGCATCCAATCCCGACAAACACACTACTGCCGGACCGGAAGATCGACCTGGCGGGAACTTCGGGACCTGCTTTTTGGCTGGAGCTCGAGTTCTTTTGGAACGAGTTGGCCTAGTGGTTCGTTCTACCGGGACTGAACCTACAGTTGGAATTTGGCTCAATTGGGTATTCTTGCCATTTCCCTCGGATATCTTTCCCGTCTCTGGCTGAAAATGTCCATTTGCCGGGGTCTGTACGACCTCCAAAGCTTTGGCAAGACTTCGAGTAGTAATTCCCGAGGGACCGGGTAATTCTGTTGGTTCCGGCTGCGGCTTGTTTGGAGAACAATTGCCAACAACTAGTTTTGCTTGCGATAACGTACATACTCGGCTACAGTTCGGACAATCATCGTGATGAGGGAACCATTCTTCCAGACATGCTTTATGGAAAACGTGATTGCACGGAGTACAAAAACACGGCTGAGTATTGGACATTTCGGAGCAACAAATGCCGCAAAAGTTTTCCGAACTCAGCGGATTGTTTTGCTGAGGACTATGTCGCAGCGGCATTTTTTATTAGATTTTTTTATTTTTTTTTTTTTTTACTATATTCTACCAAATTTTTCCTAGGGTGACATTTAATGGGTGACATAATAAGATAGGGATAGGAGTTGCGAATCTTTGGAACAGCGACAAAAGAATTGATTTGGTTTGGGCTATGGTTTCTAATTTGCATTGTCTTAGTATCAGTGCACTGGTTTAAGTGTCCACATATGATTCGGCAAGGATACGCAAGCAGCATACGCGCTAGTTCCAGACAACCATATGCAGCCACCGCTGCCGCTGGAATAATACCCGCCAATGGTAAGGGTATGAGTGAAGACCAAATCTGGGACCGCCATCTCTGTGCTTCCATCACCCGTACAGGGACAATCAGTACTGATATCCGGCCGAAACCAAATATGCAATATTCTGCAATTGTATGCAACCGTATGCTATGCGCAAAGAGTAACAATACCAAATCCGAATCAACCTCACAATTCAATCTATTGAAACTAATATCCGCTGAATTAACTGTAGCTTGGAGGACGCGACCTAAACCAATCTCGCTTGTTCGGTATGAATACGCAAGCAGCATATATACACATTCCAGACAACAAGTTTGACTAGCCCGACAGGATGCGTCAACATGGGAACTACTTTCTCAATTCCGGATGATCACGTAAGCTTCCCTTCGTCGTAGACTCGACGACTTCCCCATAAAACTCAGAGGAACAACCAGTATTAGGATCCAAGCAGAATCCGCAATATTCTGAAATTGTATCGGAGCAATGACCAGATCGTTTAGAGAAAACTAAAGTCAGCATTAAGCATATGAATACAAACGAGCAATAGGTGGGACGAGCCAATAGCTGATTTTGTTGCTAAAGTTACCAATACTTTTTACTGTCACTATAACTTTGACTAGGGACCCACGTTGGGCGCCAAAAATTTATGTAACAACGTTACACCCTCGCGTCCAACTGGGTATAGACAGTAGATAGCATTGAAAAAAAAAAACCTGCCCCACGTTGGGCGCTAAAAATTTATGTAACAGTTCCACGATATATTTCTATCCGTGAGTAGGGGATGGATTGGAGGGGATGTCGAGGTCACGGCCGGGGGGGATTCTTTGGTTCCGTGGTCCTTCGGTAACTTGGGGGGGGGGGTTCGTTTGACCGCGTCTCGACTCCTACTACATAAACTTTAAATTTTTTAGAATCCCGGGACTCTACCGGGAGCGAACTCCGAAAACAACACTATGACTATTCCGAGCATAACGGACATTAAATGGCACAATCATAGGGCGTACCCGAAAAGTACTAGTGGCTTTCGTCGGCGTGTTCCAAACTCTCGCGGGCGTGAGGTCTTGCGATGGAAGTCGACCCACACGATTCTATACCCACCCTTCCATGATTTCCAGTGGTGCGAAGGTTCTGGAAATCCCTAAAATTCTTACCCTACCCCATTACGTCACCCTGTCCCTTGGAAATTATAAGTCTACTCCATGTTCATTGCTAATAACATTCAATATATTTCGTTGTACTTCATCATAGACATGTTGCTTCAATCAAAAACTAGCAAACCAAGTTTTACTTCCAAAAATAACACAAGTATTGAACTACATTCAGCAGGCAACTCAAAAAAAATTTTAGTGGAATGAAAAAAAAATAGGAGGCTTAATCCCTAAGAAGGAAAAAAAATTTATAGATATAGGTATATATAAACGGTGGAGTATAAATAGAAAAGATAGGAATATAATATAGGATATTCGAAATAAGTAAATTAGGTATGTATAAAGGAAAAAAAATAAAAATCAAAAAAATTTTCAAAAGCAGCGGGGGTCATACCAGCGATCAGCAATGGTGAGCCAAAACGAAATTTAATTAAACAGTATAAATTTATTTATTTTTTTTTCCGGGCTGAGGAGATTTTTTTTCTATGTTGGTTAGTGTATGGCTTGGCTACGTTTCCATGCATTAAAAGAATGCAGGTAATGCGAGCAAGGCAAGCTTAGCAGAATGGGCACCGAAAAGACCGAAAAGCTTCGAGCGTGTGGAACGCAAGCGTTGCGCTCTCTTATCAGCAGCGGCTGGCCGCTGCGCATGCGTTTTAGATTTTGACGAAGACAGGCGCAAAGAAGAAAATTGAAATTGGGTAACTTACGGCTTTAATACAGTGGTCCCTCGCTGAAAGGCGCCTTTCGTTGTGGAGCTGTGGAAACCATGTTAATGTGTGCCCAGGGCGGAGGGGGATTGGTAAATAGGGGGGGTATGAAAAAGGTTTTTTTTTTGTTTTTTTTTTTTTTTGTAGTCTGTTACTTTATGATTAAGTTTTTCGGTCTCCAACCCGCAAAAAAATAAATTCCGTTTTGGGAACTTTCACATTCCCGCCTATCGAGGTAGGACTGTGACGCAGAGTTAAGGAAAGTTACATAGTCATATAAGTGCTCAGAAGGAACAAAAAAAAAAAAAAATTACAATTAAAACTACACTATGCTACGAAATCTGGGTCCGGATCCATGGCGGCGTCTTCTAGGCCGTCGCAGACAGCGAGTTAGCGGCGCATAGGGGGGGGTGATCTCTATGCCCTCTTTGCCCTCTATGCGCGTACGTTAGATATGGCGCAAGGGTTATGGCCGGTGGTGGTTATGTCGCCGGGCAGGTGGATGCTTCAACGACTCCAAAAGGGAAAAAAAAATCTCGGCCCCACACCAAGGTCGACTCCGAAGAGTACTCCCGTCAAGGGTGGGAGTTTGGTGTGGGTGGGGCAGAACTTTGGGAGAGCCGGGTGGCTACCGCTCGGGGCCAGGGCCCTATGGGCGAAACAGAACCAAAACCACGAGGGCTAAGAAAAAAATCTAACTTTTCCCTACAGGGCACTTTAACATACCAGTTTTTCGGACTTTTCCACGGAGAAACGAGCGTTGGGTTCTCCTGGCAGAGCTGCGGGACGCACGGGTTTGCAACAAGAACAACACTTGCTGGCGAGGCGAGGCAAATATGCACTTTTCGCCAGGGTAGTTTCTTGCCAGTTTTCTCGGCGCACGGTTATTAATTTTCGCCCGATTTTTGCGGCGCGCCCACCGTGTGGGATTTTCCCCGTTCCGTTTTATTTCTTTTCGGTTTGTCTTTGTGGCACTTATTTGGGTTACTTTTCTTTTCTTTTGGGCTTACACGTGGTCGGTTTAGGTATATATTTGCTCCCGACGCGGAGATAGCCACCGGCTGCACAGATTCAAATTTTCGAAAGAGAACGTTCTGGTGCTTTTGCACTGCTTAAATAAGAGCTTACCGATCTTAAAGCTCGGCTTCGAAAGCTCCGTTGCGATGCGCTGCACAGCACTTACGGCAGCTCAGCTCAGCTGTTCCCTACCTCGAGCTTGCTTGCACCCACCCCACTATACTATGCCCTGCAGCGATAATTGGCCCAAGGTTATTGCATGCGATATCCGAGCACCATAGCGATAACCTATTTTGAATCGGTATTGTCCAACCGCAACCGTTACACCACCCGATAATATGCCACCGTTAGACGGAATATTAGCAGGAAACAGGATCGAATGTCTTTCGCATGAAAGGTTCCTATTTCTCGGCCCTGCAGATTTTCCAGGAGGTAGAAACAATTACCCAGTTTTTTCCGCACGCGTCATTTCAGAAATTTAGAAGCCAATTTGGCATTAAAATTTTGCGTGAATTTGCTCAAGGAAAAATTTCGGTGAAATACTTCCTGACCTTCTCGGAACGACACAGGCTTGGCTCGTAAATTGTATTGAGCAACGTTGCGCTCATACGCTTTCTTAATATTGCCCTGTATATCTTTTCGAATTAGAGCTAAATTGTCTGACCTAGCTACCGGGACAACGGGTTCTTCCAGCAAGTCTAAATCCTTCAGAAGCTTATAATCCGTCCCATGAGTGAGCATATCTAAGCCAAACAGGGCTCGATATGGTGAACAACCTAAGGACTGATGTAGTGACGATCGCAGCGAACAAGATATACTTGAGAGATGCTGATCCCAGTATGTCTGATCCTGCTGAAGATATGCTCGCACGGCAGCTAACAATGAACGATTTACTCGTTCCGCCGCATTACTTTGGGGAGAGTATAGTGCCGTGTACATATGTTTAATTCCCAGCTGTGTCAAGAATGCGTTGAATTCTGTAGCTTTGAATTGTTTTCCATTGTCGCTAACAATAGTTTCAGGCACCCCATATGCATGAAAGATATGCTTTAGCAGAAATTCTTGGATTACTACGGAAGTAAATTTGTTCAGGGGGTGTAGCCAATGGTATTTACTGAAGTGATCTAAAACAATTAGCAAACCAACATGTCCATTTTTGCTGCGTGGATAAGGTCCAAGCAGATCTATGTATAATCGTTGAAATGGTCGACAAGTTGGTATGTGGTTTCCCATGGGTGGCCGCAGAGTATAATTAGGAGCTTTGCATGCTTTGCACACCTCACAACTACGAATATACTCTCGAACATCTTTAGCTAAGCCGGGCCAAAACAGACTTCTTCGAACTTTTTCTATGGTCTTTTGCATGCCGGCATGCGCTGAAGTAGGATTGTCATGAGCTTGTTTAAGAACGTCGGTCTTCAATCTTCGACTGTCTTGCTCCGCCTTTTTATCTGAGTGTTCGGTTCGAATGTACAGAAATTGGTCGATAATCTTCAGATCGGGCAGTTGAGAGGAATTTTTCTGATACTGTTCTTTTAACTGTTGGTAGCTCTCATCCTGAAAGGCATCGGATTCGAGATCTATCACAGGACTCATCACTACTGCGGATACTTCAGGTTCATGTAATCGGGAAAGAGCATCGGGGACAATGTGATCTTTTCCTTTTCGGTGCGATATCGAGAATTTAAATTGCTGCAATCTAAAAATCCATCGAGCTAACCTCCCCGACACGTTTTGCTGGCGCATTAGCCACAACAAACTGGAATGATCAGTAACCACTTCGAATTCCTGCAGTTCCAGATAGCAACGGAATTTTTCGATGGCCAGAATTACGGCCAAGCACTCGCGCTCCGTAACGCTATAGTTACGTTGCGCACGACTTAGTTTTTTCGACATAAACGCTATTGGCTTTTCCTGCAGATCCACCAATTGCACGAGCACGGCTCCTATACCAAAATCACTAGCATCACAGTGGAGGAAAAATTTCTGTTCGAAGTCTGGGTTTTCGAGCACTGGAGCAGAAGTCAACACGGTTTTTAAAGAGTCCATTGCGACTTGTGCTTCCGGGGTCCAAATAAATTTCTTTTTTTTGGAAAGAAGCTCGGTGATAGGACAGGATAGCTCAGAGAAATTCTGGATGAATCTCCGGTACCAGCCACAGACCCCAAGAAAGCCGCGAACCTGTTTTAGATTCCTTGGCGGTGGCCAGTTCACTATACAAGCTACTTTGGAGGGATCAGTGCAAATACCTCCATTACTGATGACGTATCCAAGATAATTTACGCTGGTGACACAGAACTGACTCTTCTTAATATTCAGAGTCAGGTTGGCTTTTCTGAACTGTTCAGCGAGTCGTACCAGCACGGCTAGATGGGAAGAGAAATCTGCTGATACGATGCAGAGATCGTCCAAGTATCCAAAGACGCAGTAACGCAAATCCGGGGGAATGATCTCATCCATCAAACGACACATAGTGGATGGAGCGTTACACAGGCCAAAAGGCATAACCTTAAACTGATATAAAGGCCTTCCCGGGACCGTAAAAGCAGTTAGTGACTTGGAATCCTCAGAGAGTTCGATCTGCCAATATGCATCTTTTAGGTCCAGCTTGGTTATGATATCTGCCTTGGGCAACCGGGCAAAAATACCATCGATACTTGGTAATGGGTAGGCATCCTTACGGGTGACTTCATTCAGTCTTCGAGCATCGAGACACAGACGGACTTTGTTGGGCTTGAGAACCAGTCGCATTGGCGAACTCCAAGCACTGGATGACGGTTCGATAACGCCTAGTTGGAGCATGCGATCTACCTCAGCATAAAGCAACTTTTCCACCGCTGGGCTAACCGGGTAAAAGCGTTGTTTTACGGGGGCGGCCTGACCTACATCGATATGATGCTTAAGCAAGGCCGTACGCCCTAGTCCCTCCGTCGCGTTGGGAAATAACTGTTTAACTACCTCGAGTTGTTGGTTTTGCTGCCTAGTTAAAGGATACCGTAATGGATCGGGTTCGGCTGCCTCATCGTCTTTCGAGCTTATCTCGACAGCTGCAATAATGTCTGGGGCCAGCGAAAAGGATCTCCAAAAATCGTGACCTAGGATTAGATTTTGTGTCAGGGATGGAATTATATATAACTTCATGGGTTTCTCGATAGTTCGATAACGCATGATGACATTTAATACCCCCAGTATCTGTTGACTTTGGCCATCTGCAGTTTTTGCAGTGGCTTTTATTAGCTTATATTCAGAAAAGGATGAAAAATCAGTCTGAGCTACTTCAGCACCTATACAGCTGATACTTGCGCCGGTGTCTAACAGCCCCTGTTCTGTTCGACACAGAAAGGATACTTCGGCATAACTGCATATCCTTGGGACTATTAATAATAGGGGAAACTAACAGTCTACGGTTATTTTTGACATTATCATAATATTTTCTTAAACGCTGGATTCGTTTTGGGGCTTCATGTGGTTTTTCATTAAAAATTCTGTTTCGAACCTCTAAATATTTATGAATCCGTTCGGGATAGGGTAAAAACCGACAACTTCTCTTTACGATCGTATTCGTTTCCTTTCTTTTCTCACAACAAGAAGCCAAACTCTTCTTGTCTCGCTCTAAGTCAACGGGCAAGATTAATGGTGGTTTTTTGGGGGCATCCGGCTGTTGTTGGATGCACCCTTCTGACGGTTTTCCGAAGCTCTACGAATGCATGTTTGGCACTGCGGCTTATAGACATTCGGAGCTCCTCAGCCGTAACAAAATATCCGCCTATCTGCCATACAATTTTCCCACACATGTCCAAGCTCCTCACAATTCCAACAAGAACGCTTAGCCGTCGAACTTTGAATGGCCTCTACGCTGATATCCTCATACTCTTCTTGATCGCTTTCAGGGCGCGATTCCTCCAGACTATGTATCGAACGGCGGCCGACCGGTGGCCGAGACTTGTCAGATTTCTGTAACTCCTGCACTAGATTTTCCTGCATCTGTACTAATCTTCTCAATTGACCAACTGAGCTAATGGACTGATATAAGATTTTGTGACGGGTTTCGGGAAGCAAAATTGCTTTTAATATTTCTATTAATTCCTCTTCCGCCATTTTAATGCCAAATTTATCTATAAGACCAGCCACGGCGTCGTGAAAAGCGACGAAGGGTTCTCCGACGTGTTGCTTTCGAGCTCGAATCAATTCCTTGCTCATAAACTCCGAAAGATAGTCTTTATATTGTTGTCTAAGAGCTGCACAAAATTCTGTCCAAACGATGCGATCTACCTGCTTGTGGTATCTCCAATACCAATCGCGCGCTTTGCCAACCAGCAAGATGTGCAAATGTTTGCAAAGGCCGAGAAAATCGATATCCAAGGTTTCATCGGTTAATGTTTTGACTCGGTAAATGAATTCTTCTACCCCTAAACCTTCGGTAGAACCATCAAAAGGAACATTCCACTTTTGCATAATGTTGGCCGTCTTGGCCGTTCGCAGGCTAGTCATGCTGTTTATACATGAAACTGGTGTTGGGATATTTGGCCTCGCATACCCTTCCTGCGGACTCGCTGGCGGCTGAATCTGCAAAGTGGATATGGCTCTGGCCACAGTGCGCTCAATTATCTGTTGGAGGACATCCAAGTCCAGCCCCTGGCTTAGAGGGGCTGTCCGTGCGTTGGTTGCTTCCCAAGGGCTAGAGTGAGTGGCGACATTAGCTGACGGAGCTTTAGTCTGGTTGGAGCTACGGCTAGCATCCAATCCCGACAAACACACTACTGCCGGACCGGAAGATCGACCTGGCGGGAACTTCGGGACCTGCTTTTTGGCTGGAGCTCGAGTTCTTTTGGAACGAGTTGGCCTAGTGGTTCGTTCTACCGGGACTGAACCTACAGTTGGAATTTGGCTCAATTGGGTATTCTTGCCATTTCCCTCGGATATCTTTCCCGTCTCTGGCTGAAAATGTCCATTTGCCGGGGTCTGTACGACCTCCAAAGCTTTGGCAAGACTTCGAGTAGTAATTCCCGAGGGACCGGGTAATTCTGTTGGTTCCGGCTGCGGCTTGTTTGGAGAACAATTGCCAACAACTAGTTTTGCTTGCGATAACGTACATACTCGGCTACAGTTCGGACAATCATCGTGATGAGGGAACCATTCTTCCAGACATGCTTTATGGAAAACGTGATTGCACGGAGTACAAAAACACGGCTGAGTATTGGACATTTCGGAGCAACAAATGCCGCAAAAGTTTTCCGAACTCAGCGGATTGTTTTGCTGAGGACTATGTCGCAGCGGCATTTTTTATTAGATTTTTTTATTTTTTTTTTTTTTACTATATTCTACCAAATTTTTCCTAGGGTGACATTTAATGGGTGACATAATAAGATAGGGATAGGAGTTGCGAATCTTTGGAACAGCGACAAAAGAATTTATTTGGTTTGGGCTATGGTTTCTAATTTGCATTGTCTTAGTATCAGTGCACTGGTTTAAGTGTCCACATATGATTCGGCAAGGATACGCAAGCAGCATACGCGCTAGTTCCAGACAACCATATGCAGCCACCGCTGCCGCTGGAATAATACCCGCCAATGGTAAGGGTATGAGTGAAGACCAAATCTGGGACCGCCATCTCTGTGCTTCCATCACCCGTACAGGGACAATCAGTACTGATATCCGGCCGAAACCAAATATGCAATATTCTGCAATTGTATGCAACCGTATGCTATGCGCAAAGAGTAACAATACCAAATCCGAATCAACCTCACAATTCAATCTATTGAAACTAATATCCGCTGAATTAACTGTAGCTTGGAGGACGCGACCTAAACCAATCTCGCTTGTTCGGTATGAATACGCAAGCAGCATATATACACATTCCAGACAACAAGTTTGACTAGCCCGACAGGATACGTCAACATGGGAACTACTTTCTCAATTCCGGATGATCACGTAAGCTTCCCTTCGTCGTAGACTCGACGACTTCCCCATAAAACTCAGAGGAACAACCAGTATTAGGATCCAAGCAGAATCCGCAATATTCTGAAATTGTATCGGAGCAATGACCAGATCGTTTAGAGAAAACTAAAGTCAGCATTAAGCATATGAATACAAACGAGCAATAGGTGGGACGAGCCAATAGCTGATTTTGTTGCTAAAGTTACCAATACTTTTTACTGTCACTATAACTTTGACTAGGGACCCACGTTGGGCGCCAAAAATTTATGTAACAACGTTACACCCTCGCGTCCAACTGGGTATAGACAGTAGATAGCATTGAAAAAAAAACCTGCCCCACGTTGGGCGCCAAATATTTATGTAACAACGTTACACCCTCGCGTCCAACTGGGTATAGACAGTAGCTAGCATTGAAAAAAAAACCTGCCCCACGTTGGGCGCCAAAAATTTATGTAACAGTTCCACGATATATTTCTATCCGTGAGTAGGGGATGGATTGGAGGGGATGTCGAGGTCACGGCCGGGGGGGATTCTTTGGTTCCGTGCTCATTCGGTAACTTGGGGGGGGGGGGGGGGGGGGTACGTTTGACCGCGTCTCGACTCCTACTACATAAACTTTAAATTTTTTAGAATCCCGTGACTCTACATCCGTCCGGGAGCGAACTCCGAAAACAACACTATGCCTATTCCGAGCATAACGGACATTAAATGGCACAATCATAGGGCGTACCCGAAAAGTACTAGTGGCTTTCGTCGGCGTGTTCCAAACTCTCGCGGGCGTGAGGTCTTGCGATGGAAGTCGACCCACACGATTCTATACCCACCCTTCCATGATTTCCAGTGGTGCGAAGGTTCTGGAAATCCCTAAAATTCTTACCCTACCCCATTACGTCACCCTGTCCCTTGGAAATTATAAGTCTACTCCATGTTCATTGCTAATAACATTCAATATATTTCGTTGTACTTCATCATAGACATGTTGCTTCAATCAAAAACTAGCAAACCACCAAGTTTCACTTCCAAAAATAACACAAGTATTGAACTACAATCAGCAGGCAACTCAAAAAAAAATTTTAGTGGAATGAAAAAAAAATAGGAGGCTTAATCCCTAAGGAGGAAAAAAAATTTATAGATATAGGTATATATAAACGGTGGAGTATAAATAGAAAAGATAGGAATATAATATAGGATATTCGAAATAAGTAAATTAGGTATGTATAAAGGAAAAAAAATAAAAATCAAAAAAATTTTCAAAAGCAGCGGGGGTCATACCAGCGATCAGCAATGGTGAGCCAAAACGAAATTTAATTAAACATTATAAATTTATTTTTTTTTTTCCGGGTTGAGGAGATTTTTTTTCTATGTTGGTTAGTGTATGGCTTGGCTACGTTTCCATGCATTAAAAGAATGCAGGTAATGCGAGCAAGGCAAGCTTAGCAGAATGGGCACCGAAAAGACCGAAAAGCTTCGAGCGTGTGGAACGCAAGCGTTGCGCTCTCTTATCAGCAGCGGCTGGCCGCTGCGCATGCGTTTTAGATTTTGACGAAGACAGGCGCAAAGGAGAAAATTGAAATTGGGTAACTTACGGCTTTAATACAGTGGTCCCTCGCTGAAAGGCGCCTTTCGTTGTGGAGCTGTGGAAACCATGTTAATGTGTGCCCAGGGCGGAGGGGGATTAGTAAATAGGAGGGTATGAAAAAGGTTTTTTTTTTTTTTTTGTAGTCTGTTACTTTATGATTAAGTTTTTCGGTCTCCAACCCGCAAAAAAATAAATTCCGTTTTGGGAACTTTCACATTCCCGCCTATCGAGGTAGGACTGTGACGCAGAGTTAAGGAAAGTTACATAGTCATATAAGTGCTCAGAAGGAACAAAAAAAAAAAAAAATTACAATTAAAACTACACTATGCTACGAAATCTGGGTCCGGATCCGTGGCGGCGTCTTCTAGGCCGTCGCAGACAGCGAGTTAGCGGCGCATAGGGGGGGGTGATCTCTATGCCCTCTATGCCCTCTATGCGCGTGCGTTAGATATGGCGCAAGGGTTATGGCCGGTGGAGGTTATGTCGCCGGGCAGGTGGATGCTTCAACGACTCCAAAAGGGAAAAAAAAATCTCGGCCCCACACCAAGGTCGACTCCGAAGAGTACTCCCGTCAAGGGTGGGAGTTTGGTGTGGGTGGGGCAGAACTTTGGGAGAGCCGGGTGGCTACCGCTCGGGCCAGGGCCCTATGGGCGAAACAGAACCAAAACCACGAGGGCTAAGAAAAAAATCTAACTTTTCCCTACAGGGCACTTTAACATACCAGTTTTTCGGACTTTTCCACGGAGACACGAGCGTTGGGTTCTCCTGGCAGAGCTGCGGGACGCACGGGTTTGCAACAAGAACAACACTTGCTGGCGAGGCGAGGCAAATATGCACTTTTCGCCAGGGTAGTTTCTTGCCAGTTTTCTCGGCGCACGGTTATTAATTTTCGCCCGATTTTTGCGGCGCGCCCACCGTGTGGGATTTTCCCCGTTCCGTTTTATTTCTTTTCGGTTTGTCTTTGTGGCACTTATTTGGGTTACTTTTCTTTTCTTTTGGGCTTACACGTGGTCGATTTAGGTATATATTTGCTACCGACGCGGAGATAGCCACCGGCTGCACAGATTCAAATTTTCGAAAGAGAACGTTCTGGTGCTTTTGCACTGCTTAAATAAGAGCTTACCGATCTTAAAGCTCGGCTTCGAAAGCTCCGTTGCGATGCGCTGCACAGCACTTACGGCAGCTCAGCTCAGCTGTTCCCTACCTCGAGCTTGCTTGCACCCACCCCAACTATACTATGCCCTGCAGCGATAATTGGCCCAAGGTTATTGCATGCGATATCCGAGCACCATAGCGATAACCTATTTTGAATCGGTATTGTCCAACCGCAACCGTTACACAGGTCTTGTGCGAAGTTGCCGAACGGAAAGGAACTTTTTCCAAGAATTCGGGTTCCAACTGGTTGCTTTAGAAAACCGATTGTAATTCCAATTTTGGAATTCGTAGAACGTTTTCCATTTAGGGGATTAGTCATAAGAAATCTCTTGTGCTTCCAAACAGGTGCCACCTGACTGATAAAGGAGCTACAAGGGAGAGCCCATTGAAAACTAAATTCCAACTAGCGGATTAGCGGATATTCTTATCAAAGCCAGAAGCTATGCCGTTTGGCTATATATAAATTGTTGTGTATATATAAATTTGGTTTCTAATCTATTGTAATCTGTTCCCAGATTAAACGCAAAAGTTCAGGAAGGGCACACAACGGGTGCATGGCACTCGAACTCTATTATATAAGGCACAAAGTACATAGTACATGGGTATACATAAGTACCGATTTCGATTTCTTGAGTCAAACTACAAAAATGGGCCGGCTAGGCTGGGTATTTCCTTGGTGGGCTGCGTAGGAAAGTGCAAGCCGTGGCAGATAAGATTGTTTGATGGATTATAATTTATGACGCCGCTGACAACGGCGTGAAAGGAATCGACAGACACTAGGTGGCCTGACTTTTGCCTACGAGTGCCTACTTGTAGATAGTGATGTATTTTGAGAAGACCTCTCTCTCAGTGGAAACTCACTTTCATTCTGACAGACAAACGTCCAGAGCCAGACACCGCCGAGCACTGTGGTGGCGGTGATGCTGGCCACCTGCCAGGGCTCCCGGGCACCGAAGGCGCGATTGATGCAATCGTTGCCGGAAAACGGGCGCATCTTTCCGCTGCTGAAATGAGAATCGGTTATGGATTTTGCGTTCCGGAGAGTAAGAGCCAAACACTGCCGCACGCGCACGCCTCTGGCAAATAACTGATTCGAAGCGTGAATGTGGGCTACAAAGTGGTCGACTAAACGCTGATAAAGGTCTGGGCATGTAGTATCTCTCGAATTTAGTTGATACGATACGCCACTATGCTATATTATTGCACCAGCTGATGCAGGCACGCAATGAAAACAAAGGCTCGGCTAAGTGTTTGATGAGGCGGCTGGTGCGTTGTCGGTTACTCACCTCTGTAATCTGTAATCAGGCTTGTTATAATGCAATTAACTTTATCGTTGTTTTCGCAACAAAGGTTTACAATTGAAAAAAAAGGAAATCAACTGTGTAAACAAATGGATTTTCCTTTTGCCCGCGCGTTCACCGCTGTTTACCAGAAAAAATCGTTGGAGAGAAAACTTACACGGTTACTACACATTTACTACTCACTTTCCACATAATGGAAGAAAAAAGAGGGTGTGTTCAACAGCTAGAACGGCCTAGAAAATCCAACGGATTAAGGTAAAATCCACCCCATTGGCCCAATATACCTTGAAGAAACAAAGCCGATTGCCCTCACACGAGAGGTGCATTTCCTACGAACATTGCAATTGGCATTGGCTGTTTTTGCCTGTTGTCCATACCCTTTTTTATAGACCATTCAAATTTACGGCTAATTTTTTCGTTGCAGGAGAGCTGCAGTGTGACCGTCTGACCCACAGAAATACTGCAAACATACCAATGAAAAAAATGAACTTAGCGCCCGTGAGCCTCATTTATTTCAATTGGATAACAATTTGAGTTAAACCGCTGAAAATATTACCAATAATAGTACAAATAATTGCTCTTGTGGGTCCACCCCATCCTTAATTTGTTCATATAAAAATACCACGATATCTTGCTATGATCCGCCTCTTTGCCACCCTGGCCTATCGTTCCCAGCTAGCTCACGGTGAAGTCAGGGGTGTTTCCGACCCGATAAGCCAGTGGACGGGGTTATGTGGGGACACAAACGTGTCTCCAGTCGGTGTTCCGCTGGATTCCTTGGTGCCGGTGCTCCGCTGACGGTTCTCGCATCAGGTTTTCGGCCTGGCCAGTACCGTGCTGCTTCTGCCGATGTCCGCCGCTTCCGCTGATGTTGATGCCTGCCGCTGATGTCTTGGTGGGATCGTCGTCTCCACGATCACCAATTTTGCGGCCTCCACTATTCTCCACCGGAAAACCTCCCTTTTTTCTTCCTCGCCCCGTTTCCTTTTCTCCCACGCAACTCTGCCACTGCTTCCCAGGTTCCACTATAGATGCCGCTGTCTCTTTCTTCTCCAGCCCTGATACCTATCGGCTCTCTCCAAAACCGCCCATAACACCACACTACCGTTTCCAGGATTACTCCGCCGAAACGGGAGTGCCAAGCAGGCGGGCTTTTTCAATTAAGGGGCCCCAAACGTAGGCCATCGCCCACACACTGAGATTGAGAGTCTCTGGCTCCATCGACTGAGATGCCTGGGCTACTGCTTCAGATCCTTTGCGTGAAACACCCCAATACGTGAGCCTTGCAACGTCTCCAGCTCGTACAGACTGTTGCCCATACTCCGGATAACTCGGCACTTGACGTATTTTGGGCTGAACTTCGCGTTGATGTTGTCTTTAAATTTGCTCAACACGAAATTCCGCTTATATATCTCCTGACCCGGTGAGTACCTAATTTCTCGAGCTTTTCGATTATACCTGTTCTTCGCTCTGTTGTAGGCTTCATGAGAGTTTCCTCGGACCTCATCTCGGACTATTTCCATCTTGTCACTCCTCGCCAAGGGGGACATTTGTGCATCATTTACGGCGCCCAGTCTGCGTGCCAATTTATAATCTCGGTCGCTAGTAAACATGTGCTGCCCAAACAACACAAAGTATGGCGACGTCCCGATACCCGTGTGTATAACGCTCCTAGCCACACACTGGATCTCCGTCAGCTTCTCGTCCCAGCGCGTGTGATCCTCACTAGCATATGTCCTTATTGCTGCCAGTACAGTCTTGTTCACTCGTTCGGCCGCGTTCGCCTGCGGTGCATAGTTCCCCGACTTCAGGTGCGTTATGCTTCTCCTATCCAGGAATTGAGAGAATTCAGCTGACACAAACTGCTTTCCATTATCGGTATGCACTATTTCAGGCACGCCAAACTGCGCGAGACCTCGGCGTGCAAGAATCGGATCACGGCCGAAGACGTCGCCTTAGGCAAAGCCATCAACCAGACATATCTGGACATGTGATCGAGGACTATTAGTATGACTACATTGCCACTTCGAGTCCTCGGATATGGACCCAGGAAATCCAGGTACAGTTTTTGAATCGTCCTCTCGGTTCTGGGTTCGGCCCCCATGAGTGGACGGTGAACCTGTGTTGAATGTTTTGTTTCTTTGCAGGTGTCACAATCAGCCACATATGCCTTCACCTGCACGATCATCCGGGGCCAATAATAGAACTGTCGCAGCCGTCCCAGTGTCCTCGCGATTCCTCCATGCATTGCCACATCGCTGTCGTGAGCCTGTTGGATCAGTGTGCTCGTCAGGGCTTCCGGGATCCATAGCTTCCACGAAAACTCCTCTAATTCCGGCCGGCCAAATTGTGTGCGCTTAAACAGCAGTCCTTCCTCCACCTTCAGGTCTGGGAACTCATCCTCATCGCTCTGGACCGACTCGATTTTTCTTCGGTATTCTTCATCCTCGAAGGCTGTGGTGTCGAACTTCAGGAAGGCGATAGCGTCAACGTCAAAGGGACGTGACAGCATATCGGCGACGATATTTTCCTTTCCTTTGCGATGCTCGATTTCGAAGTCATAAGCCTGGAGAGCCAACGACCACCTGGCTAGCCTCCCATCCAGTGCTTTGAATCGCATGAGCCACTGCAAACTCGCGTGATCTGTTATCACCGTTAATGGCGTCAGTTCTACGTATGCACGGAACTTCTCTATGGCTCTTACCGCCGCCAGACACTCCTTCTCGGGTACGCTATAGTTGAGCTGTGCCCCTCTTAGCTTCGCCGAAAAGAATGCGATCGGGTGCTCTGCTCCTTCATCATCCCTCTGGAAGAGAACTGCTCCAATCCCCACGTGACTCGCATCACACTGGATGAAGAAGTGGTTCTTAAAGTCTGGGTGATGTAGCACGGGGGCGCTGGTAAGTGCTTTTTTGAGCTCCTCGAACGATTTTCCTGCCTCCTCCGTCAGCTTAAATTGCCCTTTTCCTTTCAGACAGTCTTTCAGAGGAGCCGAGAGTGCCGAGAAATTTCGCCGATACCAGCCAGCTGTCCCCAAACATCTCCGGATTTGTCTCACGTTCCTTGGCATTGGTATTTGGGTGATCGCCTGTACTTTCTCCGGATCTGTCCTAAGTGCGCCGTCGCCTACGATGTACCCTAAATACTTTAAATATTTATAGCCGAATTTCGATTTTTTTCTTCCAATTGTCAGGTTTGCCTCCTTGAGACACTTGGCCACTTCCTCTAACAGGTGTATATGCTCATCAAACGTCCGGGAAATAACTAGTAGATCGTCTAAGTATACAGAGACATGGCTTCAGAGTCGTTGTGGAATTACTCGATCCATCAACCGACACAGCCGTTGGGCTGCATTGCACAACCCGAAGGGCATCGATTTAAATTGATAGAGTGGTCTGCCCGGCACCGTGAATGCTGTGTACGGCCGACTTTCAGGCTCCAGATCTATCTGCCAAAATGCTCCACGGGCTCTCGCTGGTTTCGATGACTCCGAGACGCAACATTTCGTCCACCTCGGCAAACAACAGCTCTTGCACCGCGGGAGATATCGGGTAGAATCGCTCCTTTACGGGTACGGCTCCCTCGATTAATTGAATTTCGAGCCTTTCGAGCGTCGTTCTTCCCAAACCATGTGTGTCGAATGCCCTGAAGTTGTTCTTCACCTGGTCCAGACGTGTCTGCTGCGTGTGCGTCAACTCGTGCGGTTCCGTTGGTCTACTCCTAGTCAGCACCTAAGCATCAATTTCGGCTAATTCCTTGTGTCGTTCTAAGCCAACTATATGCGGAGCCAGACCAAACTTCCGCCAGAAATCGACCCCTAGGTACAGCGGTTGTTTCAGCGAGGGACACAGGAACAACTCCATAGTCTGCTTCTGGCCTCCATACGTCATTACCGTCGACACATGTCCCAGTATTTTATGAGGAGTGCCGCCCGCTGTTTGTACTGAGAATTTCTTTATGTCTTGAAGTTTCAGCTCCAATTCTCCTATCAGAGAATCCCCAGAAGGCTCACCGATGCCCCTGTATCCAGTAGTCCCATCAGCGTCCTCGGGCCCAACTTCACTCGTGCGAATGGCCTGTCATCCTGACGAATTGCCGAGTGGACTGCAGCACACACCTGGAGCCGCCTCCTCTTGCGCCCCTGAAACCTGTCCCGAGCCCGCTGTGCTCTGACTGCTCCCGTTCGGATACTCTCATCGACTTCGTCCCCCATTATCCGATTCCTGGCCTGTTCGTACTGCCGCTGTCTTTCCTTTATCGGCTTGCGCTCGGACCATCTAGCTTCGGGTAATACCGCTTGGTTAACCTTATATATGGTAGTGTAAATATTCTTATTGCTACTTCTTTCCTTAGGGGTATCTAATTTAACGTTGGGGGGCCTATCTATTGGCTGCTTCGCGGCGACGTGGAACTCGACTCCTCCAATTGCGTCGTGCTCCTTTTCGCGTTTCCCGGCCGACATTTAGGGCATTTAGGGAGGATGACCCCGGCCAGCCCGCACTTGTAGCAGAACAGGTTACGCACGGCCGACTCACACTCAAAATAGGTGTGACCCGGCTGAGCGCAATTCCAGCACTTCAGCTGGGTGCGGTCGCCTCCGGATTCCCTTGTCCTATGGACAGCATCCAATGCCTCGGTCTGTTCCTCCGGGTCGTGAGTGTTCGCATCCAATTCATGTACTTTGTGATCTTCCCTGCGCCTACTACCCCCATGGTCTGGACCGCTCCTTGTCCATCGCGTCGCCAGCAGTTTCTCGGCGTCCGCACACTCTTCTCGCAGCTTCTGTAGATTTGGTATCTGCATTGGATAAATCACCCTCGAAATTGCATCCCTAATATTGATCTTTATGATCTTTATTAGATCATAATCCGAGAACGGATTCAGCAATCTCGACCTTAACACCAACATCTCCTGGATGTACTGGTCCGCCGACTCCCCGTGGCGTTGTCGGCGTTCCCTGAGCTCTTGCTCTCGCTCGAACTCTGTCCGACGAACTTGAAACTGCTGCTGGAGACCATATCTCAGATTCGGCCAGTCCGGCATTCCTACCGTCCGAACATGCATCCAGTACCAATCCCTTGCGTGGCCACTGACCAATGTGTGAAAGGCTTTCAACACCTCCGCCCACGGTACCTGATACGACGTCTGTAGATGCTCACCCGGAATATGAATTCCGCCACAGGCATCCCCTTTGGATCGCCGTCGAAGCTAAGTCCCCATCTTCGTATCTGCACTTGCTCCTGCCTAGCCTCTCCGAAACTCGGTCGATTCCTGTTAGGGTTTGCTCCTGCGCCCATACCGTTGAACAGCCACTCCTCCACGGGTCTCTGATCGGCTTGGGTCCTCTGATCGGCCTCCAATGTTCGGTTGTTCACGAACAAGTGCGTTGGATGTGCTTGCTGGTTCGCGGGTGCTTCCTGTTGACCTCCTCCCAGACTGGTTGCATTTGATCCCCGATTCCTTCCATTCGCATCACTCGCCGTTCGCTCCGCTTTTAACGAACCCACCACAGCGTTGATCTCTCGCATGAACTCTAGCATGTCCGCTTGCATTGACGATCTCAGCGCTTCCATTTGCTGCCCGAGCGACGGTCGGTAGGTCTCCTGTGCTTGGGCTAAGGCTGCGTTCACGGCTGAGCTTAACTCGGACGGTAACACCAGGTCCTTACGGGTTCGCTGTTGACCTCCTACCGCTCCGACCTCTGGGTCCTCCTGGTACAACCCCGCATGTACGTTTTCCGCCACTTGCGACGGCCCTTCCGGCCTACTGCCGGCTTTACCGTCCTGGAACCGAGTCGTCGGCATGTTGTACGGCTGGTACCTGCGCTGTGCCTCTGGGCTACGCCTTGTCTTTCCCGAGCCTTTAAAAATCTCCGGGTCACTCATCAACCAATTTTCCTAACGTACTCCTTTCCATCGTCTATTCCCTATTTACTTAACTTGGTAATACATTAATTGGATTGTTTATTATCTGACTACCCTACTCCACTAAACACCTAGTTCCTGGCTACGTAATCCTCAAAACCTTCAATCGTAACAAGAAAACAAATAAATAAATAGTGAAATAAATAAGTAAGCGAGGGAGGGGGGGGGGGGGGGGGGTTGGTGTTGGACACAAACGTGTCTCCAGTCGGTGTTCCGCTGGATTCCTTGGTGCCGGTGCTCCGCTGACGGTTCTCGCACCAGGTTTTCGGCATGGCCAGTACCTCTGCCAGCTGCGGAATCGGAATCACCATGCAGATTCGCACCTTTGTCAACCATCTGGGTCGCAAGCGCTGTCCGCACATCACCATCGTGGAGAAGAACAAGTGCATGCGGCCACACTGCACCTACGAGCAAGTGGAGCTGCCCGATCCGACTTGTCCCACCACACAAAGGAGTGATTGGAGCCCGTGCTCAGCCACCTGTGGTCGCGGCGTGACCATCCGCTCCCGTCTCTTGTTGCTGGAGAACGGACCCGAGAAGAAGAACTGCACGCAGCGAATGGAGCTGCATCAACAGAAGGAGTGTGTTAACCCGCAGGACTGCCACATCAATATGGAGCTGGCCAAGGACATTTGCGTTCAACAGCCGGACTCTGGTCCTTGCCGCGGCAGCTACCAGCGCTACGCCTTCAATCCGCACACCCATCGCTGCGATGCGTTCAGCTACGGCGGTTGCCGTGGAAACCGGAACAACTTCCTTACGGAGAACGACTGTCTGCACACGTGCAGCATGACAGGCTCCGCCTCGAGCACAGCTCACCAGGATGGCAATCTACCCAAAGGCTGCATCATGTCCGAGTGGGAAAATTGGTCGGCCTGTAGCGTCAGCTGCGGCCTCGGCTTCTCCGAGGCCCATCGCTTTGTCATAAGCGAGCCGAAGCATGGCGGCCAGTCCTGTCCCAAGCGTTTGGTCAAACATCGTCGCCAATTACTCAATATACGTCTCCACAGAGATTCAAATAAACACAATTACATATTTTCACCTATTTTCTATTGATCATCTTAAATACATATATCACACCACACAGTAACGCATGAGATACTGACGGGCCTTCCAGGGGTTGCCATTGGCGCGGTAGATGAGATGCAAGTTGAAGGCCGTCTCGTGCTGAAGTCTCAGAGTGTCCTCATACTCGGCAATCAGTGGATGATGCACGGCCAAGGCCTTTTCGTAGAACTCGACTGCGAGGTGGAGTATATTGGCCTGATGGTAGAAGCTTCCGATATTGTAGAAGATTTCCTGCTGGGCAGCGCACCCGCAGAAATCATCGCCAGCAGACCGGAGTTCTTTGTAGCGCTCGGCAAAGGCCACCGCTTGAGCTACGGCTGCCGACTTCCGGAGCACCTTCTTCTGCAGGGCCAACTGATTGAAGACGACGGCTATGGAAAGCGCTACCAGGGGATCCGGATTCTCGCGCAGCATGGGCACGTACACGTTGAGGGCGTACTTGAATGAACTGCAGTTGAGATGGTAGTGGCCCAGGAAGAGACGCATCTGTTGGTCGACAAGGGGCTTGCGATGCAGGAGACGCCTTATGTAGCGGCAGTACCGCATGTCCTCCCCCTTCTGGACGAGCAGGGAGATCAGGTTCCACAAGTTTATCTGGTCAGTATCATAATCCTTTCAATCTCGTAATGGTAATACGTGAACCTCTTTGTGGTGACCATTGCGAAGCAGAGCTTCTCAGCGGCACTGCTCATGCCATGTGTGTGGGCCGTGCGCATCAGGTCCAGAAACAGATCATACTCATCCTTGATGGTCAGATCGGAGGCCTCTGATGCGGCACTCTTTCCGGGATCCTAAAGATCATTCAATTGAATGGAATTCTTTCGGAATCGAACAAGTAAGTATTTTTGCCTGCAGCTCCGGCTCTGTTGATCCCGTTGCCCCAGCTGCCAGACTTCGCATCTGCATAATGGCCTTTAAGCTCTCGGCGTTGTAGGTACTTCCGCCGTTGGCCGCCGCTATCATTTCCTCGCGATTTTTCAGCTTGATGGAATGTCTACTGAGCAAAACATATCCCACGTCCAGAAACTCTTCGATGCGCCCGATTTGCTTCAACATTACGCATCTTTCGTAGAGCAGGCGAGCAATCAAGGGCTGGCCCTCGACCTCGCCAGACTGCTCCAAGGCCTCGACGGCCTCCTCATGCCGGCCCTGCTGTTTCAGAAGTGCGGACAGCGTGAACTTGGCATCGTAGCAAACGGGGGCTAGATGGACCACTCTCTGGTAGCATTGGATGGCCTCATTGGTGCGATTTAGCTGGCGAAGACACTCTGGATGAGGTAGCCCAAGAGGTGGTGGGCCCGCAGATGGATCAGACTCACACATAGCTTGGCCCTCAGCTCGGGCGCGTAGTCGTCGGGTATGACGCAAAAGTAAATCATCTCCAGGCTCTCCTCCTGATCGTCTTCCAGCTCAAAGTTTGTTCGCTCTCTGAGGCAACTGAGCACCTTGGAGTATCGCTTGTTGATAATCAACAGTTCGAGATACATGTTGAGATCCTCCAGGCTGAAGCGGGCTTCGCATCCACTGTACGCCCCCTCCATGGCCTCGAGAGCTATCGAATGCTTCTCGAGGACGTGAAAGAAACGAGCCACATTCTTCGCCGTGCTAAGGCACGTGCTCTACTCCTCTGGCGGCATCAGGGGCAGCATCTTGAGGTACGTGAACATGGCCGCATTCGTCTCGCCCATTTTCTCCAGCAGCTGGGCTTTTCGGAGCCTTAACAAGTAACCTTTTGGAAGCACTTTGATGGCCTTTGTATAAATAAGACGGGCACGGGCCATGTTGCCCTGCTGCACCAGCAAATCAGAGACTCTTATCCACATGTCGCGACCCTGCGGCTTCAAGTGTGCCGCGAGAGTGGAGAAGTGCAGGAACTTGACCTCGTCGCGATTTTCATAGATCTCGGCGAACGTGGCTCACTGGTCAGCGGGTTCTGGCGGATGATCTCCATGCAAATCCGTTCGGCTGTCTCATACCGACCGTACGCGAAGCTCAGGCTCGCCTCGCCCATCAATCCTTGCAGAGCGGGGCTCAGCTGGCTCTTGCGCCCCAGATTTCCGCCACCGCCGGAGCGAGCACCTTCCTGCTGCTGTCCCACCGGCGGTTTTCGTTGCGCAGACACTGTGGGTTGTTCCTCTGCTTCCTCCTCTCCATTATTTTCATCATCTTCGTCGCTGGGCTCGAGCTTTGTGCAGAAGTCTGGGAATTCTAGGCACTGGACTCCCTGCACATAGCGCTTGATTAGCGCTCCTTACTCCTCGTAGTCGTAGTTCTGGTCACTGTCTTCGGCCTCCCCTGTAGCCATGTCTATGATGTCCACAATCCTGAGGGGCTGCGTCTCCTCGAACTGCTCCAACTCATCGTCCGGCACATCGTTGGTCTCAATTTCCTCAATTAAACGTTGGAGTCGGCCTGGTCCATTGTAAACATTACACACCAGCAAACTTAACCCCCTTAAACCCCCTCAAATTAAACAGGTGAACAGCGTGAGTTACGCCGCAGAAAATAATACTGAACTTTCTCTATCTGTTTTTTTTCTCCGTCCTTTCTCTATACATAAAAAAGGGCAACGATATTTTTTACCAGAACAGCGCTAAAGTTCTTCAAGTTTCTTAATATTCTTGGAGTGCATTTAATACCCAATGGTCTACAATGGGTTAAGTTAATCAACAGGAGATCAAACAAACGGCCCTCGATACTATCGACTGGGTAATCGTTAGAGCTAAAGCTGCGCATCTCTAAGATATTCGCAAGATGTATGATCTGGAGAGGGAGAGCGGAGCAAGTGCGCAATGTGGCCGTATACCGCAAAGTTCGAAATACCGAAGCAGAGCTACCAGACAGAGCTAAGAGTTAACGGAACTTTTTTTTACTGAATGCTTATCGCGCAGTCCCTGTTTTTACTTGTGTATTCTTGTTTTTAGTGGCATCAACACGCATGCACGCAAGAGGAATGAATCTGCAACTTGTAAGTGAGCATGCAGCACAACTAGTGGAAGTTCGCTAATAATGAATTTCAAATTATAGTTAGATCGGCAGCTGTCGCATATAGGCACCGAGGTGGATTTTTGGTTAAAACAAACGGTACAGCTAGCGAAATCGGAACCATTAAACGGAACGAATGCCGGAGAAACTATGCCGGGAATCGGGATACAGAACGGGTAGGTGAGGAGTACCAGGGAGTGCATTTTACTGTTTTCCATTAAATTTTTGCAGGTCATCGGGCTTTACGCGCAACCTGCCGTACCCAATGCGATAATGCTGCAGGCCCAGACAAACAATTTTATGGACGACGATTTGACCGACAATGACGCCATCTTTGCGCATTATTTGAGCACCGAGAAGTTGGAGTTTTACAATGCGTCCTCGGTGATGCTGACTCTGCTTACTATCGAGGATGTGACTACAATGAAGCTGTACTCGCAGCTCATCGAGCCGGATGTGGCGGTTCATAAAGTACATATAAATACATTTCGTGTCGCTCTCTCTGCTAGAGATTCTGTTAATGCCGAGGAAGTGGTGTCCCCGGGAATCGATGAGGTTGTCTTGATACCCAAGTGCAGTTTAATGGCCTCGCCGCTGCCAAAGGAGCTCATATCGGCCCTGTTTCCACATCCGCATGAGCAATTGCCTTTTAAAGATCCGATGCGCCCCCATGTGGCCAGTGTGGAACAGGTCTGCCGCACCAGTGTTCACTTCAAGTTCAGTAGGGGAAAACTTCCAGACGGCAATGTGTTGCAGTCGCAACGCTTTCATGTAATTCTCCGCTCCACGCGTATTCCGTTTCGCTTTATGTACCGCGCTGTCAATATGCTCCCGGAGATGCCAGGTGTCCGTCGTTACCTCTTTCCCTTTCCGAATTGGGTAACCCCAATGATAGAAACCTCGAAGATTTCATTGCATGACTGCAATCTTCCATCTTGGATGCAAATCCAACCGCCGCCCCCGCAAGCTCCTCCAGCACATATTTCGCTGCTGAACGAGACCATAGGCGACAATGAAGAACAGTTGGAGGTGGTGCAGACGATTGTGGCTGGACCCAATCCCAAAGCTCAATTTATAGTGTTCGGACCACCAGGTAAGCATCAGGTATGCTAGCCACAGTCGTAAACAATTCACACCTTCTATCCATTTAGGCACTGGCAAGACCACTACCATTGTGGAGGCCATTCTACAGGTGCGCCTTCGACGACCGCAAAGCCGCATCCTTGTAACAGCTGGTTCGAACTCGGCCTGCGACACGATTGCCATGAAACTGTGCGAGTATATCGAAGGAAACTTTCGGCTCATGTTTTTAAGGGAAAAGCCGCTGATCCGAAACTATTCACGCAGCATATTCATGAAGGTACTGAAATTGGTGCCGCCCTTGCTGCTGAAGAACTCCAATTGCTCGGACCATTTGTTCAAGCATCTACGAGTGCGTAATGTGATTACGTATACCATCATCGTGGCCACATTGGTTACTGTCGGCCGCCTGGCTAACGATGGCTTTGGTGACTTTTTCACCCACATATTCATCGACGAGGCTGGAGCTTCCACCGAGCCGGAGACTATTATGGGCATTGTGGGTGTTAAAAAGAACAAAGATTGTCATGTAATTCTGTCCGGAGATCACAAGCAGCTGGGAGCAGTGATCAAAAGCAGCCGGGCTGCGTCCCTTGGCTTGAATCAATCTCTCATGGAGCGTCTACTGGCATCGAATTGCTACAAGGTAGACGAGAACGGCAACTACGATCGCACCCTTCAGGTGCGTCTGCGTCGTAACTATCGGTCACATCCCGAGATCGTGCGTCTTTTTAACGAGCTCTACTACGGCGGAGAGCTAATCGCAAAGGCTCCGGACGAACAGGTCAACCTTGCCGCTGAATGGGATGTGCTGCCCAATGGCCAGTTCCCCATCATCTTCCAGGCCACACATGGAGTCACCAAAAAGGAGGAGCACACCACCAGCTCCTTCAATTCGCTGGAGGCAGAGGTTCTGTGCTGGTACGTCAAGCGCTTGATAAAAAATGGCCTCGGCCCAAATATAGAGGTAAAGCAGGAAGACATCGGTGTGGTGGCTCCATACACGTCTCAGGGCAACCTAATCATTCGGAAGCTTAAGCGGCAGGGCCTCGGCAATGTGGAAGTTGGCAGCGTGGAGACCTATCAGGGCAGAAAGAAGCTCATCATCATTGCCACTCTGGTGCGTTCGTTCAGCTATATGGGGTTCATGCGTAACCCGCGTCGCATCAATGTGCTCGTTTCGCGGCCCAAGGCGCTGCTCATACTGATTGGTAATCCCGTCACTCTGCGCCATCATCCCGACTTCAAGTTCATCATTGATGAGTGCATCCAACATCAAACGTATCTCTTCAAAAAGAGAGATTCATTGCACTTCGTGGTAAAACATGTGGCTATAAGCGATTTGGAAGATGGCAAAAATGTGAACACTGCAAATCCGAAAAAAGCCTTAGTTAAAGCCAAGCAAGTGATCCCAGAAATGGGTAAGTGCTTAAACTACAGTCTTGGATTTATTTTGCTATACCACCCATTTTACAGATAAAATCTCCACCGCCATCTGTGCCATGATGAATGCTTTAAATATATCATAGAGCTACGCTCTTCCCTAATCTAAATCGAACAAAATCTTCTAGAGATATAAACTAGGACTAACGGCTGCCGTACCCTGATAATTATATGTGCAAGACGCAGAGACTGCCTAGAACATTCCTAAAGTACGCATCTGTTTGTAACCATTTACTTTAATTTTTTTTTTAAATTTTATTTGTATTATTTGTCTATCTGTAACAGTGGGCTGCTCTTGCTCTTGCGGTCTTTAAGAGCTGTAATAAGCGCTCCATTTATTTCACTGTAAACGAAAGGAAAATAATAGGTATTATTTGAGAAATTCCTCGGACCGGATGATTAGTTCCCATGAATGGATGTCGTTTGGTACGCTCAACCGGATTGATAGTCAGATGCAATTGTGTAAGCATTATCATTTAGAGTATATATATTTAAGCAGTGTCTCTATATAATTAGTAATCAGATTATAAAGAATACAATACAATGGAGTTGCCGCGTTAGTTTTCGAAAAATGTTTAAAAATAGTTACGATCTTGCTTGCGGAGGAGCCTGTCATTCATTTAAAATTTTTGGTCCATCGCCTATCGTATAAATTCGTTCAGTCTTTGTTAATCAACAATTTTACTTTTTTAAAGTGATTAATGGTTTACATTTGTTTTGAGTCAGAGAAATGTGCACTTAACGAGAAATGCAAAGTTAATTAGAGAAACCTCAATTTAATGAACTTCTTCTGCAATGACTGTCTCCGTTCGTTCGATATAAAAATTTGTGTTCGCATTTTTGGTTTATAATAAAATATATATATTAAATATTATTATTGTTCTGTGTGTAGGACATATCAAACGCTCTCCTTAGCTGCCTCGATTGCGTGTGAGTAACTACATTTGGTATACACTTATAAAAGACCCCGACCCCAGGAGGCAACGCTCTTCGTCACCAGCATCCATCATCAGGGTGAGTGTGTTGCGATGTGATTTTGTGAGTGGGGGATGGGGTACAACAATATCTACGTGGGGTTAAGACCCGAGATTAGAGTATCATTCGCCGCACGCCGCACTCCATGCAGAACTTGGCGTGCTCGATGATGAACCTGCCGCCACACTCGTGGCAGAACTTGGACATCTTCATACTCGAACTTAGGCTGGACGCGGAGTTACAGCTCAGCAGGGAATGCTGCGATGTGGTTGGAGTCAGCGACGCCTGCCCATTGTTGTTGTTGTTGTTATATACTGGCTGGGATTGCACCTGCTGTTGCTGCTGCTGGTAGTTGTAGTTGCTGTCTGGTCTATTGTGCTTCTGTTGTTCCTGCGGCTGCTGCGTGGACATTGTCAGAGAGTGCTCCGATCCACTGGAGGATTCTGCTCCGTCGGTATTGCCATTGCCAATGCTATTGATAGCGCCGCCATAAAGCCTCTGACGTGCCTTGAGAGTGCCATAGGCAGTGTGCGCCTGGGTCGAGACATCAGTCATGGCGCTCGGCAGCTTGGCACTGGCCGTGTGCGGACGCAGCAGATTCTGGTTGCGTGGTGTACCCGGTTGTAGGTCGCCGGACCGCTGTCGCGACAGGCTGTAGGGGGAGTTGGTGCTGCAATAGAAATGCAAGACAAATTATTCAATGAAAGTCATCATGGCAGATTACTCACCTGCCATAGGCAGAGTCGGAGCTTAGCTTGGAGCTAGCGCCGCGACGAGACGAGTGGGACGAGGACATGGGATAACCATCGAGACTGCTTAACTCGTCGGAATCCGCTGATGCTGAGGGTGTCAAGGGGGAGCTGGCCTTCAACTGATGCTGCTCCTGCTGCTGAAGCTGTTGCACTGGCTCCGGATCCAATTCCCTTGCTGTACCCTGCTCTTCGGGTCTTCTGATGAACAGGGTACGGATTGAGGCGCCGGCATCCTCGCCCAGTTGCCGAAACTCGCTCTGCATTTGCTGGATCAGATTTTTAGTGTTATTGACCTGGACGGAGTCGCTCGATAATAGGGCCAGTCTGGTGGCATTGCCAGCCAACTGGCTGGCCCGATCCTCAGGCCCGCCCTGGGCGACGACATAGGCGTCCTCTGTATCGCTGATCTTTCTGAACCGAGCGTGCTCCGGCTCGTTACCATTCTCGATGTGCAGCACGTCGATGGGCGTCTGTGAATTGCCCACCATGTGGCGCAGGGAGTCGGGTGTAATTGGGGAACGGCCGTGGGCATTTGTCTCCGTCTCGATGCTGATGAAGATCTCCCGCTTCTGCTGATCCTCGACTGGCCTCTTCCCCACCATCTGCACTGGCATCTGCTGCATCTTTTCGTCGTGGCTGCTAGCACTGGATGCATTCGATTGCTGGCGCTGCATCTGCATCTGCAATTTCTCGCCTCCCTTGCTATTCGAGCTATTCGAGTTGGATCTGTGGGTGTGAGGGTCTTTAGTGGGCTGTGACTTGGGCTGAAGGATGCTACTGGTGGTGGCCGATCTCAGTGTGGCTGTAGTGGTCTGTTGTGGGGTCGAAGTCGCTTTATGGAACGAGCGTTGCCTGCTCGTCGTGCGATTCAGCAGGAATTCGCGACAATCTTTGCTCGTCGTCATTCTCGTTCTCGAATGAGGAGAGAAACTCCTCAAAGTCAAAGTCGTCGAAGGTGGGCATGTTGCCCATCGGCATGACCAGGGGCAGTGGATTGGCCAGCAGTTGCTTCTGCTGCTGCTGCCAGCACTGCTCGTCGTACTCCATTGAGGACCGATTGGCCTCATCGTCGGCGGAGCACCCCGACGAGGCATCGGCATCCTCCGGCGAGGCATCGTACAGAAACTGATTGCGTCCCAAGCGCATCTTTCGCTTCAGCAGATTCCTGGCCTCTCCGGACTGACGTCGCTCGTAGGTGATGGTCGACTGAGAGCTGTTCCGACTTCGGCTCTGCGACAGCTGCTGTGGCGTGGGAACGGGCACCCGAGGCTCCGCCGCTGGACACGTGCAGATTATCGCATGCGTTGATCAGCTTTGGGTCGATGAACTGTCCGCCGCCCGCTGCGGCCGGACGGCCAAAGCCGAAGATGCTCTCCAGCTTGATGGGTGTTAGGGTGTTCGCCCCACCGCTGACGGGCTGATGGACTGATGGCGTCGCCGTCGCTGGTCTGCTGATGTGCTCCAGCCGCAAGGGGGTGGCAATGGGCTGGTAGTTGTTGGGCACCCTTTTCTCGTTATTTTCCTTGGCCGACACGGCAACTGGGGGTGGGGCTGTGGCTGGTGCTGATTCTGGTGTCACCGTGGTCAGGGCCAGGGGCGGCAGCTGGCCGGGATTGCTGGACGTGGTCAGGTTCTTGGCCGAGTTCTGCTTGCTCAGGTTGTTGCTCTTATCCTTGAGCTCCTTGCTTGTCAGCTGACTGGCGGCTGCCACCTCCGCTGCCTTGGCATTCAGCTCTTCCAGCTCGTGTTCGTATTTAAGGAACACCGCCAGGGAGTCGGTCTTGGCCACGTTACGCCCGGGCAGTGCCTGAGCTGTGGTCTCGCTGGCAGTTCCAACGCCCACCGGTAGCTTCAGCATCTGTTTGCGTACTCGTACTCGTCCACGTTGGACGTACTCGTAACCCGGCGGACCACGCGTGGACTGTGGAAGTCGTTGACGCAGGAGGCGCGCACCGGCATCTCGTCGTACTCTTCCGGCTTGAGGAAGTTCGTGGAGATGGGACCCTCGTCGGAGAGGCCCCGCTGTATGGTGGGGCGATAGTTGGTCGCAAACAACGGACTAGGCAGCAGCGGTGTGCGCCGGGGGCCCCGCAGAGAGGTAGTGCGCCGGAAGTTGGAGGCAGGTGTGGGTTTCGGTGTGGTCGGCGGTGCCTTGCTGCTCGGCATGGTCAACGAGGTGGTCATGGAAAGACTTGGTGTGGCTGTTAGTGTGGCTGTTGGGGGAACCGAAACCTCCTCCTGCTCCGGCGGCGTGCCGGGGGAGCAAAGCTCCTCCAGCTGACGTTTGGACGAGAGGAAGGGATCGTACTTGTCGTCGCGGACGCTGACTCCACTGAGGCCGCTATGCAGGAGATTGGAAAGGATGCAGTAAAGTGAGAGAAAGAGCGCAAAATGGTAGAAAGTTTCTGTGGGAAAGCTATAATGGTAACCCGCCCGTCTGTGCATAGCCTGGCTGTCGTCTGGGTGAAATGGCATGAGGAGGAAGAGGAGGAGGGTGAATCAGATTAGCAGGCTACAAACCTCTTGAAGGTGCCTCCGCGGCGGGAATTGGGAAGCGAGTGGCTGTCGTCCTTGGCAGGCGGCTCCTTGATATACATTTTTCCATCCTCGTCCTGCTCGAGCATCACCAGGCAGCGACTGATCCTGCTGTCGCTCTGCTTGGCCACAAGAGGCAGCTTCGTGACAGGCCGCTGATCGCTCTCAGCTTCTACGTCGCTGTGCTCGACCTGCGGGAACTCTCCGCTATTCGGACTGGACGTGCGTCCGAGGATCTTCGCGGACCTCCTCATCATATTTTCCTTGCTACATTCCAGCTCACACGATTCGTTGTCCATTTCAATGACATCGCGCTCGAACTGCAGCCAATCGCTGCCGAGGTGCAGTCTGGGCAGCTTGGTATGGCTCATGGTGTGGCCGAGGGCCTCCAGGCTTTGCTGCAGCTGGGGCATGGGCAGGGCCCGCATGGGTAACGAACTGTTCATCTCCATGGTGGCCTGGCCAGTCCGCTTCTTGGGCCGGCACACAGTTCGCGTGGTGGTCGTTTCCATTTTGATTTGGATCTCGGCTCGCGGCGAATCGTCCTCGTAATCGGAATAGGCAACACGCGGTCTCCGCGACAGAGGCACAAGGCTGCAATCCATATCATCTTCGGTCGATATCTGCATGGAGTTCGCTTTCTTAGTTGGCGATGATTGCTCCAAGTTGCGCAACTCCAAGCTGGGATGCTCCCGTGTGCGGATGCGGCGACGCGCCTGCCGCACTAGCGATGTGGAGGAACGCACCTTCACTTTAACCACCTCCTGCGGTGTTTCATCCATTTTAGTTGCTTTTACGATGGTCGTAGGGCCTGACGTGGGCAACGTGTGGGTGTATGGGAGGTTGCTTCAATTAGCTTATAGTTCGATAAAAAATCCTGGTATGAATGGGTTCTATTTTCTCAAAGTTTCTATCTAAAATCTAAATGCCATGATCCTATAGGAACCTCTACAAGACTACTATATATATTATTTTTATTTGTTCTATTTCTATCTCGAGACTCTCGCGTTACCCTTCACTTCTCCCTCTAAGAACCCATCCATTGTATACCATAGCTGCACCTAGACAGCCACTTATAGAGCTTAATGCATCGGTGATCTTTTTGGAATGCTTTTGAGGCGGCGGCGCGCATTAATTACGAACCATGAACAAGTTCCGGCTTCTTAGATCCGACAAGTACTCGTAAGCCAAGTTAATTGGGAAACTGCACGCTACGGTCAGTGGAACCCCATGGCATCCCATATATACAAGGTATATCCCTACATCTGACTATAGAACCCAAACCTATACCTTTTCGCTTGATCAACCGATTGAGATCCTCGAATTTGAGTGCCGGCAACATTTCCTTCTCGGCAGCATCGACCCTTTCCCGATTGGTCATCCGTTTGCGGAGCCTGGCGGCTGGCTTCAGCGGTGCCGCCTCCACACAGTCCAGCTGGAGGGTTTCGCCACTGGATTGGCTTCGCAAGCGATCCATGGTTTCGGTGATGCGGTCACAAGTCTCGATAGGCTTGCGTTTGGCGCGTAGGACGCGCTCCTTTGGCGGAGCTTGTGCTGCTGGTGGATCGTCGTCTTGGGTCACGCACAAGGTGACTGTGTTTTGAGTGACTTTTGTCCTGGCTCCCTCGGCCTTGCTGCGGACTGCGGGCGTCCCGTTCTTTGGTTGGGGGCGTGCCAGCTTATTTGCTTTAGGAGGGCTGAGTGGGAGGAGCATGAGTGGAGTTCGCTGATGGATATATATGCTCTAACTACGGTGAGGCGCAAGGCGCAATACGAAGTATCTGTCTACCACAAGGATACGTTTACAATTATGGATACTGGTGGGGATACGGGGGATTAGTCAACGACAACCAAAGCAACGACAGAGGAGCGATTGGGTTAGGTGTATCTAAGTATCTCTAGCCTCTATATCTATAACTATATCTATCCCTTGGTACTCACTTATCACTGTGCACGGACGAGGTCATGGAGGGGAGCGACATCAGGCTCTGCTTGGGGGCCGTCATGTCGCCGGCGTCCAGCAGATCCTCGTGGTTGCCAGAGTACTTGTTCCGGTTGATCGAGCGCTTCGTCCTATAATTATTCATTGCGTGTGGAAATTGAAGCGGCAAACAGAAAAAATAATTGGAATAATAAATTGGTACTGTCTGGGTTTGTGGCAAGTGTGTGACTAGTGTCAAACAAGAATACATATGTCGAAGGACATGTCATCGAAAACCAGGCTTACTTGAGATTGGGCGGCCTGTATTGCTTCCTGGCGTCCAGCCGTTCCTTTGCTTTCGACGTCTCCTGGGTGTTGGTCAGCTTCATGGTGGCCTGAATCGCCTTCTCCTTGCACCACTCCACATGCCGGTCGAAGGCCTTCACGTTGAAGTTCCGCTCGCAGTGGGGACAGTGCTCGGAGGCCACACCCTTGATGCGCTTGGCCAGCGAGCGATCGCGGGCTGGTACATGGTTTGGGTCGCCTGCGGGCGATGTTGCAGCACCTCCTGTTCCTGTTGCTGTGCCCCCTGCTCTACGCACGGAAGCTCGGGCCGTAGAGCAAACCAGCTCGGTTTGGGAGTTGCGACGAATGGGCAGAGGAGAGCCCACACTCTGAATATGCAACAGCATCCAGAAGAGAAAAAGAGAAAGAGAGAGAGAGAAGGAGTTGAGCGATGGCTCGATTAATTGGCAGATGTACTCACGTCTGTTGGTATTGTGGATCCCGTGCCTACGGGATCCCGACTCCCAGCGGTGGGGGTGTGAACTCCAGACACCTTCTCAGCATTGGGCAGGCCAAAGTTTTTAGGAAGGACATACGTGGAAAGTGCTGTGCCCTCGCGGCGCTGGCGCGAGGAATCAAAGGTATTGCGCTTCTTTGAGATCTTCTCGCAGACGACGACATGCTTGCGCAGGGCATTCAAGTTGAAGGTGCGGCTGCAGCACGGACAGGGCGTCAGATCGCTGGGGTTGATGGCCACTATCTCGGGCACGGGCAGCGGCAGTCCTCGGGTGAGCGGCGGCGAAGAGGGCTCCTCTTCCTGCCCGCATTCGGGCGCTTCCAACTCGGCCTCCGTGTTGAATGTGGCTGCGTGGTGCGGTTATATGGAAGTAGATAATGTAAGAAATCAATTCTGTTTCTGCGAGCACTTTGACAATGTTTTGTATATGCTGTATATTCACAAAATATGTGTATATATGTAAGATATGAATATTAGTTTATAAGATTTGAATATTAGTTTAAGATTTACTCATCGATAGTATTATAAGAAATACCAATGTACTCGATATATCGATACTTGTCCTCGACAAGTATTGATATGCCAACACACATTCATTCGAATACGACGATCAAGAAAGAAGAATATATAATAAAACCGTGCTATTAAAAGTTTACATATCAGGTGTGGGGTTTGCCAAAAAAAAAAAAAAAAAAAAAAAAAACTCTGCGATGAACAATGCAGACATAAGAGCGAAAACCAAAAGTGAACTTAGCGACACCTTGCGTAGGCAAAACGTATATTTTGATCAAGATGCCAACATACACCAATTACGTACAGCAGTGAAAAAAATCATGGAAGACACGCATGAGCTAGGAAATACGGCGCCAAGCGCAGACGAGACTATGCAGGCAGACATTTTTGCAGTCCCGGTTGAGCGCGAGATAGATAGAGACAACCGTAGTGCACAACACGCAGTAAAAGCGGCGCCAGAAGAATATGGTGAAAATGTGAAGAAGGCTGGAGAAGCATTCATGCCGCGACAAGACAACGCTTGTTCGAAATTGACCATGCGATCAGATGAATACGAAGAAGAATCGCGCCGTTTGCAGCAGTTGGAACAATTGTACGTTTCTCGCAAGCGCTTAGCTGATCTCAAATTAAGCATATTGAAAATGGAGAAAGAGGCTATGGAGTTGGAAACGCCGAGAGATTGCATCGACTTGACACACATTGAGGCGTTGATGCGTCCATTTTCTGGAGATGACGACCAGGCTGTAACCAGTTGGATAAGTAACTTTGAGGACATTATGAATTTCCATGGTGTATCCGAGTCCAACTGCTGGATATTAGCGAAGCGGCTGCTAGGCGGATCGGCGAAGGCGTACATCGACCATGTGGCGCCTTTGACTTGGCAATTGATGCGAGCAGAATTGCTCAACGTCTTTGAGCAGAAAGTGACAGCGTGGGACATTGGAAAGCGACTGGAGGCACGGAAAATTGCAAATAATGAAAGCGCATTGCAATATTTCGTCGCAATGTGCAGCATAGCGTCGCAAGCAGACATGGCCACGAGCGATGTGGTCAAATTCATCGTAGAGGGACTGCAGGACAAGAAGGGCATGGCAGCATCCATGCTATATTGCAGCACACTCAACGAGTTGCGTGACAAGACGGTCACCTATGATAAGGTCAGAAGAGCTCCTGGCGTCGTAGCAATTCGTAGCGAAGGTATGACAAAGGGAAAACTAAATGTGAGTATGGCAGTTGGGCAGCAGCAAGGTGGTGGCGCAATGCGTTGCTACAACTGTCGGCAATTTGGGCACGTTATGAAGGAATGCAGTCAGCCAAAGAGACCGGATGGGGCATGTTTTAACTGTTGAAGTACCAGCCACCTATATTCGCAGTGCCCGAAACGAAAGATGGCCACTAGGGTAGCTGCAGTTCAAGATGAGGAGCGACCAGGAGAAAAAAACAACGACGATTTAGCGGCTGTCCAGTTAATCACTTTATGACTTCCGTTTGGTGAACAAAGAGGCGTCAGTATTTTTAGTCTATTTGATACAGGGAGCCCTGTAAGTTTTATTCATAAGTCTTTGATACCGAAGTCGGCTATAGTTGAAGCCTATAATGAAGTTAGGAAATACTATGGACTAGGAGGACAACCAATTCCCATATGGGGAAAATTTAAGAGCCATATTGAATTTTGCACAAAGAAATATATCGTTTTATTAAACATCGTAGATGATAATATGCTGCCTTTGCCGGTATTGTTGGGACGCGGTGCCCTTAAAGTTATTGAAGTAAAATTAGTTCATAAGAAAAATATCAATGCGAAGCAACACGCACCATTAAGTTCGTTAAAGCAAAAAGCTATTAGTGTAACCTGCGCGTTTTTTTTCACCGAACGTAAAAATAATATTAACATAAGACTATATGATAAGTTAGATGGTAATCAATCAGAAAGAAGCGAGCTAATCAAACGTTCTAATCCATTTAAAAATCAGACACAAGAAAACTCAAGGAATGACAAAATGGCCATCGAGAATATGAATCAAGGCGACGAATTCAGTAACTTTTGTGCGTCGGTAGAGATTGATGAAGAGGAACATATTAACGTAGGTTTCGAATTTGGTCCACTCTTGCAGAAAAGTGTAGGGAAGTTATTAAGACATACTATTTACACAAAGAATTTGACTTTAAAGCACCACCAAAGTATCAGATGCAGATTCGTGTAACAAAAACAACACCATTTCATTGTACTCCGCGTCGTTTATCCTACCATGAGGGAGAGAAAGTAGCTGAAATAGTAGATGATCTGTTAGAAAAGAAAGTAATCCGTCATAGTGAGTCTCCTTATGCTTCCCCGTTGGTCCTAGTAAAAAAAAAATCAGGAGAACTTCGAATGTGTGTCGATTACCGTGGTCTGAACAAACGAATTGTTAAAGATAATTTCCCATTGCCCCTTATTGAGGACTGTCTTGAGTTTTTAGAAAACAAGTGCTGTTTTTCCATTATAGATTTGAAAAGTGGGTATCATCAAATAGGCGTAGAAGAAAAATCAGTTCCGTATACATCGTTTGTGACACCGCAAGGACAGTATGAGTACTTGAGAATGCCCTTTGGGTTAAAAAATGGATCCGCTATTTTTCAGAGATTTATTTCGGAGCTCTTGAGAGACTTTATTAGGAACAAAAGCATTGTAGTGTACATGGATGATATATTAGTAGCGACTAAAACAGTTGAAGAACACATGGATATATTAAAAAGACTATGCATTCGGTTTAGCGAGCAAAATTTAGAGATAAATCTAAAAAAGTGTAGGTTTGTCAATCGAAACATCGATTTCCTGGGGTATAAAGTTAATCAAAACGGAATAGTTACTAGTGATTCCCATATTGAGGCATTGAAAAAATACCCAGTCCCTCAAAATGTAAAAGCACTGCACTCATGCTTGGGATTCTTTTCGTATTTTCGACGTTTCATGTTGTCATTTGCGACGACAGCTAAGCCCTTGGTGCAGTTGTTAACAGAAGGTGGTCCGTTTCCCATGAATGGAGAACAGGTGAAGACGTTTGAAACTCTTAAGAATGCGTTGGCAAATCCTCCGGTATTAGCCATTTTTAGCCCAAATAGAGAAACGGAATTACATACAGACGCAAGTTCATACGGTTATGGCGCAATACTGATGCAAAGACAAGATGATGGGAAGATGCACCCTGTGTCCTATTATTCCGGCAAAACAACAGAAAGAGAATCACGTTATCATAGTTTCGAACTAGAGACATTGGCTATAATTTATGCATTGAAGCGTTTTAGAGCATATTTGGAGCATAGGTCCTTCAAAATAATCACGGATTGTAATTTGTTAGTACAGACGCTAACCAGAAAGTCAATTAGTCCTAAGATAGCACGGTGGTCCCTAGAGTTAGAGAACTATGATTACTCCATTATGCACAGACCTGGGGCCAGTATGGCGCACGTTGATGCGCTGAGCAGACAAGATCAAGTGACGAATATGTTAGAGGATGGTTATAGAGTCAAATACGGTTTAGAAAAGTCTAATTTAGAAAAAGATGAGAGTAGAAAGCAATATACAAGGAATAGTGTAAGTAGAGACAACCCTGGTAGTGAGCATAGAGGTACCGTAGAGAAAACCCTGTGATTAAGTGTAGAGAATTAAATATCAGTAGAGAGCGTAGTAGTACCGTACAGAACCCTGCGATTGAGTGTGGAGAATCAAGTGCAGTAGGAAGTAGATTGGGAAATAGGTGGAAGTCTGATGATAGAGAGAACCTTGGTAGTGATTTTAGAGATAACATAGAGAATAGTGAATATAGGGAAGAGGATGGATGGAAGATTGAAATTAGAGATTTGAGCCAATGTAGAGGAAGCGTTAACGATGTGGTGGGGGGAGTAAAGTACATTAGTAGTAGGAATTCAGATAAAGAGAAAAAATGTGTTGAGGATACAGTAGAGAGGGACAAGTTAGAGTTTCAGGAGGAAAGATTACTAAAATCATTGATAGTTGGGGTAGTAGGTGCAACGCCAGAAGATGTTGATTTGATATTGCAAACAGAACAGATGCGAGACAAGGAAGTAGTTAGGATTCGAAAAATGCTAGAGGATGGAATTGAAGTAGATTTTGAAATGATAGATGGTATTGTTTACAAGAGGAGTTGTGAAAACAAACTATGTTTCTATGTACCAATGTGTATGGAAGAGCAGTTGATAAGGCGGTCACACGAAAAACTAGGACATCTGGCCGCAGAGAATTGCGTGAGTGACCTTTTGAGGACCTACTGGTTTCCGTCAATGAGAAGTAAAGTGGCAAGGTTCATCAGAAACTGTCTACCGTGTATACTACACTCGATGCCTAAAACAATCCATAACAGAACGCTCCATAGTATCCCAAAGTCGTGTGTTCCTTTTCATACCCTACATGTTGATCATTTGGGTCCGTTGCCGAGTATTAGATCTAAGCGAAAACACCTCCTTGTGGTAATAGATGCATTCACTAAGTTTGTCAAATTGTTCCCGGTTAATAGTAGCAGCACGCGGGAAGCGAAGGATGCCTTAAGTAAATATTTTGATTTCTATAGTCGCCCTACTAGGATAATATCAGATCGTGGGACCTGTTTCACCTCGTTAGAGTTCTCTAGTTTTCTGCAGGAGAGAGGGATAGAGCACATTAAGGTAGCTACAGGTGCACCGCAGGCGAATGGCCAAGTGGAGCGGGTGAGCAAGGTAGAGCACGCCATTAATAACTCCGTTAACAGCAGTACGAAAAAGACACCTAGCACATTGTTATTTGGAATACCCCAGAAAGGACCCGTTGTAGATGAATTAACCGAATACCTAGAGGAGAAGTTAGCGTCAGAACATAGAGAGTTTCACCTCTCACTCTAGCAAGTGAGAACATACGGTTGTCGCAGAAAAGAAATGAGAAGATGTATGCTCATAAACATAGAGCCCCATTAAAGTATGAACCTGGTGACTATGTAGCAGTCCGGCATGTGGACACAACACCGGGGATCAATAAGAAGTTCGCACCAAAGTATCGAGGACCGTACAGGATCAATAGAGTATTGGATAATGATCGTTATGAGGTTGTCGACATTGAGGACTGTCAGTTGACGCAAATGCCATTCCGAAGTATACTAGAACCAGCAATTCTTAAACCCTGGGTAGGGTGTAAGGATAAAACCATGGTCTCATGTTGTTAATCGATGAAATAGTATGTTAAGTAAGACAATACCGAATAAGAAATGTTTAACCAACTTTATGCCTTAGTGTGTAGATCGTGGGCGATCTGTATTCAGGTTGCCCGAATGTAAGATATGAATATTAGTTTATAAGATTTGAATATTAGTTTAAGATTTACTCATCGATAGTATTATAAGAAATAACAATGTACTCGATATATCGATACTTGTCCTCGACAAGTATCGATATGCCAACACACATTCATTCGAATACGACGATCAAGAAAGAAGAACATATAATAAAACCGTGCTATTAAAAGTTTACATATATGTAAATATATGTATGTATATTTTCGCGGTTGCAAGCCAATATTTCGATTTCGATTTTCAAATCATGGAGCTATCAGTGATCGATAACTAAGCAGTGTTTACACCATTATTTAGTTTTAATTGTGGAAAAAGCTTTCTCGGTTGTGTGTGGGCATTAAAAACTAATAATTAACATCACATTATGGGGTAAGCAAAAATGACCATCAATGATGGCAGCTACTGCCAGACAGCGGCAATCCAATTACAATGCGAGGCCAGCGGAGCACCCACGACTGGCTGCCAGCAAAGATTACATCACTCAACGGCACGCATGAGACAAGGGGAGCAGAAATTTCCGCAACATCTTGGGAGTCCTCCCTCCTCCCCCTTCGCGGGGACAGCTTCTCTCGTTTCGATTGAAATCAATGCAAAGTTTTATGTTACGCATTCTTTTCCCAAACCAGCAAAGAGCCGTTGCACACGACTGCTCTGGCCCGTGTCGGAGCTAATGACGCCCGCAGAATGCAACAGAATCAAATCCACTGCTACATTATATGAATCCACTCTTCCCACTTGAGATCTATAATAATAACAGCATCCCTGTCCAATGGGAGCCTGAGCAGATCTGACTGCATGGAGAGAATAGAGAATGGATGGCAATGATTCGGCCAAGTGATTTCAGATGGTCAAGAGTTTACTAGATCAAAAGTTTAAAGCCCTACAACTGAGTGATGAATGCAATTTTCAATAGACTATATATGTGTATGTTCCTTCTTTCATAATCAAACGATTCCCTATCCACATCCATTCCATCCACTAGTCCGCGTCTAGTCGGTTCCAAGCATTTTCCATAGTCTTTCATGGGTCTTTTGGTTGCAGCTGTTGTCGGTCCGCTGTTGGGCAAGCTCTATAAGCCACTTAAGACATCAGGCCCATAAATGTGTTGTTTTCTGATGTGCAATAAGGTAAAGCATAATACAAACGGTTTTCTCATTCCAGTTCTTGGCCACACTTTGAACTTCCAACTGTTTGACACTTGGCGATGCTTCCCATGAACCAAAACATTGGGAACCTAATGAAAGGGCCCCGTCCTCTCTTAGTTCTCAGTAAATCATTCAGATTTTCAATTTCGCTTTTATTACGAGTATTTGGTCAAACGGGAGGTGACATCATTCGGAATTGATAAGAATACGAGTACTAGAAGAAGTCAATGAAAAGGTCGTCTTGGCATTGGATTCTTCGAAGCAGATTAAGCAGCTGTTCCAGCATTTACATTTTCCCCCCCACTTAGCGCTTTCACTTGGTCAATTTTGTAGAAACTAAAACGGTTCATTTAGCATTTGTGTATTAGTTGATAATTTGCATTAATAATTACTTGGCTTAATTGCTGGGGCTGTTGCTGTTTCTGATGGTTTGGCATGCAAATTATTGTTAGTTGGTTGGTTAGTGGACAACACGTCGATCTTATTGATAACAATCAGAATGCGTTGCAGTTGATTGTTATTGTTAGTTGCTGCTGCTGTTGTTGTTGCAGGTTCAGTGGGCGTTGCTGCTCCCTCATGGGTCCTGGAGGTGTGTCCGACTCACTTGACTTGGCATTGGGCAGATTTTTCTTGCCTTTATTGCTGCTGCTGCTGCTGCCGTTGCTGTTGCGTTTGAGGGAAAACGTATTGCGGACGCGCGAAAATGTGGACAGCTGTTGCTGCTGATGCTGCTGTTGCTGTTGCGGCAGTGATTGTTGCGCCTCAATAAGCTGCAACGAGTTGAAAGAACTCTTCAGCGGCTGCTGTTCAAATACGTTAATGCTGCCATTTCCACAGCCATTTCCATTTTCGTTTTCGTTTTCCCTTTGATTGCAGAAATTCAGTTGAGCTTTTTCGCTGACCAGCAAATCGTTGAGTCGCTGGTACTCCTCGTAGATGCCCCTACTGTGCCGCTTATTGATTTTGGCCAGTGGCTGAGGCTTCTGCGACTTTGATTTAAAGATCTTGTTCCACATTTTCTTGCTCATCTTGCTCAAAATTATTATTCACCTTCCCGATACTTCGTTATTTTTAAACACATTTCACATTTTCCGCGCTCCGCACTGTTTCGCTCTTTCCAATTGGACTTTTTCTTGCGCCGGCGTCTGGTTCAATTTTGAGCGGCAGCAACATCGCCGCCAGCCCGCCAGCAACATTAAGCTCTCGCAAGCAACAAGCTGCCCGCACAGTGGGCCTTTGGACCTTTTGGCGTTAAAAATCATACTGTGGACCATACTTATGGCGGGGCTATTTTGGATGTTTTTCCTTCGTAGTTGCGACACATAAATACGTACATATGTCGCTCTAAAACACAAATCGTAGATTGGTGAACTTTAAGTGTCCATATTACCTAAATTAAATTTCCTGGAAATTTGAATTTTTAAAATCTCTGAAAGACTTATCATATGCGTGAATCTGAATATTATTCGTATTATCCAAGCCGCTCATAGGATTTTTGATTTTGGCCACCTGATATCCACTGGTCGACGTGCCGGCAACATGCTGCCGTGCACATTTTGCATGGAATTAAAAATAGTTGCACTCCAGTTTTGGCTTTAGCTGCGGTGTGGGTGGGTGGGTGTGGGTGTAGCTGCTACCAGCAACAAAGGCCACCATTCTTTTCCAACTTATTCCCTCCATTTCTGCTCTGGGTTGTCTGTTTCCCCTTCTCTTGATATTCGCTTGGTGAGGGTGTTGTGGTTTTGAGCAGATATTTGCCACAAAGAGATGAAATCATAAATTATGGTATATCTTGATCAATATAGCACATCATGTCAATACAGTTATGCCTATCTGTCTGTTGAAGGTTTAAAGGCACTACATATATCTTATAGCTGACATTGCGAGTTTAAGAGTATCAACAGCTTCGTAATTCGTCTTTGGACTTCCTTTCTTGTTTGTCTTGTCTTTACGGCTGATTTATTTAAAGCCGTCGCCAACACTGCCGCCCGTTCCGCCGCTAAATGTTGCTGAACCCTTGGCTGCTTAGACCGTAATTCATTCCACTCTGAAATCGGGCAGAATGACTGCCAATTCCCCCATTTGAATATATTCGAATTTCTAAATTGAAGTAGTCTTTGGCGCAACTTCCTTTCGGGCCATCAGTCAATCAGCCTAAAGACTAGACATCAAAGTGGATCGTTTCCTGGCCAGTGGGAATTGGGTCCACGACTGGTACTGGGTGTAGTAAGTATGTACATATGTACAATAATATGTAATTATGACCACTTATGGCACTCCAAAGAAACATCAACTTACTTGCATAAGTTGCATAAGTGCGCCAAAAAAGGTAACCGCCATCGGAGTTGCATGTGACAACGGCAGCAGCAACATTTGACGAGCTCAGAAACATTTGGTGTTGCAGGCGGATTACATAAATAAACAGCTGGGAGGGGAGTTGGAGGCGACATATTTGGCTGAACTGATGAGGACAGAACTCTTTAGAGAGTCTATTAGGTAGCTCATGAAATTTGCCGAAGATATATAAAAAAGATATAGTCAGTAGTAGTCGTAGGGAGAGGCGCCCGGGGTTGTGGGCGGCATCGTTTGTGGTCGCCCACGCGTCTCGACTCTGACTTGCCCTCAACATCCTGATAATCTCTTATAATTGTCACGCTCTGAGAGCGCAGCCGAAAATAGAAGATATGTTGCAGTTGCATATACATATGGTTCATACATATGTACATACATGTGCACGATGCATCTATCTCGCTCTACCGATTTTCACGCTTTTCACGGCAGACCCCTCGGGATAAAAAAGGGGCGCGTGCGTATAAATAGTCATCTCGAATCTAGATGATGTGTTGTATGGATGGCAAGACATGACACAAGCACAAAAACAAGGCAAAAAAAAGTGAACTTAAAATTTAATATTTCCTATGCACTGAAAGAAATTAGGAGGAAAAATGTAAGAAACCTGACAGGAAGTCCAACAAACCTATCATTCTTTAATATGATATTGTACTGAAAAGCATTCTGATTTAAGAATTCTTTTGTACTTCGAACCATGTAGTTTATATTATACGTGGTATTATATACTCCAAGCTAATATATTTACAGATAAAATTATAGAGCAACCCAATACCTTATCCATTCAGAATTAGCCTCAGGTGAACTCTAGAAGTTCCCACTTCTGTCTTCTCTTTGAGAAAACTTCCTTTCTTATGATGGAATCTTCTAAATATATTGCGCTAGTGTATCAGAATCGAATTAGACTTCCGAATGGTACTATGAGTGACATTTAGATGGCCCCTCTCTATAGCTCTTATAGCTTCTCCCCATCCTCTCTCTCTTCACATATCAACAACATCGGTGCGTCGTATTTTCCACTAATTAAGTTCTATTTCTTCCAGTCGTCTCCACTCCACTCCCATCCGTCGCTCCCTCCTCTGCTGTAGTGAAATCATTTCAGTTCATTGGCGCGATTTGTGGTCGGAGGTGAAGCCAAACGATTAGCGAATCGATTTGTGAGTGGCCCACAACGAATTGAATGTTGAGCGAAATTGAATTAGATCATTTATAGTAGATTGAAATCAATTAAAACATATCTTTTAGGGGTATGTCATGAATCACTACGAGCTTGGAGTATTTTTTTCCAGTCAAAAGAAGAAAATAGAGGACTGCCGTTCCTCTACAACGAAATACAAACATTGCTCATTACTTAAAAAAACGTTAGTTTAGTTGTTTAAATAAATCGCTTGAATCAAAAACGTAGTAGATTTTCATCCAAAAATATCAGCAAACTTGAAGCACAGCTACACTGACCGTAGCGTAGTTTCAAAGCTTAAGCAAAAGCTTTATTTTGCACTCGACGGCTAGCTTTTAGCCGTTGCCGCTTAAAGGAAACTTCGCGCATTACTCGTAAATTCGTACTTTAATTCGAAAATAATATAAAATTAAGAAACAGCTATCCGTCAATGACAAATTTGCTGATCGAAGAACTCATCTCATCCTAACAAGAGAGTGACTTTGCGATTTCGGCTGGAACACAGTAAATGTTTTGAAAACTGGTTTCGAGCCAGACAATGAAATTCATCTACATATATATAAATTGCGTTTTGTACAACCTGTTTTGATATTTGACTTTGGAATTCATTCTATAAAATAAGCATTGTGTTCGGGCTTTGCTTTGCCACTAAATGTGGTTCAATGTCAAGGAAATTCCATGGCAGACAGAGAGGCAGAAAAGGAGGAAACTCAAGTGTGGGCTGCTGGCACATTAAGCCGAGGGAAGTGGGTCATATGCCCCCCACTGGAGACCATTTAGGCCATATATGCAGATGGGCCATTACAATCTAAATCAGTCAGACAGCCAACCAGGCAGCTGGAGAGTGACAATGGAATACTCGTAGTTTTTGCTCGTACGAATATTTATTATTTATTATCGGAAACTTGTAAAAACTGGCACGCAAAGCCTCCCGACGTGACCGACATGGCTAAGGCGGAACGCCCGATTTATGTCAAGCTGCGAGTATATTTATCTGCCCTATGAATATAGCATATAAGTCGAGCCTAGTTTTATTACTTTTTCGTTTCAATTGCAGCTCGAATTCTATTTAATTCTGCTTTGTCTTTGTTTTGTGGCTGATTTTTGCCAAAAGTTAAGCTGACATTCCTGTTTTGCGTTTTTTTAATTTAATTAAGACTGATTTAGTTTAGTTGACGCTGCTGACTGCAAATGGAAATTGACAAGAATATGTCAGTGTCTCTTGTCTGTTGCTTGGCTTCTTTTTATACCCGATACTCAAAATGAGTATTGGGGTATATTAGATTTGTGGTAAAAGTGGATGTGTGTAACGTCCAGAAGGAATCGTTTCCGACCCCATAAAGTATACATATTCTTGATCAGCATCAATAGCCGAGTCGATTGAGCCATGTCTGTCTGTCCGTCTGTCCGTCCGTCCGTCTGTCCGTCTGTCCGTCCCCTTCAGCACCTAGTGCTCAAAGACTATAAGAGCTAGAGCAACGATGTTTTGTATCCAGACTTCTGTAATATGTCACTGCTACAAAAATATTTCAAAACTTCGCCCCGCCCACTACCGCCCCCACAAAGGACGAAAATCTGTGGCATCCACATTTTTAAAGATACGATAAAGCCAAAAACGCAGAATCGTAGAGGATGACTATATGTTCTAGAGTGTAAAATCTCAACCAGATCGTATAATTATTATAGCCAGAATCAAGAAAACAATTTCATTCTTTCTCGCTCTGTCTCTCTCTAACACACAGGTTTCATGGTCGGCTTTGCCAATTGCAAAATATGAGTTCAAGGATCTCAGAACCTATAAGAGCCAGAGCAACCAAATTTGGTGTCCACACTCCTGTGATATCGGACCTTGACCGTTTCGTGTCCAAATTTCGCCACACCCCCTTCCGCCCCCGCAAAGGACGAAAATCTGGGGCATCCACAAATCTCAGAGACTATTAAAGCTAGAGTAACCAAATTTGGTATCCGCACTTCTGTTAGATCTCACTATTTATTTATTTATTAAATTAACAAATTATCTGTTAATAATGGTACTTAGTTACTAAAGGCGGAAAAAGATAAGTTAAAAGTTAGCTAAATTTAAATGATTATAAATATTGCATGCAATTAGTTTAAGAGACAGTTCAGGGGATAGGGTTTGACAGAGGGAGTTATAATTATGGCATAAAACCCTAAAAGGTTCATGATCAGCATAATTAGACCTACATATGGGTAGACGGATAGGCCTAAAAGTACGGGTAGGTCTGGATGGAACGGCCAAGTCAATCTGACCCAAGAGAGTTTGGGAGTCAACAGTCCCAAGAAGGAGCTTGTGCACGAACATTACGCCATTGCATATTCTGCGATGGTGCAACGACGGCAGGTCAATAAGATTTAGCCTAGACCGGTAGGGTGGCAAGATTCTACCCGAGTCCCAGTTAAAGTTCCGAAGGGCCAAAATTAAAAATTGCTTTTGCTTTTTAACAGCCTGCTGCTCTTTATACTGCGGGCTCCACACACAAGAACAATACTCCAATATAGGACGTACTAACGAGATGTACAGTTGTTTCGTAACGTACGGGTCGTCAAACTCCTTGGACCAACGCTTGATGAACGCTAAAACACCCTTAGCTTTATTTACAGTTGCAGCTATATGGGTGTTGAAACACATCTTATGATCAAAAAGGACTCCGAGGTCATTTGAACTCGAAATTCGCTCAAGGACATGATTTCCTAGAACATATGAGACAAAATGAGGAGCGCGACGGTAAAATGTCATAAGTTTGCATTTGGAAAGGTTCAGAAAAAGAAGATTAGTTGAACACCACAATAGTAGTTCACTTAGATCAAGTTGAAGGCGTGTGTGCAAATACCAATCAGAGTAAGAAAGACAGATTTTGACATCATCAGCATACATTAGTGTAGTAGAGTATGTTATAACTTGAGGGAGGTCGTTTACAAATAAAATAAACAGAAGCGGGCCCAGATGACTTCCCTGTGGCACACCTGAAGTAACATTAACAGTATTTGACAACACGTTAGAAAACAAAACACGTTGAGTACGGTTAGAGAGATAGGACAAAATCCAATCTAGAAGATTCGTTGGGAACCCTAATAAAGAGAGCTTTTGAATAAGCAGAGCATGGTTCACAGAATCGAATGCCTTGCTGAAGTCCGTAAAAACTACATCCGTCTGCAAACCAATTTGAAAACCCCGGTGGATTAGGTTAGAAAACTCAAGAAGGTTAGTCGATGTTGAACGATGTCTGAAAAAATCGTGTTGCGACGGAGATATCAAGCTGCAACAAAGATGTTGCAGTTGCCGGGTGACCAGGAACTCAAGAAGCTTCGGGATGGCGGAAAGCTTTGCGATACCACGATAGTTTTCAATGTTTGATCTTGAACCTTTTTTGTGAAGCGGAATGATGTAGGACTCATTCCAAATTACTGGGAGACAAGACTGTTCCAAGGAGAGGTTGAAGAGAAAGGTCAAGGGTTTGCAAAGGGACTGGGCACAGTGTTTTAAGATGCAGCTTGGTACCTTATCTGGACCCGCAGAAAACGATATGTCCATAGATGACAAACCTTCCAGAACAACGCTTTCCTCGAAAAAGGGCTGAAAAATGCTGTTAGCTTGAGGTAGCTGGTACGGATACGGAGTGGATGCGTTGTAAATATGAGACGAGTACGTTGTTTGGAAAAAGTTAGCGAATAAATTTGCAATACCAACAGCAGAAGCTTCTGTTTTGTTCTGGTAATGAAGGGACGGAGGAAAAACGTTTGACTTGCGCTTAGAATTAACGAACGAATATAATTTTTTAGGATCACTACGAAAGTTACTACTACATTGTGAAAAGTAATGATTATAGCACTGACTATTGACGGCAAGGAACAGAGAGCGAGCGGAGGAGTATAGAGCTAAGGCCAACGTGGAGCCCGACTTCTGGTACTTTTTATAGAGCCGGGATTTATTATTTTTTAAGTATGACAAATACTTGGAGAACCAGGGAGGCTTGGACGATACAGGTACAGTGATATCTGGAACAAACGTATTAAGGGCGGAGTAAATAGAACTATAAAACGAGTTAACAGTTGCATCTATGTTCGGTAATGAATAAAGAAACGACCAATCAACACGCGAGAGATGTAGATCTAAATCAATAAAGTTTGTTTTGCGAAAACACTTTATGTGACAAGGAGCCATGGAACTGTCAGCACCTCCAGATTGTGTACACTCCAGTGATATCAACAAAGTTTGATGGTAAGGATCTTCAGGGAGAGATATTGGGCTTGCTCTAGATACAGTAGCAAGAGAACCATCGTTAACAAAAACGAGGTCAAGAAGTCTGTCCCTAATGTTTTTAACGGCATTAATTTGGACAAGGGAAATATCCGTTAGCCCATTGATAAAGTCATTATGGCAATTGGGAAAAAACAGGTTAGCGTCATTACAAGGCAGCCAAGAAAAAAATGGGAGGTTAAAGTCCCCCCATGACAATAATTCGATCATTGCACCCTAATGTAGAAACAACATTATTAATTGCTGAAAGGTGGTGTAAGTAAAGCTCAGCATCAGACCTGGGAGGAATGTAAGAGCAGGTTAAATAGAAAAATGCGGAGCCAACACGAACTTTGACTGCAACAAATTCAATTCCATGAATGTTATTGAATGGGAATAACTCAGATGAGAAAACGGATTTAACTGCAATCAGAACCCCACCTGCAAAAGATGGGCGGTCCATTCTATAAATAGTGTAACTATCAATGAAAATTTCGTGATCATTGACAGAGGAGTTAAGCCAGGTTTCGGTAAACGCGATGGCATCGAAATCAAAGGACGCGCTATTAGTATGAATTTGACGCAATTTTCCCAGCAAACTGCGAACGTTCTGATAGTGCATGGAAAAATAGTACATCAGTTTTTTGGAGCATGTTCGGTAATTCTTGGATTCGAGTTCGAATCTTTGAGAAGGAACTCATGCACAATTGTATGCTCAGGCCATATTGACGGTTCTAGAGAACAGGATAGTAAAGAATCAGGGAGAAGAATTTTAAAGGATGATATGTTGCGCTTATGTTTAAATGTAAATTTAGTCACAACTATATCAACAGGCGAAGTGTTAAGTTTAGCGGCAAGATGTTGTTTAACATCCTCCGTTGTAGCCTCAGGAATAAGACGAGAAACAAATATTGCTTTCCGAGGGACCACTGCTTTAAGTTGAAGTCCCGAGCGAGATCGAGATGGTGGAGCCACTCCTAAAAGAGATCTCGGTACAAGGGCAGAGGAATTGGCAGCAATGGCTGTAGCAGGAATTGGAGTAGGAATTGGAGCAGGAATTGGAGCAGGAATTGGAGCAGGAATTGGCAAGACGTCGTCAGCAACCAGCACACCCGCACTAGGAGCACTCACCGCGTCAGAAGTGACGGCCACAGAAACTGCAGGGATGGGATTGATGCTGTTGGGGAGTTGGGTGCTCGAAGGAAGCACATTGCTCGGTGTAAAGAACTCCGGAGCCACCGTTGGCGGATTTACAGACAACGGCGTGGCATGACTACACGGAAATGCTTCCGATGGATGAAGGTGGGAGGCAGGCGTACCAATCGGATTAGGTTGCAAGAGATTGGTATCATTATGCGGAATTTTCCGTCTAGGCGATTCGCTCAAGAGTTTGAGCCCAAGAAACTGTGATTCAAGGGCAAGAAATTTCTCGTTGAGAGCCACAAATTGTTTCCGGACATCCAGAAACCCAGTTCGAGTCTGTCTCATAAATGTGCGCATTTCGGCCTCAATCTCCCGACAAGCCAGACATGACCAAGACAGGCCCATGCGTTTCGAGATCAGATCATTCAGCCGGCCAAAATTTCCACCACCAGCACATTTTATGTGGGCAAAATTGTCGCACAGCCAGCAGCTAAGAAATGAATCACCAACGATAACACCACCGAATTCACATTTCTTTGCACTACAAACGATTGCCATTATTGACAGCAGTAGAATCACTGTGCACGAATAATAAGAGAACGGAGTGAGATCGCAGGTAAAGTAGGAGAGCAGACAGCAGAGCGAGCCAGACAATCAGCTGCAGCGGCAATAATTCAAAGCAGATGATCCAACGAAGTGCAGAAAACGAGCAGTAAACTCACCAAAGCAGAGACACAAAAGAAAAGTCCACAGAGAGGGAGAGTATAGGCAATCCAGAGAGAGTGAGAGCAACAATGCGAGAAGCCCGCGTATGCTCACGAGAGAGTGTGGGCGATGCAAACGCTGATGCGCGAGAACAGTGCACACCGAAGAAGCGATAACGAAAAGCAGACTGGGCAAACAACAATAACAAATTGCCTGCACGAGTCCGATGTGTTACGTTGCAATATTGAATTTATATTAAACATTTGTTTACAAACAAAACACTGGTGGTTAACACAAAGTAGAATCAAATTAAAGAGATGCGATAATAAATTAAAACAAAGACACAACAATGTTGTATGATATTTAGGCAAAGGGCGAAGAATGCGGGAGCAAAAAAAAAAACACAACCGGCTTAAGCAAGAGCTAGAAGCGAAACGTATATCTCAGAATTTCGCCCCACCCCCTTCCGCCCACACAAAGGACGAAAATCTGTTGCATCCACAATATTGCAGATTCGGAAAAACTAAAAACGCAGAATCATAGATAATGACCATATCTATCAGACTGCTGAATCTGGATCAGATCGGATCATTTTTATACCCAAAAGGAACAAATCAATTTGCACTGGCTACGCAGCGCCCGACGTCACGCTCAGACTGATTTTCTGTCTCTCTCGCACGCACTCTTTGTCGTGTCGTTTAATATTAGCGGCGTCTGCCGGAGGAGAGCCATACTGACTAAGTATCGGGTATAACTGTAGAGTTGCGGTGTCCGCAGCAACTCACAACGTTCCCCCTCGTTTGTTTTTGTCTTTGTTGCTTCTTTTTTTGCAATCAACAAATAATTTGCAATAATAACTGATGTCATCTGCAGATTTCAAGCGATAGAAAGTTTTTTTAGTAATATATTTTATCATAGCGGAAAGCGTGAACAATTACCAGCATATGTATGTAAATTTATATGTAATTTTTATATTTCCTATATCCTCCTTTTTCAAAAGGTTTTCAACTAAAAAATAGCCATAAAATTTGAATTATATTGTAAATTCCTATTCAAATCTTTTATTATCCATCTATAAAACTTCTATTAAAATTTCATTTAACGTATGTATTTTCCGTTTATTTATACAGCGCCATAAAACAAATTCATGATTTAAGTATTGCATTAATTATTATATTTGTTTCCCTTAAGTGGTTTCCCAAACACTTCCTTCAACACCGAAGAGCTGCCGCAGGGGCAGCACTTTGTGCGCCTGCGCGGAAGTCGACTCAATTTGAATTTTGCCGCTGTCTTTGTTTTCGAAACTCGAAATTCGAAAATTGCAGAGTTCGACAAGCACTTAAGACTTAAAGGTACAAGAGGTGTGTTAATAAACGGTTAGGCCTGCTCAATACTCCTTCTTTCTCTCGATCTCTCACAACTGAAATAAAAATGGCACGAAGAGAGCGGTCTCTGGCAATGCTTCACCCTATATTCACAGAGCTTGAGCTTGTTCCCATGAACATGTAAGTACAATAGTATTTGTTGGGTTTTTGTCGCTTACCGAAATCAAAGTGATACATTGTGGGGAGTTCGCGAGGTGTTGTTGTCCGCGTCACCGAGTTGTGCTGCATCAGGGGAGTTGACGGGGGTGTGGCGATGAATATCGCCTCCAGCTGCCGCCTGCTGCTCTGCTCCGAAGCTGCCATTTTCACATAGACTAGACACACACACACACACACACACACACACACACACACAGCTGCACAAGTGTGAAGTGAGAAAGTGCGGTCGCGTTTTCCTGGTGCTCCCGCGCGGAAGGCTATTTAGCCAAGTGTCTGCAGGAAAAAAGCGAAACCGGTGAATTGAGAGACCCACACGTGTGGCCGGTACATACCGAGGAGATTTGCAAGGCAGGCGAGGCCGCATGTCCAATTCCAGACGGCAGGAAGGCGAAATGCGTCCCCCCTTGGTCCACCTGGTCAAGGGGGGTGGTGAGTTTGCCCTCCTTTCTTGTTCTCCCTGCTCTTTCAGCACTCGATATTCTTTGTTGTTTTAATTGTAACTTTTCACTCTTTGGCCCGGCCGTCTTGCTCTTGTTCTTCACTGCAAGTGTTACTCGTCAGGCCAGCTGATCGATATATCAGCTGCCGACCAGTGCACTGCAGCGGAACCAATGAGCCACCGGCAGAGGGCGTGCTCATGCTGATCTAGGATTATCTACTCCTACATCTGCTACACCTACATGTAGCATAGATTATGTTCCCCCACCAGAGGCCGCCACTGTATTAAGGTGGCTACACAGTGCCAAAATTAAGTTTTTGGACACTGTACTATTGGTGATATGGGACGTACAAGGAGGCAGTCGTACTAAAGGTAGTGGAACCTAATAATAGTAAACACCACGGCGAGCCGCTGCCTGTCGCAGGAGGCGACAAAACACGGCATCAAGGCCGAGACCAGTACAGCCTTGATTATAAAACTGGAAACACCGGCACGGAAAGACGTTTTTGGGCTGACGGCGTCAATATTATAGAACTTCAGTAAGCGGAGTGAAATCCTGCTGAAATAGTTTCTAGGCTAATGCTGAGGCCGCCCCCGTCCCGTTAAAAACTGGCAGTTCTCCTAGGTACGCTTCCTGATTCGTCGCCATTAAGTTGGTGGTGCAGGCTCGGTTGAGCAACGCTCTCGACTAGCGCGGATCCGGCTCTGAACTCTTGACCCCGTGAAGGCAAGAGTCAACCCTAGCATGGCCTCACTGCTTGCATAGACAACCATGGGATTAATAACGCGACTGCGCAAGCGAACAGGAACAACGACCCGAGAGTTGGGACCCATAAGAATGGAAACACCACAATCACAACCAAAAATTACAGAGGACGAAAACGCATTCACGAGGAGTGCAAGGATGGCAAGATCACCGGTGGAGGTGAGACCTGCGGGAGAAACAGCAGTAGCAGTCCAGGAGCGGACTCAAAAAGATCGGAACAAAAAGGAGCTACAACAGATGGAGCAGACCCATATGGAGCAGACCCAGAAGGGGCAGAGCAGCACGGCGCTACGCGATCTCGGGCAGGAAATTGCAAAGCTGGTGGAGATGCTGGAAGACGGGAAGAGGCGCTCCATCCACCAGCCGATGAGGGACTCCATTGAAAGCATCCGAGCGCTCTACGAGCTGGTGGCCATCCAGCTTCATGACGATAGGGCAAAGGCGGTGATCCGTACCCACCAGTCCTCCCAAACTTCGCCGTTGTTTAGGACAGCGGTGGAGGCAAAAAGGAAGCAGGAAAATGGGAAAGCACCGAAAAACAAGAGGAGCAAAGGGGTGGACACCCAGACGAAAACCTGCGCGGTTGGAGTGGATGCGAAAACTCCAACTCCAGGAGATAACGACACAGGGGAGACACCGACGGCGCCTCCGAACAGGGAGTGGAGGAAAGTTGAAAGAAGGCCGAGAGTTAGGAAGCCGAAGCCTTCTAGGGTGATGACGGATAAGGCACGCCCGGATGCCATCATCATAGCGGCGAAAGACCCGAGCAGCTACGCAGAGATTCTGCGAAAGGTAAAAGGAGACGAGAAGCTAAAAGGGCTAGGAGAGGCGGTGGCAAGAATCCGCCGCACCCAAAAGGGGGAACTCCTGCTCCAGCTCAGCAAATCAGGAGAGGAAACCTCGTCCTTCTAGAGTCTGGTCGGCGAGTCGGTAGGGGACGCAGCAGAGGTCTGCGCCCTCCAACAGCGAGTCATCGTTGAATGCAGCGACTTGGGCGAGGTGACCACCAAGGAGGAGATAAGGGACGCCCTCATGTCCCAGGTCCAGTTGGCAAACGTGGCACTGGACGACATATCAATAAGGAGAGGGTACGGACAGACGCAGATTGCAACTGTCCGACTTCCGACAGAGGACGCCGGCAGGGCACTCAAAATAGGAGGACTGAAGGTCGGCTGGGTAAGAGGCAGACTTAGGGAAAGGGTCAGCGTCACCAAATGCTTCCGCTGCATGGAGTTCGGCCACATGGCCAGACAGTGTAGAAGCGATGTAGATCGTTCTAAGCTGTGCCGGAGATGCGGGAAGGAGGACCACCTTGCAAAAGACTGCGACAAGGACCCCCAGTGCATGTTCTGCAAGGGAAAGAAGGAAGATTGGAGGCATATCGCAGGAAGCGGCAGGTGCCCCCTCTTTAGACAGCCACTTGCAAAGAGGATAGGATGAGGTGCATGCAGCTGAACCTTAACCACTGCGAGGCGGCACAGGCACTACTGAGCCAAGACGCCAGGGAGAGGAAACCGGACGTGGTCATCGTATGCGAACCATACAAACCGGTGCCAGGCAGCGGTTGGGCACAAAGTAAGTGCAGGAAGGCCGCGATCTGGGGCGTCGAGACCCCGCCGCTCGATGTGGATTCGTCAAAGGAGGGCTTTGTAAGAGCTAGACTCAAGGGTGTAACTTTCTACAGTTGTTACGCACCGCCGAGCTGGGACCTGTCGCGTTTCCAAACTATGTTGGAACACATTGCGGAAGACACTCGTGGGAGGACACCCTTTGTCATCGCAGGGGACTTTAATGCGTGGGCCGTCGAATGGGGCAGCAAAGAGACCAACGCAAGAGGGTACTGCCTACTGGAGCAGTTCTCGTCTCTAGACGTCGGACTGGCAAACGACGGGAAAAAGATGACCTTCTGCAGGGCGGGAAGATCCTCAATAATAGATCTGACCTTTCTGAGCAGTTCGCTATGTAGACATTCCACCTGGAGAGTGGGTGACGAATTCACATTTAGCGACCACCAGGCGATACACTTTGAGCTCGGACAGCGCAACAGAGTCCCCAGGAAGCCAAAAACAACGGGGCCAAAGTGGAAGGATAGTCTACTGGACGTCGCAGCCTTCTCGGAATCCTTCAGGCAACACGAGTGGAACCTAGCTGGTATCTCAGCGGAGGAAGCGGCACGGGAACTGACGCAGAGGATAGCCGACGCATGCGATCAGTCCATGCCAAGGAGGAAGCCGTCTCTACGAGAAGACCTTGCTACTGGTGGACGCAGGAAATAGGCGAGCTTAGAAGGGCTTGTCTCCGAGCGCGACGGTGTGCCCAAAGATCGAGAGGCCGCTACGCCTTCGAAACCAGGCAAGAGGAATTTCGCACGGCAAAACACGGGCTGAAGGTGGCCATCAAGAAGAGTAAGAGCGACTGCTTCCGCCACATATGCGACGAAGCGGAGGTAGACCCCTGGGGTACTGCTTAAAAGGAGGCACCAAAAGGATCAGAGGAATAAGCACCCCTACCCCGACGTGCCCGCAACTGCTGCATAGGATTGTGACAGCGCTGTTCCCCAGGCACCCGCAGAAGGAAGAAGCTAACCTGGACCAGGAGGAACCACCATACGAGCCAGTATCTACACTAGAGGTCATAGAAGCAACCAGGAGAGTTGGCGACCGGAAGGCACCAGGGCCGGATGGAATACCCAACAAGGCCCTAAAGCTCGCGGTGGCCACCCGACCGGAACCCTTTGCGGAGACTTTCAACAGTTGCCTCAGGGAGGGAACATTCCCAAAACGATGGAAGAGGCAGCGTCTAATTCTGCTGCCCAAAGGCAACAAGCCAGCAGACGATCCATCGGCGTACAGACCAATCTGCCTGTTGGAAACGGTGGGCAAGATGCTTGAAAGAGTGCTGTACAACAGGCTTCTAGAGTTCGTGGAGGAAACAGAAGCACTCTCAGAGGCGCAATATGGATTCCGGAAATCCCGCTCGACCGTGGACGCCATCATGACGGTAGTTAGCATCGCAGCGAAGGCCATAGAAGGAACAAGATGGAGGTGGGGCACCAAGGAGTACTGTGCCATCGTGACGCTGGACATCCGAAACGCTTTCAACTCGGCCAACTGGTCAAGGATCGAGACGGCGTTGTACCGAATCGGGGTACCGGTATACCTTCTGAGGATGATCTCCAGTTACTTCTCGGACAGGGTGCTGGGCTACGAGACGGACCAAGGAGAGATAGCGTACGAGGTTACGGCAGGAGTCCCGCAAGGATCAGTCTTGGGGCCGCTCCTGTGGAACGTCATGTACGACAGCGTGCTCAGACTGCAGCTACCCCCAGGTTGCCAGCTAATCGGTTTCGCTGACGACCTGGCCCTAGTCGTTGTAGCTAAGGAGGTCCAGAAAGTCGAATTGGTAGCCAATACAGCTATTGAATTAATTTCTGGATGGATGCGGGAAGCCGGTCTGGATCTGGCTGGCCACAAGACGGAAGCAGTCCTCATCACGAGCAGGAAGAAGACGGAGTACGCCACAGTGCGAGTAGGAGCAGACTTGATAAAATCGCAAGACTCCATCAAGTATTTGGGAGTGATGTTGGGCAACCGCCTAACCTTCCGCTCGCATGTGGAGTATGCTAGCCAGAAGGCAGCGAGGATGCAAGGAGCTCTCTCCCGCACGCTTCCAACTGTTGGTGGACCAAAGACTGGATGCCGAAGACTGATGGCAAGCGTAGTGTCCTCCATCCTTCTCCACGCAGCGCCAATCTGGGCGGCAGCGGTCATAAACAACCAAAGCCTGCGAAGGAAGTTAGCTGCTCCATACAGGCTAGCCGCGCTGAGGGTCATCTCGGCTTACAGGACTGTGTCCGAGGACGCAGCACTAGTCCTAGCGGGTATGATACCCGTGGACATACTGGCCAGGGAGATGAAAATAGTGTACGAAAAGAGTACGGCGCAGGGAACCATAGGCGGCACGGCGGCCATCCGCAATACAGCGCGACAGGACTCCATCGAAACATGGCAGGAACGGTGGAATCAGAGCGTCAAAGGGAGGTGGACGCATAAATTGATCAGTAGCGCGAAGGAGTGGATCGGAAGGAGCAGAGGCAACGCGGACTACCACATAACGCAATTCCTAACCGCGCATGGGGGCTATCGTAGCTACCTATATAAGTATAAACACGATACCAGCCCATACTGCCCTACGTGCCCAACCGCAATCGAAGACCCGGAGCACGCCCTCTACGGCTGTAAGAGATACGCAGCATGGACGGAGAATATCCCCCCAGCAGAGTTGCTGGTTAGCTTTATGACAGCATCGGAGGATAACTATATATACGTGTACCGTCTCATCAAGCGCATCCAGGATGACCTGAGACGAAGCGAGAAAAAGCGGCATGTAGCGGCCTAGAATAGGCCCCCCCTCCCCGCGAAGCAATACCTAACGGTGATCCCGCGGGGGGAAGAGGTGTGTATGTGTGTGGGGTGGTTTTAGTACGTATGACTTGACTAGAGCAAGGAATCGTGCATGCCAATGGCACGGGTCATTGGTATCTCATGAAGATTTCCACTCCTCATGGCGCATCCATGGAAAAAAAAAAAAACAACTACACACACACACACACACACACACTGTCGCGTAGCTGTAGCTGCTACATAGCCCCCCGATTCACACAGAGCGAATACGAGGCGGTCATCAGGGACATAGCCAACGACGCCAAGGACAGATCCCCGGTCATAATAGCGGGCGATTTCAACGCCTGGGCTACGACCTGGGGCAGTGCCAGGAACACGCCCCGACGGACAGCGCTATTGGAGGAATTTGCGAGCCTGAACGTCTGTCTCCTGAACGCAGGAAGCACCCCGACATACAGCAAAGCAGGCCGAGTGTCTATCATAGACCTCACCTTTGCAAGCCCGGAGATCGCTCGCCACGCAAAGTGGCAAGTCCTGAGCACGTACACGCACAGCGACCACCTGGCTGTGATGACGGACACAGCCGCCATCGGGAATGCAACAAGGGGGCAACGAGCGAAATTGACTGGCTACAAAGAAGCAACGCTGGATACAGACGCGCTTCTAACAGCAGCAGAGAACCTAGCTGCCGCCGGGGACGCCGAAACAAGCGCGAGATCCATCTCCAGGACCGTCGTAGCGGCATGTGATGCAGCTATGCAGCGAAGGAAGCTAGGAGGAAGTAGACACCGCCCAGTACCATGGTGGAACGAGCACATCGCCCAAGCAAGGAGGGAGTGCTGCGCAGCGCGACGCGCGTACCAGCGATCCAGAGGTACACCACAGTTTGGGATCAAAGGGGCGGCATTCAAGGCAAATCGGAGAACCCTTAGAGACGCCATTAGAAGCAGCAAGGCCAAATGCTTCCAGCAGCTCTGTGAGGCGGCAGATGCAGAACCCTTCGGAGGGGCATACAAGCTGGTCATGGGAAAGCTCTGTAGGCAACCCACCCCCAAGTGCCCTGTCCTGCTGAGGGAAATAGTCTGCGCACTCTTCCCCCGGCAACCACCACTCCAGGAGGCAGACAGCGTCGAGGATCAGGCACAGGCGGCCACCACCACCTTCTCGGTGAAGGAGGTGCAGGAGGTCACTGCCAAACTGAAGAACGGCAAGGCGGCAGGACCCGACGGAATCCCCAACGCGGCCCTGAAATGCTTGGTCAGTGCCCACCCAGAGGTATTCGCACGGATGTACAACCAGTGCATCCAGGAGCGGTACGTACCACTAGCATGGAAACGCCAGGTACCCAAGCCAGGCAAGGACCTTAGCGACCCATCGGCATACCGACCACTATGCATGCTAGATGGTGTGGGCAAGATCTTCGAGAGGCTGGTATGCAACCGACTTGAGGCCGAGCTGACGCAACGGAATGGCCTCTCCACCCTCCAGTTCGGATTCAGGAAGCAGAGGAGCACCATCGACGCCATCCAGATGGTTACGAGATTGGCCAGAGAAGTCATTGCAGGAACTCGATGGGCAGGAGGCTCGAAGGAGTACTGCCAAGTGTGCACGCTATACGTGCGGAACGCATTCAACTCGGCCAGCTGGAAGAGCATCCTCGATGCACTGGCGAGGAGAGGCACACCCCAATACCTCATCCGGACGCTCCGAAGTTATTTCACGGACCGCGTATTGCTGTACGACACGGAGGATGGAGCGAAGCAGCACATAATCACCGGTGGCGTTCCACAGGGTTCGGTCCTAGGGCCGATCCTGTGGAATGCGATGTACGACGACATGCTGCGTCTGGAACTACCGAAAGGCTGCACGCTAGTGGGCTTTGCGGACGACATCGCGCTAGCGACGGTAGCAAAGCACATCAGCGGAGCAGAGCAGAGATGCAACGCAGCAGTGGGAAAAATAACATCATGGCTCACAGCGAACGGACTGTCCCTAGCGGAGAAGAAAACGGAGGAAAAAGTAGCAGGAAGGTGGTCGAACAGGCGTGCGTGATGGTTGGTAGCACTGCCATCAGGACCAAGCCCGCCCTAAAATATTTAGGGGTAGTACTCGACCAGCGACTTACATTCAAGGCGCACCTGGAGTACGCAAGCGCGAAGGCAGCCACAGCAACAGCGGCCATCAGTATGATGATGGCCAACACTGGAGGGCCAAGACAACGCAGCAGACAGCTCATCGCCGGAGTTGTCACCTCCATAATCCTATATGGATCGGTTGTGTGGGCACCAGCAATGAGGGGGGCGTCATACAGCAGGGACAGCAGAGGCGCATACAGACGCTGCGCCCTCAGGGTTGCATGCTGCTTCCGGACGGTGTCAGAGGACGCCGCACTAGTGGTGGCAGGCATGGTCCCGCTGGACCTCCTGGCGGACGAGCGGCAGAGCGGCATGGCAGTCAGTAGCGAACGCCGCGAGGGCACTATAGCACGCTGGCAACGGCGATGGGACCAAGCCGAGAATGGAAGATGGACGAGACGGCTAATCCCCCAGCTGAGACCATGGATGCAGCGGAAGAGAGGCCAGATTGACCACTACCTCGGACAACTGCTAACGGGGCATGGCTGCTTCAAGAAATACCTATACCGCTTCAAGCACGCCGACGACCCGTACTGCAGCTACTGCGGGCCAGGAGTAGATGAAGACGCGGAGCACGTCTTCTTTTCCTGTCCCCGCTTTCGTCGGGAATGAGAGATGCTAGGAGAGGCGAGCCTAGGAGTAAGCGCAGACACCCTCACCGAGCGGATGGTAGCCGACGAGCAGACGTGGCACGCGGCTGCCAATATGGCAGCAAGCGTCATAAGGGAGCTGCGTAGGCTGGAGCGATGCCGAACCAACTAGAGCCATAGAAGACACCAAGCTCCGCACCGCGAAGTAATGCCTAGCGGCAGTCCCGCGGGAGCGGACCTACCCTCAACATTCCCATTCCAACAACCCATCCCCCCCCACCACCCACTATTGTTAATATTGTTTTCCCAATACAAAAAAAAAAAAAAAAAAAACACACACTGTCGCGAAATTTATGCAATGAACTCGCTTTTAATTATACCCGATACTCAAAATGAGTATTGGGGTATATTAGATTTGTGGTAAAAGTGGATGTGTGTAACGTCCAGAAGGAATCGTTTCCGACCCCATAAAGTATATATATTCTTGATCAGCATCAATAGCCGAGTCGATTGAGCCTTGTCTGTCTGTCCGTCCGCCCGTCTGTCCGTCCCCTTCAGCGCCTAGTGCTCAAAGACTATAAGAGCTAGAGCAACGATGTTTTGGATCCAGACTTCTGTGATCTGTCACTGCTACAAAAATATTTCAAAACTTCGCCCCGCCCACTTCAGCCCCCACAAAGGACGAAAATCTGTGGCATCCACAATTTTAAATATATGAGAAAACCAAAAACGTAGAGTTGTAGAGAATGACCATATCTTTAAGACTGCGGAATCTGAATTGGATCGTACTATTATTATAGCCAGCATCAGGAAAACAATTTCATTTTTTCTCGCCCTGTCTCTCTCTAACACACACGTAGCATAGGCGGCTTTGCTTAGAGTAAAACATTAGCGCCTAGATCTCAGAGACTACAAAAGCTAGAGCAACCAAATTTGGTATCCACACTCCAAATATATCGGACCGAGACGAGTTTGTTTCAAAATTTCGCCACACCCCCTTCCGCCCCCGCAAAGGACGAAAATCTGGGGATATTCAAAAATCTCAGAGACTATTAAGGCTAGAGTAACCAAATTTGGTATCCGCACTCCTGTTAGATCTTACTATAAAACGTGTATCTCAAAATTTCGCCCCACCCCCTTCCGCCCACACAAAAGACGAAAATCTGTTGCATCCACAATATTGCACATTCGAGAAAACTAAAAACGCAGAATCATAGATAATGACCATATCTATCAGATTGCTGAATCTGGATCAGATCAGATCATTTTTATAGCCAATAGGAACAAATCAATTTGCAGTGGCTACGCAGCGCCCGACGTCACGCTCAGACTGATTTTCTGTCTCTCTCGCACGCACTCTTTGTCGTGTCGTTTAATATTAGCGACCTCTGTCGGAGGAGAGCCATACTGACTTAGTATCGGGTATAACCGTAGAGTTGCGGTGTCCGCAGCAACTCACAACGTTCCCCCCCGTTTTTTGTTATCTCTCTTCCGCTTTTTTGTTGTAAGAAAAACGCGAGCGCGTCTTTAGTCGCTGGCGTTTAAAAAAGCGCCAAACTCTCTTTATCCGAACATGCAAGTTGCTTTATCGCGTTTTTGGAGTATCTTTTTGGGTTTTTTAATTTATATTAATTAACGATTTTGCCCATTGCCAATTAATCACCTTTCGTTTTCAATGCACTTTCAAAAATTTGGAAATACTTTTGCCTTGTTTCTTTTGTTGTTTTCTTTTCACAATATTTCTTTTTTCTTGCACGCTATTTTTGGTTATTTTTTGCCGTAGTTTTTGTGATTGGCTCACATTTGAAATTCGCTTTGTTCGCAGCCAGTTTCCACCAAAAACTTATGGAAATGCTGCGGCTGGCATATAATTTGAGACTGCGATTGCCGCGACTTGCAATTGGAGTTGAGTTGGGTCGCAGTCCCTCCACAGCGCCTTCTACTCCTGCAACCCACCTCCCCAGTCGTCTACACCTCCTCCGCCTCCACCGCCTGCGCCTCCCTCGTTGGGTTCGTTGTCGTATGGATCTGTAAAAGGTCAGAGCGTGAGATATGAATTTTAATCGAGCTGTCAGTGCAGAGATATCTTGTATAATCTTTCAGAGGGTATGATGTATGATATCATATCCAAGGCTTCGACGCCCGAGGCTACCCTTTCTTCTTTCTGGTTTTATAGTATCTAAGCATTTCACCAGCTACGAAACGTGAGGAGCCAGCAACAGCCAGAGAGACAGATTGCGCTGCGCCAGGCCAAATACCAAATAAACATTCACCAATGGAGCTAAGCGCATATAAGCTAATTTGCGAAAGCCAACAACAGACTACGAATAGCGTCAGACAACCGCTGCAGAAGCGTGTATCTCTATCTAATGAATACGCAAAGCAGAATATGATGAAATCGTCTAAACTTAGATACGGTTTTTAAGGGGCTCGGCTCACGCAATCCTCCAAACGGACAATGAGAGCGACCAGGCTGGAAAGACAGGTGTCTGGGGACAGGCTGGCGAGGATGATTAAATTGGTTTGTTTTTTTTCAGACACATTTCCCTAATAAGCAAATCAATTACCGTTTACTATTCGTTTCAGCCGCTAAACTTCGCCTTGAGCCTCCCGATTGGGGCGCAGTTCGAACGAGACTGAGCCTCTCAGAACGGGCCCGAGCATTTTCTCTTAATTGCGAAAAGAAAGTGAACTCAACATCTGCATTAAAAGCAATTAAATATCTTTTGTGTGTGAGTGAGTATTACCCCCTGCATAGTACATAGATATTGTATCTGTATCTCTCCAGCTTCTCTCAGTGCTTGAGAGAGTAAGCTCTGTTTGGGGTGAGCGGGTGGATCGAGGGGCATCTTTTAATTATACTTTTTTTGGCGCTGCTAATGGTCAGACTCGACTCTGAGCCATGCCATGGAAGTATTCAATGAATTGGAACTAATTGGTGCGATGAAAATCTGTATATGAAAGGTCAGGGCCAGGCCCATTATTAGATCGAGCTGAAGGCCAATAATCTTTAATGATCCACCCACACTTGACCAAGTAGAAAATGTTCTACTCCATGAAGATGTCACTCCATAGATACGAGTGCCTATGGATAGGCTAATCTAATAACACGCCTGTCAATCGCATACAACGCAATCGATAAATCCTTAGTTGTGTTCAGAAAGTCGTAGATAAACCAGACGCCATATGTTATACAATATAGAACAAGTTTTTTATGGTTGCTGCTGCTGTTGTTGTAATTGTGTGTTTTGTGTTCACTTGAAGCGACAAACCCGTTTCGATTTTCACATGTGCCAGAGCTAATTTATGCCGCGCTCTGTTCCTCCACTCCACCAAATTACTGGTTTCCTTCGGGGTCTACGCACAGATAAGACCTAAATTTATGTAAGATTATTGTGCATAATTCGAGTTGAAAGGTTTTCCTACCCTGCCGCACCCTCACAGGTCCAGTCCAAATGTTCTGTTATGCATATGAAGTGGTTTTCGGAACAGTCAAAATGTGAGGGCCATATTGGGATAGGGCTGCCGTTTGAGGACGTGCTCTGAGTAGCCAGTCAAGAGTAACGCAATTGAGGCTCCTGATTGTGCTGCTTGGAGAGATTCATGGGAGGGGGGCAAATAGCTCTGTTACAATCCTAAAAGTCATGCCCCCCAAATCTTCCACTTCAAACTTGTTTCCTTATTTGGTTAATTTATTTATTTATGAATATCACATCTCATCGTTTTCTTGGAGAAGCATCATCATGATTTACCACCCACTCGAAGCATACCGAGACGCTGACGAACCGTATCTAGATATTTCTTCATTCCGAAATTCGAATCAAACATGCAACTCCCACGTCCGAAACTCAAGCTTTAAGCTCGGCTCCAATCGCTGCAAGCTCACACAGGGATGGGACGGGAGAACAGAACGTGGAACTGAAATGTGGCACAAATATTGAACCCACTTCTTGCCACAGAGCATTGAACCAAAGGCGATGTAAACAAAAGCCCACTTGGAGCTGGTCCCCCAAAGAGCTTGTGACAGCTGTCTGCCTCCAAGTCTCGGGCCCAACTGTCGTCGTCGTTCCAATTGGACAAGCTCACCTTCAAATGCAGTCGTTGCACATGCCCCACATGGCATGGCCATTCCGCATCACTTTCGGTTTGGCCCGGTAACAGATGTCAGAGAGAGGGAAAATAAGTGCACTGGAGTGGACATTGTCTTGTCTTTCGGTGCCTGTTGAAGGTCACGTGGCGTCCCCACCACCAGCTGTACGAGGTGTCGGCTTACAAGATCTAATTTCACGAATAAGTATATAAGTAGGCCATGCGATAAAGTACCCAAAATACCCATGTGCATATGTTTCTTTTCCTTTTTATACCCGATACTCAAAATGAGTATTGGGGTATATTAGATTTGTGGTAAAAGTGGATGTGTGTAACGTCCAGAAGGAATCGTTTCCGACCCCATAAAGTATATATATTCTTGATCAGCATCAATAGCCGAGTCGATTGAGCCCTGTCTGCCAGTCCGTCCGACCGTCTGTCCGTCCCCTTCAGCGCCTAGTGCTCAAAGACTATAAGAGCTAGAGCAACGTTGTTTTGGATCCAGACTTCTGTGATATGTCACTGCTACAAAAATATTTCAAAACTTCGCCCCGCCCACTTCCGCCCCACAAAGAACGAAAATCTGTGGCATCCACATTTTTAAAGATACGATAAAACCAAAAACGCAGAATCGTAGGAGATGACTATATGTTCTAGAATGTAAGATCTCAACCAGATCGTATAATTATTATAGCCAGAATCAAGAAAACAATTTCATTCTTTCTCGCTCTGTCTCTCTCTAACACACAGGTTTCATGGTCGGCTTTGCCAATTGCAAAATATGAGTTCAAGGATCTCAGAACCTATAAGAGCCAGAGCAACCAAATTTGGTATCCACACTCCTGTGATATCGGACCTTGACCGTTTCGTGTCCAAATTTCGCCACACCCCCTTCCGCCCCCGCAAAGGACGAAAATCTGGGGCATCCACAAATATCAGAGACTGTTAAGGCTAGAGTAACCCAATTTGGTATCCGCACTTCTGTTAGATCTCACTATAAAACGTATATCTCAGAGTTTCGCCCCACCCCCTTCCGCCCCCACAAAGAACGAAAATCTGTTGAATCCACAATATTGCAGATTCGGGAAAACTAAAATCGCAGAATCATAGATAATGACCATATCTATCAGACTGCTGAATCTGGATCAGATCGGATCATTTTTATACCCAAAAGGAACAAATCAGTTTGCAGTGGCTACGCAGCGCCCGACTTCACGCTCAGACTGATTTTCTGTCTCTCTCGCACGCACTCTTTGTCGTGTCGTTTAATATTAGCGGCGTCTGCCGGAGGAGAGCCATACTGACTAAGTTTCGGGTATAACTGTAGAGTTGCGGTGTCCGCAGCAACTCACAACGTTCCCCCTCGTTTTTATACCCGATACTCAAAATGAGTACAGACACTCGCACTCACACAGGTAGAACGGAAAAGTGGGATCAACCTTCTGGGCGCCACTTTCCCCCTTCCCCTTTCGATAAACTGCTGGCCCCAACAATGAGGAAAGTTTTACTTATTTATGCAATTTTTAAAAGAAATCAGGTTTTATTTTTTCTCAAAAAAATATTTATTGTCTTATATTATTTTTTTTAAAACTTTTTTAAAACGAAGTAAACTTTTTTTGCAACCCGGTTTGAGCCGAATTTGTTGGGGCCATAATGCGAGCCCATAAGGCCTACAGGGAAGACAGAGGATTGGAGGGCAGAAGGTGGGGTAGCAGGGTGTCAGCGTGGGCATCTTGTTAATGTGACAGGTTTCGCCTTTGTTGCAGTCCAAAATGAATGCCTCCAATTGATCTCCACCTCCGCCGAATGGCACTTGTTGCTCGGTTTTTGGCTATTTTTAATTTTTTCGAAATTTCTCCTGAAAAAATGACACTGGCTGATTCTGGCTGGCAGTCGTTTAGATAAATGTTTCCGCTACTGAAATTTATTTGAAACAATTTGAACAGAGCCCGAGAAAACCGGCATAAATTACACAAAGGAAATGGGCGTGTCAGGTGGGCAACAGCTAAATTAAAACGCCGACGCGTGGCAAAGCGTCTGACAGATCGCACCAGATCGGGTCAGATCCGATCAGACCGGAATGCAGGGGCCCACGCTGAAGCAATTACGAGTATGGTTAATTGTTTGGGGAACAAATGTACACGATAATCGAAGAAAAAGGCAACAAATTGATCAAGAATCGAGAGAATTGAGATCAATTCTTAATAGACTGATGAGTATACAAAATGTACTATACTTATATTTTTCTAACACTTTACACAGAACAATCACTTTAATAAAATAGCTCTTTGAGGAAAGACTGCCTCCGGTTGGTAGGATTATATCGTAGACAGAATCAACTTTGTTGACGACGCTTTTTGTACCCTCGACTACAGCTCTAATTGCAGGTATATATAAATATTGCTTGGATAACACGGAGTTCTAGGTGGTTCTAAAAACAGTAGCACTGCAGATGAAATGCTTGCATGGGTGGGAGCTGTAGGAACAGTAGCTGAGGCAGATGCGTACTTCTGGCTGGGCGTGCAGTACATGGAGTGCAGGAAGAGGCGGGTCACCTCGCCAATTACCGAGCGGTCGGGTATGCTCTGGGCCATGCCGTACAGGGCCATCTTTCCGACCACGGGCTGGCCAGGATCCTTCATGATCTCCGCCGTGCGGATGTGGAGGTGGGCAATGAAATTGTCTGCCACTCCGGCCTGGGTGTGCATGTCCGTGACGCAGATGTGGATACTGGTAGACTGAATACCAAATTTTAAGCATGGTTAACTATGGTTTTAATAGATCTATCATACCCAGAGGTGAACTGCAGAGCATTCAGGTTCCAGCCGAGCTTGCAGAGCGAGTCCGACAGTCGGAAGATATCAAACACATTCGATCCAAAGGCAATGACGGAAGTGGCTGGCTTGCCAAACACAAACAGGCCATCGATGTCGCGAACACTGTGGAGTTTCGATAAGGTCAGCCGTAGTCCAAGTGCATTCGTCCCCAGTCTTACCCCCTCTCAATGTAGCGAGCCGTGTCTACAATGCGCTTGGTAGCCTCCAAATAGCCATCGTAGCCGAAGCTCATCATGGTGGCCCAGCAGGCGGCGATGATGCCTCCGGCACGGGAACCATTTACAGAGGGTAAGCCGTAGACGCCGCCTGGCCAGTCGGTGGTCACTGTGAACTGGTGATCCTTGAACTTCTTCTCAGAGTACAGGATCACCGACGATCCCTTTGGAGCAAATCCGTATTTGTGCGTGTCGGCAGAGATGCTGGTTACGCCCTTAACGTCAAAGGGCGTCTACGTGGACGGGAATGTCGTACTTTACGCCCAGAGCGGCGATGGCTTCGATGTCGTCGATAGTGCCGTAGGGGAAATTGGGAGCAGAGCCAACCAGCTGGAGCGGCATAAGGCTAGAATTAGTGGGGATAAATTGGGGAAACATGGGTCAATCCTCACCAGAATGGTGTTCCTATTGATGGCACGCTTGAACTTCTTCATGTCGACCTCGAAGGTCTCCGGATCGACGTCCACAGATCTCACATGGATGTTGAAGTATTGGCCACCCTTGTCGAAGGCCGCATGCGCGGTGCGTGGCACGACTATGTTTGCCTGGTGATTCCCTTGTACTCGCGAGCGTAGTCCCGGTATGCCTTCATGGCCATCACAATGGACTCGGTGCCGCCGGTTGTCATGGTGCAGCAGCTGTCGTTGCTTCCATGGAACAGATTGCAGGCCATACGCACCACCTCGGCCTCCATTTTGCAGACGCCCGGGAAGAGGTCCGCATGGAGGGGATTCGTGTACGACGCCTTGCCATACACCTCCGTCACGAGCTGCACCAGCTCCGGGTTGTAGCCGTACACGGCACCGGAGACGCGACCGTCGCGCCATTCGTAGTGACCTGTCTTTAGATGGTCGTCCACCAGCTTCAGGATCACCTCCTTGCTCAGACCCTTCTCGGGCAGCGTCACCGTGTATGTGGGGTCTGCGTTGCTCTCCTTGATCGCCGATTCGAAGTCATTGTTGGCCTTGGTAAGCTCCGCCTCCACCTGTCGCCGAACTGCGGGTATTTTCTTGGCGAACCTGAAGAACTGCCGCCTGCCACGCGTGTAGAGACCTGCAACAAACAAAGCGATGGAGGAATGATCGCCTGATCAACTAATTTCAATATTCCCCTATCGAATAACCTAATGCATGCTTATCTAAAGGCGTATCGAACCATGAAATAAAATGATGAATCATTATACCCGATACTCAAAATGAGTATTGGGGTATATTAGATTTGTGGTAAAAGTGGATGTGTGTAACGTCCAGAAGGAATCGTTTCCGACCCCATAAAGTATATATATTCTTGATCAGCATCAATAGCCGAGTCGATTCAGCCCTGTCTGTCTGTCCGTCCGTCCGTCTGTCCGGCTGTCCGTCCCCTTCAGCGCCTAGTGCTCAAAGACTATAAGAGCTAGAGCAACGATGTTTTGGATCCAGCCTTCTGCGTTATGACACTGCTACAAAAATATTTCAAAACTTCGCCCCGCCCACTTCCGCCCCCACAAAGGACGAAAATCTGTGGCATCCACAATTTTAAAGATATGAGAAAACCAAAAACGTAGAATTGTAGAGAATGTCCATATCTTTAAGACTGCGGAATTGGATCGTATTATTATTATAGCCAGCATCAAGAAAACAATTTCATTTTTTCTCGCCCTGTCTCTCTCTAACACACACGTAGCATAGGCGGCTTTGCTTAGAGTAAAACAATAGCGCCTAGATCTCAGAGACTACAAAAGCTAGAGCAACCAAATTTGGTATCCACACTCCTAATATATCGGACCGAGACGAGTTTGTTTCAAAATTTCGCCACACCCCCTTCCGCCCCCGCAAAGGACGAAAATCTGGGGATATTCAAAAATCTCAGAGACTATTAAGGCTAGAGTAACCAAATTTGGTATCCGCACTCCTGTTAGATCTTACTATAAAACGTGTATCTCAAAATTTCGCCCCACCCCCTTCCGCCCACACAAAGGACGAAAATCTGTTGCATCCACAATATTGCACATTCGAGAAAACTAAAAACGCAGAATCATAGATAATGACCATATCTATCAGATTGCTGAATCTGGATCAGATCAGATCAATAGCCAATAGGAACAAATCAATTTGCAGTGGCTACGCAGCGCTCGACGTCACGCTCAGACTGATTTTCTGTCTCTCTCGCACGCACTCTTTGTCGTGTCGTTTAATATTAGCGGCGTCTGCCGGAGGAGAGCCATACTGACTTAGTATCGGGTATAACCGTAGAGTTGCGGTGTCCGCAGCAACTCACAACGTTCCCCCTCGTTTTATAATGAGAATGTGTCGATCGGTAGTCGCTGGAACACGATAGCATATCGTGGAAGCCAGACAGGTCTTGTGCGAAGTTGCCGAACGGAAAGGAACTTTTTCCAAGAATTCGGGTTCCAACTGGTTGCTTTAGAAAACCGATTGTAATTCCAATTTTGGAATTCGTAGAACGTTTTCCATTTAGGGGATTAGTCATAAGAAATCTCTTGTGCTTCCAAACAGGTGCCACCTGACTGATAAAGGAGCTACAAGGGAGAGCCCATTGAAAACTAAATTCCAACTAGCGTATTAGCGGATATTCTTATCGAAGCCAGAAGCTATGCCGTTTGGCTATATATAAATTGTTGTGTATATATAAATTTGGTTTCTAATCTATTGTAATCTGTTCCCAGATTAAACGCAAAAGTTCAGGAAGGGCACACAACGAGTGCATGGCACTCGAACTCTATTGTATAAGGCACAAAGTACATAGTACATGGGTATACATAAGTACCGATTTCGATTTCTTGAGTCAAACTACAAAAATGGGCCGGCTAGGCTGGGTATTTACTTGGTGGGCTGCGTAGGAAAGTGCAAGCCGTGGCAGATAAGATTGTTTGATGGATTATAATTTAAGACGCCGCCGACAACGGCGTGAAAGGAATCGACAAACACTAGGTGGCCAGACTTTTGCCTACGAGTGCCTACTTGTAGATAGTGATGTATTTTGAGAAGACCTCTATCTCAGTGGAAACTCACTTTCATTCTGACAGACAAACGTCCAGAGCCAGAGCCGGTTATGGATTTTGCGTTCCGGAGAGTAAGAGCCAAACACTGCCGCACGCGCACGCCTCTGGCAAATAACTTATTCGAAGCGTGAATGTGGGCTACAAAGTGGTCGACTAAACGCTGATAAAGGTCTGGGCATGTAGTATCTCTCGAATTTAGTTGATACGATACGCCTCTATGCTATATTATTGCACCAGCTGATGCAGGCACGCAATGAAAACAAAGGCTCGGCTAAGTGTTTGATGAGGCGGCTGGTGCGTTGTCGGTTACTCACCTCTGTAATCTGTAATCAGGCTTGTTATAATGCAATTCACTTTATCTTTGTTTTGGTATGTGGGGACACAAACATGTCTCCAGTCGGTGTTCCGCTGGATTCCTTGGTGCCGGTGCTCCGCTGACGGTTCTCGCACCAGGTTTTCGGCCTGGCCAGTACCGGGCTGCTGCTGCCGATGTCCGCCGCTTCCGCTGATGTTGATGCCTGCCGCTGATGTCTTGGTGGGATCGCCGTCTCCACGATCACCAATTTTGCGGCCTCCACTATTCTCCACCGGAAAACCTCCCTTTTTTCTTCCTCGCCCCGTTTCCTTTTCTCCCACGCAACTCTGCCACTGCTTCCCAGGTTCCACTATAGATGCCGCTGTCTCTTTCTTCTCCAGCCCTGATACCTATCGGCTCTCTCCAAAACCGCCCATAACACCACACTACCGTTTCCAGGATTACTCCGCCGAAACGGGAATGCCAAGCAGGCGGGCTTTTTCAATTAAGGGACCCCAAACGTAGGCCATCGCCCACACCCTGAGATTGAGAGTCTCTGGCTACATCGACTGAGATGCCTGGGCTACTGCTTCAGATCCTTTGCGTGAAACACCCCAATACGTGAGCCTTGCAACGTCTCCAGCTCGTACAGACTGTTGCCCATACTCCGGTTAACTCGGCACTTGACGTATTTTGGGCTGAACTTCGCGTTGATGTTGTCTTTAAATTTGCTCAACACGAAATTCCGCTTATATATCTCCTGACCCGGTGAGTACCTAATTTCTCGAGCTTTTCGACTATACCTGTTCTTCGCTCTGTTGTAGGCTTCATGAGAGTTTCCTCGGACCTCATCTCGGACTATTTCCATCTTGTCACTCCTCGCCAAGGGGGACATTTGTGCATCATTTACGTCGCCCAGTCTGCGTGCCAATTTATAATCTCGGTCGCTAGTAAACATGTGCTGCCCAAACAACACAAAGTATGGCGACGTCCCGATACCCGTGTGTATAACGCTCCTAGCCACACACTGGATCTCCGACAGCTTCTCGTCCCAGCGCGTGTGATCCTCACTAGCGTATGTCCTTATTGCTGCCAGTACAGTCTGGTTCACTCGTTCGGCCGCGTTCGCCTGCGGTGCATAGTTCCCCGACTTCAGGTGCGTTATGCTTCTCCTATCCAGGAATTGAGAGAATTCAGCTGACACAAATTGCTTTCCATTATCGGTATGCACTATTTCAGGCACGCCAAACTGCGCGAGACCTCGGCGTGCAAGAATCGGATCACGGCCGAAGACGTCGCCTTAGGCAAAGCCATCAACCAGACATATCTGGACATGTGATCGAGGACTATTAGTATGACTACATTGCCACTTCGAGTCCTCGGATATGGACCCAGGAAATCCAGGTACAGTTTTTGAATCGTCCTCTCGGTTCTGGTTTCGGCCCCCATGAGTGGACGGTGAACCTGTGTTGAATGTTTTGTTTCTTTGCAGGTGTCACAATCAGCCACATATGCCTTCACCTGCACGGTCATCCGGGGCCAATAATAGAACTGTCGCAGCCGTCCCAGTGTCCTCGCGATTCCTCCATGCATTGCCACATCGCTGTCGTGAGCCTGTTGGATCAGTGTGCTCGTCAGGGCTTCCGGGATCCATAGCTTCCACGAAAACTCCTCTAATTCCGGCCGGCCAAATTGTGTGCGCTTAAACAGCAGTCCTTCCTCCACCTTCAGGTCTGGGAACTAATCCTCATCGCTCTGGACCGACTCGATTTTTCTTCGGTATTCTTCATCCTCGAAGGCTGTGGTGTCGAACTCCAGGAAGTCGATAGCGTCAACGTCAAAGGGACGTGACAGCATATCGGCGACGATATTTTCCTTTTCTTTGCGGTGCTCGATTTCGAAGTCATAAGCATGGAGAGCCAACGACCACCTGGATAGCCTCCCATCCAGTTCTTTGAATCGCATGAGCCACTGCAAACTCGCGTGATCTGTTATCACCGTGAATGGCATCAGTTCTACGTATGCACGTAACTTCTCTATGGCTCTTACCGCCGCCAGACACTCCTTCTCTTGTACGCTATAGTTGAGCTGTGCCCCTCTTAGCTTCGCCGAAAAGAATGCGATCGGGTGCTCTGCTCCTTCATCATCCCTCTGGAAGAGAACTGCTCCAATCCCCACGTGACTCGCATCACACTGGATGAAGAAGTGCTTCTTAAAGTCTGGGTGATGTAGCACGGGGGCGCTGGTAAGTGCTTTTTTGAGCTCCTCGAACGATTTTCCTGCCTCCTCCGTCAGCTTAAATTGCCCTTTTCCTTTCAGACAGTCTGTCAGAGGAGCCGAGAGTGCCGAGAAATTTCGCCGATACCAGCCAGCTGTCCCCAAAAATCTCCGGATTTGTCTCACGTTCCTTGGCATTGGTATTTGGGTGATCGCCTGTACTTTCTCCGGATCTGTCCTAAGCGCGCCGTCGCCTACGGTGTACCCTAAATACTTTAAATATTTATAGCCGAATTTCGATTTTTTTCTTCCAATTGTCAGGTTTGCCTCCTTGAGACACTTGGCCACTTCCTCTAACAGGTGTATATGCTCCTCAAACGTCCGGGAAATAACTAGTAGATCGTCTAAGTATACAGAGACATGGCTTCAGAGTCGTTGTGGAATTACTCGATCCATCAACCGACACAGCCGTTGGGCTGCATTGCACAACCCGAAGGGCATCGATTTAAATTGATAGAGTGGTCTGCCCGGCACCGTGAATGCTGTGTACGGCCGACTTTCAGGCTCCAGCTCTATCTGCCAAAATGCTCCACGGGCTCTCGCTGGTTTCGATGACTCCGAGACGCAACATTTCGTCCACCTCGGCAAACAACAGCTCTTGCACAGATATCGGGTAGAATCACTCCCTCGATTAATTGAATTTCGAGCCTTTCGAGCGTCGTTCTTCCCAAACCATGTGTGTCGAATGCCCTGAAGTTGTTCTTCACCTGGTCCAGACGTGTCTGCTGCGTGTGCGTCAACTCGTGCGGTTCCGTTGGTCTACTCCTAGTCAGCACCTCAGAATCAATTTCGGCTAATTCCTTGTGTCGGTCTAAGCCTACTATATGCGGAGCCAGACCAAACTTCCGCCAGAAATCGACCCCTAGGTACAGCGGTTGTTTCAGCGAGGGACACAGGAACAACTCCATAGTCTGCTTCTGGCCTCCATACGTCATTACCGTCGACACATGTCCCAGTATTTTATGAGGAGTGCCGCCCGCTGTTTGTACTGAGAATTTCTTTATGTCTTGAAGTTTCAGCTCCAATTCTCCTATCAGTTCCAGGCCGCCTTTCCCCAGAATGCTCACCGATGCCCCTGTATCCAGTAGTCCCATCAGCGTCCTCGGGCCCAACTTCACTCGTGCGAATGGCCTGTCATCCTGACGAATTGCCGAGTGGACTGCAGCACACACCTGGAGCCGCCTCCTCTTGCGCCCCTGAAACCTGTCCCGAGCCCGCTGTGCTCTGACTGCTCCCGTTCGGATACTCTCATCGACTTCGTCCCCCATTATCCGATTCCTGGCCTGTTCGTACTGCCGCTGTCTTTCCTTTATCGGCTTGCGCTCGGACCATCTAGCTTCGGGTAATACCGCTTGGTTAACCTTATATATGGTAGTGTAAATATTCTTATTGCTACTTCTTTCCTTAGGGGTATCTAATTTAACGTTGGGGGGCCTATCTATTGGCTGCTTCGCGGCGACGTGGAACTCGACTCCTCCAATTGCGTCGTGCTCCTTTTCGCGTTTCCCGGCCGACATTTAGGGCATTTAGGGAGGATGACCCCGGCCAGCCCGCACTTGTAGCAGAACAGGTTACGCACGGCCGACTCACACTCAAAATAGGTGTGACCCGGCTGAGCGCAATTCCAGCACTTCAGCTGGGTGCGGTGGCCTCCGGATTCCCTTGTCCTATGGACAGCATCCAATGCCTCGGTCTGTTCCTCCGGGTCGTGAGTGTTCGCATCCAATTCATGTACTTTGTGATCTTCCCTGCGCCTACTACCCCCATGGTCTGGACCGCTCCTTGTCCATCGCGTCGCCAGCAGTTTCTCGGCGTCCGCACACTCTTCTCGCAGCTTCTGTAGATTTGGTATCTGCATTGGATAAATCACCCTCGAAATTGCATCCCTAATATTGATCTTTATGATCTTTATTAGATCATAATCCGAGAACGGATTCAGCAATCTCGACCTTAACACCAACATCTCCTGGATGTACTGGTCCGCCGACTCCCCGTGGCGTTGTCGGCGTTCCCTGAGCTCTTGCTCTCGCTCAAACTCTGTCCGACGAACTTGAAACTGCTGCTGGAGACCATATCTCAGATTCGGCCAGTCCGGCATTTCTACCGTCCGAACATGCATCCAGTACCAATCCCTTGCGTGGCCACTGACCAATGTGTGAAAGGCTTTCAACACCCCCGCCCACGGTACCTGATACGACGTCTGTAGATGCTCCACCAGGAATATGAATTCCGCCACAGGCATCCCCTTTGGATCGCCGTCGAAGCTAAGTCCCCATCTTCGTATCTGCACTTGCTCCTGCCTAGCCTCTCCGAAACTCGGTCGATTCCTGTTAGGGTTTGCTCCTGCGCCCATCCCGTTGAACAGCCACTCCTCCACGGGTCTCTGATCGGCTTTGGGCCTCTGATCGGCCTCCAATGTTCGGTTGTTCACGAACAAGTGCGTTGGATGTGCTTGCTGGTTCGCGAGTGCTTCCTGTTGACTTCCTCCCAGACTGGTTGCATTTGATCCCCGATTCCTTCCATTCGCATCACTCGCCGTTCGCTACGCTTTTAACGAACCCACCACAGCGTTGATCTCTCGCATGAAGTCTATCATGTCCGCTTGCATTGACGATCTCAGCGCTTCCATTTGCTGCCCGAGCGACGCTCGGTAGGACTCCTGTGCTTGGGCTAAGGCTGCGTTCACGGCTGAGCTTAACTCGGACGGTAACACCAGGTCCTTACGGGTTCGCTGTTAACCTCCTACCGCTCCGACCTCTGGGTCCTCCTGGTACAACCCCGCATGTACGTTTTCCGCCACTTGCGACGGCCCTTCCGGCCTACTGCCGGCTTTACCGTCCTGGGACCGAGTCGTCGGCATGTTGTACGGCTGGTACGTGCGCTGTGCCTCTGGGCTACGCCTTGTCTTTCCCGACCCTTTAAAAATCTCCGGGTCACTCATCAACCAATTTTCCTAACGTACTCCTTTCCATCGTCTATTCCCTATTTACTTAACTATCTTGGTGATACATTAATTGGATTGTTTATTATCTGTATACCCTACTCCACTAAACACCTAGTTCCTGGCTACGTAATCCTCAAAACCTTCAATCGTAACAAGAAAACAAATAAATAAATAGTGCAATAAATAAACGAGGGGAACGTTGTGAGTTGCTGCGGACACCGCAACTCTACAGTTATACCCGATACTTATTCAGTATGGCTCTCCTCCGGCAGACGCCGCTAATGTTAAACGACACGACAAAGAGTGCGTGCGAGAGAGACAGAAAATCAGTCTGAGCGTGACGTCGGGCGCTGCGTAGCCACTGCAAATTGATTTGTTCCTATTGGCTATAAAAATGATCTGATCTGATCCAGATTCAGCAATCTGATAGATATGGTCATTATCTATGCTTCTGCGTTTTTAGTTTTCTCGAATCTGCAATATTGTGGATGCAAAAGATTTTCGTCCTTTGTGGGGGCGGAAGAGGGTGGGGCGAAATTCTGAGATATACGTTTTATAGTGTGATCTAACAGAAGTGCGGATACCAAATTTGGTTACTCTAGCCTTAATAGTCTCTGAGATTTGTGGATGCCCCAGATTTTGGTCCTTTGGTGGTGCGGAAGGGGGTGTGGCGAAATTTGGACACGAAACGGTCAAGGTCCGATATCACAGGAGTGTGGATACCAAATTTGGTTGCTCTGGCTCTTATAGGTTCTGAGATCCTTGAACTCATATTTTGCAATTGGCAAAGCCGACCATGAAACCTGTGTGTTAGAGAGAGACAGAGCGAGAAAGAATGAAATTATTTTCTTGTTTCTGGCTATAATAATTATACGATCTGGTTGAGATTTTACACTCTAGAACATAAAGTCATCCTCTAGTATGACTACATTGCCACTTCGAGTCCTCGGATATGGACCCAGGAAATCCAGGTACAGTTTTTGAATCGTCCTCTCGGTTCTGGTTTCGGCCCCCATGAGTGGACGGTGAACCTGTGTTGAATGTTTTGTTTCTTTGCAGGTGTCACAATCAGCCACATATGCCTTCACCTGCACGGTCATCCGGGGCCAATAATAGAACTGTCGCAGCCGTCCCAGTGTCCTCGCGATTCCTCCATGCATTGCCACATCGCTGTCGTGAGCCTGTTGGATCAGTGTGCTCGTCAGGGCTTCCGGGATCCATAGCTTCCACGAAAACTCCTCTAATTCCGGCCGGCCAAATTGTGTGCGCTTAAACAGCAGTCCTTCCTCCACCTTCAGGTCTGGGAACTAATCCTCATCGCTCTGGACCGACTCGATTTTTCTTCGGTATTCTTCATCCTCGAAGGCTGTGGTGTCGAACTCCAGGAAGTCGATAGCGTCAACGTCAAAGGGACGTGACAGCATATCGGCGACGATATTTTCCTTTCCTTTGCGGTGCTCGATTTCGAAGTCATAAGCCTGGAGAGCCAACGACCACCTGGATAGCCTCCCATCCAGTTCTTTGAATCGCATGAGCCACTGCAAACTCGCGTGATCTGTTATCACCGTGAATGGCATCAGTTCTACGTATGCACGTAACTTCTCTATGGCTCTTACCGCCGCCAGACACTCCTTCTCTTGTACGCTATAGTTGAGCTGTGCCCCTCTTAGCTTCGCCGAAAAGAATGCGATCGGGTGCTCTGCTCCTTCATCATCCCTCTGGAAGAGAACTGCTCCAATCCCCACGTGACTCGCATCACACTGGATGAAGAAGTGCTTCTTAAAGTCTGGGTGATGTAGCACGGGGGCGCTGGTAAGTGCTTTTTTGAGCTCCTCGAACGATTTTCCTGCCTCCTCCGTCAGCTTAAATTGCCCTTTTCCTTTCAGACAGTCTGTCAGAGGAGCCGAGAGTGCCGAGAAATTTCGCCGATACCAGCCAGCTGTCCCCAAAAATCTCCGGATTTGTCTCACGTTCCTTGGCATTGGTATTTGGGTGATCGCCTGTACTTTCTCCGGATCTGTCCTAAGCGCGCCGTCGCCTACGGTGTACCCTAAATACTTTAAATATTTATAGCCGAATTTCGATTTTTTTCTTCCAATTGTCAGGTTTGCCTCCTTGAGACACTTGGCCACTTCCTCTAACAGGTGTATATGCTCCTCAAACGTCCGGGAAATAACTAGTAGATCGTCTAAGTATACAGAGACATGGCTTCAGAGTCGTTGTGGAATTACTCGATCCATCAACCGACACAGCCGTTGGGCTGCATTGCACAACCCGAAGGGCATCGATTTAAATTGATAGAGTGGTCTGCCCGGCACCGTGAATGCTGTGTACGGCCGACTTTCAGGCTCCAGCTCTATCTGCCAAAATGCTCCACGGGCTCTCGCTGGTTTCGATGACTCCGAGACGCAACATTTCGTCCACCTCGGCAAACAACAGCTCTTGCACAGATATCGGGTAGAATCACTCCCTCGATTAATTGAATTTCGTGCCTTTCGAGCGTCGTTCTTCCCAAACCATGTGTGTCGAATGCCCTGAAGTTGTTCTTCACCTGGTCCAGACGTTTCTGCTGCGTGTGCGTCAACTCGTGCGGTTCCGTTGGTTGGCTACTCCTAGTCAGCACCTCAGCATCAATTTCGGCTAATTCCTTGTGTCGTTCTAAGCCTACTATATGCGGAGCCAGACCAAACTTCCGCCAGAAATCGACCCCTAGGTACAGCGGTTGTTTCAGCGAGGGACACAGGAACAACTCCATAGTCTGCTTCTGGCCTCCATACGTCATTACCGTCGACACATGTCCCAGTATTTTATGAGGAGTGCCGCCCGCTGTTTGTACTGAGAATTTCTTTATGTCTTGAAGTTTCAGCTCCAATTCTCCTATCAGTTCCAGGCCGCCTTTCCCCAGAATGCTCACCGATGCCCCTGTATCCAGTAGTCCCATCAGCGTCCTCGGGCCCAACTTCACTCGTGCGAATGGCCTGTCATCCTGACGAATTGCCGAGTGGACTGCAGCACACACCTGGAGCCGCCTCCTCTTGCGCCCCTGAAACCTGTCCCGAGCCCGCTGTGCTCTGACTGCTCCCGTTCGGATACTCTCATCGACTTCGTCCCCCATTATCCGATTCCTGGCCTGTTCGTACTGCCGCTGTCTTTCCTTTATCGGCTTGCGCTCGGACCATCTAGCTTCGGGTAATACCGCTTGGTTAACCTTATATATGGTAGTGTAAATATTCTTATTGCTACTTCTTTCCTTAGGGGTATCTAATTTAACGTTGGGGGGCCTATCTATTGGCTGCTTCGCGGCGACGTGGAACTCGACTCCTCCAATTGCGTCGTGCTCCTTTTCGCGTTTCCCGGCCGACATTTAGGGCATTTAGGGAGGATGACCCCGGCCAGCCCGCACTTGTAGCAGAACAGGTTACGCACGGCCGACTCACACTCAAAATAGGTGTGACCCGGCTGAGCGCAATTCCAGCACTTCAGCTGGGTGCGGTGGCCTCCGGATTCCCTTGTCCTATGGACAGCATCCAATGCCTCGGTCTGTTCCTCCGGGTCGTGAGTGTTCGCATCCAATTCATGTACTTTGTGATCTTCCCTGCGCCTACTACCCCCATGGTCTGGACCGCTCCTTGTCCATCGCGTCGCCAGCAGTTTCTCGGCGTCCGCACACTCTTCTCGCAGCTTCTGTAGATTTGGTATCTGCATTGGATAAATCACCCTCGAAATTGCATCCCTAATATTGATCTTTATGATCTTTATTAGATCATAATCCGAGAACGGATTCAGCAATCTCGACCTTAACACCAACATCTCCTGGATGTACTGGTCCGCCGACTCCCCGTGGCGTTGTCGGCGTTCCCTGAGCTCTTGCTCTCGCTCAAACTCTGTCCGACGAACTTGAAACTGCTGCTGGAGACCATATCTCAGATTCGGCCAGTCCGGCATTTCTACCGTCCGAACATGCATCCAGTACCAGTACCATCCAGGTACCGCCCACGGTACCTGATACGACGTCTGTAGATGCTCCACCAGGAATATGAATTCCGCCACAGGCATCCCCTTTGGATCGCCGTCGAAGCTAAGTCCCCATCTTCGTATCTGCACTTGCTCCTGCCTAGCCTCTCCGAAACTCGGTCGATTCCTGTTAGGGTTTGCTCCTGCGCCCATCCCGTTGAACCGCCACTCCTCCACGGGTCTCTGATCGGCTTGGGTCCTCTGATCGGCCTCCAATGTTCGGTTGTTCACGAACAAGTGCGTTGGATGTGCTTGCTGGTTCGCGGGTGCTTCCTGTTGACTTCCTCCCAGACTGGTTGCATTTGATCCCCGATTCCTTCCATTCGCATCACTCGCCGTTCGCTCCGCTTTTAACGAACCCACCACAGCGTTGATCTCTCGCATGAAGTCTATCATGTCCGCTTGCATTGACGATCTCAGCGCTTCCATTTGCTGCCCGAGCGACGCTCGGTAGGACTCCTGTGCTTGGGCTAAGGCTGCGTTCACGGCTGAGCTTAACTCGGACGGTAACACCAGGTCCTTACGGGTTCGCTGTTGACCTCCTACCGCTCCGACCTCTGGGTCCTCCTGGTACAACCCCGCATGTACGTTTTCCGCCACTTGCGACGGCCCTTCCGGCCTACTGCCGGCTTTACCGTCCTGGGACCGAGTCGTCGGCATGTTGTACGGCTGGTACCTGCGCTGTGCCTCTGGGCTACGCCTTGTCTTTCCCGACCCTTTAAAAATCTCCGGGTCACTCATCAACCAATTTTCCTAACGTACTCCTTTCCATCGTCTATTCCCTATTTACTTAACTATCTTCGTGATACATTAATTGGATTGTTTATTATCTGACTACCCTACTCCACTAAACACCTAGTTCCTGGCTACGTAATCCTCAAAACCTTCAATCGTAACAAGAAAACAAATAAATAAATAGTGAAATAAATAAGTAAGCGAGGGGGGGGGGTTGGTGTGTGGGGACACAAACGTGTCTCCAGTCGGTGTTCCGCTGGATTCCTTGGTGCCGGTGCTCCGCTGACGGTTCTCGCACCAGGTTTTCGGCATGGCCAGTACCTCTGCCAGCTGCGGAATCGGAATCACCATGCAGACCTTTCTCAACCATCTGGGTCGCAAGCGCTGTCCGCACATCACCATCGTGGAGAAGAACAAGTGCATGCGGCCATACTGCACCTACGAGCAAGTGGAGCTGCCCGATCCGACTTGTCCCACCACACAGTGGAGTGATTGGAGCCCGTGCTCAGCAACCTGTGGTCGCGGCGTGACCATCCGCACCCGTCTCTTGTTGCTGGAGAACGGACCCGAGAAGGAGAACTGCACGCAGCGAATGGAGCTGCATCAACAGAAGGAGTGTGTTAACCCGCAGGACTGCCACATCAATATGGAGCTGGCCAAGGACATTTGCGTTCAACAGCCGGACTCTGGTCCTTGCCGCGGCAGCTACCAGCGCTACGCCTTCAATCCGCACGCCCATCGCTGCGATGCGTTCAGCTACGGCGGTTGCCGTGGAAACCGGAACAACTTCCTTACGGAGAACGACTGTCTGCACACCTGCAGCATGACAGGCTCCGCCTCGAGCACAGCTCACCAGGATGGCAATCTACCCAAAGGCTGCATCATGTCCGAGTGGGAAAATTGGTCGGCCTGTAGCGTCAGCTGCGGCCTCGGCTTCTCCGAGGCCCATCGCTTTGTCATAAGCGAGCCGAAGCATGGCGGCCAGTCCTGTCCCAAGCGTTTGGTCAAACATCGTCGCCAATTACTCAATGTACGTCTCCACAGAGATTCAAATAAACACAATTACATATTTTCATCTATTTTCTATTGATCATCTTAAATACATATATCACACCACACAGTAACGCATGAGATACTGACGGGCCTTCCAGGTGTTGCCAGGGGCCGTCTCGTGCTGAAGTCCCAGAGTGTCCTCATACTCGGCAATCAGTGGATGATGCACGGCCAAGGCCTTTTCGTAGAACTCGACTGCGAGGTGGAGTATATTGGCCTGATGGTAGATGCTTCCGATATTGTAGAAGATTTCCAGCTGGGCAGCGCACCTGCAGAAATCATCGCCAGCAGACCGGAGTTCTTTGTACCGCTCGGCAAAGGCCACCGCGTGAGCTACGGCTGCCGACTTCCGGAGCACCTTCTTCTGCAGGGCCAACTGATTGAAGACGACGGCTATGGAAAGCGCTACCAGGGGATCCGGATTCTCGCGTAGCATGGGCACGTACACGTTGAGGGCGTACTTGAATGAACTGCAGTTGAGATGGTAGTGGCCCAGGAAGAGACGCATCTGTTGGTCGACAAGGGGCTGGCGATGCAGGAGACGCCTTATGTAGCGGCAGTACCGCATGTCCTCCCCCTTCTGGACGAGCAGGGAGAGCAGGTTCCACAAGTTTATCTGGTTCGGCTGCTTTGCGATGAGTTCACGCAGATACGAAAACGCAATGGCGCAGTCGTCATTGAAATAGCAGGCCAGTATCATAATCCTTTCAATCTCGTAATGGTAATACGTGAACCTCTTTGTGGTGACCATTGCGAAGCAGAGCTTCTCAGCGGCACTGCTCATGCCATGTGTGTGGGCCGTGCGCATCAGGTCCAGAAACAGATCATACTCATTCTTGATGGTCAGATCGGAGGCCTCTGATGCGGCACTCTTGCCGGGATCCTAAAGATCATTCAATTGAATGGAATTCTTTCGGAATCGAACAAGTAAGTACTTTTGCCTGCAGCTCCGGCTCTGTTGATCCCGTTGCCCCAGCTGCCAGACTTCGCATCTGCATAATGGCCTTTAAGCTCTCGGCGTTGTAGGTACTTCCGCCGTTGGCCGCCGCTATCATTTCCTCGCGATTTTTCAGCTTGATGGAATGTCTACTGAGCAAAACATATCCCACGTCCAGAAACTCTTCGATGCGCCCGATTTGCTTCAACATTACGCATCTTTCGTAGAGCAGGCGAGCAATCAAGGGCTGGCCCTCGACCTCGCCAGACTGCTCCAAGGCCTCGACGGCCTCCTCATGCCGGCCCTGCTGTTTCAGAAGTGCGGACAGCGTGAACTTGGCATCGTAGCAAACGGGGGCTAGATGAACCACTCTCTGGTAGCATTGGATGGCCTCATTGCTGCGATTTAGCTGGCGAAGACACTCCGCCTGCTACAGCCAGACGAAGGCGGGACAGTCGAAGGTATCGCCATCGGTGATGGGACTCATAAGGGCTATGGCCTCGGCATACTTGTGCTCCTGCATCAGGGCTTCCGTGATGTCCATGTACAGTTCCACGCGGCCCACGGACAGGATGTGCTCCTGTACATTCTGGATGAGGTAGCCCAAGAGGTGGTGGGCCCGCAGATGGATCAGACTCACACATAGCTTGGCCCTCAGCTCGGGCGCGTAGTCGTCGGGTATGACGCAAAAGTAAATCATCTCCAGGCTCTCCTCCTGATCGTCTTCCAGCTCAAAGTTTGTTCGCTCTCTGAGGCAACTGAGCACCTTGGAGTATCGCTTGTTGATAATCAACAGTTCGAGATACATGTTGAGATCCTCCAGGCTGAAGCGGGCTTCGCATCCACTGTACGCCCCCTCCATGGCCTCGAGAGCTATCGCATGCTTCTCGAGGACGTGAAAGAAACGAGCCACATTCTTCGCCGTGCTAAGGCACGTGCTCCACTCCTCTGGCGGCATCAGGGGCAGCATCTTGAGCTACGTGAACATGGCCGCATTCGTCTCGCCCATTTTCTCCAGCAGCTGGGCTTTTCGGAGCCTTAACAAGTAACCTTTTGGAAGCACTTTGATGGCCTTTGTATAAATAAGACGGGCACGGGCCATGTTGCCCTGCTGCACCAGCAAATCAGAGACTCTTAACCACATGTCGCGATCCTGAGGGTTCAAGTGTGCCGCGAGAGTGGAGAAGTGCAGGAACTTGACCTCGTCGCGATTTTCATAGATCTCGGCCAACGTGTAGAACGGCTCACTGGCCAGCGGGTTCTGGCGGATGATCTCCATGAAAATCCGTTCGGCTGTCTCATACCGACCGTACGCGAAGCTCAGGTTCGCCTCGCCCATCAATCCTTGCAGAGCGGGGCTCAGCTGGCTCTTGCGCCCCAGATTTCCGCCACCGCCGGAGCGAGCACCTTCCTGCTGCTGTACCACCGGCGGTTTTCGTTGCGCAGACACTGTGGGTTGTTCCTCTGCTTCCTCCTCTCCATTATTTTCATCATCTTCGTCGCTGGGCTCGAGCTTTGTGCAGAAGTCTGGGAATTCTAGGCACTGGACTCCCTGCACATAGCGCTTGATTAGCGCTCCTTCCTCCTCGTAGTCGTAGTTCTGGTCACTGTCTTCGGCCTCCCCTGTAGCCATGTCTATGATGTCCACAATCCTGAGGGGCTGCGTCTCCTCGAACTGCTCCAACTCATCGTCCGGCACATCGTTGGTCTCAATTTCCTCAATTAAACGTTGGAGTCGGCCTGGTCCATTGTAAACATTACACACCAGCAAACTTAACCCCCTTAAACCCCCTCAAATTAAACAGGTGAACAGCGTGAGTTACGCCGCAGAAAATAATACTGAACTTTCTCTATCTGTTTTTTTTCTCCGTCCTTTCTCTATACATAAAAAAGGGCAACGATATTTTTTACCAGAACAGCGCTAAAGTTCTTCAAGTTTCTTAATATTCTTGGAGTGCATTTAATACCCAATGGTCTACAATGGGTTAAGTTAATCAACAGGAGATCAAACAAACGGCCCTCGATACTATCGACTGGGTAATCGCAGAGCAGAGCTACCAGACAGAGCTAAGAGTTAACGGAACTTTTTTTTACTGAATGCTTATCGCGCAGTCCCTGTTTTTACTTGTGTATTCTTGTTTTTAGTGGCATCAACACGCATGCACGCAAGAGGAATGAATCTGCAACTTGTAAGTGAGCATGCAGCACAACTAGTGGAAGTTCGCTAATAATGAATTTCAAATTATAGTTAGATCGGCAGCTGTCGCATATAGGCACCGAGGTGGATTTTTGGTTAAAACAAACGGTACAGCTAGCGAAATCGGAACCATTAAACGGAACGAATGCCGGAGAAACTATGCCGGGAATCGGGATACAGAACGGGTAGGTGAGGAGTACCAGGGAGTGCATTTTACTGTTTTCCATTACATCGGGCTTTACGCGCGACCTGCCGTACTACGAGCCCAATGCGAAAATGCTGCAGGCCCAGACAAACAATTTTATGGACGACGATTTGACCGACAATGACGCCATCTTTGCGCATTATTTGAGCACCGAGAAGTTGGAGTTTTACAATGCGTCCTCGGTGATGCTGACTCTGCTTACTATCGAGGATGTGACTACAATGAAGCTGTACTCGCAGCTCATCGAGCCGGATGTGGCGGTTCATAAAGTACATATAAATGCATTTCGTGTCGCTCTCTCTGCTAGAGATTCTGTAAATGCCGAGGAAGTGGTGTCCCCGGGAATCGATGAGGTTGTCTTGCTTGATACCCAAGTGCAGTTTAATGGCCTCGCCGCTGCCAAAGGAGCTCATATCGGCCCTGTTTCCACATCCGCATGAGCAACTGCCTTTTAAAGATCCGATGCGCCGCCATGTGGCCAGTGTGGAACAGGTCTGCCGCACCAGTGTTCACTTCAAGTTCAGTAGGGGAAAACTTCCAGACGACAATGTGTTGCAGTCGCAACGCTTTCATGTAATTCTCCGCTCCACGCGTATTCCGTTTCGCTTTATGTACCGCGCTGTCAATATGCTCCCGGAGATGCCAGGTCTCCGTCGTTACCTCTTTCCCTTTCCGAATTGGCTAAACCACATCCATCTTGGATGCAAATCCAACCGCCGCCCCCGCAAGCTCCTCCAGCACATATTTCGCTGCTGAACGAGACCATAGGCGACAATGAAGAACAGTTGGAGGCGGTGCAGACGATTGTGACTGAACCCAATCCCAAAGCTCCATTTATAGTGTTCGGACCACCAGGTAAGCATCAGGTATGCTAGCCACAGTCGTACACAATTCACACCTTCTATCCATTCAGGCTCTGGCAAGACCACTACCATTGTGGAGGCCATTCTACAGGTGCGCCTTCGACGACCGCAAAGCCGCATCCTTGTAACAGCCGGTTCGAACTCGGCCTGCGACACGATTGCCATGAAACTGTGCGAGTATATCGAAGGAAACTTTCGGCTCATGTTTTTAAGGGAAAAGCCGCTGATCCGAATCTATTCACGCAGCATATTCAAGAAGGTACTGAAATTGGTGCCGCCCTTGCTGCTGAAGAACTCCAATTGCTCGGACCATTTTTTCAAGCATCTACGAGTGCGTAATGTGATTACGTATACCATCATCGTGGCCACATTGGTTACTGTCGGCCGCCTGACTTTTTTTTCACCCACATATTCATCGACGAGGCTGGAGCTTCCACCGTGCCGGAGACTATTATGGGCATTGTGGGTGTTAAAAAGAACAAAGATTGTCATGTAATTCTGTCCGGAGATCACAAGCAGCTGGGAGCAGTGATCAAAAGCAGCCGGGCTGCGTCCCTTGGCTTGAATCAATCTCTCATGGAGTGTCTACTGGCATCGGATTGCTACAAGGTAGACGAGAACGGCAACTACGATCGCACCCTTCAGGTGCGTCTGCGTCGTAACTATCGGTCACATCCCGAGATCGTGCGTCTTTTTAACGAGCTCTACTACGGCGGAGAGCTAATCGCAAAGGCTCCGGACGAACAGGTCAACCTTGCCGCTGAATTGGATGTGCTGCCCAATGGCCAGTCCCCCATCATCTTCCAGGCCACACATGGAGTCACCAAAAAGGAGGAGCACACCACCAGCTCCTTCAATTCGCTGGAGGCAGAGGTTCTGTGCTGGCACGTCAAGCGCTTGATAAAAAATGGCCTCGGCCCAAATATAGAGGTAAAGCAGGAAGACATCGGTGTGGTGGCTCCATACACGTCTCAGGGCAACCTAATCATTCGGAAGCTTAAGCGGCAGGGCCTCGGCAATGTGGAAGTTGGCAGCGTGGAGACCTATCAGGGCAGAGAGAAGCTCATCATCATTGCCACTCTGGTGCGTTCGTTCAGCTATATGGGGTTCATGCGTAACCCGCGTCGCATCAATGTGCTCATTTCGCGGCCCAAGGCGCTGCTCATACTGATTGGTAATCCCGTCACTCTTCGCCATCATCCCGACTTCAAGTTCATCATTGATGAGTGCATCCAACATCAAACGTATCTCTTCAAAAAGAGAGATTCATTGCACTTCGTGGTAAAACATGTGGCTATAAGTGATTTGGAAGATGGCAAAAATGTGAACACTGCAAATCCGAAAAAAGCCTTAGTTAAAGCCAAGCAAGTGATCCCAGAAATGGGTAAGTGCTTAAACTACAGTCTTGGATTTATTTTGCTATACCACCTATTTTACAGATAATATCTTTACCGCCATCTGTGCCATGATGAATGCTTTAAATATATCATAGAGCTACGCTCTTCCCTAATCTAAATCGAACAAAATCTTCTAGAGATATAAGCTAGGACTAACGGCTGCTGTACCCTGATAATTATATGTGCAAGACCCAGAGACTGCCTAGAACATTCCTAAAGTACGCATCTGTTTGTAACCATTTACTTTAATTTTTTTTTTAATTTTATTTGTATTATTTGTCTATCTGTAACAGTGGGCTGCTCTTGCTCTTGCGGTCTTTAAGAGCTGTAATAAGCGCTCCATTTATTTCACTGTAAACGAAAGGAAAAGAATAGGTATTATTTGAGAAATTCCTCGGACCGGATGAGTAGTTCCCATGAATGGATGTCGTTTGGTACGCTCAACCGGATTGATAGTCAGATGCAATTGTGTAAGCATTATCATTTAGAGTGTATATATTTAAGCAGTGTCTCTATATAATTAGTAATCAGATTATAAAGAATACAATACAATGGAGTTGCTGCGTTAGTTTTCGAAAAATGTTTAAAAATAGTTACGATCTTGCTTGCGGAGGAGCCTGTCATTCATTTAATTTTTTTGTCCATCGCCTATCGTATAAATTCGTTCAGTCTTTGTTAATCAACAATTTTTCTTTTTTAAAGTGATTAATGGTTTACATTTGTTTTGAGTCAGAGAAATGTGCACTTAACGAGAAATGCAAAGTTAATTAGAGAAACCTCAATTTAATGAACTTCTGCAATGACTGTCTCCGTTCGTTCGATATAAAAATTTGTGTTCGCATTTTTGGTTTATAATAAAATATATATATTAAATATTATTATTGTTCTGTGTGTAGGACATATCAAACGCTCTCCTTAGCTGCCTCGATTGCGTGTGAGTAACTCATTTGGTATACACTTATAAAAGACCCCGACCCCAGGAGGCGACGCTCTTCGTCACCAGCATCCATCATCAGGGTGAGTGTGTTGCGATGTGATTTTGTGAGTGGGGGATGGGGTACAACAATATCTACGTGGGGTTAAGACCCGAGATTAGAGTATAATTCGCCGCACGCCGCACTCCATGCAGAACTTGGCGTGCTCGATGATGAACCTGCCGCCACACTCGTGGCAGAACTTGGACATCTTCATACTCGAACTTAGGCTGGACGCGGAGTTACAGCTCAGCAGGGAATGCTGCGATGTGGTTGGAGTCAGCGACGCCTGCCCATTGTTGTTGTTGTTGTTATATACTGGCTGGGATTGCACCTGCTGTTGCTGCTGCTGGTAGTTGTAGTTGCTGTCTGGTCTATTGTGCTTCTGTTGTTCCTGCGGCTGCTGCGTGGAAATTGTCAGAGAGTGCTCCGATCCACTGGAGGATTCTGCTCCGTCGGTATTGCCATTGCCAATGCTATTGATAGCGCCGCCGCCGCCGCCATAAAGCCTCTGACGTGCCTTGAGAGTGCCATAGGCAGTGTGCGCCTGGGTCGAGACATCAGTCATGGCGCTCGGCAGCTTGGCACTGGCCGTGTGCGGACGCAGCAGATTCTGGTTGCGTGGTGTACCCGGTTGTAGGTCGCCGGACCGCTGTCGCGACAGGCTGTAGGGGGAGTTGGTGCTGCAATAGAAATGCAAGACAAATTATTCAATGAAAGTCATCATGGCAGATTACTCACCTGCCATAGGCAGAGTCGGAGCTTAGCTTGGAGCTAGCGCCGCGACGAGACGAGTGGGACGAGGACATGGGATAACCATCGAGACTGCTTAGCTCGTCGGAATCCGCTGATGCTGAGGGTGTCAAGGGGAAGCTGGCCTTCAACTGATGCTGCTCCTGCTGCTGAAGCTGTTGCACTGGCTCCGGATCCAATTCCCTTGCTGTACCCTGCTCTTCGGGTCTTCTGATGAACAGGGTACGGATTGAGGCGCCGGCATCCTCGCCCAGTTGCCGAAACTCGCTCTGCATTTGCTGGATCAGATTTTTAGCGTTATTGACCTGGACGGAGTCGCTCGATAATAGGGCCAGTCTGTTGGCATTGCCAGCCAACTGGCTGGCCCGATCCTCAGGCCCGCCCTGGGCGTCGACATAGGCGTCCTCTGTATCGCTGATCTTTCTGAACCGAGCGTGCTCCGGCTCGTTGCCATTCTCGATGTGCAGCACGTCGATGGGCGTCTGTGAGTTGCCCACCATGTGGCGCAGGGAGTCGGGTGAAATTGGGGAACGGCCGTGGGCATTTGTCTCCGTCTCGATGCTGATGAAGATCTCCCGCTTCTGCTGATCCTCGACTGGCCTCTTCCCCACCATCTGCACTGGCATCTGCTGCATCTTTTCGTCGTGGCTGCTAGCACTGGATGCATTCGATTGCTGGCGCTGCATCTGCATCTGCAATTTCTCGCCTCCCTTGCTATTCGAACTATTCGAGTTGGATCTGTGGGTGTAAGGGTCTTTAGTGGGCTGTGACTTGGGCTGAAGGATGCTACTGGTGGTGGCCGGTCTCAGTGTGGCTGTAGTGGTCTGTTGTGGGGTCGAAGTCGCTTTATGGAACGAGCGTTGCCTGCTCGTCGTGCGATTCAGCAGGAATTCGCGACAATCTTTGAACAGCGGGAACTGCTCGTCGTCATTCTCGTTCTCGAATGAGGAGAGAATCTCCTCAAAGTCAAAGTCGTCGAAGGTGGGCATGTTGACCAGGGGCAGTGGATTGGCCAGCAGTTGCTTCTGCTGCTGCTGCCAGCACTGCTCGTCGTACTCCATTGAGGACCGATTGGCCTCATCGTCGGCGGAGCACCCCGACGAGGCATCGTACAGAAACTGATTGCGTCCCAAGCGCATCTTTCGCTTCAGCAGATTCCTGGCCTCTCCGGACTGACGTCGCTCGTAGGTGATCGTCGACTGAGAGCTGTTCCGACTTCGGCTCTGCGACAGCTGCTGTGGCGTGGAACTGGCATCCGAGGCTACGCCGCTGGACACGTGCAGATTATCGCATGCGTTGATCAGCTTTGGGTCGATGAACTGTCCGCCGCCCGCTGCGGCCGGACGGCCAAAGCCGAAGATGCTCTCCAGCTTGATGGGTGTTAGGGTGTTCGCCCCACCGCTGACGGGCTGATGGACTGATGGCGTCGCCGTCGCTGGTCTGCTGATGTGCTCCAGCCGCAAGGGGGTGGCAATGGGCTGGTAGTTTTTGGGCACCCTCTTCTCGTTATTCTCCTTGGCCGACACGGCAACTGGGGGTGGGGCTGTGGCTGGTGCTGATTCTGGTGTCACCGTGGTCAGGGCCAGGGGCGGCATCTGGCCGGGATTGCTGGACGTGGTCAGGTTCTTGGCCGAGTTCTGCTTGCTCAGGTTGTTGCTCTTATCCTTGAGCTCCTTGCTTGTCAGCTGACTGGCGGCTGCCACCTCCGCTGCCTTGGCATTCAGCTCTTCCAGCTCGTGTTCGTATTTAAGGAACACCGCCAGGGAGTCGGTCTTGGCCACGTTACGCCCGGGCAGTGCCTGAGCTGTGGTCTCGCTGGCAGCGCCAACGCCCACCGGTAGCTTCAGCATCTGTTTGCGGTTGGACGTACTCGTATCCCGGCGGACCACGCGTGGACTGTGGAAGTCGTTGACGCAGGAGGCGCGCACCGGCATCTCGTCGTACTCTTCCGGCTTGAGGAAGTTCGTGGAGATGGGACCCTCGTCGGAGAGGCCCCGCTGTATGGTGGGGCGATAGTTGGTCGCAAACAACGGACGACTAGGCAGCAGCGGTGTGCGCCGGGGGGCCCGCAGAGAGGAAGTGCGCCGGAAGTTGGAGGCAGGTGTGGGTTTCGGTGTGGTCGGCGGTGCCTTGCTGCTCGGCATGGTCAACGAGGTGGTCATGGAAAGACTTGGTGTGGCTGTTAGTGTGGCTGTTGGGGAACCGAAACCTCCTCCTGCTCCGGCGGCGTGCCGGGGGAGCAAAGCTCCTCCAGCTGACGTTTGGACGAGAGGAAGGGATCGTACTTGTCGTCGCGGACGCTGACTCCACTGAGGCCGCTATGCAGGAGATTGGAAAGGATGCAGTAAAGTGAGAGAAAGAGCGCAAAATGGTAGAAAGTTTCTGTGGGAAAGCTTTAATGGTAACCCGCCCGTCTGTGCATAGCCTGGCTGTCGTCTGGGTGAAATGGCATGAGGAGGAAGAGGAGGAGGGTGAATCAGATTAGCAGGCTACAAACCTCTTGAAGGTGCCTCCGCGGCGGGAATTGGGAAGCGAGTGGCTGTCGTCCTTGGCAGGCGGCTCCTTGATGTACATTTTTCCATCCTCGTCCTGCCCGAGCATCACCAGGCAGCGACTGATCCTGCTGCCGCTCTGCTTGGCCACAAGAGGCAGCTTCGTGACAGGCCGCTGATCGCTCTCAGCTTCTACGTCGCTGTGCTCGACCTGCGGGAACTCTCCGCTATTCGGACTGGACGTGCGTTCGAGGATCTTCGCGGACCTCCTCATCATATTTTCCTTGCTACATTCCAGCTCACTCGATTCGTTGTCCATTTCAATGACATCGCGCTCGAACTGCAGCCGATCGCTGCCGAGGTGCAGTCTGGGCAGCTTGGTATGGCTCATGGTGTGGCCGAGGGCCTCCAGGCTTTGCTGCAGCTGGGGCATGGGCAGGGCCCGCATGGGTAACGAACTGTTCATCTCCATGGTGGCCTGGCCAGTCCGCTTCTTGGGCCGGCACACAGTTCGCGTGGTGGTCGTTTCCATTTTGATTTGGATCTCGGCTCGCGGCGAATCGTCCTCGTAATCGGAATAGGCAACACGCGGTCTCCGCGACAGAGGCACAAGGCTGCAATCCATATCATCTTCGGTCGATATCTGCATGGAGTTCGCTTTCTTAGTTGGCGGTGATTGCTCCAAGTTGCGCAACTCCAAGCTGGGATGCTCCCGTGTGCGGATGCGGCGACGCGCGATGTGGAGGAACGCACCTTCACTTTAACCACCTCCTGCGGTGTTTCATCCATTTTAGTTGCTTTTACGATGGTCGTAGGGCCTGACGTGGGCAGCGTGTGGGTGTATGGGAGGTTGCTTCAATTAGCTTATAGTTCGATAAAAAATCCTGGTATGAATGGGTTCTATTTTCTCAAAGTTTCTATCTAAAATCTAAATGCCATGATCCTATAGGAACCTCTACAAGACTACTATATATATTATTTTTATTTGTTCTATTTCTATCTCGAGACTCTCGCGTTACCCTTCACTTCTCCCTCTAAGAACCCATCCATTGTATACGATAGCTGCACCTAGACAGCCACTTATAGAGCTTAATGCATCGGTGATCTTTTTGGAATGCTTTTGAGGCGGCGGCGCGCATTAATTACGAACCATGAACAAGTTCCGGCTTCTTAGATCCGACAAGTACTCGTAAGCCAAGTTAATTGGGAAACTGCACGCTACAGTCAGTGGAACCCCATGGCATCCCATATATACAAGGTATATCCCTACATCTGACTATAGAACCCAAACCCATACCTTTTCGCTTGATCAACCGATTGAGATCCTCGAATTTGAGTGCCGGCAACATTTCCTCCTCGGCAGCATCGACCCTTTCCCGATTGGTCACACAGTCCAGCTGGAGGGTTTCGCCACTGGATTGGCTTCGCAAGCGATCCATGGTTTCGGTGATGCGGTCACAAGTCTCGATAGGCTTGCGTTTGGCGCGTAGGACGCGCTCCTTTGGCAGAGCTGGTGCTGCTGGTGGATCGTCGTCTTGGGTCACGCACAAGGTGACTGTGTTTTGAGTGACTTTTGTCCTGGCTCCCTCGGCCTTGCTGCGGACTGCGGGCGTCCCGTTCTTTGGTTGGGGGCGTGCCAGCTTATTTGCTTTAGGAGGGCTGAGTGGGAGGAGCATGAGTGGAGTTCGCTGATGGATATATATGCTCTCACTACGGTGAGGCGCAAGGCGCAATACGAAGTATCTGTCTACCACAAGGATACGTTTACAATTACGGACACTGGTGGGGATACGGGGGATTAGTCAACGACAACCAAAGCAACGACAGAGGAGCGATTGGGTTAGGTGTATCTAAGTATCTCTAGCCTCTATATCTATAACTATATCTATCCCTTGGTACTCACTTATCACTGCGCACGGACGAGGTCGTGGAGGGGAGCGACATCAGGCTCTGCTTGGGGGCCGTCATGTCGCCGGCGTCCAGCAGATCCTCGTGGTTTCCGGAGTACTTGTTCCGGTTGATCGAGCGCTTCGTCCTATAATTATTCATTGCGAGTGGAAATTGAAACGGCAAACAGAAAAAATAATTGGAATAATAAATTGGTAGTGTCTGGGTTTGTGGCAAGTGTGTGACTAGTGTCAAACAAGAATACATATGTCGAAGGACATGTCATCGAAAACCAGGCTTACTTGAGATTGGGCGGCCTGTATGCTTCCTGGCGTCCAGCCGTTCCTTTGCTTTCGACGTCTCCTGGGTGTTGGTCAGCTTCATGGTGGCCTGAATCGCCTTCTCCTTGCACCACTCCACATGCCGGTCGAAGGCCTTCACGTTGAAGTTCCGCTCGCAGTGGGGACAGTGCTCGGAGGCCACACCCTTGATGCGCTTGGCCAGCGAGCGATCGCAGGCTGGTACATGGTTTGGGGCGCCTGCGGGCGATGTTGCAGCACCTCCTGTTCCTGTTGCTGTGCCCCCTGCTCTACGCACGGAAGCTCGGGCCGTAGAGCGAACCAGCTCGGTTTGGGAGTTGCGACGAATGGGCAGAGGAGAGCCCACACTCTGAATATGCAACAGCATCCAGAAGAGAAAAAGAGAAAGAGAGAGAGAGAGAAGGAGTTGAGCGATGGCTCGATTGATTGGCAGATTGGAGCGACATCAGGCTCTGCTTGGGGGCCGTCATGTCGCCGGCGTCCAGCAGATCCTCGTGGTTTCCGGAGTACTTGTTCCGGTTGATCGAGCGCTTCGTCCTATAATTATTCATTGCGAGTGGAAATTGAAACGGCAAACAGAAAAAATAATTGGAATAATAAATTGGTAGTGTCTGGGTTTGTGGCAAGTGTGTGACTAGTGTCAAACAAGAATACATATGTCGAAGGACATGTCATCGAAAACCAGGCTTACTTGAGATTGGGCGGCCTGTATGCTTCCTGGCGTCCAGCCGTTCCTTTGCTTTCGACGTCTCCTGGGTGTTGGTCAGCTTCATGGTGGCCTGAATCGCCTTCTCCTTGCACCACTCCACATGCCGGTCGAAGGCCTTCACGTTGAAGTTCCGCTCGCAGTGGGGACAGTGCTCGGAGGCCACACCCTTGATGCGCTTGGCCAGCGAGCGATCGCAGGCTGGTACATGGTTTGGGTCGCCTGCGGGCGATGTTGCAGCACCTCCTGTTCCTGTTGCTGTGCCCCCTGCTCTACGCACGGAAGCTCGGGCCGTAGAGCGAACCAGCTCGGTTTGGGAGTTGCGACGAATGGGCAGAGGAGAGCCCACACTCTGAATATGCAACAGCATCCAGAAGAGAAAAAGAGAAAGAGAGAGAGAGAGAAGGAGTTGAGCGATGGCTCGATTGATTGGCAGATGTACTCACGTCTGTTGGTATTGTGGATCCCGTGCCTACGGGATCCCGACTCCCAGCGGTGGGGGTGTGAACTCCAGACACCTTCTCAGCATTGGGCAGGCCAAAGTTTTTGGGAAGGACATACGTGGAAAGTGCTGTGCCCTCGCGGTGCTGGCGCGAGGAATCAAAGGTATTGCGCTTCTTTGAGATCTTCTCGCAGACGACGACATGCTTGCGCAGGGCATTCAAGTTGAAGGTGCGGCTGCAGCACGGACAGGGCGTCAGATCGCTGGGGTTGATGGCCACTATCTCGGGCACGGGCAGCGGCAGTCCTCGGGTGAGCGGCGGCGAAGAGGGCTCCTCCTCCTGCCCGCATTCGGGCGCTTCCAACTCGGCCTCCGTGTTGAATGTGGCTGCGTGGTGCGGTTATATGGAAGTAGATAATGTAAGAAATCAATTCTGTTTCTGCGAGCACTTTGACAATGTTTTGTATATGCTGTATATTCACAAAATATGTATATATATGTAAATATATGTATGTATATTTTCGCGGTTGCAAGCCAATATTTCGATTTCGATTTTTAAATCATGGAGATATCAGTGATCGATAACTAAGCAGTGTTTACACCATTATTTAGTTTTAATTGTGAAAAAATCTTTCTCGGTTGTGTGTGGGCATTAAAAACTAATAATTAACATCACATTGTGGGGTAAGCAAAAAATACCATCAATTATGGCAGCTACTGCCAGACAGCGGCAATCCAATTACAATGCGAGGCCAGCGGAGCACCCACGACTGGCTGCCAGCAAAGATTACATCAATCAACGGCACGCATGAGACAAGGGGAGCAGAAATTTCCGCAACATCTTGGGAGTCTTCCCTCCTCCCCCTTCGCGGGGACAGCTTCTCTCGTTTCAATTGAAATCAATGCAAAGCTTTATGTTACGCATTCTTTTCCCAAACCAGCAAAGAGCCGTTGCACACGACTGCTCTGGCCCGTGTCGGTGCTAATGACGCCCGCAGAATGCAACAGAATCAAATCCACTGCTGCATTATATGAATCCACTCATCCCACTTGAGATCTATAATAATAACAGCATCCCTGTCCAATGGGAGCCTGAGCAGATCTGACTGCATGGAGAGAATAGAGAATGGATGGCAATGATTCGGCCAAGTGATTTCAGATGGTCAAGAGTTTACTAGATCAAAAGTTTAAAGCCCTACAACTGAGTGATGAATGCAATTTTCAATAGACTATATATGTGTCTGTTCCTTCTTTCATAATCAAACGATTCCCTATCCACATCCATTCCATCCACTAGTCCGCGTCTAGTCGGTTCCAAGCATTTTCCATAGTCTTTCATGGGTCTTTTCGTTGCAGCTGTTGTCGGTCCGCTGTTGGGCAAGCTCTGTAAGCCACTTAAGACATCAGGCCCATAAATGTGTTGTTTTCTGATGTGCAATAAGGTAAAGCATAATACAAACGGTTTTCTCATTCCAGTTCTTGGCCACACTTTGAACTTCCAACTGTTTGACACTTGGCGATGCTTCCCATGAACCAAAACAGTGGGAACCTAATGAAAGGGCCCCGTCCTCTCTTAGTTCTCAGTAAATCATTCAGATTTTCAATTTCGCTTTCATTACGAGTATTTGGTCAAACGGGAGGTGACATCATTCGGAATTGATAAGAATACGAGTACTAGAAGGAGTCAATGAAAAGGTCGTCTTGGCATTGGATTCTTCGAAGCAGATTAAGCAGCTGTTCCAGCATTTACATTTTCCCCCCCACTTAGCGCTTTCACTTGGTCAATTTTGTAGAAACTAAAACGGTTCATTTAGCATTTGTGTATTAGTTGATAATTTGCAGTGAAAATTACTTGGCTTAATTGCTGGGGCTGTTGCTGTTTCTGATGGTTTGGCATGCAAATGATTGTTAGTTGGTTGGTTAGTGGACAACACGTCGATCTTATTGACAACAATCAGAATGCGTTGCAGTTGATTGTTATTGTTAGTTGCTGCTGCTGTTGTTGTTGCAGGTTCAGTGGGCGTTGCTGCGCCCACACCTGGAGGTGTGTCCGACTCACTTGACTTGGCATTGGGCAGATTTTTCTTGCCTTTATTGCTGCTGCTGCTGCTGCCGTTGCTGTTGCGTTTGAGGGAAAACGTATTGCGGACGCGCGAAAATGTGGACAGCTGTTGCTGCTGATGCTGCTGTTGCTGTTGCGGCAGTGATTGTTGCGCCTCAATAAGCTGCAATGAGTTGAAAGACCTCTTCAGCGGCTGCTGTTCAAATACGTTAATTCTGCCATTTCCACAGCCATTTCCATTTTCGTTTTCGTTTTCCCTTTGATTGCAGAAATTTAGTTGAGCTTTTTCGCTGACCAGCAAATCGTTGAGTTGCTGGTACTCCTCGTAGATGCCCCTACTGTGCCGCTTATTGATTTTGGCCAGTGGCTGAGGCTTCTGCGACTTTGATTTAAAGATCTTGTTCCACATTTTCTTGCTCATCTTGCTCAAAATTTGGAGTACGCGCGTCTCTGATGATTATTCACTTTCCCGAGCCTTCGTTATTTTTAAACACATTTCACATTTTCCGCGCTCCGCACCGTTTCGCTCTTTCCAATTGGACTTCTTCTTGCGCCGGCGTCTGGTTCAATTTTGAGCGGCAGCAACATCGCCGCCATCCCGCCAGCAACATTAAGCTCTCGCAAGCAACAAGCTGCCCGCACAGTGGGCCTTTGGACCTTTTGGCGTTAAAAATCATACTGTGGACCATACTTATGGCGGGGCTATTTTGGATGTTTTTCCTTCGTAGTTGCGACACATAAATACGTACATATGTCGCTCTAAAACACAAATCGTAGATTGGTGAACTCTAAGTGTCCATATTACCTAAATTGAATTTTTAAAATCTCTGAAAGACTTATCATATGCGTGAATCTGAATATTATTCGTATTATCCAAGCCGCTCATTGGATTTTTGATTTTGGCCACCTGATATCCACTGTGCGACGTGCCGGCAACATGTTGCCGTGCACATTTTGCATGGAATTAAAAATAGTTGCACTCCAGTTTTGGCTTTAGCTGCGGTGTGGGTGGGTGGGTGTGGGTGTAGCTGCTACCAGCAACAAAGGCCACCATTCTTTTCCAACTTATTCCCTCAATTTCTGCTTTGGGTTGTCTGTTTCCCCTTCTCTTGATATTCGCTTGGTGAGGGTGTTGTGGTTTTGAGCAGATATTTGCCACAAAGAGATGAAATCATAATTTATGGTATATCTTGATCAATATAGCACATCATGTCAATACAGTTATGCCTATCTGTCTGTTGAAGGTTTAAAGGCACTACATATGTATATCTTATAGCTGACATTGCGAGTTTATATACATATGTAAGAGTATCAACAGCTTCGGAATTCGTCTTTGGACTTCCTTTCTTGTTTGTCTTGTCTTTACGGCTGATTTATTTAAAGCCGTCGCCAACACTGCCGCCCGTTCCGCCGCCAAATGTTGCTGAACCCTTGGCTGCTTAGACCGTCATTCATTCCACTCTGAAATCGGGCAGAATGACTGCCAATTCCCCCCATTTGAATATATTCGAATTTCTAAATTGAAGTAGTCTTTGGCGCAACTTCCTTTCGGGCCATCAGTCAATCAGCCTAAAGACTAGACATCAAAGTGGATCGTTTCCTGGCCAGTGGGAATTGGGTCCACGACTGGTACTGGGTGTAGTAAGTATGTACTTGCATAAGTTGCATAAGTGCGCCAAAAAAGGTAACCGCCATCGGAGTTGCATGTGACAACGGCAGCAGCAACATTTGGCGAGCTCAGCAACATTTGGTGTTGCAGGCGGATTACATAAATAAACAGCTGGGAGGGGAGTTGGAGGCGACACATTTGGCTGAACTGATGAGGACAGAACTCTTTAGAGAGTCTATTAGGTAGCTCATGAAATTTGCCGCAGATATATAAAAAAGATATAGTCAGTAGTAGTCGTTGGGAGAGGCGCCCGGGGTTGTGGGCGGCATCGTTTGTGGTCGCCCACGCGTCTCGACTCTGACTTGCCCTCAACATCCTGATAATCTCTTATAATTGTCACGCTCTGAGAGCACAGCCGAAAATAGAAGATATGTTGCAGTTGCATATACATATGGTTCATACATATGTACATACATGTGCACGATGCATCTATCTCGCTCTACCGATTTTCACGCTTTTCACGGCAGAGCCCTCGGGACAAAAAAAGGGGCGCGTGCGTATAAATAGTCATCTCGAATCTAGATGATGTGTTGTATGGATGGCAAGACATGACACAAGCACAAAAACAAGGCAAAAAAAAGTGAACTTAAAATTTAATATTTCCTATGCACTGAAAGAAATTAGGAGGAAAAATGTAAGAAACCTGACAGGAAGTCCAACAAACCTATCATTCTTTAATATGATATTGTACTGAAAAGCATTCTGATTTAAGAATTCTTTTGTACTTCGAACCATGTAGTTTATATTATACGTGGTATTATATACTCCAAGCTAATATATTTACAGATAAAATTATAGAGCAACCCAATACCTTATCCATTCAGAATTAGCCTCAGGTGAACTCTAGAAGTTCCCACTTCTGTCTTGTCTTTGAGAGCACTTCCTTTCTTATGATGGAATCTTCTAAATATATTGCGCTAGTGTATCAGAATCGAATTAGACTTCCGAATGGTACTATGAGTGACATTTAGATGGCCCCTCTCTATAGCTCTTATAGCTTCTCCCCATCCTCTCTCTCTTCACATATCAACAACATCGGTGCGTCGTATTTTCCACTAATTAAGTTCTATTTCTTCCAGTCGTCTCCACTCCACTCCCATCCGTCGCTCCCTCCTCTGCTGTAGTGAAATCATTTCAGTTCATTGGCGCGATTTGTGGTCGGAGGTGAAGCCAAACGATTAGCGAATCGATTTGTGAGTGGCCCACAACGAATTGAATGTTGAGCGAAATTGAATTAGATCATTTATAGTAAATTGAAATCAATTAAAACATATCTTTTAGGGGTATGTCATGAATCACTACGAGCTTGGAGTATTTTTTTCCAGTCAAAAGAAGAAAATAGAGGACTGCCGTTCCTCTACAACGAAATACAAACATTGCTCATTACTTAAAAAACGTTAGTTTAGTTGTTTAAATAAATCGCTTTAATCAAAAACGTAGTAGTTTTTCATCCAAAAATATCAGCAAACTTGAAGCACAGCAACACTGACCGTAGCGTAGTTTCAAAGCTTAAGCAAAAGCTTTATTTTGCACTCGACGGCTAGCTTTTAGACGTTGCCGCTTAAAGGAAACTTCGCGCATTACTCGTAAATTCGTACTTTAATTCGAAAATAATATAAAATTAAGAAACAGCTATCCGTCAATGACAAATTTGCTGATCGAAGAACTCATCTCATCCTAACAAGAGAGTGACTTTGCGATTTCGGCTGGAACACAGTAAATGTTTTGAAAACTGGTTTCGAGCCAGACAATGAAATTCATCTACATATATATAAATTGCGTTTTGCACAAACTGGTTGGATATTTGACTTTGGAATTCATTCTATAAAATAAGCATTGTGTTCGGGCTTTGCTTTGCCACTAAATGTGGTTCAATGTCAAGGAAATTCCATGGCAGACAGAGAGGCTGAATATGAGGAAACTCAAGTGTGGGCTGCTGGCGCATTAAGCCGAGGGAAGTGGGTCATATGCCCCCCACTGGAGACCATTTAGGCCATATATGCAGATGGGCCATTACAATCTAAATCAGTCAGACAGCCAACCAGGCAGCTGGAGAGTGACAATGGAATACTCGTAGTTTTTGCTCGTACGAATATTTATTATTTATTATCGGAAACTTGTAAAAACTGGCACGCAAAGCCTCCCGACGTGACCGACATGGCTAAGGCGGAACGCCCTATTTATGTCAAGCTGCGAGTATATTTATCTGCCCTACGAATATAGCATATAAGTCGATCCTTGTTTTATTACTTTTTCGTTTCAATTGCAGCTCGAATTCTATTTAATTCTGCTTTGTCTTTGTTTTGTGGCTGATTTTTGCCAAAAGTTAAGCTGACATTCCTGGTTTGGGTTTTTTTAATTTAATTAAGATTGATTTAGTTTAGTTGACGCTGCTGACTGCAAATGGAAATTGACAAGAATATGTCAGTGTCTCTTGTCTGTTGCTTGGCTTCTTTTTATACCCGATACTCAAAATGAGTATTGGGGTATATTAGATTTGTGGTAAAAGTGGATGTGTGTAACGTCCAGAAGGAATCGTTTCCGACCCCATAAAGTATATATATTCTTGATCAGCATCAATAGCCGAGTCGATTGAGCCATGTCTGTCTGTCCGTCTGTCCGTCCGTCCGTCTGTCCGTCTGTCCGTCCCCTTCAGCGCCTAGTGCTCAAAGACTATAAGAGCTAGAGCAACGATGTTTTGGATCCAGACTTCTGTGATATGTCACTGCTACAAAACTTCGCTCCGCCCACTTCCGCCCCCACAAAAGACGAAAATCTGTGGCATCCACAATTTTAAAGATATGAGAAAACCAAAAACGTAGAATTGTAGAGAATGACCATATCTTTAGGACTGCGGAATCTTAATTGGATCGTAGTATTATTATAGCCAGCATCAAGAAAACAATTTCATTTTTTCTCGCCCTGTCTCTCTCTAACACACACGTAGCATAGGCGGCTTTGCTTAGAGTAAAACATTAGCGCCTAGATCTCAGAGACTACAAAAGCTAGTGCAACCAAATTTGGTATCCACACTCCTAATATATCGGACCGAGACGAGTTTGTTTCAAAATTTCGCCACACCCCCTTCCGCCCCCGCAAAGGACGAAAATCTGGGAATATTCAAAAATCTCAGAGACTATTAAGGCTAGAGTAACCAAATTTGGTATCCGCACTCCTGTTAGATCTTACTATAAAACGTGTATCTCAAAATTTCGCCCCACCCCCTTCCGCCCACACAAAGGACGAAAATCTGTTGCATCCACATTATTGCACATTCGAGAAAACTAAAAACGCAGAATCATAGATAATGACCATATCTATCAGATTGCTGAATCTGGATCAGATCAGATCATTTTTATAGCCAATAGGAACATATCAATTTTCAGTGGCTTCGCAGCGCCCGACGTCACGCTCAGACTGATTTTCTGTCTCTCTCGCACGCACTCTTTGTCGTGTCTTTTAATATTAGCGGCGTCTGCCGGAGGAGAGCCATACTGACTTAGTATCGGGTATAACCGTAGAGTTGCGGTGTCCGCAGCAACTCACAACGTTCCCCCTCGTTATTTGTTATGGATATGCCCAAAGGAATCGACTGGGTCCACAGATAAAGGCGATTCGAGGGCTTGAGTACTTAGAAAGGGTATGCTTAGGAGACTTGATAGATATTCCACTTTTCCAGTATTTGCATAGAATGTGCATTAGAAAATCAAATGCTAATGGTGTTAACCAATCAATGTGAACATTGACTTTCAATTGTATCAATTAAAGTTGTTTTTCATTGCATTGTCGGGCAATTTGTCAGCATACTTCCCCTTCCCCCCACAAACCGCACAATTAACGCGAACATGATCCATTCACAGTACCCGAAACCGATTAACCGCAGTTCCCACCTGTTAGATCATCATTATGAGGGGGAGATCATTATGGGTAGATGTATTATAATTGAGGCAACAGGCTTTCGCTGGATCCGTTGAAGAAGAAAGCCATAAAGAGCAGCACCCATAGCCAGACCCGTAGCCGTACTCGAACAGGTTGAAGTCACACTTTGGAGACTCTGCTTTGTTCCCAGTGCTGATGTCATTCGGTAATCATCTAAGCCCCGTCCCGTCGCACGGGGTTTGCTTAGAACTCGACAGCACGTCACTCGACTCGAGAGTCGAGAGTAGAGTCGACTAGTCGTGCGAAGGTTACACACAGAATCTTGAGACGAAACGAAAAACACTTTCAGAGGCGTGTTCTGTTCCGTTCGCCGGATCTCAATTTCAAATCAGAGAAGTCAATAAGTATTTGTCTGTACACCGCCCGTGTTTGATGTTAATTGCAGCTCTACCCATGCATACATGTATCCCCTAAATAGTATCTGTGTGCATATCTGTAGCCTTATGCAAATCTCTTGCTGAAAGCAATAGAAAAGCATTTGCCAGCCTGCCTCTTATTGGGCTTTTTGGAGCGTTGCAAATATGCATAGAAAATATTTACCAACTGTGAAATATGTTGCGTTTTTTTGTTTTGTGGACGGAGCGGGAAGGAAACCCCACAGAAACTAAAGAAAAAGAAAAACTGATGATTGCTTGATTGGTATTTATTGCTGGAACTGTCAGAGATTGCGATTTGAAATATGTTATTAAAGATACAGATAGTTATTTCATATATGTATCCATATTTTGTACATAATTTCCTCTCTGTATTCTATTATTATGATTATCTCTAGATCTGCATTCAAGTTTTAAATTTTTAACAAATTTCCATTGGGGAAAACTGCCAATTACTCGCCTCTACTTTGTTGATCTTCTCTACCAGGGCTAACCACATTCCATGCCAACTCATGCTGCCACATGTTTCGACTGCGTCGCCTCGCGAAACTCCAAAAGCTAATTAACGTCAAAGTTAACGAGTCCAAGCCATTTGGCTTGGGTACAGTAAACACCCCCACACTGACTCCCAATCCCTTGCCCCCATAAGCAAATCAGTTACTTAGCCTCGATCTGCAATTAGCACACAAATGGCGACCGAGGAGCCGGCAATGAAATGGCGAAATGCCGGGCCGAAAGGAGTTTCCTCGGGCCACTGTGGGTTTATCGATTAAACACCCTGAAGGGAGGAGCGAAAGTTCTCGGAAAACATGGCTATAAATGGTATAATGACGCCAGACATTAAAGCCGCACCCAGCTGGCCAGTCGGCGGTGGATGTAATATCCTTTGGCTTGGGGACTGGGGGTTGCCCCGGGTTGGTTTTGTTTGTGCTTCCGTTGTTTTCTGTTGTTGTGCGGCAAACAACTTTGAGTGGACTTGTTGTGCCCGGCTGGGGCAGCGGTGGCCATGGAGCGATTCCATCCATATGTGGATCCAGTTGGGTTGCCATGTGTTGTCCCTACTCCTTTTATCTGACCAAATACATCTGATCCTGCAGGGAAGCACCCACTGATTGCCTCCTTGCATGCCAACGGTGACCAAACAACCAACCCAAACGAGAGCCTACCAAAGCCAAAAACTAGAGCAAGACTTCCATATACCCCACAAATATATGGTATGTGTGTCCCTGGCCATATCTTATCGGAAAGATAAAAAAAATGCATGGTAGTAGGCTAAAATCAAAAGAGAAACTGAGCGACCGGAGAACCTTATCTCTACGCTGGGCTCTGTCCGAGCCTATCAAGATGCAAACAAAATACCAACGCGGATGAGGTATGGGAATTAGCCTAGGAATGGGAATCTCTATATGAGTGCTGGATAAAAACATTTTGCGCATTAATTTAATATTTTGTTTCCAATACCTGCGCTATATTTATTCGACTCTGGGGATGATAAGGCAAACTCAAGGTGGAGATATGTCTGGAGAAAGAATAAACGATGATAAGTTGAGGCTAAGATGTATGGGTATAAAGAGAATGGAAAGTTGAACAAATAGTGAATGAAAAAAGAGGTAAATAAATAGAAAAGAGCACTAGAGCACTAGAATAAATAGAAGCTACAGAGATATCCGATATCTTTAGACTCGATCTAGTATTCCATTAAAGAAATTACACTCTTCCGCTACGAAACCTTTCCCATCATTAGATAGATACCTCATCTATAGTACTGTCTATAGTACTTCAGTTTATAGTACAACTAGTTGTTTGCTCTCGAGTTCTAGATGTTTACTTCTCCATAGGTGGGTCTCTCTGTATGCGTAATGTTCAAGTGTGTTTACCTTATCGATACAGAAAAAACTGCTAATGAACAATTCATGGCTATAATGGTGACTAAATAATTGGCTATTAATATAGCTATTTAACTTATCAACAAATTCCAATCCGAAATGAGCTTCAAACTTACCTTGGGGCGGACGAGTATTCCTTTGGAAGAGTTGCTGGCGCTCTAAGTAATTGAAAATCCTCAAAGTCCGGTCAATGGAGCTCCCCCTTGAGATGGATTAAAGCCCTCATATCATATATCATATCACAATCACCCATACACACAGACACTCGCACTCACACAGGTAGAACGGAAAAGTGGGATCAACCTTCTGGGCGCCACTTTCCCCCTTCCCCTTTCGATAAACTGCTGGCCCCAACAATGAGGAAACTTTTACTTATTTATGCAATTTTTAAAAGAAATCAGGTTTTATTTTTTCTCAAAAAAATATTTATTGTCTTATTTTATTTTTTTGTTTGCTGCACACACGCGACGACAACGACAGCGACGACGGCGACTCCAACGTCTCGGCGATTCAACGAGCGCACAACGAATGAGCCGCTCCGCGTCTCTGAGGCCATTGGGTGCTCTCTGCCTCTGCCCGGCTCTGCCCGGCTCTCTGCTCCGCCCTCGCTCAGCTGCGCGTCGTCGTCGCTGGGGCCCCGTTCAGAGCTGCGTCACTACGAAGTGAACTTTTTTTGCAACCCGGTTTGAGCCGAATTTGTTGGGGCCATAATGCGAGCCCATAAGGCCTGCAGGGAAGACAGAGGATTGGAGGGCAGAAGCTGGGGTAGCAGGGTGTCAGCGTAGGCATCTTGTTAATGTGACAGGTTTCGCCTTTGTTGCAGTCCAAAATGAATGCCTCCAATTGATCTCCACCTCCGCCGAATGACACTTGTTGCTCGGTTTTTGGCTATTTTTAATTTTTTCGAAATTTCTCCTGAAAAAATGACACTTGACGCGTGTCCACGGGATTCTGGCTGGCAGTCCTTTAGATAAATGTTTCCGCTACTGAAATTTATTTGAAACAATTTGAACAGAGCCCGAGAAAACCGGCATAAATTACACAAAGGAAATGGGCGTGTCATGTGGGCAACAGCTAAATTAAAACGCCGACGCGTGGCAAAGCGTCTGACAGATCGGGTCAGATCCGATCAGACCGGAATGCAGGGGCCCACGCTGAAGCAATTACGAGTATGGTTAATTGTTTGGGGAACAAATGTACACGACAATCGAAGAAAAAGGCAACAAATTGATCAAGAATCGAGAGAAATGAGATCAATTCTTAATAGACTGATGAGTATACAAAATGTACTATACTTATATTTTTCTAACACTTTACACAGAACAATCACTTTAATAAAATAGCTCTTTGAGGAAAGACTGCCTCCGGTTGGTAGGATTATATCGTAGACAGAATCAACTTTGTTGACGACGCTTTTTGTACCCTCGATTACAGCTCTAATTTCAGGTATATATAAATATTGCTTGGATAACACGGAGTTCTAGGTGGTTCTAAAAACAGTAGCGCTGCAGATGAAATGCTTGCATGGGTGGGAGCTGTAGGAAGAGTAGCTGAGGCAGATGCGTACTTCTGGCTGGGCGTGTAGTACATGGAGTGCAGGAAGAGGCGGGTCACCTCGCCAATTACCGAGCGGTCGGGTATGCTCTGGGCCATGCCGTACAGGGCCATCTTTCCGACCACGGGCTGGCCAGGATCCTTCATGATCTCCGCCGTGCAGCTGCGAACGTCGGCAATGAAATTGTCTGCCACTCCGGCCTGGGTGTGCATGTCCGTGTCGCAGATGTGGATACTGGTAGACAGAATACCAAATTTTAAGCATGGTTAACTATGGTTTTAATAGATCTATCATACCCAGAGGGGAACTGCAGGGCATTCAGGTTCCAGCCGAGCTTGCAGAGCGAGTCCGACAGTCGGAAGATATCAAACACATTCGATCCAAAGGCAATGACGGAAGTGGCTGGCTTGCCCAACACAAACAGGCCATCGATGTCGCGAACACTGTGGAGTTTCGATAAGGTCAGCCGTAGTCCAAGTGCATTCGTACCCAGTCTTACCCCCTCTCAATGTAGCGAGCCGTGTCCACAATGCGCTTGGTAGCCTCCAAATAGCCATCGTAGCCGAAGCTCATCATGGTGGCCCAGCAGGCGGCGATGATGCCTCCGGCACGGGAACCATTTACAGTGGGTGAGCCGTAGACGCCGCCTGGCCAGTCGGTGGTCACTGTGAACTGGTGATCCTTGAACTTCTTCTCAGAGTACAGGATCACCGACGATCCCTTTGGAGCAAATCCGTATTTGTGCGTGTCGGCAGAGATGCTGGTTACGCCCTTAACGTCAAAGTCAAAGGGACGCAGCTTGTAGCCGGCATTGCGGACCAGTGCCACCACAAAGCTCCCCAGGCAGGCGTCTACGTGGACGGGAATGTCGTACTTTACGCCCAGAGCGGCGATGGCTTCAATGTCGTCGATAGTGCCGTAGGGGAAATTGGGAGCAGAGCCAACCAGCTGGAGCGGCATAAGGCTAGAATTAGTGGGGATAAATTGGGGAAACATGGGTCAATCCTCACCAGAATGGTGTTCATATTGATGGCACGCTTGAACTTCTTCATGTCGACCTCGAAGGTCTCCGGATCGACGTCCACAGATCTCACTTGGATGTTGATGTATTGGCCACCCTTGTCGAAGGCCGCATGCGCGGTGCGTGGCACGACTATGTTCGGCCTGGTGATTCCCTTGTACTCGCGAGCGTAGTCCCGGTATGCCTTCATGGCCATCACAATGGACTCGGTGCCGCCGGTTGTCATGGTGCCGCAGCTGTTGTTGCTTCCATGGAACAGATTGCAGGCCATACGCACCACCTCGGCCTCCATTTTGCAGACGCCCGGGAAGAGGTCCGCATGGAGGGGATTCGTGTACGACGCCTTGCCATACACCTCCGTCACGAGCTGCACCAGCTCCGGGTTGTAGCCGTACACGGCACCGGAGACGCGACCGTCGCGCTATTCGTAGTGACCTGTCTTTAGATGGTCGTCCACCAGCTTCAGGATCACCTCCTTGCTCAGACCCTTCTCGGGCAGCGTCACCGTGTATGTGAGGTGTGCGTTGCTCTCCTTGATCGCCGATTCGAAGTCTTTGTTGGCCTTGGTAAGCTCCGCCTCCACCTGTCGCCGAGCTGCGGGTATTTTCTTGGCGATCCTGAAGAACTGCCGCCTGCCACGCGTGTAGAGACCTGCAACAAACAAAGCGATGGAGGAATGATCGCCTGATCAACTAATTTCAATATTCCCCTATCGAATAACCTAAGGCATGCTTATCTAAAGGCGTATCGAACCATGAAATAAAATGATGAATCATTTTATAATGAGAATGTGTCGATCGGTAGTCGCTGGAACACGATAGCATATCGTGGAAGCCAGACAGGTCTTGTGGGAAGTTGCCGAACGGAAAGGAACTTTTTCCAAGAATTCGGGTTCCAACTGGTTGCTTTAGAAAACCGATTGTAATTCCAATTTTGGAATTCGTAGAACGTTTTCCATTTAGGGGATTAGTCATAAGAAATCTCTTGTGCTTCCAAACAGGTGCCACCTGACTGATAAAGGAGCTAAAAGGGAGAGCCCATTGAAAACTAAATTCCAACTAGCGTATTAGCGGATATTCTTATCGAAGCCAGAAGCTATGCCGTTTGGCTATATATAAATTGTTGTGTATATATAAATTTGGTTTCTAATCTATTGTAATCTGTTCCCAGATTAAACGCAAAAGTTCAGGAAGGGCACACAACGGGTGCATGGCACTCGAACTCTATTATATAAGGCACAAAGTACATAGTACATGGGTATACATAAGTACCGATTTCGATTTCTTGAGTCAAACAACAAAAATGGGCCGGCTAGGCTGGGTATTTACTTGGTGGGCTGCGTAGGAAAGTGCAAGCCGTGGCAGATAAGATTGTTTGATGGATTATAATTTATGACGCCGCCGACAACGGCGTGAAAGGAATCGACAGACACTAGGTGGCCTGACTTTTGCCTACGAGTGCCTACTTATAGATAGTGATGTATTTTGAGAAGACCTCTCTCTCAGTGGAAACTCACTTTCATTCTGACAGACAAACGTCCAGAGCCAGACACCGCCGAGCACTGTGGTGGCGGTGATGGTGGCCACCTGCCAGGGCTCCCGGGCACCGAAGGCGCGATTGATGCCCTCGGTGACGGGCTTTAAGCAATCTTTGCCGGAAAACGGGCGCATCTTTCCGCTGCTGAAATGAGAATCGGTTATGGATTTTGCGTTCCGGAGAGTAAGAGCCAAACACTGCCGCACGCGCACGCCTCTGGCAAATAACTGATTCGAAGCGTGAATGTGGGCTACAAAGTGGTCGACTAAACGCTGATAAAGGTCTGGGCATGTAGTATCTCTCGAATTTAGTTGATACGATACGCCACTATGCTATATTATTGCACCAGCTGATGCAGGCACGCAATGAAAACAAAGGCTCGGCTAAGTGTTTGATGAGGCGGCTGGTGCGTTGTCGGTTACTCACCTCTGTAATCTGTAATCAGGCTTGTTATAATGCAATTAACTTTATCGTTGTTTTCGCAACAAAGGTTTACAATTGAAAAAAAAGGAAATCAACTGTGTAAACAAATGGATTTTCCTTTTGCCCGCGCGTTCACCGCTGTTTACCAGAAAAAATCGTTGGAGAGAAAACTTACACGGTTACTACACATTTACTACTCACTTTCCACATAATGGAAGAAAAAAGAGGGTGTGGACAACGGCTAGAACGGCCTAGAAAATCCAACGGATTAAGGTAAAATCCATCCCATTGGCCCAATATACCTTGAAGAAACAAAGCCGATTGTCCTCACACGAGAGGTGCATTTCCTACGAACCTTGCAATTTGCATTGGCTGTTTTTGCCTGTTGTCCATACCCTTTTTTATAGACCATTCAAAATTACGGCTAATTTTTTCGTTGCAGGAGAGCTGCAGTGTGACCGTCTGACCCACAGAAATACTGCAAACATACCAATGAAAAAAATGAACTTAGCGCCCGTGAGCCTCATTTATTTCAATTGGATAACAATTTGAGTTAAACCGCTGAAAATATTACCAATAATAGTACAAATAATTACTCTTGTGGGTCCACCCCATCCTTAATTTGTTCATATAAAAAACCACGATATCTTGCTATGATCCGCCTCTTTGCCACCCTGGCCTATCATTCCCAGCTAGCTCACGGGGAAGTCAGGGGTGTTTCCGACCCGATAAGCCAGGGGACGGATTGAACAAAACAAAAACATACAAAAAAAACAAATCTAATTTATAGGACAGACTTGTCCTCTTTTGTTCCAGTCCCACCTGAACGATAGGTGGCCAGGGCTGAGGGCGACGCGCCATCTAGCGGAAGTCCAGGGAGGCTCGATGGTGTATGGGGACATCGGGGGGAGCTGGAGCCGTCACTGGGGAAATTGGAAATTTTGTGCTTAAAACAGAAAGTTTGAAGTGAGTACAGAAAAGGCGGGCGATAAAATAGGTTGTAATGCAGAAAATTTTACAAACAGCCGGCAAGGAATATTAGCCACCAGAACCGGGCCAGAAGGTTTCCTGGAGAGGGACACTGGAGTTCGAGAAAGTCGACTGCAGAGAAGAAGACTGCCCAACGGAACCTGAGTGAGTTCGTTCCAGTTGCGCGTGTGTGAGCCAAGTAGCGCGGGACGTGTGAAGGGGGAGGGTGAAAGAGAACGATTTAGCTGCCAGGGCGATTCTAGCCACCCCGCACGATCGTTGCATCGCCTTCCAGTGCGTGCCACACGTTTGGTCTCATTCACCAAGTAACAACCCCGAAACCCTATTCACACACACACACACGCGCACACGTATACACGGACCTATATAAATTTAGGGCTGACCGGCCACGGCCAGCGATCGCCCACGTCGTTTGAACTTAAAGAAAAAAAACATAATCCGCACTCCAAACACCGTTCCACATTAAATGTTATTTTGTTCCGTGTGTCCTTTATTTGGTAATTAGTATTAGCTTAAACCGTTTAACAAAAAATCTTGGCCCCTGAAAAAAAAATATGTAAAAACACCAACACCTTTCACGAACCTAAATCTGCGATCAGCTGTTCAGTGCCAGAAGATTAACCCTTAGTGGGTGACGCGGGGTCCCATCAGTCCACCGTATTTGGTCGAGCGATTTGTGGAAAAATATTGTTTATTGTTTATGTCCCGGGGACCCTTATCAAGAGCTCTTGGTAGGTTAAGTCTCCGTAGGGGCCCGAGTTAAATTAACTCCCGTAAAACTGGATCCACTCATCTACACATATTCCATTACGTATGGGTGAGGGTATCTCTGTTGGTTGAACGAAATTTCAGCAGTTATTTCCTTGTTTGCCTTTGTGTCGAACGTTTTGGTGTTTCTTAGTGGTTAGTGATAATTTTGAGTATAGCTATTTATTAATGAGAAAGATGAAATTGTCAATTTACGATTATTAAAGCTTGGATATATATTGAAGCATGATGCATTAAATTTAAAATAGAGGGAGGACGCGTGGCGTAAGCCATGGATTAGGCCAGCCGTTACCGTTCCAGCAGAGGGTGGCCAAAATGAACGTTGTGTTTGGTCACAGGTAGGGCGGGCGCGCGAAGTGATAACACCCAAGCTTCACCCACTTGATAGCCGTCTGTTTATGATTTTCTTTGTTGTTGTTAGGTTGTTGTTAGTTTTGATGTCCCGAGAAGTAGTATGTCTCCTTTTTTGTCTACATTTGGCGGGCAAGGGGAACTACCCAGCCCTGGGGTCGACAGCTAGCCGGCATTGCCCTCTGGGAAACAAGCCAAGTGCAACAAATGGCGCCCAATTATTATTTTCGAATTCGCATGCATCTGGACTGACGCAGGTTCGGGTGGTATTACAAGAAATGTCACTCGGGCTGGTAAAGGCAGATGCGTGGAATGAAAAAAAATAAATAAATTTAGTGGAGAAGACGACAGCTCGCGAAGTGCAGTTTAGCTGTCCCGGCAGAAGTCGCTGCTGCAGGCTTAAGGTGAGCGTAAAGCTGGTCCTTAATGGCGCGGGGTGATTGATGCTAGGGATGGATAGACGGAGGCAGTTAACGGATATATAAAATATGTGATAGGGACTTACGAATTACAGTTGAACATTTTGTCGCTATTCGATGTCGCAAGTGAACGTAAGTCACTGCCGTTCAACAAAAAAATGGACAGGGATTTTGCGACGGACACATTGCCTGGTGGACTGTGATATCGAATAAATCTGTGAAGGAATGTGATATTGGAATAAGTTAGAGTAAGTCATGTAGGTAAATGTTCATTGTAGTTTCGCACCTGTTTGTTTAAAACAAAGCCGCTTTCGTGTTTTTGAACCTGTTGTCTGTCTGCCGAGAGGTGGTGAGGAGTAGGTGGCCCGGGAGTCGTAAAGACAACCCGCGATGCATCTGTTGTCATGGCAGATCGGTATGATGGATGACAGGAACAAATCACAAGCAAAGTGAGCTCATGCACCGTGAGGCTTCTCGTTTATCGGCCATCGCTTAGAGCGATGACTAGAGTAGATGACAGGCCACACAAAGGTGGTGTTCGTAATTGTAGGATATCCGTAGGGCGACTGTCAAGTGGAGCGCAGAAACTGGAGCGGTTACTGGTCCCGGCTAGTCACGTGTCCCCCTCTTAATGAATCTGGTAAGAAGAAGAATAACTGTTAGGAATTTTTTTTGTTAGGTTTTGTGTTGTGTTGAATGTGTTTGAAGTTTGAGTGTCTTAGGTGTCGATCGAATATACATGTATGTTATTATTTATTTATTCAAATATTTAATTGCATATATCTCGTTAACGGCGCTAGTTGGCGCAATATTTATATCGGTATTTATTTATTTATTTATCGGAGTATTTATTGGTCCGAAGCGTGGTGTTATTTATTCTTACTAGTTATTTCTTTGGGTATTTATTTCTTTATTTATATATATTATCTTAGTTTAGGAGTTTCCCTTTTTTTTTTGTAATATTGGTGTTGCTCGGTGCAGATGCCACAAGAAGGGGGTAGTCGACAGTATCATACGCGATCACGCGTAAACAAAACAGTGGACCAGATAGGAGAAGTGTCAGGGGCGATGTTTGATCAAGATCGGGACGAACTTGGAGCTGTGGGTGGGTTGCCAAGAACACCGGTCCATGCCAGGTCAGAATGGCCAATGTCCGATCCTACACCCACGCTTGCTTCCGAACTGGCATCAGCAGTCAACGTATCGTTGGCTCAGGCTCATGCGACACACAGGGCAGCGAACACTGACTCGATTAGTCGGGTGTTGCAGGAGGAGTTGCGTAAGGGGTTTATCGAGATGATGCACCAACTCAACGAGGTACTCCAGCCGGTTAGACAGCTGCAGCAGCAGAAGGAACCGCAGCGGGAGGAGGTTCACCACGAGCAGGAGTATCGAGGAGCAATCCCGAAAAGGAAGCCGTCTAGCACGACTGATGCGCCGATTCCGCCACCAAAACCATTTTTGGCTCGCTCGGGCCGAGGTGGTATTGGTCCGGAACCGTCTTCAGGAGTAGGACCGACCGCATCCAGTGAGCAGCATCAACGGGGTGGGCATCAAGCGCGAAATTGGCGAAACCCGATAGCACTCAGACACTCGGGTCAGGGTCGTGGCGAGGGTAGGAGAGATGGTGGTATTCCTCGAGAAGATCCGCATCCAAATCCCCCGGGTTATAGACCTTGGCCACGGTGGGGCCGAGTCGAAAAATGGGACGTGACGTTCGACGGAGACAGCAACAAAATGACAGTCGAGGATTTTGTGTTCCGAATTGAATTCCTACAAGCCCAATGCCGCTGTCCGTGGGATGAAGTTCTAAAGGGATTTCATCACCTGGTTACAGGAAACGCGGGGGAAGGGTAGTCGCAGTAGGTCCGTGATCATGGCGGTGGTGTTTGGCACGAACTAAGGGGCGACTTAATTGCTCGTTTCCGAGGCACGGCGTCCGAGTTCGACCGCATGAGAGAACTGCGAGAAAGAATGCAGCGGTCAAACGAGAGTGTGGAAGACTTTTTCCATGTCATGAGAAAGCTCGCGTCGAGGTTGGAGATGCCACCACCTGAAAAGGAGATGGTAAAAATCGTCAAAAAGGCACTCACAGATGAGATAGCGAGTTTCGTCTACGGCTTACGGGTTTATTCCTTAGACCAACTGCGGGATGAGTGCGTGGAAATAGAGGCACATCTGAAGAGGAAGGCTCGATCTTCGTGGCGAGGAGCACCCAAAGCCACAAACTATGGTGGCGGGCCGAATGCGAACGTCAGCGAGGTCGCGCAGGATCGGTCGATTGGCGATGAAGAGGCAGAGGTCATTGAGGAAGCGCAAGTGACACAGCGTGTTCCACAGAAGTTGATTTGCTGGAACTGCGGGCAGACCGATCATGGCTTTAGGGACTGTATGGCATCGGAGAGGCGAATTTTCTGCTACCGGTGTGGAAAGCCCGATGCATATTGTCCAACCTGTCCGAATTGCGCGGGAAACGTGAAGAGTGGTGCGATCCAAGCAGGCGAATCACGCTCACAGAATGGGCCTGCGCAGAGAAAGTAGAAGAAAATAAAAATGAATTAGATAGGCGTAAATTGCATGCTAGGTTAAGGAACTTATCATATGAAGAGCGCTTAAGAAATTATTTAGAAACCAGAAATAGAATATTTTCTGAACTACGAGTGGATGGTATGCGAGCACTGTCGGTGCGGGTGAGAAAGGCGAGATCCCGTTTTAAGCAAAGGCGAGCTATGAGGAGGCAGGTGATTGCTTCAGTAAAGCGTTTGTGCAAGAAAGACCCGAGAGTTTTCGCAGAAATCTCTATAATGGGCGAGTCCGTGCGAGGCCTGTTGGATTCAGGCGCTACACACAGCATGCGAGGGTGTAATGGTCAGGAATTCCTGGAGAAGCTGGGCGTGGAGGCTCGTCGATATTCTTCTATAGTGAAGGTAGCGAATGGGGAAGATCGCGCAATCGTTGGTCGAGTAGAATTACCGGTGAAATACAAGGGAGAGGTAAAAAGATTAACGTTTTTCGTATGCCCTTTCTTAGAACAGGAAATTTACTTGGGGGTAGACTTTTGGCGGGTATTCTTATTGGCTCCTGAGATGATGGGAGAAGGTCCAGTAGGGGCATCTCACAGATTAGTGGAAGAAGTGCTGGCTGATCAAGTCGCTCACTATGTGGAAGGCCCGGAGAAGGAGATAGTGCAGGAAGAATGGGAGTTGTCAGAGGAGCAAAGGGCAGCCTTGGATCAGGTGAAGGCAGAGTTTCTGACTTTCGAAGCCGTAGGCCTGGGGAGGACGTCGAGAGAGACTCACAAAATTCAGTTGGTGGAGAAGGCCGAGCCTGTGAAGGATCGACATTACCCGATGTCGCCAGCGATGCAGGAAGTGGTGTGTGGTGAGGTGGACAAAATGTTGGCTTTGGGAGTCATCGAGTACAGTGATAGTCCGTGGAGCAACCGTACCCCCGTGGTGCGAAGGCCGGGCAAAAATCGTTTCTGCCTCGATGCCCGAAAGCTCAACAAAGTAACCATCAAGGACGCTTACCCACTTCCTAGCATCGAGGGGATTTTGTCGCGTCTCGATCAGACGATATATATCTCCAGCGTCGACTTAAAATTCGCTTTTTGGCAAATCGAGCTGGACGAGCAGAGTCGACCATATACGGCGTTCACGGTGCCGGGACGGCCTCTGTACCAGTTCCGTATGATGCCCTTTGGCCTCTGCAACGCCGCACAACGCCTATGTAGACTGGTCGATAAGGTGATTCCGGTTGAGATGCGTTCAAACGTCTGTGCGTATCTCGACGACTTGCTGATTATAGCTGAGGACTTCCAAACGCACGTGAAGATTCTGCGACAGGTTGCCGAGCGTCTACGAGAAGCAAATTTAACGATAGGGCTGAGCAAATCTAATTTTTGCTATAAAAACATTAAATACCTGGGATTTATAGTGGGAGGAGGAGCGCTGAAGATGGATCCGGATCGTGTGTCGGCCATTTTGCGCATTCCCGAGCCGCGATCTGTTCGAGAATTGCGTAGTTTCCTGGGAACTGCGGGCTGGTACCGGCGCTTTATGAAAAACTATGCTGAGATGGCCGGTCCGCTCACAGACGCCCTGAAAAAGTCGGGAAATGGAAAGTTTAAATTGACGGAGGAGGCAAAACGAGCCATGGGGGAGCTAAAAGCTGCACTCACCTCGGCACCAGTCCTGGTACACGCGGATTTCAAGCGGCACTTCTACGTACAGTGCGACGCCTCACATTATGGAGTAGGAGCCGTACTCTTCCAAAGGGATGACGAGCAGAACGAGAGGCCCATAGCGTTTTTCTCTGCCAAACTGAATTGCCACCAAAAAACTACTCGGTGACAGAGAAAGAGTGTCTGGCAGCCCTCATGGCGATCCTTAAGTTCCGTCCGTACGTAGAGCTTATGCCGTTTACAGTCATAACTGACCACGCCAGTCTCATGGTGTTACGCCTGTCGCCTCGTGAACCGAGTTCCTAATAGCCAGTTCTATCTCCGGCAGATGCACATCCCAGTCCCGGTGATCGTCTTCCAGATACGCCCGAATCGCGCTGAGTACTGTGCGATTCACGCGTTCGGCTGCGTTACTCTGCGGAGAATACACTGGCGTCCTCATATGAGTGACTCCGAATGCATCGGTCATCTCCTTAAAAGTTTTCGAGACGAACTGAGCCCCATTGTCCGAGTGAATCATCTCCGGCACTCCAAACTTGTAAAACACCTCGTGAACGAGGAATCTTACAACTTCCTTTGCTGTGGCCTTGGTCATGGTCTTTAGGAATGTGAACTTAGAGAACTGGTCAACTACAATAAATATCCACGCCTGACCGTTCTTTGACCGCGGATATTTGCCCAAAAAATCAATATAAAGTTTTTGGAACGGGCGCTCAGTGACCACTTCTTGCCCCATCCCGACCTGCATCCGATAATTCGGCGCTTTCGACTCCTTGCACACGGTGCACCGTCGGATATAATCCCGCACCTCTATCGCCATGTTCGGCCAGTAAAACTGCCTACGCAATAAGTGCAAGGTTTTCGCGATTCCTCCGTGCGCTGTCTTCTCTTCCGAATGTGCTTTGTCTATCAACGCGGCCGTCAGCGAACTCGGAACCCACAATTTCCAGACGGCGCCCTCCAGTTGATCATCCAATCGTTCAAAGCGCATGCGCTTGAATATCATGCCGTCAACAATCTGGAGATCAGGTAAGCGGTCTTGGTTCTCTGTTATTTCCTTCCTTAACTCCTGATATTCTCCAGATTCAAACTCCACCGTTTCAAAACCCAGGATACTACTCGGATCCACTTCCAGCTCTTCAATACTGCGTGACAATGTATCTGCCACTACATTGTCCGCTCCTTTCCGGTGTTCTATGCCGAAATCGAAGGCCTGCAGTTGAAGGGACCAACGAGCTAAGCGACCATCCAGGTTCTTCATGGTCATGCTACAAGCTGGCAAAGCGACTGCGGTCAATCGGCGAGCATGACATATCGCTGCTGGAGGGTCAGGACAAGCGACAACTCATCCAAGAGAGGATTCGCGCTAGTTTACATCAGGCATACGAGCGTAGTAGGGTAAGATACAACCAGCGAGCTCGGGTGTTTTACGCGAGGCCGGGACAAGAGGTATTCCGCCGAAATTTTGTCCTTAGTGACTTCGAAAAAGGCTTTAATGCCAAGTTCGCGCGCAAATTCATCCGATGCCGGGTAGTGAAGCCAGTAGGAGAGAACGCGTATGCTCTGGAGGACCTTAACGGCCGTCCCATAGGAGTGTACCACGCCAAAGACCTGAGAATGTAGTGAGGTGTGGGTGTGGCCTACGTTTGGCGCGGCAGAAGAATGCAGGGCACGCCGGCGTGTGCTCAATAGTGTTCCGGAATCCGGTGGGCATGCCCACGCGTATGTTGTCCCTCCTGGGACTGACGACATACTCGTGGTGGTGTTCCAGTCCCACCTGAACGATAGGTGGCCAGGGCTGAGGGCGACGCGCCATCTAGCGGAAGTCCAGGGAGGCTCGATGGTGTATGGGGACATCGGGGGAGCTGGAGCCGTCACTGGGGAAATTGGAAATTTTGTGCTTAAAACAGAAAGTTTGAAGTGAGTACAGAAAAGGCGGGCGATAAAATAGGTTGTAATGCAGAAAATTTTACAAACAGCCGGCAAGGAATATAGCCACCAGAACCGGGCCAGAAGGTTTCCTGGAGAGGGACACTGGAGTTCGAGAAAGTCGACTGCAGAGAAGAAGACTGCCCAACGGAACCTGAGTGAGTTCGTTCCAGTTGCGCGTGTGTGAGCCAAGTAGCGCGGGACGTGTGAAGGGGGAGGGTGAAAGAGAACGATTTAGCTGCCAGGGCGATTCTAGCCACACCGCACGATCGTTGCATCGCCTTCCAGTGCGTGCCACACGTTTGGTCTCATTCACCAAGTAACAACCCCGAAACCCTATTCACACACACACACACGCGCACACGTATACACGGACCTATATAAATTTAGGGCTGACCGGCCACGGCCAGCGATCGCCCACGTCGTTTGAACTTAAAGAAAAAAAACATAATCCGCACTCCAAACACCGTTCCACATTAAATGTTATTTTGTTCCGTGTGTTGTCCTTTATTTGGTAATTAGTATTAGCTTAAACCGTTTAACAAAAAATCTTGGCCACTGAAAAAAAAATATGTAAAAACACCAACACCTTTCACGAACCTAAATCTGCGATCAGCTGTTCAGTGCCAGAAGATTAACCCTTAGTGGGTGACGCGGGGTCCCATCAGTCCACCGTATTTGGTCGAGCGATTTGTGGAAAAATATTGTTTATTGTTTATGTCCCGGGGACCCTTAACAAGAGCTCTTGGTAGGTTAAGTCTCCGTAGGGGCCCGAGTTAAATTAACTCCCGTAAAACTGGATCCACTCATCTACACATATTCCATTACGTATGGGTGAGGGTATCCCTGTTGGTTGAACGAAATTTCAGCAGTTATTTCCTTGTTTGCCTTTGTGTCGAACGTTTTGGTGTTTCTTAGTGGTTAGTGATAATTTTGAGTATAGCTATTTATTAATGAGAAAGATGAAATTGTCAATTTACGATTATTAAAGCTTGGATATATATTGAAGCATGATGCATTAAATTTAAAATAGAGGGAGGACGCGTGGCGTAAGCCATGGATTAGGCCAGCCGTTACCGTTCCAGCAGAGGGTGGCCAAAATGAACGTTGTGTTTGGTCACAGGTAGGGCGGCCGCGCGAAGTGATAACACCCAAGCTTCACCCACTTGATAGCCGTCTGTTTATGATTTTCTTTGTTGTTGTTAGGTTGTTGTTAGTTTTGATGTCCCGAGAAGTAGTATTTCTCCTTTTTTGTCTACATTTGGCGGGCAAGGGGAACTACCCAGCCCTGGGGTCGACAGCTAGCCGGCATTGCCCTCTGGGAAACAAGCCAAGTGTAACAAATGGCGCCCAATTATTATTTTCGAATTCGCATGCATCTGGACTGACGCAGGTTCGGGTGGTATTACAAGAAATGTCACTCGGGCTGGTAAAGGCAGATGCGGGGAATGAAAAAAAAAAATAAATTTAGTGGAGAAGACGACAGCTCGCGAAGTGCAGTTTAGCTGTCCCGGCAGAAGTCGCTGCTGCAGGCTTAAGGTGAGCGTAAAGCTGGTCCTTAATGGCGCGGGGTGATTGATGCTAGGGATGGATAGACGGAGGCAGTTAACGGATATATAAAATATGTGATAGGGACTTACGAATTACAGTTGAACATTTTGTCGCTATTCGATGTCGCAAGTGAACGTAAGTCACTGCCGTTCAACAAAAAAATGGACAGGGATTTTGCGACGGACACATTGCCTGGTGGACTGTGATATCGAATAAATCTGTGATGGAATGTGATATTGGAATAAGTTAGAGTAAGTCATGTAGGTAAATGTTCATTGTAGTTTCGCACCTGTTTGTTTAAAACAAAGCCGCTTTCGTGTTTTTGAACCTGTTGTCTGCCGAGAGGTGGTGAGGAGTAGGTGGCCCGGGAGTCGTAAAGACAACCTGTTGTCATGGCAGATCGGTATGATGGATGACAGGAACAAATCACAAGCAAAGTGAGCTCATGCACCGTGAGGCTTCTCGTTTATCGGCCATCGCTTAGAGCGATGACTAGAGTAGATGACAGGCCACACAAAGGTGGTGTTCGTAATTGTAGGATATCCGTAGGGCGACTGTCAAGTGGAGCGCAGAAACTGGAGCGGTTACTGGTCCCGGCTAGTCACGTGTCCCCCTCTTAATGAATCTGGTAAGAAGAAGAAGAACTGTTAGGAATTTTTTTTGTTAGGTTTTGTGTTGTGTTGAATGTGTTTGAAGTTTGAGTGTCTTAGGTGTCGATCGAATATACATGTATGTTATTATTTATTTATTCAAATATTTAATTGCATATATCTCGTTAACGGCGCTAGTTGGCGCAATATTTATATCGGTATTTATTTATTTATTTATCGGAGTATTTATTGGTCCGAAGCGTGGTGTTATTTATTCTTACTAGTTATTTCTTTGGGTATTTATTTCTTTATTTATATATATTATCTTAGTTTAGGAGTTTCCCTTTTTTTTTGTAATATTGGTGTTGCTCGGTGCAGATGCCACAAGAAGGGGGTAGTCGACAGTATCATACGCGATCACGCGTAAACAAAACAGTGGACCAGATAGGAGAAGTGTCAGGGGCGGTGTTTGATCAAGATCGGGAGGAACTTGGAGCTGTGGGTGGGTTGCCAAGAACACCGGTCCAGGCCAGGTCAGAAGAATGGCCAATGTCCGATCCTACACCCACGCTTGCTTCCGAACTGGCATCAGCAGTCAACGTATCGTTGGCTCAGGCTCATGCGACACACAGGGCAGCGAACACTGACTCGATTAGTCGGGTGTTGCAGGAGGAGTTGCGTAAGGGGTTTATCGAGATGATGCACCAACTCAACGAGGTACTCCAGCCGGTTAGACAGCTGCAGCAGCAGAAGGAACCGCAGCGGGAGGAGGTTCACCACGAGCAGGAGTATCGAGGAGCAATCCCGAAAAGGAAGCCGTCTAGCACGACTGATGCGCCGATTCCGCCACCAAAACCATTTTTGGCTCGCTCGGGCCGAGGTGGTATTGGTCCGGAACCGTCTTCAGGAGTAGGACCGACCGCATCCAGTGAGCAGCATCAACGGGGTGGGCATCAAGCGCGAAATTGGCGAAACCCGATAGCACTCAGACACTCGGGTCAGGGTCGTGGCGAGGGTAGGAGAGCTGGTGGTATTCCTCGAGAAGATCCGCATCCAAATCCCCCGGGTTATAGACCTTGGCCACGGTGGGGCCGAGTCGAAAAATGGGACGTGACGTTCGACGGAGACAGCAACAAAATGACAGTCGAGGATTTTGTGTTCCGAATTGAATTCCTACAAGCCCAATGCCGCTGTCCGTGGGATGAAGTTCTAAAGGGATTTCATCACCTGGTTACAGGAAACGCGCGGGAATGGTACTGGCAGTACGTCCGTGATCATGGCGGTGGTGTTTGGCACGAACTAAGGGGCGACTTAATTGCTCGTTTCCGAGGCACGGCGTCCGAGTTCGACCGCATGAGAGAACTGCGAGAAAGAATGCAGCGGTCAAACGAGAGTGTGGAAGACTTTTTCCATGTCATGAGAAAGCTCGCGTCGAGGTTGGAGATGCCAAGGAGGAGAGATGAGGAGGAGGAGATGAAAAGGAGATGGTAAAAATCGTCAAAAAGGCACTCACAGATGAGATAGCGAGTTTCGTCTACGGCTTACGGGTTTATTCCTTAGACCAACTGCGGGATGAGTGCGTGGAAATAGAGGCACATCTGAAGAGGAAGGCTCGATCTTCGTGGCGAGGAGCACCCAAAGCCACAAACTATGGTCGCGGGCCGAATGCGAACGTCAGCGAGGTCGCGCAGGATCGGTCGATTGGCGATGAAGAGGCAGAGGTCATTGAGGAAGCGCAAGTGACACAGCGTGTTCCACAGAAGTTGATTTGCTGGAACTGCGGGCAGACCGATCATGGCTTTAGGGACTGTATGGCATCGGAGAGGCGAATTTTCTGCTACCGGTGTGGAAAGCCCGATGCATATTGTCCAACCTGTCCGAATTGCGCGGGAAACGTGAAGAGGGGTGCGATCCAAGCAGGCGAATCACGCTCACAGAAGGGGCCTGCGCAGAGAAAGTAGAAGAAAATAAAAATGAATTAGATAGACGTAAATTGCATGCTAGGTTAAGGAACTTATCATATGAAGAGCGCTTAAGAAATTATTTATAAACCAGAAATAGAATATTTTCTGAACTACGAGTGGATGGTATGCGAGCACTGTCGGTGCGGGTGAGAAAGGCGAGATCCCGTTTTAAGCAAAGGCGAGCTATGAGGAGGCAGGTGATTGCTTCAGTAAAGCGGTTGTGCAAGAAAGACCCGAGAGTTTTCGCAGAAATCTCTATAATGGGCGAGTCCGTGCGAGGCCTGTTGGATTCAGGCGCTACACACAGCATGCTAGGGTGTAATGGTCAGGAATTCCTGGAGAAGCTGGGCGTGGAGGCTCGTCGATATTCTTCTATAGTGAAGGTAGCGAATGGGGAAGATCGCGCAATCGTTGGTCGAGTAGAATTACCGGTGAAATACAAGGGAGAGGTAAAAAGATTAACGTTTTTCGTATGCCCTTTCTTAGAACAGGAAATTTACTTGGGGGTAGACTTTTGGCGGGTATTCTCATTGGCTCCTGAGGTGATGGGAGAAGGTCCAGTAGGGGCATCTCACAGAATAGTGGAAGAAGTGCTGGCTGATCAAGTCGCTCACTATGTGGAAGGCCCGGAGAAGGAGATAGTGCAGGAAGAATGGGAGTTGTCAGAGGAGCAAAGGGCAGCCTTGGATCAGGTGAAGGCAGAGTTTCTGACTTTCGAAGCCGTAGGCCTGGGGAGGACGTCGAGAGAGACTCACAAAATTCAGTTGGTGGAGAAGGCCGAGCCTGTGAAGGATGAACAAAATGTTGGCTTTGGGAGTCATCGAGTACAGTGATAGTCCGTGGAACAACCGTACCACCGTGGTGCGAAGGCCGGGCAAAAATCGTTTCTGCCTCGATGCCCGAAAGCTCAACAAAGTAACCATCAAGGACGCTTACCCACTTCCTAGCATCGAGGGGATTTTGTCGCGTCTCGATCAGACGATATATATCTCCAGCGTCGACTTAAAATTCGCTTTTTGGCAAATCGAGCTGGACGAGCAGAGTCGACCATATACGGCGTTCACGGTGCCGGGACGGCCTCTGTACCAGTTCCGTATGATGCCCTTTGGCCTCTGCAACGCCGCACAACGCCTATGTAGACTGGTCGATAAGGTGATTCCGGT